>NW_027397065.1:35962188-36578149 GCF_003265705.2 Callorhinus ursinus
TGTGTGTGTGTGTGTGTGTGTGTGTGTGTGTGTGTGTGTGTGTGTGTTTGGGCCTTTCTCTTCCATCAGAATGAAAATTTCTCACTTAAATTGTTCAGTGTTGTATTCCTGGGATCTTGTATATTATTGGAACTCAATCAATATTTATTGAAAAAATAAAAGGATGAGTAAATGGAATAATGAATGAAAAGCAGGAAACTACCTTAGAAAAGAAGTAGAGAACTTTGAAAGTCAGGCTAAAGAGTTCAAACTCTATTATATGGCCAATAAATGTTTGGTAGCATGGACATCAAATGATTAGGGCTGTACGCCATAAAATAAATTAATCTGACAGCTTCATAACCTAAAGTGAAGGAGAGAAAGAAGAAGGAGGTGTTGATGACCTGTTGGGGTGGTATTGCATTATTTCAGGTTCTGAGGACCTGATTTGAGAGCCAACAATGGCAATAAGAAAGAGAAAGTACAAACAAAGAAAGTACCACACACACACACACACACACACACACACACACACACACACACACAAGCAATTAAAGAGAAAAAGGGATGGAGAGGAGCCAAAGGGAATGACATTATGAATCTGGTTGCCTGTTAACAACAGAGATGCCATTAACAGAAGTCAGAAGCCCTAGTTGTTTGGTAGTTTGGGGAAGGATATGATGAATTATGATATCGACATGCTGACCTGAATTCAGGGGGCATAAGTTCCACTAGCTGTTAGAAATACAAGCATGGACTCAGCACAGTTGTGGGGCTAGAGACTTCTCCTCCAGGAGGAGGAAGATGAGGAGGAGGTGGCTGAAATTGTGGAAGAGGAGAGAAGTGGTGAGGAGGAAGAGAAAGAAAGGAAGGAGTCCATAGTAAAAAATTACTATTTGGATATGGTAACGAGTTTGGATTTTATTCCAAATATAGTACAGTGAGAAACAAGACTGTGGATGCTATACAGAGAGTACAGTTAAGGTCAAGTAATGGCCAGTCCCAGAGATAGATCCATATCTTTGACTTGTCACTGTCAACCCAGGCTAGCTAGTTAAGGTCCTCCTTCTAGTCCTTCTTCCAGGCTTTTAAAACAAAACAAAACACATCAGAACAAAGCTCTACTGCTAAGAACTGAAAGGAGGAGGAAAAGACAGCAGGGAAGAGAAAAAGATTACTGAAGCAGAATCCTTAGTCCACTTTGCAGCTGCACAACTGAGGCTGAGATAATTAAGTAGCTGGGGACTGAGTGGCAATGATGACACCCACATGCAACACCAACAGCTTCTGCTCTTAACCACTCTGCTATACTTGCTCCTGGTGGGTGCAGGTTAATTGCTTAAGATGTTGGACTGACCAGGGTTATGCTTGTGGTAGGTAAAAATCTAGAAGCTACATGCTTCCAATTTCAGAACACCAAGACCTCTTTGTTTGACTTATACTGGGACAAAGGTCTTAGATTATTTGTCCAAGATCACACAGGTACTCAGAGTGAGAGGTGGACACAGCAAACAGACCTCCTGAGCTCCTCAGGGTAAACCCATTTTCCCACTCTGTCATTTGGCCTCCTTTATAGGCTGATACCCTGCTGGATCCTGAGAGTTACAGGTTGTAGTTGTAAACTGGGAACTTTTAGAGTAGGAGGTCATGCGTTCAGAAGCTACACAAACCCAGAAGGTAACTTAAATGGTAAAGAGTGAAATAGGCCAGGAGTAAAAGAAACATTTTTTTCTAAGGCTGAGCATCACTTACTTACTATTCACTGTATATTCAGACTCATGCTTTGTTCTTTTTTTTTGGAGTTGTGGACAAAATCTTTTATTAGTTTCATGCTTTGTTCTTAAAGTTTTTGCTTGGCCCTGACATCCATGCGAATGAGCTCACTCAAATAAATATGGATGTTCAAAGGAAATCCATATGAGAGGTGGTTCTTATTTGGAGGCTGCTGAGGAGTATCCTGGGTTTTTTTTACTTTTTTTTTTAATTCAAATTTCAAGTAGGGTTAGTGACAGTGATTTCCTATGAAATGAGGATGTCCTTTTGTTAATATACAATGTCATTGCCCCTTGTCCTTATAAACATGCTACTGTGTACCTATAATAATAAGTAACATAGTCCTCGCTATATGAAAAACTTGGGACATCATGATTTAGTTTATTTCAAGACTAATGGTTAGCAAGCAAAAGGACTGTTTAGATGGTTTTGTTTATACTTGCCTTCATGATCACAGAGTGGTTGAACCATAGACTGTCAATTTCTCTACCTGTGGCAAGTCACAGGGAATCCAGGTAACCATTTCTTAGAGCCCCTACCTGATACAGTTTTGTTTTTTGTTTTTTTTTAAGATTTATTTATTTATTTATTTGAGAGAGAGACAGGGAGAGAGAGCGAGCGAGCATGCATGAGTCAGAGGGAGGGGCAGAGGGAGAGAATCTCAAACAGACTCTCTGCTGAGTGTGGAGCCCAATGAGGGGCTTGATCTCATGATTCTGAGATTACAGCCTGAGCCAAAATCAAGAGTCAGACGCTTAACCAACTGAGCTACCCAGGTGCCTCAATCCAGTTCTATTTATACATTCACAGTAAAAATATCAGCCATTAATCTTCCATGTCACCTCTGTTTCTCCAGTGTCAATTCAATGTTCTTTGGCCTCCCAGCATCATCTGGTTTTACTTTTGCTGTTGTTGCTCCTGGTTTTCTAAATTCCCTTCCTGTTGCAAAAGAAATAGCTTCATTCTGTTTGAGCGACTCTTATAAATAAAACCAACCATATTGTAATGAGTCTTAAAGCCTTAGCATGCTCCTAACACCCTTTCAAAGGTAGATCAGTATTAAAGATGTATTACTGGGATCTCATAAAAGTTAAATATATTTCCTAGGAACCTTAGCTGAATTAGGGGCAAAGCCAGAAAAAAAGAATTATTACCTCTACTTTAGCCTTTAGGCCATGTTATAAGAACAGACACCCCATTAAACAACTTCATAAATGTGAAGAACCTAATTAGAAAATTAATTCCCAATTATGCATATAGAATGAAGTCTGCTAAATAAGGAAGGGACCACAGCGGGGAAAGTGAAAGCAATGTGGAAATTCTTCCAGTTGGGAGACCTGCTTCTTACAGAAGGGTATAGAAATTGAGACTTAGGGAACACAATTTAGTTTATGGAAAAGACCCTATGGCTTTATTTCTCTGCCTTGGGGATTTTCATTATTACTTACAGAAGGTCAGGAAGCCCTAAAACTCTTTGAAGTTTGGGCCACTGCCCATGGTAAGTGTGAGAATAAAGAAAAAACAAAACCTTATCAACCATTCTTTTATTTTTTATTTTATTTTATTTTAAAGATTTTATTTATTTGAGAGAGAGCACACACAGCGGGGAGGGACAGAGGGAGAAGCAGACTGCCCACTGAGCAGGGAGCCTGATGTGGGACTTGATCCCAGGACCCTGGGATCATGACCTGAGCCAAAGGCAGATGCTTAACCAACTGAACCACCCAGGCTCCCTCAACCATTCTTTTAAATGAGTAATTCCAGTGTCACAATGTATGCATGTTTTATCTATATGGCTTAATTTCCATTTGAAAAACTAGAAAATGCCCATGCATAGCAACACATATTTTGTCTTTGAAATAGGAATAGTACTCTGTTGCCTGAGATACTTTGATATGAATCTATTACTTATATAAGGACAAGGGATTCCTATACCAGAGGATCAAATATATTGCATTTACTTAGATACCCAATACAATGTTAGCACCCTTAAGATATGATGCGGACAGCCTAGGTAACTAGCGGGCTTCTCTAAAACAGACCCATATCACTCCTGTCTGTGTTTTCCAAGGGAACAGTCACATTATAACACCTCTTTAAATGGGTTTTGTGTGCAATTAAAATGAAAATGCCATAATGGGCCGTGAAAGGAGAACAAAACATGCTCTTAAGAGGTTTCCTCGTGGTTTTTTTTGTTTTCTGTTTTTTTTTTTTTTTTTCCGAGCACTGAAAATTATCTCTTTGTCAGCCCAGTGGCATGGTCACAATGCAAGGCCTCAGATGAGGGAAATGTGTTCATTAGGAGAATTGGATTACTAGGCAGGGTGCCAGGTTGTGTTGCCTTATTTGGAGGAGAAAGGAGAGCCGAGTTTTCCAGCACCACCTGCCCGTCAAACCCCTGAGCATTTGTCAGCCTTTTGGGTCAACTTGGAAAACGTTAACTTGCATCAACAAAGGACAGGGCAGGAAATTTGACTCCAAACCTATTAATTTAATATACTGTCTTACAAATCAAGATTATGTTGTAAGAGATATTTGTGGTAGCATTAGCCAGGAGTTACACGCTAAAGAGGGAGGGAAGTTTCAAATTAAGATCTAAGGAGGGAATTATCAAGTTTGCTTTCTGCAGTGTGAAAGATACTTACAATCTGATTCTAAAAGTTATCATTTTACTATCAAGGAAACCACAAGGGCTTTGAAGGAGAAGAAGTCTGTTAAATAAGGATGGTACCATGATAGAACAAGAAGATCAAAATCGGGGCCACTGCTGGGGAGGGGCTAAGGACTGAGCCCTTCTCATTTGCCTGAGATCCCTGGAAAGTTGCCCTAAAGTTTCTCAGATCAAAGTACATGTAGTTTGAGAACAGTGCCTTCAAACTGTTTCCTAGTCCCTCAAACCAATTTCAACTAGTAATTAACAGATTCCCAACATCAAAAGGTGAGATATCCCAGGAGGAGTCAAAGAAGATGAAAGCCTGTGGTGAGGGGTCCCCCTGCACCCCATCTACCCTCCGTCCTCTTTCCCAGACAGACATCCATCCGATTGCAGCAAGTGAACAGTCACATTACCTCTCACTAGAGACCAACATCAAACAGACTTCCAAATAACTTGCTGGAGTGTTCAAGCTCTGTTAGAAGAAAATGAGAAAGGCACAGGTATGCGACCATATGGTCCAGATTTTCTAGGACAGTCTGGGTTTGTAATATTCATTCCTGCTGTCCCCGATGCTGGGACAGAACCCGAAACAAGGTCACCAAAGAAAACCTGGGTAGTGCCTGGCACACAGTACATGATCAGCAAATGTTAACTCCTGTCTTCTGCATGTCACCAAACAGTAGAATGCTGACTTATTATATTTGTTCAAAAATTTTGTGTTTGTGTATATGTATGTGCGTGTGTGCGCATGTGTGTGTATTTCTATCATATAAAAGAAAGGAGTATTGCACGTTGGTTAAGCCAGATGCTGGACACAACCCTGTCAGTGCTGGTCAGTCTTGGGTGCAGAACGGTCTGTTTTCTGTAATGCACTTGCTGAGGCATTGTTCTATGACATTCTGAAATGCCCTTAATTAGTCTGGATCCCCTTGCTCTCATTCATACTGCTGATTAGTTTCCATGGTTTTCCACAAAGGTGTGCACATGGATAGATGCCCCTGAGCCGATCCTTGAGATTGCCTTTCAGACAGAAAAGATCTGTAGCCCAAACTTTCACAGATTTTGTTTCCCAGGGGACTCTTGGAAACAAAACTTTAGAGTGACCTGCAGGCAGAATGTACCTAAGGATTGAACATAGGAGAAGGATGAGAGGAAACGTCAGGATAGAGCTTAAATTTCTAAAGTGGGAAGGGCTCTGTCAGTATCTTAAACTCAAAATACCTGAAACTGGACCTCCAAGCACCTCCTGCAGGAGGGGGTCAGCTCATGGGGCAACTCCAGGTCAAATATACCTGTTTCCTTTCTCCCGTTCCTGCGCGTGGGAATGCTGGCCCACGTGAAATAATTCATTATGTGCCGATCGGACCCCACCTCTGACCTTTTGAAACATGCTCCTTTTCTTCTGGTACTATGTTATCATGGAACCAACCTCTTTCTTGAGAGTCTCCATCAACATCTATACCTTCTTGGATTTTCCCTTCTATCCTGAATCCAACAACTCCACCATTTTTGCATCTATTAGTTTGCAATGCTACTTTGCTAATTTCAGTCCTCATGACTGATTTCTGTAGACCATAATGCCTCAGGATTGGTTTCCTTATTACAAACCCCTGAACACAGCACTGACTGATTAACTTGCACATGTTACATTTTTATATCATCACACCCCAACCCCTGGAATGCTGAGGGTTCCACCCCACCTCCGGGAGGTAAATAAATTAGAGAAATTGTCCTGTATCTCTAAATCCTATCCAGGTATTAAAGGGCTTCCTCACTGCTATGTTCTCTCCCTTCAGCTGCATGCAACCTTTACCCTCCTCTGGATTTTTGACCCAGATTTTCAAAAAAAAAAAAAAAAAAAAAAAAAGGAAGGAGCAATTGGCTTGAGAATTACAGCTGTGTCCTTTTTATGAACCATCTGCCTGGCCATAGTCTGTCTACTCCCAATTATATGTCTGACACTGTGGTTGAATGTCTCTTACTTTCTGACTTTGCACTTGTACTACTATTATTTTTCTTATCACAAGGTGAGGGGAAATACGGAATGTTCTTATTGCTCCCAGGTCTCTGTCACCAATCAGCCTGGTCTACTCACATATGCTACCTGCTTAGCTTCAGTACACTTGAGTTTGTGTCTCCTCCACCATGGCCTTTGTGTAACTGAAATGGAATAGGCTAACCCCGAAGGAGAAGTTAGCCACAACTCAAAGTTTTAGCACCAAATTGTCTCATTTTCTAAGGTTCAGCTTGGTGTCCTCAGAATTACCTGTTGTGTTTTCACATTTCTCCTTTCTTCTGACATTTTAATGGAAATAACCATACCTCCACAGCATTTAATAACATCTTTCAGAAATAAGCCAGCTCTTTGATAATGACCCACTACACTGATACCGTCAGAAAATAATACCCAAGGATAATAACACAAACCTTTTGCAGAAAAGAATAGCTATGAGGTGAAACCCATTACTTGGAATGAATATAGGAAAGGATCTGTTGTTGTTGTTGTTGTTGTTGTTGTAATAATATATATCCTTTTTTTTTCTTTTTACATATAGCTCCCTTTGGAATGACTTTTGTGAAAAAATAAAGGTATCAGAGTTTATCTTTTTGACCTTTCTTGCACTAAACTAACATTGTAAACTAACATTGTGAAACTCTTATGTAACTGGAAGGGCTCAGGAATGCATTCTTTAAAAGCTGCATTGTCTATTTCCTTTTCATCATTCACTTTTACAACCAATCCCCCTGCCACGCCCCGCAAAAATAAAAATCTCTGCTTTCTAAATGACATGTCCCTGACGCAAGGAAAAGAACACACCAGTTCATCTTGTGAAGAGCATCAGAGAAGCCTCGGACGCTGAGGAAGAATTTCTGCTTGATTTCCGAGCTGGATTTGGTCGGTGCTTGTTACGTTATGATTCCCTGTGGCGACTGCAGCAGCCCTGGTCTGGTGTGTTGGCGACCACCATCCTCTTGCCTCCCTCACCGTTCCTCTGTGTTTGCACACAGCTGCCATCTCTTTCCATCCCAACAGGCAATTTACACTGATTCTTTCCTCGCCCCAGCCATGAGTCAGTCATCTTAAGAGATTAGGGAAATGAAAATTTGATTCTGCTCAAGGAGAGAGACCTGGTTTAGAATGAACCGCTCATCCTTTAGATTAATAAACGGAGACCTTAGAGGTCATTTGCCTTGTTAATGTAGCTGAAGAGCCGGCAGGGGTGGGGAGGGGCAGGTCTCCTGCCTGCTGTCTTGAGAGACAGTTTAGCATAATTGTTAAGCGCATGGGCTTTCATGTGGGAATTCTAGACAGAGTTCAGAGTCAAGTCCTGGCTCTGACACTTACTGGTTTAGTGATTTTGGAGAAGTTACTTGACCTCTTTGAGCCTCAGTTTCTTCTTTTGTCTAATGGAATAATGATAGAAGCCACATTTTTAAGGCATTTATCTTACCGAATGCTCCCAACGTCCACAGCAGAGCGTGTGGTACATGAGCGGCTACTCCATGTATTGAGAACATAATTCCATCCTGACTATTACTGTTTGGTCACCACAAACCCACCTACTGACTGTTTTTCCAGTCCTCTGGAATTGCTTGACTCTTTCTTTCTTTTTTTTTTTTTTAAAGGTGTTGCATGTTCTTTTTTTTTTTTAAGATTTAATTTATTTATTTGAGAGAGAGAGAATGAGAGATAGAGAGCATGAGAGGGAAGAGGGTCAGAGGGAGAAGCAGACTCCCTGCTGAGCAGGGAGCCCGATGTGGGTCTCGATCCCGGGACTCCAGGATCATGACCTGAGCCAAAGGCAGTCGCTCAACCAACTGAGCCACCCAGGCGCCCCTGCTTGACTCTTTCAATCCACACTATCTTTGGAAAGACCTCTCCCGCCCCAAGGAAAAGAACACAGTGTTTGCCCCACATAGAAGAGAAAAGGGGAAAGCAGAAAAATGCACATGGTATGTGAGAAATACAGGAGCTCAAACCTCAGGTTGCAAAGTACATTTATGCTGCTCCGGAAATTTCATGTGAATCCCCCATTACCAAGCTGGTTTAATTTGTTTAGTTAATAAACTTTATATGACCCGTTTTTATTTAGCATGTGTACTGGCAGCTTTTTTATATAATTTCTGCGTCCGCAGTGGCATGCTTTCCCTGAACATTTATGATGTTCCACAACTCAGCTTCCAAAGGAACCCATTATGAAATTAAATGGATCCAGGTGGATAATTTGAGAGGGTAACTATATTGCACGAGCAAAGACAATATGTAAATATTGCAGCAATCTCTCTGACATGATATTAGAATATGAAAGAAAATGAAATCAACAAAACTATGAGATACTGAATTAATTTACCTTCAAATATTAAAAGTAATGAATCTTCTACTTTTTTTCAGATTCCTATGACTCATCTTAATACTATGATAATTTTTAACTCCATTACATTATAACACATTGCCATCATAGCACTCTCCAAATGAATGCCTGGCACATTTTTCTCAACTGTGGTTTACCAGAAATTGCTTTTATATTTTCACCATTCTGGGTTCGAACCAACTATTCTGAAAATTTAAGAAGTGCAACAGGACAGTCAATAGTCAACCCATGATGTGATGTTTTCTTTACAAGATGAACAAATATATGGCAAAGAAGGTATATAATCAGCCACAGCCATTAGGTGAGATACAGAGAACAATATTCTGAGTCTGGATCTACTTGTTCTTCCTTAGAAACGTGTTTTTCCCTTCATTTTTTGTATACATAGGATTAAATAACTATGGGTCTTTAAAATTTTTTTGACAGAAGCTTTTGGCTTAACAATTCAGCAATAAAAGGAATGAATTACTGACACAATCTACATCATGGATGAACCTCAAAAAATGTATGCCAAGTGAAACAAGTCAGATACAAGAGACCATGTATTGTATGATTGCATTGACAGGAAATGTCCAAAAAAGGCAAATTTATAGAGACAGAAAGTAAACTCATGATCACCTGGGGCTGGAGGCGGGAATGGGGATTAAACTATAAATGGGCATGAACATCTTATTGGAGGGACATAAATGTTCTAAAACTTACTTATGATGATGGTATCTCAGTAAACTTACTAAAAATCATTGAACTGCATACTCAGATGGGACAATTTTATGATATGTAAAATACCTCAATAAAGCTGTTAAAAAACCGAACAACCGGGAAGCTGCAACTAATGTGTACATGATCAGAAATTAATTGCACGGCAGGCTGTTTGAGAGAGAGGAACTTTCTGTCTTTTTGCCATCACAAAGTCATATCCCATTTTGCAGGGATACATAGGGATATCTGGGAATTCTGATGACTTAACTTATCCACTGAGCACTGTGGCATTGACCAGTCACAGATGAAGCCACATGGTTTACTTGCAGAGCAGTTTCTAAGACTCTCCTCGGCAGAAGACATTGTCCTTCCCACTGCTTCACTTTCTCATATATGGCATCCATACAGTGTGTACTGAAATGAGCTTAGTATCTACAAACTTAATGCACAAACTCAGACGATAGCAAGATAAGTCCTTGAACCCTTTTTTTAATTCAATGAGTTTTGTTAAGCACTGTATTTCTTCCATTCAACAATGCTGTATGACCAATCCTGTAATTTTACAGTTCTATCATATCTTCTTTCTTCCTGTCTTCAATATTTTGATCTTATGCTCGACTCTGACACTTATGGTATCCTTGCAAGGAATGCTCCTAAACAACAGCTCTAGATCACACGGGCAATAGAAGCACACAATAGATTCAATTTTGTGTGCAAGAATCTGTGAGCCTGTGAGAAGAAACACATATGTGTAAATGCTTGTGTGTAAGGAACATGAAAAGTGGGAATGAAACAAGACTCTAATACATCTTTGGAATAGCTACTTAAGTCTTTCTGTCAACAGTGTACAGTCATCTCACCAGAAATTGTGTAAATACCATCTATACTGATACAAGTTACTGTATTTTGAGATCATGTCTCTCTTTTCACGTCCACTGTCTACTTCTCATCTCTTCAATACCTGATATTTTAGAAATCTGGGGTGTAGCCAAAGGGAAAAAGATATGGACGCTGAAAAAGACAGATTGATTGCTTTCTGGCTAAGGGAGCAGGGAAAGGGGAAGCCACCAGTGAATGAGGGTCATTTTGGTGCCCAGCTTGGTGGTATGCTGATGGGTCCTCTCTTGCTATTATCTTATTCGGTCCTTGCAACAACTCTCCGAAGCAGGATTTATCATTCCCTTTTCCCTGATGAGGAAGCCTGGAGAAAGTTAACTAACTAGCCCAGGTTCACTGAGCTAGTAACTGAAGCAGACAGATTTGACTTGAATACCTATTTGTTTCATAATTAAAATTGATTTTGATGCCCACTAACTTTTACAATCTTAGTAAGATTTAGTAAACTGTTACAGCAAGGTGTTCTGTTCTCTCGTCAACTCCAAAAGGACTGTTTGAGAGATGAAACAGCAAGAATTCTGGGAGGCAAAAAGAGGGACCATCTTTTCAAGAAAACCAAACACATTTTGTTTGTTTTCTGAACCATCCTGATAAATTCCTTACTTCCTCAATGCACTGCCCAATTGGAAGGCATATCTTTGTGATTACTATGACCTCCTTCTGCAATCAACCATGATATGTAGGTGATCAATTATTGGTCTCCTATCTCATTATGGGTAACTACTCTCCATGGTTTATTTGGTCCTTGAGCCATTATGGAAATAAGTAGGTGACATACTTTAATGCAGATTTAACTTCTAGGTTTCATAATTAACTTCTGTGAACAAATATACTAACACAGTAAGGCTTCATAATTCTAAGAGTTATCATCATGTTTATCTTATTAAATCATTTATAGTAAAAGTTCTCAAACTTGAGTGTGAATCAGAATTCCCTGGAGGGCTTGATAAAACACAGATTGTCTGGCTAACTCCCATGGTTTCTACTTCAGTAGGTCTGAGGTCTGCCAGAGATTTTACAATTCAAACAAGTTTTCAGATGATGTGGATATGCTGATTTGGGGACCCTTTTGTGAGAACCACTACCTAAAAGGAAAGAAGAAATGTCTATGTATTTAAGTATCTCTCCCTTCTATAGCCAAGAATGCATTTTTTCTTTTTTTTTTTTAAGACTTTATTTACTTGTCAGAGAGAGAGAGAGAAAGCACAAGCAGGGGGAGTGGCAGGCAGAGGAAGAAGTAGGCACCCCATTGAGCAAGGACCTTGATGTGGGACTCGATCCCAGGACCCTGGGATCATGACCTGAGCTAAAGGCAGATGCTTAACTGACTGAGCCACCCAGGAATCTTGCTGAGAATGCATTTTACAATTTCTCTGGAATTTCAGTATCTGAACCCATTTAAAAGTAGCAACACCAAGAGTTTGACTCTGCTTTATACTACATTACTAAGTGGCATCTGGGTCTTGATTATTAATATTTCAAAGTACACTTCTCCCATTTACCACATAATTTTACAATTTTTTTTTTGTTACTTGGTTCTCATAACCACTTGATTGATCGGGCATGACTAGTTTATTACCACTATGTTATAAATGAGATAGCCAAAGCTCAGGACAGTTAAGTGACTCATCCATATAGCTAGAAAGGATTGGAAAAAAAAAAAATGAAGGCAAGTATCATGTTAACAGTGCATTGGGCCAGGAATTTAAGAAGTTGGGACCTAATCTCCTCAGGCTACTCTAGCAGGCTCTATCTTTTTGGAGACAAATCATAGACACAAAGAAATTTCAGTTGACTCATCTATAAAATGAGGGGTGGACCAGATAGCTGATATTCCTTTCTGTTTCAACCTATTCATTTATTTAGTTTTTCATTGGGTAAGTATGCATTAAGAATTTACTATGCACCAGGCCCTGTTTTAAGACCTGAAGAGAAAGGGATGAGTAAGATACCTGACATGATCTTCTTATATGTCATGAAGTTTACATTCTAGGTGCAAGACAGAAGAGTAAATTCACAAACCAGCTCACTTAAAATAGTGATGTTATTTAATAAGAAAATAAAATTGGGTTAGATGATAGAAAAAGACTGGCTAAAATGCTACTGAAGCTTAGACTCATCGAGGTTCTCCCTGAAGTGATATGTTAGTGGTCCCTTGAATGACAAAAGGGAGCCACGAACATAAAGTGATGGGGGAAGCATATTCTAGGCAGGGCTGTCTTAAATGCAAAGATCCTGTGATGTAAGCCAGCTTGGCTTCTGTGAGAAACAGGAAGAAGTTCAGGATTCTGGAGTCCCGTGAGTAGGCAATTGGTAAGAGACAAAGTCTGGGATGATAGATAGAGCCAGATCAGTTAGAGTCTTAAAGGCCACAATAAGAAATTAGAGGTCTTTAAGCAGAGAAAGGCATGACCTGATTCAGGCTAAGATGATTCCCTGGTTCCATACATATTGAAGAAGTGAATAAAAGTGAGCATACACACACATAAAAAGCGATTTCAAAAATTTTGACCTTTAAACAAATGTTTCCCCCATTTATTTAGCATATGAATGAGAACATACAAATTAATACACCAGCCAAAACTATGCCTTCACCATTGATACTTTAAGGATATTACTAAGTATTATAAACATGGGCAACTCAAGTAATAATTAGGGGGAAAATCATATGGAAATTGCTAACAAACTCATTAGAGTGTGCTTAATTATTGCAGTGAAGGGTTAGCAAGAGGATTGGAGCTTACCGAATAAATCTGTTTGCACATGGATTGATATGCTTGTATCATAATTACTCACAGCTGTTGGACTTCTGAAGTTTATTAGGAACTTAATTCCAAAACTTTCATGCTGAAAAGATTTTTAAAGAGGGAAGTGTTAGCCCAGTGCCAGTAATGTGAGCACGGAAAATTTTTCTAGCAATTCTTTTTGGCGATTACTTACGGAGTAACTACAGATCTCCTCATTATACATAATGAAGTGGACCTGCTCATTTTTGATTTTCACACACTTTGCAGAAAGAGCAAAGCCTCGTGATTGAAACTGCTTGAGCCCTGTGATGAGAAGTTGCATGTAATATGTATTCCAATTACAAAACGATCTCAGAAAACAGGCTTGATGCCTGATGTATTCATTTGAAAGCAATTCTTGGCTAAATTGATCTTTAAATAATCTATCTATACGCTTGTTAATTTAATAGATCAACTGACATCACGAGAAGACAGGAGTGCTTCATCCTTCACACTCTGTCTTATAGCTGACAACTAATTCTCCTTTCTTGGAGATTCATTTATTATACTTTATAAATTAGAAGAAATGTACAGGGTCCCTGAAATACCGCTGAGGCTATGCCCAATAGCTTCTCTTACTTATAATCAATCAGAAAATTAATATTGTGCCTGGGCTGGCAATTTTGATCTCAGTCTAATTTTTGGTCTATTTAACTGATGGCTGCTGTCCTGACTTACAGTGCTACTGAGCATAAACGAAGTGATCGATTATTTGTACCAAAGTTATTTCCTTTCTTTCTAAGGCTCCTTTTCAGATCAGCTTTTGATAAGTACTAAGATTAACTAATGAGGACAATTCAAAAGGAAAATAATAAGTTGAGAACCAAGGTCTCTCCAGAGAACCACTGGAGTCAGTGAATTCTCCAGTGTGCATGCATGTATGCACACACACACACACATTCTGCCTATATAGAGCAAGTCATAGCATTAAAGGTCTTTTACAATCTGGCCTTTTAACCCTTGTTGTCATGCACCTTGCATTCCAGACTCCCAAATTGCTAATTTTTCTTCAAACTTATGTCGGACTATTATACATCTATGCCTACATCCATTTCATTTATTTTTCCTAGAATGTTCTTCCTTACTTGAATTAGGATCCCATCCAACCTTCCAGAACTAAATGAACATCTCTTCTTATGAAAAAAGGCTTGCCTCATTCTATCCCAGGCAAATCAATATGTACATAAACTCAGTGTTTAATACTATTATTTCTCATCAATTAAAATGCATATAGAAACAGCAACAATCATAATGATAGCAAACACTTAAATTATTCTAAGTTCTCTGTTCACTGTTCTAAGCTTTTTGTATATTATAATCTCATTTAATTTTTCCAATAGCCCTCTTACATAGGTGATTTTATTCTCCCCATCTGGCACATGAGCAACAGAGGCAATGAGAGATCAAATAACTTGTTATGAATCACTCACACATTAAGAGGGCTAAGCCAGATTTTGGACCCAGTCAGTGTGGCCTCAGAGTCCAGTCTCTGAACTCCTATAATGTGCCACCATGCCAATCTTGCAGGGGAGTTGAAAGCATTAGAATAAAACTAAAGTGCCTGGCATAGTATCTCAAACATAATTCAAGAAGTAATGATTTTCTTGCTATTATATGCAATAAAAATATTATAAAATAATGTATATGTAATAATAAATCTGATATGTTTATTGTTTTATTTCTTATGTCAAATGTCAGTCTCTTATTTTAGGTTGCTGCTTTATCATTCAGCAATCACAACTTTTATACATGAATTTGCAACTCAAATACATGGCTGCAGTGCAGAATAAGCCTGCAATAAATATTAAGTAAATGAATGAGTGAATGAAATGAAGGAACAAACCTAATCCAAGAAGCTTCTGGATGGGCTTTTCACTTTCCTCCATGTTTCCCTGAGGCACAGTGCTAAATCCCTCAAAAATCAGACAAATATTAAGCCACTGAAGCATGGATTAAATCAACTTTTTCCTTCCATTTCAATGAGTTATTATTTAAAATAAAACCCACAAAGCAATATTTTTAAAAGTCTACATCCCGAAGTAAAACATGGAAATTATCTGATTAATGCAGATAGCCACTCACCAATTTATATTCTTGAACTCAAGAGAATCATTTAGCTAATTGTATAGGTGATTATTATGCTTTTCACAGAAGTATCACGCATTTAGAATTTTTAAATTGCAGCTCCAAGAGAATCCTCTTAAATCTAATTATTGTATACTTAGAATTTTCCATAATCAGCTAAAACATTTATTTATTTATTTTAAAAAAAGAAAGCTTTTAAATATGTGGAAATCCTCCTGTGAGAAGGTGAATTAAACATTTTAAAAAATAATTAAGTAGGCTTTCTTTTTTTAAGTAGGTTGAAACATACATTAAAATAACTGGTCAATAAAAAAAAATCCTGTTTCTCATATATTTTTTCCCAAGTATTTAAAGTTGATAATGTGATTTCAAGAAACCTGTATCAATAATTCAATAATAGAATTCTTATACTTAGGGAAATTATCTGATGTTTCAGAAAATATTTTGAGATAAACTGCTGATAAAACTACAGAGTTTGGAAAATGGCTGAAATTACTTGAACTACTTATGTGATTGGTGATTTGATCAACTTCAAAAGGGTTGCTTCCTTGAATTTGGCCTACTGAGAATACAGATAAGCACTTAGAAAACATGCTTAGAAAGAAATAAAAGGAAGAAAGGAAAAAAGGCAGTCAGGCAGGCAGGAAGGAACAAAGGAATAAAGAAAAGGAAGAGAGGGAAGGAAGGAGGGAGGAAGACACTCAATGTGGTGGCCTGTTACTCTCAGTGGCCTTGAAGAGAAGCAATAGAAGAGCTAGTTTCCAGAACTCTGTCAGTGGTCTGAATTCTCTTTTTACTGATGCGTTCATATCATTTTTTTTAAAAAGGCACAAACCCACACTACTTCCATACTTATTTATAAACTGTATACTTTTGCATTACATGTTAATAAATGTCCAGAACATATACAAGGGTGTGATAAACAAAATATGTGAGAAGATGCTCAATAGCTCTTTTGTGCCATGTTTGAGAAACATCACTCCAGGCAACAGCAATGTCAATATTTTAAAATATAGAATTTCCCCATTGGGACTTCAACATGTCAGTAACCTGTAACATTCTGATTTGTCAAAGCCTAACCCTGGACCCATCAACTAAAATTAATGCTTAAATCTTTTAGTTAATTTCATTTTAAAAAATCTCTTTTTGTTTCTCATCTCTTTGCAGCCCCCCAATTTTTTTTTCAAGGACGAACAAATGCTTTGGGGAGGCTTTTGAGGTACTGAAGTTTTGTTTAATGGTTCCTCTCCTGCTAGGTTGGGGAACTTAGGGGATTCAGGTGGGATTGCTGAAAGTTAAGTACATGGTGAAAGAACTTTATTTACGGAGCCATCAATTTTCTTTATGAAGCCGGGACTACAGCGAGAACATTGGACTATGAATCAAAACATGTGGGTGCTAGCACCATAGGTGATTCTGTGACCAAGTAATTGGATGACCTTGATGAAGCCAGTCAACTTTTCTGCATCTCCCTGAAAAAAAAAAAAAAAATCAACCAAACTCCTCAGACATTTATGGCCCCTCTTCTCCATGCTTGGTATAATAAGAAAGCATCATGTGAAATATATACATTTTTAAAGATTGTATTTATTTATTTGACAGAGATAGAGAGAGCACAAGCAGGGGGAGCGGCAGGCAGAGGCAGAGGGAGAAGCAGGCTCCCTGAGGAGCAGGGAGCCCAATGCGGGGCTTGATCCCAGGACCCCAGGATCACAACCTGAGCGGAAGGCAGTTGTTTAACCAACTGAGTCACCCAGGCGCCCCTAGCATCACATGAAATATTAACCTTGATACTTTGAGCATCTCTTAAGACCCCAAAAAGAGAATTTCTAACTTCCTAGACATTTTCTCTAACTTTGTGGGATTTTAACATTTAAGTCATTTGCAAAGTCTGTGCCAAATATCAGCAGAGTGCCTTGCTTGTAACAGCAGTCTGGGTATGCTTCCTTGGGCTATATGGGAATGCAATCATTGGCCAAATATTCATTATAAACTGTAAGTGTCTTACAAACAGAAACAAATGCCAAGGTTTTCAAATTCCGTGTTTTCAGATTTCTTGGATCATCAGAATCACTTGTTGAGCTTTTCCGAATCCCATGTCCCAACCTTGGTGTTTATGATTCTGTACATCTGAGCCACAAATTTGTTCCAAAGCCCAAATTTGCTAGCAGCCGACTCAAAGAGGAAGTCCAAGCAGTTATAACACCCATGGTGTTCATAATACAGAAACAAACCAGTTGCTCAGGAAAAGCCCAACCATTCCTTATAACAGGAGGAAATTTCTCTCTTAGGATTGAGTCAATGAACCAAAGCAGAATTGCTGTTGGTAATAAAAAATACTGCCTTTCACATTGGGACTACAAAATGATTTATTTATTATGTTCTTTGAGATATATTTCCAGGAATGGTTTTCCATTGATTAACCAAACCTCTCTTTTGAAGAATTTTACATATAGGAAGGTACAGTACCTGAACCATATGAGGCTGTTAATATTTGGGTAAAGATGGAGAAAAGAAAAAAATAAGGAAGAAAAGGAGGGAGAGAGAAAGGATGAAGAGCAGGAGTAGAGCTCATGTATAAAGACTGTATTTCCAGGAGCCAAGCTAAACCACACGATGGTTAGGTTGATTGGCACCACCAAGTCAGTTCTGTTTTAGAAAGATCTCTGAAGCTAACACTTGGAGAGCTTCAAATGAAACTCTACCTGTTATTATGAAGTAAATTTGCTTGAATTAAATCCAGCATTTGCCATGTGTTTTCAAGAATATTTTGACTGATTTGTTCTAATTTTCCCTGAATGCCTTCTAAGAACTTTCCTCTCTAAATTCCACTCATTTTTTAAGGGCCAATTCACATCTTGTCCCACGCCCCCACCCCCAACCCCTGGAAGCTTGTGCCAACAGTTCTAGCCCTAAACATTTCTTCTTCTCAAAACTTTTTGAAATTCTGTGTTGACAAGTAAGTATATCTTGTCAACCTGAGAGGAGTGTAAGCTCTTTGAGCAGAGTGGCCGCACCTGATAAATCTCTGTATAACTCCAAATCACTTAGAGAACCCACTCAGGTTCTGCATTATCACCTTTTCTAATAGCTATATTTACTAAACTCTGCTGGATTCCCAATACTGAGCTCTAGCTTAAACTTCTTACTTGAGCCATTGCCTTCCAGACATCTTCACATATGTATAACACTAATACCTCAAACTCAAAACATCCAAAATTAAACTTCCATTTTCTCCTAGACTTGCTCTTTCAGTGATGTTCTTTATTACAAAACCCAGAAGCCTTGCAAGTATACTCAATTTCTCCCTCTGCTAGCTCCCTACTTGCAGTGTATAAACTCTGTCAATTCTACCTCAGAAAATGATACAGGATAATGGCAGAAAAATCACACTTCAACGCAATAAAATGCTTGTCAAGCCATATCAACTTCTGTTTGTTTTTTGTCAATGTGATCAAGAGTGAGGCATTTCCCTTCATGGAGTATTTTTTAAAAAATATATTGAATAAAAATAGCTAGATTTGTATAGTGCCTACTTTATGCTGAGTACTAAGCTGGATACTTTACCTTACACACACACGCGCGCACACACACACACACACGTGCACATGTGTGCACGTGTGTGTGTGTGCGTGTATACCAGTCACCTATGCTGGGTCCAAAGTACAGGGATTGTTTCACAAGTACAGGGCGAAAAACTTAATCACTTTAGGACCCATAATTGATTTATTTCTCTGAACTAGCTGGATTTAAATATGGCTCCAGTTGGTGGCCTCCTTACAAATATGTGTTAAAAGCTGATTCAACACGTAGTGCTAAGTAGATTTATTGACTTTCTACTCTAGTGTCACTTTGGCATTTTGTTACATTTACATGTATTCACATATTTTGTAATTTAGCCAATTTATTCACAAAGAATACAGAACAATTTTCTCTAAGAGCATTTTCTCTCTTGTAGAGTTACCTGGTGTATCTGGATCCAGGATGTGCTGTCTCACAGATCAGTAGGACTAGTATTGCATGTAGGGCAAAGACTTTCCACTTTACTTTCCTTGACAGGCAGATTCTTAGAGCTCTTTCAATGGGGTCCCATTGAGGGCTGAGAAGATGGGTAAGGCAACATCTACAGGGTCTGTTTAAAACTCCCACTTCACCACTGAAAAGTGAGATAGTAGAATTAGACCCATTTGCAGTCATTTCCCTGGCAGTGAATATACTGCCAGGATCAACAAATATTTGCTGAACATGTACTATATACCAGACATCATGGTAGGTGCTGAAGGTCCAATTTGAGCAAAACTGACACATTTCTTGACCTTACAGTGCCCATAATCAAGACAGATGGACAGATACATAATCAGATGGGTAAATAATTATGATCTTCAATTTGCTTATGAAAGGGAAGTCCGCAATGTTTATGAGAGTGTATGACAGGCATCCCAACCTAGTCTGGGGTAGTGGGGAATGGAGGGGGCTTTTCTGAGGAAGCTGAATTTGAAACAAAATCTAAAGGAGGAATAGAAGTTAACAGGCAAAGGATAAGGGGGTGAGATGTAGGAGAGCTATTTTAGAAAGGTGAGATGAAACTAAACTGGAAAGAAGTGATGCCAATCAAAAGAGAAGGTCCCTGGGCAGGAGCTCAGAGACTAAGATGAGTCTTCTGAAGAGTGAAGAGCCAGGCCTTTTCATACCATGTTATGCAATTTGTTCTCTGCTTAATGACATTGGGAAGTCCCTGCTGAGTTATTTAAGAAGGCACAATACAGGTACAATGATCCAGTTCCTACTTGAGAATGATTGTTCTGGTTGCAAGATAGAGCAGTGATTGGCAGGGCTGGGTGGACCCGGGAGAACAGCTGGTACATCAACAAGCATCCAGGTGAGAGCTGATGACCACTTGGATGGGGTAGCAGCTGTGCATAGGGACAGTAGAGGAGATGGATATTCAGAAGATACATTCATCCAAAATTGATGGTGGATAGAATAAAGGAATGATGGGGAAGAAAACAAAAGACATGCCTGGAAACCACTTTGCTCTTCGCAGAATGAAAAAAAAAAGTTCTTCTCATCTTTATTTTAAACTTTACCATTAGTCATTCATTCCTTTGCTCTCAACATTGGCTTCCTCTTTTTAAAAATATCAATACTCGTGTGAATTGTAACCTAATTGGTACCCACTTCTTTTGAATGAATATATGTATCATGAATTCAGCAATTAGGTAGGACAGGAAGGCATGGTGGAAATACATGGGCTAGGTAGTCAGATAGACTTGGGCTCCATTTCTAGGTATTAATTACTAGCCTTGGGCAGTCATTTCACCCCTCTGCATTGCACTTGTCCCATCTGTAAAATGGGCATTAAATATATAATTTGCAAGTTTGTGAGGATAAAATAAATGATGTAAAGTGCTTGGGACAGTAGTAAGTATGTGGCAAATGCTCCATAAATTTAGTTCATTTCTAATTTCAGAGACTCCCCAATGAAGAGGCAGTAATAAATTCTGTCAAATTCAATGCTAGGACCTAGAAGACCATATATAATCTGGCTTCTCCTGCATCATCTTCTACCATCTGCTCTTTATTCTTCATACCTCAACCATGTACAACTTCTTTCTATTTCCGGACACATGCAGCTGAATCCTATCTTAGGACCATGCTGTAGCTATTTCTTCTGCCTGGAACACTCCAGATCTTTCCATAGCTGGTATGTCCTCATTGTTTAAGCCTCAGCTCAATGAGACCTGTCCTGACGACCCTCTAGGAAGTAGCCTCCTTTCTTGTCATCCCCCATTCTACAATTTCATTGTATTTTCACTAGCTAAAGTTACTGTGTTTATAACCCAAATCACTAGCTAAAGTTACTGTGTTTATTTCCTTTCAAGCTTACTGATTGTCTTTTCCAACTCTAATGCAAGCAACAAAAGGGCAGGATCTCATCTATCTTATATCCTGAGCAGCGGCAATAGTATATGCACAAGTGCTATAAAAGTACTTGTGCCAGTGATCCAAAACCCTGTTATGGTTCTACAAGGACTGGGAGCACTTTCATACACACACACACACACACACACATACACAGGATCAACAAATATTTGCTGAACATGTCCTATATATCCACCTTCTTCATCATTTTGCCTCAGGAGATGATTTCCCACTCTGGGGTTTTCCCAATAGAGAAAATCTATAGCTCTGTGTGTTTCTACCTTCCTAATTTCCCCTCTCAGCAGTTACACTCTTAGAACTGCATTCCTAGAATACTATTCCAGGTTGCCTTGAAATAGACTAGAAAAGGTGATTCCGTTTTAAATAATAAATGTTTAGGGAAGTGTGATAGGTTTAATTTGAGATATTTTCAAGACCAATTGTTGCTGAACTCACAAGTTGCCTGGATCCTCTAGGTCCCCCAAAGGAGTAGGATTGGATTTCCACGGCATTGTCCCGTTTCTCCTTCTCCTCCCCCTCCTCTTCTTTTAAATTTTTACACCGAGACTGAATCACAACAAGATATAACAAGCAGTGCATTTCTGGGTGATTATAACACATCCTGGGTGGTTTCATAGGCACAAGAAGTACAATAATTTCTCCAAATCCCAGATAGTCTTATTGCCTTAATATAGTTGACTCTCTACATAACAGTGTATTTACTGGACACTGCAAAGGTGATCATGGAATGTTATTATCACCCCATCAGTAAGCCTTGAAGGTGTTCTGAATCTGAAAAACACCATCCTGGTTTATGTTCTAGTGTGAAGTCAATTCATGTACCTGCTCAGTCCTGGATTTTCTATGACTTAATTCAACTATTTTGGTTCAGAGAGACTGTGGTATAGCAGTCAATTGAAAAATTTGTACCAAACAAAGCATACACATAAGATTAAAGTGTACTTATAGAGCCTTAACTGCATGGTTATAATATGGGTTATCTCATTTAACTTCACAAGAACCCTAAGAGGTAAGGACTATTAATATTCTCGTTTTATAGATAGAGACTAAGACTTAGAGAGGTTAGGAAATTCATTCAAGGGCATACATCTAGGAAGTGGTACACCAGAATTTAAACCTAGGTCTCTTTCTTGATCAGTCTCTCTTTTTTTCTTTTTCATTCTTCAAAAGTGAAAATTTTAACACTAAACCATTTAGCCTAGTTCAACATCTTCTTTTATACTATAGGACCTTGAATGTCTAAGTGCAACTTTTCTAACATAGAAAATGGTGATGATAATAGGATTTACTTCATAGATTTTTTCAGAGTTAATATAGCAGAGTACTTGACTTGTAGTAAGTGCTTAATAAATTATGATAATTATCCATATCAGTACTTTATGCAAAGCTCTATGCCTCACTCATCTGTGAAGATCCAATGGCACAAGCTTCTTTTAAATGGTTGCCAATATATTTGGAACACAACACAAGCAATGTATAGCTAAAACACAGTGAGAAATATCAGGGTATAAGGTCAACTGCAGAATATTAGCAACAATAACACCACGCTAAAGGTTTTTTCTGTCCTTATTTAATCCCATCATGTTCCTAAAAGGAAGGTATTATCACCTCCTGTTTACAAATGAAATTCAGGCCAGAGAGGTTATTTGTTTTAAAGTCATACAATTAGCAAGGAGTAGAGGCAAAATTTAAGCTGAGGCTAGCTCACTCTAAAACCTGCATTCTTTCCCACCCTTATTTATTTATTTATTTATTTATTTATTTATTTATTTGGATGTAATATTCCATGATTCATTGTTTGGGTATAACACCCAGTTAAAGCCTACATTCTTTATACCACCTTATACTTAGCCATCTGCTTCTCACAGTCATAGAAACTCAGAGAGGGAGGGGATCAACTTGTATGAGAAGGAAAAGAATGTTGTAGAAACAAGAGGTATTGACTCGGACCTAGAGCATATTTTCAGGAGGTGGAACACCAGTGTACTAGGAGAAATGTCAGATCATGAGCAAAGAAGACAGCTCATATAAGGCATAATACTATGAGAGAAGATAATGAAATCCAACACTGAAAATGTAAGGAAGGAGCAATAGACCAGGAAGAACCTTAAATGTTAAATTACAGCTTTTGGGTCACCTCTCCAAGTATTGGAAACAACTGAGATTTTTGACTAGGGCAGTAAAATGAGGACAGTAGTCTCTGGAAACAATCCATACGACAGGAACATACAATCTAAAGAAAGAGAAGTCACTTTGGAACTTTCTAAAGTAAACAAAAAAAGAGGAGTAAAGACCTGAATACAATGGTAGAAGTTAGAACCGAAAGATAAACACAGATGAGCTACTACTAAGAATCAGGTTCCAAGTTGGCTAGGGGCAGCCTTATGAGGGCTAAGTCTGTGTGTTAAACTTCTTGTAACGTCTGGGCAGAGAAACTTGATATGTAACAGTGCTTTTTACCTGCAAAGATCTCTAGAAATACAAGGCATTCTCGGGATCATCCTTATTTTGTGTAACACCTATAGACACTTTATTTTTAGCAGCCTATTCAAAATAATGTGGATCTCTCTAGACATAACTAGCATAATTTAAAGTAATAGGGGTGGAGTTGGAGCAAAGATGAGCTTCCTGTCCTGAGGAATCAAAGCCTCATAAAGATTTACTGGGGCATATCAAATATACAGGCTGAGGATATTGAGGTTGTTGGAAAAATGGTTGTTAGAATTATTGTCTTTTTCCACAGTGTGATACCAACAGGTGAATGCCAACATTTGGTCTGTACATTGATAATGGGACCCCACAATCTCCTTTTCCAAGGAAACTCATATACCGAATAATCAGAGTCCAGATGAAATCCAGTTAATAGCTGAAATTGCTGTTTTCTTTAGTGTGTTGCCTTATCTCTTTTTAACAAGCCTTACTAGGGTAATTGCACTGAATTCAATCCATTATCTATGGATTAATTCATTAGGGTGGTTTAAACTTTGGAGAAATGGATGGGTTTTAGCAGTCCTCCCCTCAATTCCACAAATTGACACTGTAAAACAAGCCTATGTCATTTTTATGGAGGTTCCAATTCATGAAATAAAAATCAATGAAGACAGTTCCTTTCCAAGCCCTCATGTCATTGTTATGCTCCCTTGGTTGCATGGAAAGCCTTTGGGTAAAAGGAGGACAACTCTAATCAGAAAGAGAGTCATTGTCTTCAGAAAGCATGAACAATGCATTTCTGGGCCAGTGCCCTTACCACTGTGACGGCCCCTTGTGTTACTGCCTTCGGGAACAAAGTTACAGAACCAGATAGTCATTGTCAGTCAGGGGGCTGGTATGGGGAAAGTACCTAGAAACCAAGACGGAGCTTTGTCTGAAAGCAAAGTAAGGTTGATTATCATGAGTGTGCCAGTGATTTCCCTTTTCCTTGATGTCATCCTTTGCAAGTGATTTTAGTTGGTGAATAGATTTGGTTAAGTATGGCAGTGGTTCCCAAACACTGTTCTTACTGGCTATATCGGAGTCATCTTTAAAAAACCATAATAATTCTCAGGGCTCTATTCCTTAGAACTTATGATTTAGTAGATCTGGGCTTATGGCCAGGAATCTTTATTTTTAAAAAGCTTCAGGTGAGTCATATATGCAAAATCTATGTTTATAAACCACTGACCTAGTCATGTTTTTGTTTTCTATTAAAAAACAGCCACTTAGCCAAATGAGTAGGGAAGGCTGAATTGTTTTATATATGACATCAATAAGTGGTTTTAATTTTATTAAACATATCAACCAATCTGAGAAGCCATGCCAGAAATACACAGCATGAAGAACCACATATGATTGTCCAACCTGAGACCATTCCATGTACCTGGAATAACCTTGTCCCCACACTGGACTTCTGATCACATTTAAAGAAAAAATACTGACAATCTATGAATTTGTGATATAAATTATAAAAGTTAAAAATTACAGGAATATGATGTGGTAGTTTTAAATTATGTTCACAAACTCGTTGATGCTTCTTTCTTCCAAAGGCAGAGTTCTAATTCCTCTCCCCTTGAATGTGGTCTAGACATAGTGACTCCATTCCAATGAACAGAATGTGGTAGAAATAACACTGAGTCCCAAAGATGGGTCATAAAAGAGATTCCTCCTTTTTCTCTTTTGAATCTCCCACTTTGGGGGACATTAGCTGCCATGTCATGAGAACATTCAAGCAACCTGTGGAGGAAACCCAGCGGGGAAGGACATGGGCCTCCTGCCAGCCATGTAAATAAGCTACCTAGCAAACAGATCCTCTAGCTCCAGTAAACCCTTCAGATGCTGCAGTTGGGGCACACATCTTGACTGGAACCTCATGAGAGGTCTTGAGCCAGGACTGCCAAATTAATCCACTCCTAAATTTCTGACCCACAAAACTATGAGCATTATTAAACACATATTACTGTCTTAAGCCATTAAATTTTGGGATAATTTGTTATGCAGCAACAGATAACTGATACACCTGTGAGGACTTTCCTTGTGTAACTTATATTTGTTTTTACCTCTACCTTTATATGTTCCTTATCTGAGATACACAGACACAAAAAAAAAATCACACACAGCAGTAAATACTTCATCATTCATAAGCATTATCATAAGTATAGTCTCTAAAAAACTACATGAGTAATAGTTAAATAAAATTTTGGATGGCTTCAGTGAGGTGGTATATGATAATAAAACAGTTAAGGTAAATACAAACTAAAAGATAAATCTGAACGCTGGGGGAGATTTTAATCAGGAAACAGTTCTTATAATTTACAAAGCCACATCATAGCACATTGAACTCACTGGGAATAACAGGCAGCTGCAGTAGACAATATGAAAAATCTTAGTTCTAGCTTTGCAACTATTTTGCAAAGAGTAAACAAGGAAGAAGAGAGGCTAGGATTAGAACACAGGGGAGGAAGATGAGTGCCAAAAGTCTGAACCTGAAAGGTAAACCTGTAAAAAGGTAATGGGAGAGTTCTCTGTTTTTGGTAAACCAGGCATGATTCAAGGCAGTGATTTGCTAAATGAGACTGCAAGGAACGGAACACTGACAATCAGCAAACAGTGAAGAAGGGAATGAAGGTTCCTTAGTGAAACAGGATGAGTGTAAATGCAAGAAGCAACCTTGTTTATAGCTTTTATGTTACATACCATATCATGTTATGTATCTGCAGATAAACACTTCAGCTAAGTGTTTGGTAATGAGATTATAGAAATTCATATTTTGTCATTCCCAGCAAATTTTCTATAATGTTGTCCTAAGTTAAAAAATGCCATTAGCTGTTGTTAAAGAAAGGTTCTTGAATCTCATAGTCTTAATGGACAGAGTCAAATATCTGAGGCCCAGAATAGTCTTATTTATTTATTTATTTATTTATTTATTTATTTATTTATTTATTCATGAGAGATGGAGAGAGGGAGAGAGAGAGGGAGAGAGAGAGAGAAGCAGAGGGAGAAGCAGGCTCCCAAGGAGCAGGGAGCCCGATGAGGGACTCGATCCCAGGACCCTGGGATCATGACCTGAGCCGAAGGCAGACGCTTAACCATCTGAGCCACCCAGGCGCCCCAGAATAGTCTTTAACTGGATGAATAACTTGTTACATCAGGATTTTGTCTTTGGAGCATTTAAGAAGTAGTACCTAAGTTATATGATAAGTATTGGCAAATAAAACATGAAACTACTTCGCTTTTATATAATTACTGAAATCTCCCAAAGGAGATAGACTTTATTTGGCTATAGTTGGGGAAGGAAAGAAAGAAACAAAGCCAAACAACTAGCTGCTTTCCCAACATGCCCACTCAACAACAACAACAACCACACACACACACACACACACACACACACACACACACACAACTAACACATACAACCAAAATATGCATAACTGACATACAACTTCTGTACCCAACTCATAGACACAGACAACCAACACACACACCACTGACACATATTAATGCAATCAACACACATACACACAAACACTCTCCCCGGTACTTAGCAGCTGCACAAACAGAAAAAAAGATGGAGGTGGTGGAAAAGACCAAGACCAGAGTTGGTCTTGCCAGGATTCCTTCAGAGGTCAATGTGTGAAGCAGCCAGTTGTGAGGCAACTGTGAATGGTGGGGAGTGTGCTCATCTAAAGGCCTTCACCCTCAATTAAAATAATCACTGTGCTGGCTAAACAAAACCCTGTTGGCCACAGTGTAGCCTGCAGAGTGCCAGACTGCAATAATGTCAGGTGTGGTGGCAAACACAGCGTTAAGGAGGAAATTAAAATTTCCTGGCTAAATGGACTAGAGGTGCTGGAAGAGAATCTGAAGGAAAGTAAGAAGAAAATTCTCATTTTTTTTTTTTAATGATAAAGAGAAACCAGACCAGCTGGGAAAAGGTGATTCAATCATTTCTGGTAATTTTCTGTAGAAATCATGTCATTGAATAAAACAGGGCAACAAAAATAATAATAGGTAGAACTTGGTATTAGAAAGTGAAAGAAATACGGTCTCCTGTGTTTTCAGGGGAGGATGAGAGGACTTGACTAAATGATCTACATTCAAAATCAGTTGGCTCTGAGACAAGAACTAGCAGCCCTAATTCTTGGGCGAAGAGCCCCAAAGCAAATTTCACCCTTCTGCCATCTTATGCAGTGTCTCACAGTGTCATTTTATTTTATTTTATTTTTTGGGCAAGATTTTACGAGAATTTTGTTTAAAAATGATCTGCCTTTTCTTGTTTGTTTGTTTGTTTTCTCTGCCACAAAGACACACAATGGTATATTTTTGTTAGGAAACAGATAGCAGCAAGAGCAACGGATTGATGACATGTACAGCTTTGGCAAGACAGGGAAAGAGCAGGATATCATAAAAGAGCAAACAAAACAAAACCTCTAAAGATGAAATGAAGGAATTTCTACTCTTCCGGCCTCCTCTTTGGCTGTTTGGAATGGAATACACATATAGCAAAAATAGCTCTGAAGCCGTGTCCCTCCTCCTGGCTGAGGGTCTGTCATTTTCATCCTTGGAAACACTACTTTAAGTGATTGCCATGTCTACAGTGTTTGAAGGATTTTCAAAAACACAATGTACTTGGAGCAGGAACAAGTCCCTCTCACTTGAACCGTGTGGTATGGCTTAATCTTAATGCTGAATCTTTTCCTCTGATATCTTTCTAACAACTGAATAGGGTAAGTAAGGAACGTAAATCTTCACCAAAGTTCATTCTAAATGGTGACCCACTGTTCTATTATTATCCAATTTTTTTCTTTTAAACGTTAGTTCACTAAGGCAATACATGTTATCTATCTATCTATCTATCTATCTATCTATCTATCTATGAGAGAGAGAGAGAGAGAGAGAGTGAGTGAGCATGTGTGCAAGCTGCCAGGGTGACGGGTCACAGAGGGAGAGGGAGAGAGAAAATCTTAAGCAGGCTCCACACTCAGCATGGAGCCTGATGTGGGGCTCAATCTCACAACCTTGAGATCATGACCTGAGCTGAAATCAAGAATTGGATGCTTAACCAACTGGCCACCCAGGCATCCCAAGGCAATATGTGTTTTTAACACATGGCTTTCTTTGTGTCACTATGTTTTTATGCAGAGTTTTTAGTCCTGAACTCTTGGATTTGACACGTTGGCTGGCACAGGCTGCCCAAAGAGGTTGTTCCTTGTCATATGTCTTCCTCAACCAAGCACAAGTTTGCTTTTTGATAATAAAAACCAAGTAAATAGAATAGAACAAATGTAGAAATAGAATTAATTTCCCAATTTCACTCATTTTGTTTGAATTAATAAAGATAAATTGTAAGTATGGTAAAAATTAACATACGTAATCTTATTAAGATCCAGTATATAAAATAGTGTAAACACATACAGCTATCAGCAGAAATCTCTCATAAATATACACACATATTAGCCTAAATATTTTTGCCTCTGAGATGTTTATAATATAGTAGGAACATCTTGGAAAAATGAAAAAGGAGGTCAATTTTCAAATTTCCTGTGCATACGAATTGCTCATGAGCTTGTTGAAAATGCAGATTAAGAATTCCATTCCCAGAAAGTCTGAATTCGTAAGCTTGGAGTGAGGCCTTGGAATCTCCATTTCAACACATCTCCCTATATGACTTTGATGCAGGTGGGTCATGGCCACACTTTGACAAGACTCCAGCTCAGTTATTCAAACATATTTGCTAATTACACACCAGGTCCTATATTAGGTGTCCAGGGATGCAAAAACGAACAAGGCAGAGCCTTTACTGCATAAGCTCACAGTGTCCTGGTGGCAATGGTGTGAATCTTCTTGTGCTTGTATGACTGCTCCATTTCTACACCAAATCAAGGGGAAGGGCACTGGTGACATTCTTATTCTTTTAGAAAGATTATAGGCAGTGGAGTAATGGCTCTGAATTAATACCCTTACCATGATGTAGAAGTTCTGAGATGACCTTGCCTCTGTTTGCCTTTGCCCGCATATCCACCATTGTCCCTACTCCATTGGTCTTCTCACCTTAGGGTCTTCAAATTTGGCATACTTTCCCCAGGCCTCACCAGTGTATTCTTCCAGTCATTTAGGTCTCAGTTCAAATATCACCACCCCTATGTAACTTTCTCTGACAACCCAATCTAAAGCAACAATAGAGGACACCCTCCAAAGACATCATCCTGTTTTATTTTCTTCATAGCAAGTATTACTGAAAATGATTCTACTCACTCACTTAAGTAATTACTGTCTGGTCCTCCCAATAAAATGCATTAAGACCTTGTATTTTTTTTTTCACATTGCAGACATTGCTCCTAGAACAATATCTAGCACACATAGTAACTTATTAAATACTTGCTGAGTCAACCAGAGCAAGAATAAATGAACACCCCCAGTCTTTTCCATCCTGTCTCTCTTCTGACTTCTTAGTATTGACATGAAGATCAGCAAAACAAAACAAAACAAAACGGGATGTAAGGGACTTGAAAATTGAAAGCAGTCATAAATGCAAAACAGTCACACACCGCTATTATTATTAATTATTCAGACAGTTGTGAATTGAGACATTACCTTCTTTATGAGGAGAAGCCAAGGAATGCTTTTCTATTAACTAAGGGTCAGGAAAATGGGGTGGGGTGTGAAGACAGAAAAATAACTTGGGACATGGAGGTAGACCAGAATTCTAAATTTCTCTCAAAATCAAAGATCACTAAAAACATTCTTCTCTCAAGATTGCTTCTCTTAAGAACCGAAAGAGGAGGGAAGGGTACTATGAAGGGAGGTAAGTTACTATGCGTGCTAGATATTGTTCTAGGCATGGTAGCCCTCTCATTTACAAATACCAATATTTCAAGTAAGGCAAAGCTGAATTAATATATGTCCTCAAAAGTCACAGCTTTTTTATAGCACAATTTGAGCTCAGTTGTTAAGAAAAAAAAACCACACAAAATTTGTATAAAACATGGTTTGAGATAGATATTTAAATCCACAATAACATTGCTAAAAAGGAAGATACACAATCCCAACCTATTTACAAGTTGAAAAAAATAATGGACTATGAACAATCTTTGGCCCAAGAGTCACATGCTTATTTTAAAAATGTCTTTTAGTAAATTATGATCAAGAGGGTATTGAAAGCTTCCACAGACATACTGAAAAGGGCTAGCTTGAGGCTTGCGTCTCAGGAACATATGAATTGTTCTGATTTCTCTCTCCAAGTGCTCCCCACAGCTGTGCCCTGTCCTCTTGGTTTAAACCGATTATCATTATTACAGAGACACTCTCCTAATTGCACGTACCATCATCAGATCTAATAGCAGGTCTGAATTAGGCTGCAGCTGCTCAGGCTGCCCTGCATAACCAGCCACCCGGCTGACTGTTGACCTCTCAGAAGGTTAACAGGCGTTTATTGACTCTTCACATTTAACACAACCCTACTCTTAAAATACATACATATATTCATTATTAATCACACTTTACTTCTAATCATCCCAAAGAGATTTCCTCTGGTTCTACAAGCATACAAGCGTAACCTCCCGATCAGTATGGTCCACATTAGAGGAGGTAGGAAAGAGTAACATGACTTGGAGTTTTGTCTATCACCGCAAAGCTGTCAGTCCTGCTAGCTTTTAAAAGATAGAAATAATAGGGAAAGGTCATAAAATGTCAATGGAAGGAGTAGCAAAGGAGGGCAAGCAGGTGTACCTGATGCACGAGTCCAACAAGAGCAATGAGACAAAGTCATGAGCAATGGTTTGCCAGATTTTAGTCTATTACAAACATTACACTCATTATATCTTTTATATTACTAGGACCAGTGCTTTACTGCTAAGCACTGTATATACACAATTTAATTTAATCCTCAGGACAACTGTGAGAGTCAATATTTTATGTCTCTATTTTTCAGATCAGAAAACATAGGCTCTGAATGCAAAATAACTCACCTAAAATCATGGAGCTGATAAGTAGTAGTAAAAAGGTCCCATCCAGAGCCTGTGCCTTTAATGCCCCGTCTAACTGCATAATGCCCATCTCTAAGGTTCAGTGTTACAAATGATGAAACATGGTCCACAAAATTCTATGCCTTGTCTAAAGACAGAATGCCAGGTTTGGGCAAAGATTAGAATTCAGTGCACTTGGTAGTGAGGAAAGATAAAGTATGTCTTTCAAAATGCAAAAAGGTAGTGGACCAAGGCAGCTCTTTGCTTTGAGCTATACACAAGTTCTTTGGTGTTGTTTTCAGTGACATAATACTCACTTGCACCGTGTCGAAAAGAAACAAATCAAACTAGCTGTAAGTAATTTTGCAATAGAAAAACAAAGCAAACCAAAAATTAGATTTTTAAAGTCCCCTGAAGATCCAGAATACTGAGCACATTTCTCGGTGGCTACGTTGTGAGTTTAGAGTAGCGAGAACGTCTAAAAATGGCATGTATATTTCCCAGTTTGCCCTGGTGATAACCACTTCTGTCTTTTAAAAATGAGATATTCACTACTAACAGACTTTACTTCATTTATTTACCTAGTCTGCCTAGCTCCCCTATACAGGTAAATTTTTAGGATTCTTGGTGTAGAACTTCTTTTCCTTTCTTTCTTATTTTTTTCATTTTCTTTTTGGCACATAGACACTTTATATAGGTGAAATACTATTAAAATGAACATGAGTGGCAGGTCGGGGGGCAGGGGACTAGATATGGAAAGCCTGTAGCTGAGAATATGAAAAGCAGGTTGCTAACAACAGGTGGGAAATTTATTGCAAAGAAGATCGAGCTCCCAGCTCCATCTCTCCAAAGGTAAGTGGCTAGGACAACTACTATGCTTTGCTATGATTATGCCCAGACAAAATGAACTTATAGGGAGAAGAAATAGCTTCCACTCCTCACAGACATTGAGTGAGTTCTGACATGCAGCTAAGTGAGTGATGTTTACCATGGCTGCACATTACGATCACCATGAACGTTAACAAAATGCCCCCCAGATAAATTAAAAAAGCAGGTCCAAGAGGACATCTTCAGATGATTCTAATACATCTCCAGGGTTGGTAACTGCTCACCATCTAATAGCATGAGAGCACGAGTATGAAAGGGTGACCAAATTAGGTCCTCTGAAGTCAGGTTTCCTGGGTTCAAATCCCAGTTCTGCCACTCACAAGCCAATTATGGGTGACTCTGGACAAGTTATTGTACTGAACTCTAAGCTAGTAATGGAGTAAAATTAAAGTGAGAGAATGCATGTAAAGTGCTTAGAATACTAATCGCTCGATAAATGATAACCATTATCACCATCATATGTTGCTGATGGCATTGATTCCCATTTGAGGGACAGGTAATTAGTGATAAATTTTGTCACAGTCCTCCTAAATTAGGTATCACTTCAAGACCTCCAATCCCAAACATAGCACCTCAGTGAAACAATGACAGTTAATGAGTGATCTCAGAATCTGAGCCCATCACAAAGTACTCAAAAGAACAGATGGCTCAGCAGGAACTGAATCCTATTTTGCTAAGGTACAAAATTCACTATGAACAACATTAATTAATTAACTTATTCTTTCATTCGGAATATGTACAGAGTGTTCAATGTATGGCAAGCATTGTGCTAGCATAACAGCTCTTAACTCATTTAAGCATCACCCCATGACTTATTTTCCCATTAGAATAGTCAACAATCAAATACACCAAAACATCAAGTCCAAAGATACCTTTAGGCTCTGGGGCTAAAAAGACCATTTGGATATGGATCCTATGCTAAGGGAGATTAGAGTTTAGTGGGAAGAAAATACTGCAATGTACACAGAGGTAGAAGAAGAGAATTATGAGTGTATAAAAGGCTGGTGATATCTGAATGTTGGTAATTGAAACAAAATTAATTTAATGCAGATTAAATAGGGATGGATATTTGTTGGTAGCAGGTTAGGAGTTAATGGACTAAAACTACACATTAATTTTTTTAAACTTTTTATTTTGAAATAATTTAAGACCCACAAGAAGTTGCAAAAATAGGACAGAAAATTCCTGTGTAGCCTTTACCCAGATATCTCTAGTGATACCATCTTACATTATCAAAATGAGGAAATTGACACTGGTACAATAATATTAAGTAAGCCATAAACCTTATTCAAATTTCACCAGTTTTTACATGTATTTGTGTGTGTGTGTGTGTGTGTGTGTGTGTGTGTATAATACTATGAAATTTTATCATAGGCCTATATATATAGTATACATAGTATATATATATATATATATATATATATATATATATAGTAATTTTAAAATGTGGAAAAAGTATGTAACAAATAGCATCTCAAAGTGACACAGTTTAGAGGGAGGAAACCCAAAAATTAAAACTAGAGCAACTAAATTGTTGTACTGGAAAAACAAAATGAAACACTATTGTCTCCAACACAGCAACTCTGCTCCAACTGAAGTTCAAAGCAATGCTTGCATAATATTTATAACAGATTATACAAAAAGCTTTAAACTGAAAGTTGCATTTGCACAGGCACAAGGAGAAGAGGAACAAATGCAAAAATGCAAAACCAGATAATCACCCTGGAAGGTTTCCCACAGAACAAATGCTTAGTCTGAGTTAGAAGGATGAGAAATCTACATTCGCAAATATTTCAGGTGTGGAAGTAAACTAAAAAAACCCACATGTACTTGGAGAGATTCTCAGCTCATATAAGGATGCACTGTCCTTTTTATATTTGAGTCAACCAAAAGAAGAAGAGAACAGTGTTCCCATGTTTCTCATCATGGCAAAAAGAAACCCAGCTTTCCATCCCCTCAGTCCCCTCCTTTCTTCCTTTCCTTATTTTTTCAGAAATGATTTTGAAAAAAATTGAAGATATGATTTTTCTAATACTCTGCTAGCCTTTTAAATGAATGCATACATGCTCATAATTACAAGTAAGGCATTTGCTATTTTGCATCAGTGGAATTTAAGAAATTAAAAACCAAAAGGGGGTTTTCAGGAACACAGCAGAATTGCCTTTTTAATAATAGATTTGGCTCCTCTAATCCATTCTTAATCTAATTAAGACAATGAAAAGCATTGGGTTGCCATCTCAGAAAATGGCAAGGATGCTATAAACAGAGTGCAATAAAGTGATCAGTTCACACCCCATCAAATTTACTCACAGTCTGAATAACTGTTCTTATTTTCTGTGTTTCATTTTTACAAGTTAACAAATGTTTTCATTTGATTTCCACGGCTTCATCTTCATATCAAGCACAGGCTGTGGGACTTCTAGTTCTGGGAAGCGTGTAATATCTGCTGAAGCAACACCCAGTATGTGATTATGGAACCCTACAAATTGAGGCTAACATCTCCAATAAGCAAAGATAATAATTAAGTGGTAAACCTTTGGCATTGAAAACAGCAACGGTGTTATTAATACCCAAATGGGCGCCAAAACAAACAGCATTGATGGAATTTAATTAAATCATTTTATGATTGTGTATTCTTTGCAAGCTCAGCTGATTACACTGGTTATCCTTAGATGAGCATTTAAATCTGAAAGCTAAGATTCTATCTAATGGCCTTTTGTTCAAAATTTCCTAGGGAAAAAAAGGTAGATTTTTTTTTTTTAATCAAAAGTAGAAATCGAGTACTAGAGAAAGAAATGAGCTGGATTTTGGTCTCTATTCCCACCACCAGAATAAGAAATACTAAGGGGATAAAGTTTCAGTCTAACTAGAGAGTTCTGCTTGGCTTTCTTTTTGTTCTTAGGTAATGAGCGACTCTGGGAGAAAATGGACTGTTGGCTGTTTCCCTTAATTATAATTAAGATAGTAGGACTGTTTATTCAACTGTTTATTTTATGACACTAAAGATTAAAAAAAAATCTGCCAAGTTACACTTCTCAGTTTCCTCTCTTACCACAATCTAAATCTGTGGATGTCAATTAGAAAATCTATCCTATTCTGAAATCATAACACAACTGAAGAACTATCACTTGCTCTTTGTTTTTGCAGAAGCAATATTACAATGAATAATGACTGGCAGTAAAGCCCAAATGAGTCAAGGGGTCTCAATCTCTGCATCAAGGATCTACAACTTGCTAATTACTTTGTTAAAAACAAAACAAGAACAATCAACCAACAATAACACCTGGGCTCCAAAAGATACTGGCAGCCAATTATCAATCAGTGAGGTTTGATAAGGGTAGGGTCACCTGATAATATTTACTGTCCACTAATCTTTAAAGAAGAATCATAGACATAAGCAGATATTTCTAAACACAGGAGGACAAAAAATTTGCCCCATCCCATATTAGGCACAGTAACGGGGCAGTACACAGTAGAAATACTGTTATAATAAAAATCCCTTTTAGGTGACAAAATGTATGTTTTGCTCTGAAACGAGATAAAGTTGTTTAGAATGTTTATGAGTATTGTCAGAAGCTCCATGCAGTTCTCATAAATTATAATTTCACCCTTAGATCCCTCGTTTACATAAAATAACTAATATGAAGGATTCTGAACCCCCACGGTGAGATAAAGGCAGCATTTGCTTTTAGTCGGAGCTATCAATGACGATGAAGCATACAGATAAGCCAGATCACCCTCTCACATACTTTATGAGGATGTTATGCTTATTTTATGGGAAAATAAAAGGAAAAAGAAGGATGAAGAATGGATGAGCTTTAAGAAGCCCACTTCTATGGGACATGTTGGCATGAACCTGTAAGTGGCTTGCCTCAATTTCCCCAGCATTCTGCGCTGCCCCTTGTTCATTCTTGCAGATCATACGGGTGGACCACAAGTCCCTGTTGATCCCGGTGTGTTTCTCTTTTCCTCATGCAATCAGAAACCCATAGGCTGGAAAACTTTCTTTTATTTTCCACAAGCCTTAAATCCAATCCGGTGAATCCCACTTAAAAGTGAATCTTAGGAGCCTTACGAAGTGAATCCTAGGAATCCAACCTAAGTGTTTTCCACTTCCCATATAGAAATGCAAAATAGTGTTTCCTCTCTTGCAGGAGTTAACAGACCACACAACTTTACTCTTGTCTTCTAACAAGAAAAGGTGGCAGAATAATTTAGTGAAAGTAATCAAGGCACAGAAGTGTGGGGGCCTGGGTTCCTGTCTGGTATCATTATCGCCTCAATGAATGCTTTTGAAGAAGTCAAAAGATAACCTTGACCTTCTCTCTGGGTGAAGGTTTCTGCATATGCAAAATGTGGAGATCAGATTAAATCAAAGTCACCAAATGGCCCACAATGGCCAAAAATGGCCTACAGGCAGGTATTGTTTATCCCACAACAATGTTTATACATTTTTTGAACTCGTTAACAACATTCAAAAAACTAAGAACTTTCTCATAAAAGTCAGATAAGATGTTGTTGCTGGCAAATCTATTGGGCGTATCAGCTGGCCCCTGTGCAGCAGCCTGTGCCTTCCCGGCGCTCTGATTATGTCATTCAGGGGTCTAGATGAGAGCGAGTACATCTGATGTACCTGAGAACTCTGGACTCAGAGTCCGTAAAGATTCTTAAAATTAAATAAACTCTGATTTATTATTGTTTGATTTTTCAGGTTTTTTTTTTTAAAGCTAAAGACCAAGTTAAAGACAACGAACAATAAAAATTAACCATTTTCTTTGTTCAGAACAATATAGGGTCAAAATTGGTCATTTTTAGGTGAAATTTCTTCCACAGTTGCATTTTAAAGACATAGTTAGCCAGTTATCTACTTATTGACGTTTTCTTTAAAGCTGTGTTAAAACTATGGCATGCTCATCTATACACACAAAGCTTGGCTTATTCTCTTAAGAGAGAAAAAGGCGCAAATCTGAGGACGTGTGTGTGTGTGTGTGTGTGTGTGTGTGTGTGTGTGTGTGTGAAAAACCAACTGCCCAGTTTTAGCAGGGCATAAACTTAGATTTCTGTGTTTTGGTCCTTGGATTTATATAGCTTATTTTTCTCAGTGAATGACAGTGGGCTGGCTCCTGATGTCACTGTATCCAATAATGGTTGACGTAGGTGGGACCTTCAAGTTCAATCACCTACCACCTTTTACAGATGAACAAACTGACCTAAAAGGTGTTGTCAGTTACCTGACTTGCTATCTTTGCCCCTTCCTAGATGGATAACTCTGGACAAAATAAGCCTCTCTTGAAGTTCCCATTTCTTCTTCTGTAACTTGTAGTAATACTCATAACATCCATCTCATAGTGTGGTTGGACAATTAAATGGATATGTACAAAGTACCTCATAGAGTCCTCCTATATAATTATAATAGCTAACATTAACTGAACTCAGATTATCCTCACAGTAACTCTATGAGGTAAGTAATACTATTATTCTGGTTTTACAAATTAGAAAATTAAGGCACCTAGATGTCAAGGGACTTGCCCAACGTCACGGAGTAGGTAGTGCAGCCAGCATTTGGACTTAGACCATCTGACACGAGAGCCCGGGGTTTCAACCACTAGGTTTTGTGTCATGCTCTTAATAGTGTGTCTAGCACTTAAATAGTTGATAGTTGCTATCCATTTAATTAATTATTTATTTTTAAAGATTTTATTTATTTATTTGAGAGAGACAGAGATAGTGACAGAGATAGCGACAGAGAGCATGAGCAGGAAGGAGAGGGAGAAGCAGGCTCCCCACGGAGCAGGGAGCCCGACGTGGGGCTCGATCCCAGAACCCTGGGACCATGACCTGAGCCGAAGGCAGACGCCCAACCGACTGAGCCATCCAGGCGCCCCGCTATTCATTTTAATAATGAAATTGTTCTTATAACCAGACCTGATCTTCCATGTCTCTATCTGCTCAGATCTGCCAAAAGGAAATTTTTATTCATGACCCTTTTGTCTTAGCTGTAGTCCAAAATTTGCAATTTTGCACCTAGAGCAAATGTGTCTATTTTTGTTATTGGAAACTCTCCAGTGGACATTTCCATTTCTGAACAAGCATTTTGAAGATTTTCCAAATGCCACCATTTGGAAAACCTTAGAGTTGAATGCTGCCACACTTGTCATTTGATGGTCTCATGTCATCTAGGAGGTCAAAGAGAAGTCATATATTAAAGTTCCCCTCAAAACATTCTGTACGTCAGGGATGTGCTACATAAATGTAGCATGCTTGTAGTCAATGTATGATAACAGTTTGTCATATACAATTCACTGAGTCCAATTGAAATTAATGAAGGGTGTAAAAATGACAGCTATCTGACATATTTCAAATCTCAATTTGACATTTACAACCTTTTAAAGTTATTTTTAAATGCAGCAGTGTTTAAAATGTATTGAATATATCATATGCCACCAAGCCACTGTTGGATGACTGGGAGTGTAGCCATGGAAATTAACACAGGGCCACATTTCCTAGTCTTAAAAAAAACATGCAGTATATCTAGATATAAAGGAAATAAGGCAAGGCATCTTATGAAAATTAAATAAATGCCACCTTCCACCTATCTTTTTTGGGTGTGTGTTCATTTCTATGGAAATGTGTGTCTTGATGGAAACTCTGATACAGGTAGAAATGTGCACGTATAAGCTTAGTGAAGGAGGGAACAGAAGCAGAGAGCAGTCGACGATGAAGACAGCTCTATTTAGGATGGCATTTTGCTGCTGTGAGCTGTGTGGGAGGGATGCAAAAGAAGCCGGCAAGGCTAGACTCTAAGAACTTGTGTTCTAGTCCTGGCTCCAAGAATAATTCACTAATTCTAACCTCAGACATGACACCAAGACTTTGCTCTTTATTTGTAAAATAAAATGAACACTGAAACAAACTCATGGAGGGGGAACTTTGGTCAACTGAGGTAAACATATATACGTTTGCTTTAGAGTATCTAGAACATGATACGAATGTATCATTCAACGTACATATTAAGTATTCTCAAACTACTTCCTCATCTAGACTTTTTTGACAACACTCTCTCTTCCTCCTAGCAGGAACCTCCCATTGCCACAGTGTTGCTCAAGTAGGCACACCCAAAAAGAGAAGGTGGGGATCTCTGACACAAGGCAGCCTTCTTCTGTGGCACTACCTGCATGCAGCCCTGGACCACGGTTTCCCCCTTTTTCTTCTAGTAGGACTGTATGTTCTAGGGAGGCACCCAGTGGACCAGACCAAATAGGGACCTCGCAACCCTATTTGAACCATGAATGCTCTTCATTGACCTATTTTATATATTGCCACATGGAAGAAAACCTGCTGCTAAAGAAAAAAAAAATTTAGAGATATTAATCCTGATTGATACTGATATGTTAAATGACACTATAATCTAAAAAAGAAAGGGTTATATGATAGGTACTAGCTCCCTAAGAATAAGAGTGAGGGAATGAATGGGATTCAGCAATGCAAAGCCCTGGGATATAGTCAGAGGGTTACTGTGAAGGCAGATATTTTGGGAAGGCTTACAGTTATTGGTGGGCATGCCCAAAGCAGGTGATCATTTCCCTATAAAATATTCCACATTCAACCAGCAGGAGGCCCAGATTTCCTTGTTATTCCCAGGGCTTAGTCCAGAGCTGGGCACATAGTAAGTGTGTAATAAAATTTGATGAATGAATGCATTTATGAGGGATTATCTCCTTATGAATCAGAGAGGGTTTGATATATTGAGATTTTCTCATTCAGGGATCTAAGAAGACTGTAATGAAGAACTACATATCGATCACATATTTTCCTATGAAAAGGTTATTGACAATAACTAACACATCAGAAATGAACCAGCACAAGCATCCGCAAACATTCATCTAAGTAAGACTTCTGGAATGAAACAAGCAAGGGAATCACTTAACAAACGCTACTTTATTCAGCTTAGCCTGTGTCAAGCTTATCACTCCAGCCTGTTACATCACTTAGAGAGTGAATTCACAAGCCCCTAACTGGCCTAAATAGAACAGCATAGCACAGCATAGCAAGGGTTCTCAGATTCTAACACAGCAATCCCATCTGTTTGCTGTACCAGAAGTTCACTCTCTCAAACCATTATTTAAAGTAGCTGAGTCTACCTTATAAAGTACAGCCAGACAAAAGTTTCCAATCCTGGGGCACGTGGTGGCTCAGTGGTTAAGCGTCTGCCTTTGGCTCAGGTCATGATCCCAGGGTCCTGGGATCAAGCCCCCCATCCGGCTCCCTGTTCAGTGGGGAGCCTTCTTCTCCCTCTGTCTGCCACTCCCCCTGCTTGTGTTCCCTCTCTCTCTCTCTGTCAAATAAATATATAAAATCTTTTAAAAAAAAGTTTCTAACCCTGTCTCTTCCTTTTATTTCACTTTTCCCTCCAATTTTCTAAAAAAAAAAAATTCTAAGTAAAGTTTTTTGCATCCTTAAAGAAGAGCAGAAATCAGATTCAAACTGAGCAAAGCAAGAGGGCTTGGGGAGAAGAGAATGGCTTGGCAGTGGAGTTATGGAGCAGCCATGTGCTGCCGACATAAAATCATCTCAACACATGGCGTATTCTTTATTGGATAACCAAAAATTAATGAAATTGTGGACTTGAGGCAACAAGCATGGATTAGAAATATGACTCTACTCATGTAATTCTGGGAAGCAAACTTTCTGATTCTCAGTTTTGTCATCTCTAAAATGGAAATGGTAATGCATGGCTGGCCTACTTCAAAGGGATGTATGGCTGGACTCTGAACAAAGCACACAAATATTAAATAAGGCATCATGCAAAGCATGGGTTATAACGAACGAGATTCATCCTCCATCTCCCTCAAATGATTTCCTAAAATTTAAAGACAGGGGTAGAATATTCACTCATAAGTAACCAAGAATTGTTCCATTTATTTATTTTTTTTACTAATTTAATTAAAGTGTATAGGGTATTCATTTCCTCAGCTAAAAAACTTACAATTGCATCTTTGGCCACAAAGAAATGAGAGCAGTCACTAAACAGCAAAATCATTAAAAGAACGAAAAGAATCTATTTCCTCTTCCAAGAGAAGACATTTGGGTGTCCTGTCTGACAAGCTTTCCAAACCTCTCTCCACCAAAGCACAAAAGCGTTTTGAAGAAATGCTGGACAATCATCCAAAAAAATAATGTTTTGTTTTTTTGCAAATCTGTAGGCTCCTGTGAGACACAAAGCAACAAGCTCTAGTCCATTAGGATGACAGGTAGCGCTCTTACTAACAACTGCTTTTTACTCCTTCTGACAAATGTGCTTGGTGCCATGGTTGACGTTTGTGTGGTAATCAGGAGTGATGGAGAGGGGACGTCGGCGCTGCCGAAAGTGCCCCCCGATTTAATGCGAACGATTTGTCAAACGTGCTGTGATAGCAATGCTGTCAGACCCGGGCAGGGAAGCACTCTGTCATCTTTGCGCCAACCAAGGTCACTTTGGCAGGGGGAGGAGGGCTCTCGCCAATGAAATTTTCATGTTTATTGGTGATGTGCATGGCCTACTTTCACAACTTGTTTTTCCTTCTATTAACAGATAACCATCTCAGGGTTTGGGAGACACTCCCTTAGAGAGAAGCCTGATACAAGAAACAGTCCCCAGGGTGGGCCACTTGGCATCGCTGAGTGCCAAAAACCCAGGTCCTATACAGAAAAGCCAGGAGCCCATGTGAACTAACAGCATCCGGGTGTCTTTGTTCCTGGCCAAATACAGCTATCACATATTCTGCATCTTAAATAAAATGTTGATGGGAGTAGTCATTAGCACTGCATTGGGTAATAGAGTTTTGTGGTTTTATATCATATCTAGTTTTATGTCATTAGCTTCTGGGCATAGAATATCTCCTAAGCATCAATAGAACCAAAGGTTAGATGTAGTCTTCGTGTAGTGGGCTCAATGCATTGACCGTTTTTTTTTTTTAAGATTTTATTTATTTATTCATGAGAGACAGAGCCAGAGAGAGAGAGAGGCAGGAGAAGCAGGCTCCCCGCTGAGCTGGGAGCCCTATGTGGGACTCGATCCCAGGACCCCGGGATCATGACCTGAGCCGAAGGCAGACACTTAACCATCTGAGCCACCCAGGTGCCCCCGTTTTTTTTTAAGGTGGGTAAAAGGATGGACATTTTTTATTATTAATAAAAACACCCAGAAGCAATAGACGCTTTAGAGCAGGTTGGGTTAGATGTTTTCGTTTCGTATTCCTGTCATATTCTTCCAGGCAGTCCTCACTCATCGCACTGGGCGTTATCTCCTAGACTAGACTGGAAGCAGTGTGGGGCAGGGACTACGTATCCCTGAATCGTGTATCTTTATTGTCCAGCACAGTATCTGCTCAGTAAATATTGATAGCATGAATGAATATAATGCATAAAAATGAATGCCAGAACATTGAGGGAAAGGAAGTAAGGATCCGTGCCAGAGATGGCCAACTGGGTGCTGCTTTTTGTTTGTGGATGAACAATATACATAAAAAACAATGGCTTAGTGGATGGAAGAGATGGAGCCTAAGGCCCAAAGGAATGGTCCTCAACTTGGTAGCATGCAGGCCAAATTGGGCACATAGGCAAAATTCAGACTACAATTACGTTTCGTTTATACCAGGCAATGTTAGCCTGTGAAATGCTTACTGCATATGCATGAGTGTGTGTGTGTGTGTGTGTGTGTGTGTGTGTGTGTGTGTGTTTTAATTAGCTACTAACATTTCAATATTGGAAGCTTTTACCTAAAAGCATGGGATTTTGGATTCTGAGGGGAAACTGTGGTAGAGCTGCACAGAATACAACTAGCTGCCCCCTTCAGATGGCCTTTACTCCAGCTTCCCCAGTCCTGAGAGGCTAATGCAAGCTGCCATTTGTCACCATGTTTGCGCTACTACTTTTCTAGCAGTAGGGAGATATTTCTGTCTACCATGTTTCTGTCAAAAGAGGCTCAGAGCACTGAATGATTTTCCCTATAGTCGGCCCGTTTTCTTTCTATTTACATGATCTTCCCTGGCCCGGGGGGTATTGGGACTTGCGACACCTGCGCTATGCTTTCTGGTGGCATCACCTTCCTGATGTAATCAGAGCAGCAGTGGTTCCAATTCAGGGCTACCAGAAAATCTGGGTCTTGCAGGCTCTGATATACAACATTTAACATACTGATGACATCAGAAGCTGCTCATCAAATTAGTTAAGACTGTTAGTTAAGACTGGAAATTATATTTTACAATACTTTGGAGTTAACCCATCCTTTTGATATCTGTAATCTCATGTAACCTTTGGCATAGCTAGTAATACCATTCCCATTTTGCAGATGAGAAAACTAAGGCCTTAAGTAAAGTTATACCACCAGCAAGATGAAGAGTTAGGCCCAGCAAACTTATTAAGTCTGAATCTCATGGGCTAGGACTAGAGTATTGGTATTTTCCTAAGGGCTCCCAAGTGATTCTAATGAGCAGCCAGGGGTGAGAACCACCTTCTTAGTGTCATGGACTGATGTTTGTATTTCTCCAAAATGCATACGTTGAAGCCCCAACTCCTGATGTAGTATTAGTAGGTGTAGTAGGTGGGATCTTCGAGAAGTAGATAGGTCTAGATGAAGTCACCAGGGTAGGGTCCTTGTGATGTTCTTGGTGCCCTTATAAGAAGAGAGCAGAGAGGCTTTCTCTCCCTCTCTCTCTCTCCCTTCCTTCCCTCTCCCTCTCACCCTCTTCTGCTTTCCTCTTCTTCCTTCTGTCATGTGAGGGTACAGCAAGAAGGTAGCTGTCTGTAAGCCAAGGAAGAGGGCCCTCTCCAAGAACCCAACCAGCACTCTGATCTCAAGACGTCCAGCCTCCAGAACTGTGAGAAATAAACGTCTATTGTTTAAGCCACCACGCCTGTGGTATTTTGTTAAAGCTGCCCAAATTAATGTACGTAGATTACCATTCTCCTCCTGCTACCACCTGTCAGATTAAAGCAATGCAACCACAAATGTCTTGGCTCAAGGTCCAGGGCAGGCTGCGTGGACACAGAATGAGGTGTATTCTGTGGGAACTGCCCTGGCCTAAGCCACAGGGGATTGAGCTTCTAGTCCTAGCTCTAACAATGTATGCCTTGGTTGTGTTGTAAGGGATATCTGATTAGAATCCATGGTTTTTCAAGCAGGTAAATATGAGAATCTGCCAGAGGAGCTTTTAACACTATAAACTTCCATAGGTCCTACTACTTATCTGGGGTTAGAGATTCCAACCCCTTGAGTGGCACCCAAATATGCATTTTTTTTTTTTTTAAAGTTTCTCTCACAATCCTGATATGCATTCCTGGTTAAGAACTACTGCCCCCTCCCAAAAAAAAAAGAAAGAAAGAAAAGAAAAGAAACACTGCATGAGATGATGAAGACCCTCCAGTGCTCACAATCTATGAGAAATGTGAGGGAAAAAATGGCAATGTACCTTGTGTCCAAATAGATACAATTATAGTAAGAGGATGTGGTTATACCAAACATTTACATACATGCCATTCAAAACTGAGTTCCCATTAGAGAGCAACACTGGATTTGATGTGGAAAATGACCATCATGTGATATGTGTTCTACCCAATGAAGAGAAGGACTTATTGAACACATAATCCTCTAGCACACATGCAGGTGGCCTAATTATTCTCAGTAGCAATAACCCCAGGGGAGGACTTCTCAGTGGGGACATACGGCTATATTTAAAGGGACCACTTTGGGATGAACAGTTATTCACTGGCTCTTTTTGGATAATGTAACTTATTTTAATCATTGCCTCTGAGAGTCACAGTGTGCCCTACATTGAATATTTATTCAATGTCCATATTCTTATATCCAGTGTATAGACAAAACCCGATTCACAGTGTAAGTTCTTAATATTGAGTGATGAATAAATATTAAAAAATTAAAAATTGACTACTGCTGTTTCCATACTCCTGTTTACCAAAATGGTCTTTAAAAAATAAAGAAGAGCATAGAATCATTACATTCTCCTGTTTAACATTCTTTAATGATTCCCTGTGCCCTCAAGCATAAAGTGGAAAACATTCAGTATATTCCAGGAGCATATGCATGATCTGGCCTGGACAACATCTTTGATTTCATCTTTCACTGCACTGACAAGGGATGACCTTGTCATTAATTGCAGTTCAAGGAACACACCTTATTGCACGCCTCCAAGTCTTTGATCCAACTGTTTCCCTCTGCTTGGAATATCATCCTCCTATTTGCTTCCTCATACCTCTCAAGATTCAGCTCTATGAAATCTTTCTCAATCTGTCCAAATAGAATTAATCATTCCTTCTCTCTTTGCATCATCAACAGAGTGTACTCATGATGTCTTCAGCACCTTATACCACTTCAGAGTGTACATCTTCTTTCCCTAAAGTCTATAAGCTACTAGAGGCTTAGTTGTAAGTTTACTTACAGCCCTGCTTTCTGCCAAAAGACCTGGGTCATTGCAAGCACCCATCAAAACCAGTTTGTTTTAACACACCAATATGTCTTATTCCCATCCTGATGCCCTAGGTGTCAGGAACCACTCTAGAGGACTCACTCTTCTCAGGCAAGGAAAATAGTAGGAAAATTTTGAGTGAGAAGCCTTTACAGAAACACAAATCCAACCTAAGAATTTACTCATAGACATGGAGACCTACTGGGTATTTAAATCACAAGAAAGCCACCTCAAAAGATTAACAGAGTCTAAATCACTTAAAACAAAGCCTCTGGATGATGATCAAAACAACACTAATTTTCAATATCAATTTGCAATACAAAGGAGGAGACTGAAAAAAATGCTCAGCTACCCCCATTCTGTCAATGAAATGGTAACTCACTAACTCTTTAAGTGTCAAGGCTAAAAGTTAAGGCTTAAGCTATTTTACCTGCTGTAATTTTAATTGCAGAGTGTGTACTCATTTCCTATCTCTGCCTTCTAACATTTTTGACAAATATTTCCTGAGCACCTACTATGTGCCAGACATTATTTTAGTAGCAAATGAGACTGAGAGGTCCTGTTCTTGCTCATGTTTCGGGTTTGTTTGCTTTCTTTTCTCTCTCTTTCTTCTCTTTCTCTTTCTTTCTCTTTCCTTCCTTCCTTCCCTCCTTCCAAGACAGGATAGGGGAGCAGTGGGAGAAGCAGAGAGAGAATCCTAAGCAGGTTCCACGAGCCTAACATGGGGCTCAGTCTCACAATCTTGAGATCATCGCCTGAGTTGAAATCAAGAGTTGGGTGCTTAACCGACTGAGCCACCCAGGCATTCCTTATGTTTGTCTCTTCTTTCTCTTTCACTATCATCTACAATTCTTTGTCTTTTCAAATTCAGTGCTTTAAGAAACCAGGGTAGTCTTTTATTTCACTCTAATCAGGATTCAGGTTATGAAAATGGGGGAATTCATACCTTGCCCCTGAAACACACCAAAACACAGAGACATATGTTACATGAAACTCCAGATCAATGAAAGGAGGTACTTTATGGAAAATACAGCACTTCTATATAGTTTCCCTTTCATTTCACACTGTGATGTTCCCATTTCTTCCACTAGCTTTTGCTTGCAAGTGCTTTGTTGTTAGCAAGGTTTGGAGATACAGATCATTTCTTCTTCCCCTATATCACCGTTGATGAGCAAGACACAACAGTGTAAGTTCGATTCTTCATTTATATTCATCATACTGATTCTGAGGTATTAAAGAATGCTTTTAAGGATCCTGCAAGTATTTCTTAACCTAGACTTTCTTGTTTTTAATGTTTAGAAATGAACTGTGACACCTGAACACCAACATGAACCTTCTCCCGAAAACAGATGACATGAATTCAAAGAAACACCTCTGGATTAAGTTTCAACAATAAAACCTGAAATAATATTCTCACCTCACAGTATCTACTGAAATTTAAGAAGCCATATGGTCTGTTCATGGATTACTAACATGGGAACTAACATAACATGGGAACAGTGGCATTGTAGGTGGTTGGGCATCTAGTGATACTTCAGTTTCTACAAGCTTCTCTCACACCACTCTGTCTCTTACCCTTGCTCTTTAGCCCAGTGGATCTCTCTGTGTTTTTCTACCCCTGAGAATCTGAAATATGAGGATCCTGTCCATCTCAGGGTCCTTGACCTTGAAGTTCCTTGAAAAGCCTTGCCCAGCTCATCCCAGGGCAGGCTCTGTCTATCATCCAAGCCTCAGTTCAAACGTCCCTGTTTCCACGAGGCTTTCCATGATGAAACTCTTTTGAGGGAGCCCTCCCCATGGTCAGTTACTATCATGTTCCTTTGCACTTATTTATTTTATAGGCTTCATCTCAATGAAGTTTTCTTTTGTCTCTTGTTTACTCTTATTTATGTATTTATTTTCTTTCCTCTTCCAGGCCCTACCACCTGACAGAATGCCGCGTCCATTTAGCAAAATTTCCTTGTCTGTCTTTTTTTTTTCTCTCTCTCTTTCTTTCTCTTTCTCTCTCCTTCTGTTATCAGAATCTAGGAAAACCAGTGCATAGGATGCACTGAATTCATATCAAGTGAAAAAGTACATGCATTTATATGAGTTTAAATGTATTCATGAGGACCTTATTTTTCCTCTTCAATGGAATTGAGCAGTCTAAAATAGTCTCAACAACATATACTCTTCCGCACCCCCTAAGCTTACTTGACCCAAACCATGACCCAGAACACTCAATCTTCAGCAGAAATTGATAGAGAAATATTTTTTCTTTGCTCTGCCCTCATCAATAAATACAGATGGTGAGACAATATGAAGGCATGAACCCCAAGTGGAGAGGTGACACACACATGCCTTACAGATGGCCAGCAGTGGGTTTCATATGACGCAGTGAGTTAAAAGGTCCTGGATATCAATTGGAAAGGAGAAGGAGCAGAAAATTGTTTGGCTCATTTTTCCTTCTTTGGCGAGAAATAGAATAAGAAACAAACAAGAAGCAGCTGAGGAATGCAGGGTCCAAAAACACTTGATTATTCTTGATATTACAAAACTGCAGGGAACAGGAATCTGGAGAGCAATAAAAATGCTAGAGGAAAGAAATCTGATGGCATCTTTTTTTTTTTTTTTAAAGATTTTATTTATTTGACAGAGAGAGACAGCGAGAGCAGGAACATAAACAGGGGGAGTGGGAGAGGGAGAAGCAGGCTTCCCGCCAAGCGGGGAGCCCGATGCGGGGCTCGATCCCAGGACCCTGGGATCATGACCTGAGCCGAAGGCAGACGCTTAACGACTGAGCCACCCAGGCGCCCAATCTGATGGCATCTTTAATGATCATAATTGTACACACGGCCAAAGGATTCCCACGTTTCCTGGCAACAAAGGCTACCTTCTGTGGGTTGTTTTAATTCTACAGCACCCCTTTCTCTTTCCTTTCCTTCTCTCTCTCCCTCCTTGCTTTTCCCTTCCTCTTCCTCTTTGCACCCTTCTCCACCCCAGTTCCTTCCCGTCTTTCAGTTCCCATCATTAAGAAATACATACTTACTAGGAAATGAGAATGAGAAACCTGTTACAGTGGAATAATCCTGAATGTAACTCTGGGTAATAATGTTTGTAGTTTTTACTATGTGGCAGCATAAATTAAAAGTGAAGATTTATGGTAATAAATCATATTAATCAACTAAATTAATATACAGTCTCAGTAACAATAACAAATATAAGATTGGGATTTGGAAAATATCCTAAGTATAGAATTCAAGACATAAATTAAAGATTAATTTGTAATCTACTTGCATGGTAAGATCAAGGACATTATTTCATCATTTCTTATCAAATATGCAAAAACATAGTCATTCCCTTATGGATTCTCTTGGTCTTTCCAAAGTGCTCCTTATAGCCCATGGAATAAGTGATAAACCAAACTCATATATTACCTTGTTCTGTTTTTATGCTGTACCAACTGTCATTTTCAAACTCAAACAAAGATACAAGTAATACTATGATGCATTTTACACCAGCATTGTCCAATATGGTAGCCACATGTCATTGCTTATATTTAAATGTAAGTTAAATAAAGTTACATAAAACTAAAAATTCTATTCCTCCGTCAGACCAAGTACATTGCAAGGTCTCAAGAGTTAAATGTGGCTAGAGCCTATGTACTGGAAAATGCAGATGTACAATATTTCTATAACTCTGGAAAGTTCTATTGAACACCCTTCTCATGGCAAACATTTATTTGCTGGGGTAAAGAACAAGTTACAAATACTATATGAATTATCTTGCCGTTTATCACATTTTTATGTTAATTACATATATTGGTGCAATTATTCACTAATGTCTTGCTTCCCTAATGGATAGTCAACTTCACAAGGGCTGTTTTGCTTTGCTCTCACAGTAACCTCAGAGCATGGTAACCTGGCAAAAGGCTCTATACAATGCTGGCACCCGATAAATATTTGTTGAGTGACTGAATGATGGAATAAATATCAAGTGGCAGTGGCAAATAATTACAACAAATGTATGTGCAAGGACAAAACAAGAGAGAGAAAGAGAGATTGCCATTTAATTACATATAAATACAGATAAGGGCCTATTTTCTTCCTCATTGTTTTATCTGCTTATGAAGAACCCAGAAATCAATTCCACCCTTAACATATGGGGATCTTCTTGCCTAGATGAGCAAATGAACCCTAACCATATCAGTAGAGAAAACTGTGAAATTAATTGTGTTGACATCCATTTGGGCAGAAAACAGTTAACCCAGAGTGACAGGGTTATGATAGTGACTGAAAACTCCTTGGAGGCCCTCGAGAAAGAGTTGTTTTCATCTCATTATGTCTGCCTTGATAATTATAACCAACTCATCAGCCTTGAGTTGAACACCACATATAATCACTTTCCTGCATATTTTTTGAAGGAGGAAGCATAATAAGGTAAAATCTGCAGACTAATTTATGACATTTGTGGATCTATTTTCAGGAAAAGAAAAACTACTACTCAGTGGGGGATGTTAAAATTCTCTTTTAAACGGTGTAGATTTTTCTTTTAGAACTGTGCTTAAAATTAAGGGTAAAAACAAAAAATCTCCCCTATACAAAAAAGAACAAGCATTAACACTTAATATTTTTTCTAGTAACAAAAAACTTTCTAACTTGCTCCCCAAATCAATCTCCATTTTTAATTTCAAGAACATATCACTGGAAAAAAAGTAAAAATCCTATATCTAGCAAAATGCATAGATTAAAACACTAAATATAGGAACATAACATTAACGAGTACATACAAGGAAAAAATTATTAGCTTAGACTGAACATGAACATATTTGTGCAATAAGATAGACTTGGGGGTACTCTTTTCTTTTTGTTTAATGGATTCCACATATCTGTAAATGAAAACAAATAATGAAGCTCTTAATGAGATCCTCAGTCACATCACTGAGATTTCATACTCAGCAAGTTATTTGTCAGCTAACCTAAGGACATTTCAGGAATCAAAAAAAAACAGTGAACAATTTAAAAAAAAAAATCACCAAGTCTCTGTGCTAAACACACAACAAAATCAAACAAACAAATAATAAAAACTCCAACAAAGCCATCTGGCTATTTCTATTTCAGGTCGGAGCTGCTAAAAATGGCATTACAGAAGATTGCAAATGACATGGTACTGCTCCCACCCTGAAGAGTTTGAAACAAGTAAAAGGGTTTGTAAGTTATGCCACAGAGGCCACCAAACTCTTCTTGCTGGCGGTATTTTCCCCGACGGAATCAAACTGATCCAAAGAAAATTCTTAATTTCAAGTTGGTGATAATGTTCAGATATAATCAGATTTTAATTATGGGGAAGAGGCTGCACTTGAGAGTTATATGGTTTATTTTTAACTGTGAAACATTAGGTGTAGGTGGTTTTGTAAAAATCAATTAAAATGCCCATCAGCAAATTGGGGATCTGCATTTGTATAAAGTTCCTAATTAAAGAGCATTGTTCCACCCTTTCTCTTTCTTTGCCTTTGATAATTCAGTGCCCTAATAGAAGGACACACACTCGCACAAAAAACTCCAAGCCCTTCCTTAGCTGCCTATCACTTTCCACGGCTAAGGCTAAACACAAAGTTATGCACAAAGATAACAAGTCACTTGCCTTCCACCAGCCCTGGCTCCTCTCCTATACATCTTTTGCCCTTTAATGTTTGCTTCCATGCTCATTTATTCCCAGTGTTCATTTTATAACTCAAAAGGAACGCCTAAAAAAATTTCCACTGTCTTCTGAAGTGAAACAAAACCCTTTAATCTTCGAGGCTTTTCTAGGAGAGCGCCCTTGCTCCAAAGAAGTTCAAAAGAACTCCTAATGTAAGAACTTTCCTGATGGGGGGAAGTGTGTGATTAACCTAGAGTCTGAATTAGGCTTGTCTAACTTAATTTCCAGTTTAAGAGAATCACTTTTTTTCCCTGTTACTTTGATAACTGCCAACATTTACATATATTACCCAGTGCTTCCAACATTAAAATACTCTGACAATCATACCTTTAACTCCAAGTTAAAATGCTAACGACTCCAGGAAAAAGAATAGCTGTTTGCAGCAAGGTTGTGATTAGACGTACTTTAAGATTCACAGTAGGGTTCTGAATTGTCATAAATACCCTAGACACAACTTTCATGATGCTTTCCATCCTCTAACATGGGGTGACCCACCTAATAAAGAGCAATAATATCCTTCCTCTCTAGACATCATTTGCTCTCCCTATTTACCCAAGCTGGCAAAATATAGAAAGATGATTCCTTCCAGCCTTTTTAATTACCAAAATTCAACTTGCTTTTAAAATACCATAGTCTCCCTTGAGATTTCAGGAGAGCTGGAGATCACCATGGCAATAAGAAAATGGTGCCAGCATCATCTTGGCATCAACTCATTACACATCTCGGGAGACTTTCGCACTGGAGAAAATTGAACTTGTGTAAAAAGCAGGCACTCTCCCTTCAGTCCTTTATTTTGGGAATAAAATGACAAATTTCATGTTACAGGAGGTAAATAAGAAAATGTTGTAACCATATGCCTTCCGCTAATATACACAATTAAAATGCAATATCAATCTGCTCTCCTAGTATGTAAAGTAAAAATGGAAAGTTAACAGACAGTAGCCCACATATGACGTCCATGTGCCTGGTTTACTTCAGTCCTTCTTGCTTTACTGATCTCTCGTGAACCAATCTCTTCAGCTGCAAGAGGGGTTAATGCATCTAAACTCAGGGAATGTGGGTGTAATCTCGCTGCATCCTGTCATTTATAGGTTTGAGTATTCATTCTTTCAGTCAACATTTCCTATCTACATAGAATAAGCCAGGCAATGGGGAATAGAGGTGGAGAGCATGGAGTAAGGAGTGCACAGCAGAGTGGGAGCAGAATATACGCATGTGTGTGATGATGAAAGAACGTGGTGCATCTGGTGGGAGACATTTGCACAGAATATTATAGAAATACTGAAACAGAATACCATGTATAATCTTAAAAATAATACTAGAGCATTATAATGTTAAATGTCACAAAACAAACACTATGATGTAATAACATCCTAGTACATATATATTAGGAGGAAGATAATACTATGATTTCTAACTCTCTCCACTGTCCTCTCACCTGCTCCCCGCCCCCCCATCTATGGTGTCAAATGCCTGTTTCACGGTTCTGTTTAAGTGAACCATTCCTGGAACATCCCAAGGGACATTTTAAATGTGCATTTGATGCCCCAGTTTCATTACTTCAGCCAGAGGAAACACTCATAACTCCAAGGGGGTGGAGGCTGACAACCAGAGGGTTAAGCCCACATTTTCCCTTAAGAAGCTATAGGTGAGGGATGGGGTGGCTGGGTGATGGACGATGGGGAGGGTATGTGCTGTGGTGAGCGCTGTGTATTGTGTAAGACTGACGAATCACAGACCTGAACCCCTGAAACAAATAATACATTATATGTTAATTTAAAAAAAATGCACATTAGGTCCCTTGCCCATGGGTGACAAAAAAGAAGAAGAAGAAGAAGAAGAAGAAGAAGAAGAAGAAGAAGCAGCAGCCGCAGCAGCAGCAGCAGCAGCAGCTATATGTGGAAAAGCAGGGCTCTGAGCTGGTCTCTTCATGGATTCTTGGGAGCTCTAGTTCTAGCATTATTTTGTGTCCTCCTAAGGTAAACTGGAGAAAACCATGGACCCTTCCCTTCAAATCTAACACAGAATTCCTCAGGGAATTCAATGCCTCTGAATATTTTTCACCATTAACACAGAATTTACCAATAGGGCAACCAAGAGTGGCTCAATGAAATCCATGGGAATTGGCCTAAGAGATTCTTAGAACTAAGTATCTGTGGGGGTTTCCCTGGAGAAGGCAGTGCAGGAGAATGGGGAAATAGGGGTTTGGCAGGATCAGAGTCAAGCTTCCTGCTTCCTAGCTATGGGGCACCATAGAAACTACTTGGGCTTTCGGACCTCCGTTTCCTCATCTAGAAAATTGGGATGATGTTTATTTTCACTGTTTAGGTTTACTTGAGATAATGACAATAAACAGTCTGCATATAATTAGCACTAAGTCCATGTTGTTATTCCTCTGGTGCTCTCAAGAGCTGCTGAGTCATCTAGCAGACCCTTGTCATCACACTAGAAGAGGACTGGGGGACACTGGGCAAGGTAGCATTAAGGAACAGTGCAAATCAAAAGGGGAAGCCCAAATACAGATAGGGAGGTTTTGCCTTCTGTTAACAATATCCTTAGGCAGATGTGAACATTTACACGCTGAAATTACATTTAAACCAAACACTCATTCCGACTTTCCAATAATCCCAATGCTTGGTGAGTGCAAAGGAGTTTTTCTTCCTTTATGTCTTAAGGGAGCGGGGGTGAGGGGACAGATGACAGATAAGGGTTTATACAAGCCTGCTCTTGCCACAGATTTAAGCGAGGATCTATTTGTATGTTACAAACATTAAAGTACAAATACTTCTACCAACATTAGACCTGAAGTTCTATGCCTGAAACAGCAGTTAGCTGATATGTCATGTTCCGATAGAAGACGCTTCCTTCTCCAGACACAAATAAGTCTGAAATTGCTGAAGGAATACTAAACAACTAAAGAAATCCAAATGGTTCTCTGTTTATTCTCCCTAATGAGAACAGCAATACGAGAAATATTTCACAAGTGCTTCGGGGCTAGTAGTTTTTGAGAAAGTAATTGGTTTGAAAATTAACCTTTTGTTTCAGAATAGGTCTATTTACTGTGAATGTTAGTGATGTTAGATTTCATGTCATAAATCTTGATCAGGGACAAAAACCAGAGTGAGTCTTCATCAACCGCCTAGTCCTAACTTGCTGTGTAAGTAATTTCCAATCTGTGGGCCTCAGTTTCCCCATATTTCAAAAATTGGCTTTAGAATAAATATTTCTTGGCCTTAGAGTTTCTGTGATTCTAAGTGACTAGCAAAAATGTAATTTTATTGCTTACAGTCTTTTGATTCAGTTTTACTAATTCCTCTTTTATCACTTAGTCCCCTGGTACCTTATCTTTTCTTTCCGTTTTTAATAAGTGAGGGGCTGTCTTGAGAGATAGTAGCTGCCCATGTAAAGGAAGATTTATCTGATAATAAGGTGAGATGATTATCTTAAATCCTTGAAATTGATGTTCCCTAAATGAAGGAGTCAAAAAGGACCGATCTTCACTGATCAGTCCTGGCAGTTCCAAATGAGTAATTTCAGTCTCAGGACCATTCCAGGGTTTGGAATCCTTCAATTTTCATTTGAGCTGGGGTCAGAACAAACATAATGCATTTCAGACTGCCAGAGTCCATCAGTCTTTCACTTCCTAATCTGTATTTGTAAGTAAAATTGCAAGGGCTTCGGTGTATCAAAAATAGTGTGGCATAGGTGAACTGGCCAGACTTTCTTCTCCATCATCTGGGATAGCATATGATCAAAAACAGATAATCACTGCTTGAGGTTAGATCTTTCCATATGAAAAGACACTGAGGTGCACAGTGCTCTCTGTCTCCACTATGTGAACCTTTGGCTCTGCAGAAATAAATACTGAAGCATGCCACAAAATTGCAATTACTTTAACAGCATTCAATTCTATTTCTAGGCCCTAAAATTATTTTTTTTAAGATTTTATTTATTTATTTGAGAGAGAGAGACACAGCGAGAGAGGGAACACAAGCAGGGGGAGTGGGAGAGGGAGAAGCAGGCTCCCCGCTGAGCAAGGAGCCCAATGTGGGACTCGATCCTAGGATCCTGGGATCATGACCTGAGCTGAAGGCAGACAGTTAACTGACTGAGCCACCCAGGCTTCCCTTAAAAGTATTTTTTAAAAAATATTTAAAACATCATCTTTATACGAAATAAAACACATGGAAATTACCCTATCTGTGTAGAAGGAAGCTGGTTGCAAACACTATTTCTAAATTGATTCTTATCTTGATAGAACCTGATTTCTAATATCTAGAAGAGAGAGAGTTGTTTCATGGCAATTCTGATTTCTAGAACCATATTCAATTACTACATTCCCATGTGGGTTAGACTAAGCATTATATTTTTATAGATTATGTATTTTAAAGATTAAAATAAAAAAAACCATGTGCTTTCTCAAATTTGCATTTCACATATTGCATTTAGGTGCAAAGTCTTCTGTTCTGTATCAATGAGAAATACAACTTCTATACTGGCTGGCTAAACAACTTCTATACTGGCTGGTTAAAGACAGAAGGAAACCGAAAGTTGGCACCTGGCATTGTATGATATGATCTTAATGCAGTTTAATTTTAGCAGTAGATGCATCAAGCCAGATTTCTAATCTACTAGCAGATTTAAAGAATTTAAGTTCTTCTTAAGTACTGTATATTTTTAAATTGTTTCAATTTTATACAATATTCCTTCTTATCAGGCAGGGACCGTGTAACTGAAAGAATGTACATGGAAGTCTAGACACACATGAGAAAAGACACATTTCAGCAAAGAAAGGTACCCTGGTCACCTCGAAATCTACATATGGTTGTCACCCAATGACATCTGCATGATACAATTAACATGGTGTGCCAACAACCTGCACATTTCCCTGAGGTGAGAGAGAAGACAGTGGCAAGCATTCTTGCTATATAAGGACCCATTCCAGAAATGCTTGTTACAAGTAATGCAAAGGCCTACAATGATGGTTTAACTCAAAATCCTAAAGGAAACAGCTGTGACCAGGGGCATCTTTTGCAATTTCAGGAGTGTTTCTATGAACAGAGTGGTCAGACTTAAAGAAAATAATGTGTAGGTTATCAATGAAAGTCAAGTCCACAAATCTTAGAGTGAAAAAGAGGGACAAACATGTACAGCTTTCATTTAACTGTTAATTCCCAACCTGTCTTCTCAGAGATGCAGAATCTACAATGATGGACACTGACCAATCTCAGGCATAGATGGGATTTGGCAAAGAATGTGGAGATTCTAACCCCCCAAATGCAATTCAAATAGAGTCTTATTTGGAAGTGCTCAGAGAGGCAGAATTTATGTCCATGAAGATGATCAAGTTAGGAGTACACACTAGAAGAATTTCTACAAAGGATGGCAGAATACAGAAAGCTTTTCCAAGGCTATATACCCTTTTTATAAAACTCTTATATTCTTAGCATGAATAGACAGAGAGGGCCAGATCAAATACGAGTGTTCAATTAAGATAAAAAATCATAATAGTTCCAAAATCAAAGGAGCTCCAGTTTCCAGCAGTAGAGGGTTAATTCCACAGGGACATGGGCTGTGTCTGTTTTATCTGTTACTGTATATTCAGAAACTAGGGCAGGACCAGGTAAAGGGCGAGAACTTAATAAATATTTATTTAAAGAGTAACTGTTAAATGAAAAAAATCACACATTTCACAAGATGAAAAATTACAAAATCATTAAAATAAAATTCTTAAAGTACAGAAAAAGAGCACAATAACATCAATTTAAAAAGTAGGTTTCTAAATAAAAAAGTATGATATAAATCTCATCTTTTAAACATTTTATAGTATATGCATAGAAAAATATCTGAGCCCATATTTTCTCCACAATATTGGATACTAGGATTTGTCAGAAAAAAAAAACATTTAAAACACCTATGATTTACTAATCTATAAAGAATATATATTTTGTTGAAGTAATAAAGAATTTCTGTTAAAAAATATAACAAAAGCTAAAACTTGCCAATATAACCATGAATATATTCACCTCAAGCCGGTGGGACATATCAAAATCTTCCAAATTTAAGTCTTTAGAAGTGATCAGAGTTTGGTGAAAGAAAAATCCATGAGACAGGCAGAATGAAACCACATCTCTGAGGCACCATTTGTGTGAGTAAAACAACTTCACAATCAATGTAAAATGTTATGGGTAACCGATACGAGGATTGAATTGATGGTTCTAAAATGCTGAGGTGACAAAATGCCAGGAAGGATCTGGGCTGTCTTATACCCTTAAGTTGCATCCTATAAATAACGTAGTTTAGAAGACCCACACATGGAGAATTACAGTAGTCTAGACTTAAAGTAATAAAGGGGTTTACCAACATTTCCACATCGCTCTTGCTGAGCTGGGGCTTCACTGCCACAAGGATAAAACAATGCTCTAGGACCGATGGCAGGATGTTTACTCATTGATGAATCAGATGTCAACATGACACAAAGGCACTCATAACTTTGGAATGCTTTTAAAATCACATTCCATAGAAGGGTTATCCTAAAAGAAACCCCACTCAGCAAGCACTTGGAGCGACATCACTGAACTTAGATGTGATTTTGATTCGGTTCCATCAAACTGTGTCACAGCCTTTGATGAGGTTCCACATGGGTAAAATCCTCCCGTAGGAGGGACGGGTGCTTCTCCTCATTCTGGATTAGCATATACTACAGAGACTAACTGCCCCCTGAGAACCACTATATCGCTTGATTTCAGCCCCCTCACTGCATTTTTCTGTTCTTTACTTATTTGGATGCTCACCCTTTCAACAGTACACATTAAAATATACATAAGTTACAAAGTATTATGAAATTGTTACTTCTTATTGCACCACTGTTAGGGCATTTGGGAACAGGGAATACGTCTTATTCATTCTTCTTGTAAATGATTATTAAGTGTAATGTCAGCTATAATCTTATACGTGGCTACTCTGTAGAAATTGTATTAAGGGCTCTATATGTAGTATTGCTGCTACTCATAACCTCCTGCAAGATACCATTCCCATTTTACAGACAAAGGTTAATCTGCAAAAAGTTTATTTTACAAAGTAGCATAAAGCTACTACATATGATGATTGTATAATATTACCTACTATAGCCACAACTAGTACTAATCATTAAATAAATGGTCAGTGAGTAAAATGCTTTGAGACCTGCCTCCAAAGATCTGAGTAGAACTATCTCATTCTACACCTAAAAGAAACAAGACTCACTGGAAATTGAAATTGGTTGGAAAAATGCCTCTATGAAATTAATATTCAGTATAAATTCATTGGTTGAGTAATAGGTATGACATTTGCCCTACAACAAAACAAACCACCAAACTAAATAATCACCCCCTTCAAAAAAAAGCAGATCTCTATGCTGTTGATTAAATCTGGGAGAAGTTAAGTTCAAATAAATCAAAGAAGGTTTTATTGTAGAACTTGTTAGGGCTTTTAATATGTTAATAGTTATTATGAAGTGCCAAGAAGAGGCTTTTATATGAATTATTTCTCAAACTTACTCCACCAAGGAACACTTTCTTAGTAGAGTTTCGTATTGGACTGATTTTCTATGGATTATGTTTTACAAAATTCCACCCTGGGGAAGCTTAAGCAATCAGAGCTCTTTAGACTGCTAGTGCTTTTATTGCTGACACACAAATGTAGAAAGACCAACTACGTTAGATCAGCATTTTATTTTGTGCAGCTATGTTTCAGAAAACGTAATTTGGCCCTTGGTAGACTAATATAATGAGCGCTTTACTTTTTAACAGACATACATTATTTTCTCAAGAAGAACAGAAAGTAATGTGGGAGAAATTTCCTGCATCATTGTATGCAAATAAATAAGGAATTTTTTTATGCAGTTGTAGGAAATATTGCCTGATTAAAACACAAAAGAAAAAAAAAAGACACAGAAGAAATCAGTCAAAATACGAAACCCAAATACTCAAAAGAAAGAAATGTTTTATTGGGGAAAAAAAAAAAAGAAAAAAAACAACTACAAATTAAAGAGAAAAATATTGGTAAATATGGTAGTGTTTCCTCATTTTCTATACAGACATACAATTGAATAATCAAGATGAAAATTTAATAAAGTTGAATTTAATATAAAAATGGATGTTTAAAAATTTTAATATCATAATTATGTAATTTATTTGGAAAAATAAATGAACAAGAATAAAAAAGGCAGTCTAAGGAGAAGAAAAACAAGGAGAGCCTTCCTCTATTACATTGAACTTACTATAAACGTAGTATAACAAAACAGTAGCGTAACAGTGCAAAATATATATATATAATAAAAAAATAAATATATCATATATATATATAAGCATATCTGATAGAGCAAAATGTCCTGAAATAGACTCTATGGCACAAGAGAGATTTAATAAAGAATATAGATGAAAGTTCTAAAAATGACTAACTTTCTGGGAAAAAAAATAGATCCTCATGTGACACATATATAAATTTCTAGATGGACTAAAAAGTTTTAAGAACAGCATTTCTAAATTACTAGGAGAAAATAGTATATATTTATGGAAACTTATAATGGGAATTCCTTTAAAGCTGAGAACCAATTCAAGAGACCTAAAATATTAGAAGACCTTACTACATTTTAAATACCTTCATGTGAAAAACAATATAAAAACAGCTACTGGGGTAAAATATTAATAATGAATATAATAATCAAAATTTACTACATCTTAAAAATATTAAGAGTACTTATAAATTTTAAAAAATCTGACATTGTTTTAGGAAAATATAATCAAGCAGAAAATTCAGTGGAAAGTGGGCAGATCAAGGTATTAAGTGTATAACTGCAGCAGAAATAACTAATGTATAAGTTTTTAAAATAATTACTATTATTACTTATTATATAGGCAAAATGACTACTTATTATATAGGCAAAATGATAAAAAATGTCACACTAAATGATTGGTAGTATTTATCTTTCTATAGTAAAATAGTTTTACTTTTACTTATTTATTTTTCCAAATTATTTTACAATAAACATGTAATTAGATTTTTATAATTACAAAATTAATACAAGTCACTTTTTAAAGTCATGATGTATTTTTAAGGCATACACTTGGGTAGAATATTAATATGTTTTTGAGTGCTATTTAATTCATGAGAGAATTCCCACAGTATGAAAACAAATGCATGAAACAAAATCCTGATTTTTAAAATATTCATTTCTTTAAATAGGCTAGGACAGATTTGAGTGAAACTATGCGTGATTTTTATTATGTTTAATTTTTTTCTGAATTTTCCAAATTTCTTGCAAAGTCCATTCTATACTTTTAGAGTTATAAAATACATATTTAAATAGAATGTGCTCATTTCTATTGCTATCATAACCTTGGAGAGTTTATTGGAGAGTCCTATCAGAAAGTGTGCTTCCAAAAAAGCAAGGGATGAGATATGGTATAAAATGTGGTTTTCGGCATCCCTGTGTCTTCCATAAGAGTCACATTTACTTTTGAATTCTGATACAATTTTTTAAAATACAAAAACAATTTTTTAAAATACAAAAAATACAAAAACAAAAACAACTACAAAAAACACACTACCTGATCTTACAAAGAGTCATATTTTCATTATTCATTTGTTGATATTCAACAAATGTTAAATATGTATATTGTGCATTAAGGGAACACCGAGAGAGACAACAAATGACAAGTTCATAGCTTTAGGAAGATAGTAAAGATGATACATCATTCTCTCATTGAGAGAAACATTAGTGTCATCTGATTTTTATGTTTCTTGGCAGATCCGAAGGAAAGTTTCAAGAACAAAGACAGAAGACAAATTAAGTGGGACCAACATAATGAAAAATAGAAGCCCAAACTCCACTTGCTGAATAACCAGCATCCCCTATATTGTCCTTTAAGTAATTCAACATAAGTTTTACATGTCTCTTTTACGGTTTCAGTAATTCTCTGCAAATGGTCTCAGGTATATATGTGCTTTAGAAAAAAAAAAAGATTATCACATTAGTAGATACCTAAGGTAGATTTTATTTTATTTCATTTTTGTTTGCTTGTTTGAGCTTCCCAAGTGATTGTGGCCACAAAAATGTTTTGAAAAGGTAATCCATAACTAAGAATCAAAAGGAAATAATTCCTTTTAACAATGCTTATTTGTATCAATTCACCAGAATGAAGACTAATTGTATCTGTAGTTACATAATTACCTTCTAAAATGAATTTCACTCAACACATCCAACTGATGGAAAGAAATAATACAATCACGGTCTGTCTGGAAATGTGGTAAGCGATATCCCAAATTAAGGAGAAACTCAATGCATGAATATTCAGCATAAATATGCAAACTATTCTATACCAAGGCACCATATCTAAACACTGCCACCCAGCTTAGGCTATTACATTTAACCAGGTGGACAGTCAAGATATGTAGAATATGGAGACAAGAAGAAATTTCCCCCCAAATGTTGGTTTTCTACTATGTCATCCATGTTGCAATTATGTTGCACATTCATTCCATTTATGATGAAACATGGAAACTTAATTCTCTGAGAAGGTGAACAATAAGCCCTGGGAATATCATTCACTTTCAACAGATTGAAATGGTCCGATCACCTCCTGCCATTCCGTGCCTTTTTCTGAGTATAGACCCCTGCCTCTCTGGATCTCAGCATGTGATTCTCATTAATGGCAGCAGAGGGGGGTGCTGGAGCTGTAGGTGACCATGCTTGCGCATTAAACTGGACTTTTGCAAACCACCAGACTCATGGGCTAAGGGGAGAAAAGTGGGAATTTCCCAGTCCCAGTAATGCTTTCTGACATATAAAAAGGGAAAATAGTTACACCTATCACTGCATCACTGTGGGAAACTAATTTGTTTTGACATACTGAGAAATAATCTGATGTTCGTATTTATTCTGAAAAAAGCTGTATTAGCTAAAAACAAATTTCATGAATAAAACCAGGGATACATAATCAGACATGTACATCTATTGAGCATGTCTGATATGTAGGGAATTAACTATTGCTCATAAACTTCTCTTTAAAGGAATCTAATTTCTATCACTTGGAAATCTTTCCCAACTCCTCTCTCTAGCACTACTAGGACCTGGGACACAGCTGTCTCCAAGAGCACATGGAAACATTATACCCAGAACACTAGCGGGCATTGATCCGGCCCGCTTGTCTCATGCTTCTCCTTCCAAAAAGCCTTATAAATGATCTTGATTGAAGAGCTATTTCAATACTATTCTTGGCACAATGACAGTCACTGAAAACCTTTCTGAGCTACAGCCGGTTTCACAACAAGCTGATGCACCACCTTATTTATTTATCTTCAGTTTATGAAAAGCTAATGGCTAAAATTCTTTTTAAACTTAAAAATCACAAAATCACCACTCTCTCTAAACTCTCCTGGTTGAGAAAAGCTTATAGAAATATATTGGGCCTTAGAGATAACAGAAAGAAGGGGGGGTGGGGAGAAACCCCAATGAAACCATAGTAAGTGATAAGGGACTCGAGTTACACGTATTAAAAGAGATGAATTGCATTAACCCCTGCCCTTCCCCATTATATTCACTGCCCACTGGAAACAACAACAGAATTACTAAAATCCCACACTCTCTAATGGGATGGTAATAGGATTCAGAGGCCATTAGGGTAAAGGCAATCCATATTTTACACTGTAATAAGCTCAGACTGAAGATACTGCACCCCTCCTCAGAGATCAACAATTACCAATTTAACATTAAGAAATCCACAAGCACTTCCAAAACTGCAAAATAAACCTGTTAAGAGTCAAAGTTCTATTTTTTTATAACTCTATATATTTTTGTAAGTAAAATCATCTAACTAAATTGAAATATATATATTTTTTACTCTGATATTGATGATTTCTCATTCCAGAACACTTTGGAAAGGAGTGATACTGTGATTGTTATAAGGCGGTTATCATTTTTTACAAACGGAACTTATCTTCTTACGGCAGGTACGTTCCATTTTTCAAAGAATTACCTTTTTTTCTTAAAAAATATTTTCTCATTCAAGAAGAAATATAATAAACTATTTTTGGTTTTAAGAGTATCTACAAAAGACATACGAGGGGATTTAACAGGACACTTTTTGGAGAAGGAAAAGAAGAGTGGGAAAGGAATGGACATCTTGACATCATCTTCATGGGAGCAAGAACTAGGGTCAGGGTGTATGTAAAATATTAAAAAATAAAAATAAAAAAAGTAATAAAAATTACAGTTGTGAACTCAAATCATTTAATCTGCATATTGCCAGGGGCACAGTAAACTGACCAGCTTTTTAATGTTTACTACTATAACTTAATGTAATGGTTTGATTAAAATTTGTATTAAATTGTTATCTAGAGAACTTCTAGGATGGCTGCAAGGTTGTTGATGTTTTTGTATAATATAGAAAGTGTGTTTTTTAAAAGGTTTTATTTATTTATTTGAGACAGAGAGAGAGAGAGAGAGAAGCACAAGTGAGGTGGGGGTGGGGCAGAGGACAAGGGAGAAGCAGATTCCCAGCCGAGCAGGGAGCCCGGTGCGGGGCTCGATCCCAGGACCCAGGGATCATGACCTGAGCCGAAGGCAGACGCTTAACTGGCTGAGCCACCCAGGCGCCCCAAAGACAATGCATTTTTAGGAAAATATTTTGATTGATGAGTTCTTAAATTTTTACCAGAGAAGATAAGGATTTATTTATTATTAATCTCTACATGTTCCTCTTTTTAGCCTCCCTGACACAATATTAAAAAAATAAATAAAAAGTGTACAACTCCGTCTAACTAAGAGGATGGTTCCATTCTACTACTTAGGGACCTGGATCGATGTCAAGGTAGGTAAGAAGAGGCAGAAGAAAGGCGGCACCTAAGACTTTAAACCTGTCATTGAGTAAGACTCGAGTCCAAGCAAGGATGTGAATCCTTCCCAGTCTCTTGAAAAATGTGATATCTTCTTCTTCTTCTTTTTTTTTTTAACTTTATCAGTGCATTGTGATTGTTTGTGTATTTAAACATTCATTCAAGAGTTACACGTTAAATAAGCTTTATGCTACCAGGTATCTCACTAGGTATCATAATACATCCGTACACAAGCTAGCCACAAGGTGCCTGCCCCCAGTGAGCTTAAAGCCTTATGTGGAAATGGACAAACTTGCAGTTACGTAAATTGAGAACAGTGTTATAATAAAGGAAATACATTGTTGGAGGGTCACAAAGGGAGCTCTTAATTTAGACAGGGTGTAGGAGTCCAAGAATCTGAGAGGAAGCGACATTTAAATGGAGACCTGAAAGATGAATGGGAGTCAGCCAGGGTCAAGCTGGAATGTTGGAAGAAGACAAGAAGGATGAGCATATGCAGAGACACAGTTATGAAAGTTAGAAGAACTGAAAGGGATGGAACAGAGAATGTAGCAGTTTGAGAGAGGAGATGTGCGGGCACAGAGGCAGGGGAGATGATGCAGGGCCAGCACCCAATTATATTGTAAATTCCTTGAGAAGAGGAAATATACTGTATCTTTCTCATTCAATAATTTGGCCCCCAAGCAAGTAGAATAATCTACTTGGAAGTGCTCTATCAATACTTATCAATTATCTCTCATTGATGACTGAAGCCACTCTAGCCTAAAGTTCTTTTAAATACTTCACATGATCACTTTCCAAAAATGCTTAGTAGGTTTTTTTGGTTTCTTTGCTCTGTGTGTATGTGTTTACAACTGTACTGCTTTCACTTCCCTCCATCACCTCCTACTGTCTTATTTCTGACCACATCCCTCTAAGCACTGGTGTTTGCCACCCCGGATTCGGATTTATCATGGAGGAAACTGAGCTTCAAATGCAATCCACTAGGGTATAAACAGAGAAATATGGGAATACGTTATTGATAAGTTAGTTCCCAGGGTGAGTGATATTAATGTGGGCACGACATATTAAGTTCAACATCAAGAAACTTCAAGTTAAACTCAGATGCTACCCACGGCCCTGCAGCACTGTTCTCTACCACGCGGGATGGTGTGGAAGAGGCATTTGATACTATAGTCAGATAGCTCATAGCTACATGCCATCAGTTTCTACACTTTTTTGCGCATGACTTTTCTAGAGAAAAACTTGATAAACATGCTCAACTGTGCAGCAATTTGCTGAACTGTCAACATTTTTCACTTTATATATAAAACAAATCACAATTTTCTAATACATTTTCCAACATCAGGAATATTTAGTTTATAAGAACAAATGGAATTACAACATATAAATCATCAAATCATTCATTTGTAAGAGTTGGGCAAACTGAATTGGCAGCTAAAACAGAAATAAGTTTTGGATATAATAGTCAAATGTTTAAAAACAATTCACCCTTTGGTTCCAGTAATGTTAAAATATATTCAAAAAAGTGTTCTAAGGAATCACAGTTTCATAACAGACCACAGACAAGTAATTATAACTTGAGTCACTGTCAAGGTTCTTGCCATGTGAATGTTCATTTGTCTGAAATTTGCTTAAAACAAATAGATTAGCTTCATTTCGGGAACAAGAATGACATGCCTTTTTTGTTAACACCGATTAATGATTTTAGTTCCTAATGTCATTAGTAGACTATTATCATTTTGCCATTTGCAAAATGGTCTCCAGAATCTCTACATCTCATCTAGATGTGAATGCTTGCCCATTTCTTATATTCTACTGACCTCTAGAGACTATATGGACGTCTATAAATCACATACAATATGTGGTTATAAACACATACAGCATATACATCATAAATGCCACAGACTGAGAATAAAGGGATCTTAACCACATAAGCCCATTTCATTGTAGAAAAATATGCACATATTATTTACATACATTTTCACACGAGACCCTTAGGTGTACATGTTTAATAATAAGCACGTTGATAGCACTTCCCCTGTGTTCTCACTTGTATAGGATTCATTGAAAAGTGAATTTCAAGCAAACCAACCCTATCTTTGCTTTGTGATTTGCCAGCAGTAAAGAGTAATATAGAATTCAGGCACACTGGCCAGGCTTTTCCATAAAGCCAAATTTATTTCTAGTTGAGACTAGATCACTTTATGTGAGGATATTCTGCCCCCAAATCATACTTGCTGTATTTCTTTTCCAGGCCTCCTCCTGACCAGGCAAAGCATGTCCAATTTAGATGTACCTAGTGAGGGCTCAGATGGCTTGGTAAACTTTGAATTTTTTTTTTCCTGTGCTTCCAATCGTTAAATATATTCCTGAGTGAAACAGTCAACATTAAAATACTTTCTAACTCAGGACTAGATCACGAACTCCTTAAGAGTTATGTCTGGGTTGCCTTGGCATCCCTGCTACCTAGCACACTGAACATCAGATTGTGGGAAATGAAAAATGTCAGCTGGAGAAAAGTACAATATCTTACCAGGCATATAGCCACACTATATCTTATTCTCTCTCTCCCTCTGAATATTGATATAGTAGATAAAGATATTGATATAGATACTGATACAGAGGTAGAGATAGAAGTACTTACATATCTAGAGAGAGGAAACATATATGTATGCATGTATGTATAGATATATATGCACATAAATGTGCACACATACAAAAAATGATGAGGCCCTTCCTATAGATACAGAACTCATGACTAGCTTTGCCAATGGTTTTTCTAGTAGTCATTGAGATTTTCTATTCTCAGTACTGTGTACTATACTGCTGTTTAAATTCTCATTTAAAATATGGGTGGAAAAAATAAAATATGGGTGGAAAACTACTGGTCATTACACTACATCATCAACCACAGCTCAGCATTTAAAAACTCCAAGTAAATGTCTTTCTAACATACTCAATTTTAATCTAGTGATAGTATTTTTAGTATCAAGAGAACTGTAACATTTTTTGCCCTTCAGTATATTTGTGTTAACTAGATTACATAGTATATATTTTATCACTTACATTATGTTACATAATAGATTTAGAAACAGAAACATCTTACGAAGTTTGATTAGGCACCTTAAGGAGCAACCAATTATTTATAGCCACATTTGTCAAATAAGGGTAGTATGAGAGAAGAGTCAATTATTGGCTAAAACATATGATATGACCACAAGATTTTTAAAATGTCCAAGCCACAACTGATGTATAAGAAAAGGAGAGGAAATCAAGTTCTGTAGCGATTTCCAGTAGGTGGAATCCTGTGGCCCACTCTGTAAACTTGGAAAGGGGCTGGGAATGCCAACCTCTCTGGAAAAGGCAGCTACACTTCCTACACTAATTTCACCATTTCAGCCTAATTCCGGAATCTAAGAGGCTTTAAAGTCTTTAAAGTCCTCTGGGACTCTGAAGACCTCCAGGGAGACAAATCCTAAATATAAATAGTTTATCAAGGAGTGACTGGCAGTGAGCTGATGATGGAAATGGGCTAGAAATGGTGTTGGAGATTAACTCAGCAGGGTTTGGACACCATTAATCCACGTTTGTACTTAATCCTGGAGGACTATGCTAATCAGAACCCTGACAACTTGCACAAGGTACACTGGCTTGCCCCAAGTGGCCTTAGAAAATGCCAACTAGGTACAATATCCAACTAGTTAATTCAAAATGGTAGTTGGTCTGGATGGCAGGTGAGGGGGATGATGTAAGCCAGAACAATGAAACCAATTACTTGACATCATTCAGGCAGGTTGGTTTCCTTTTTGCCTCTTAAACATGAGGGTAAGATATTGGTATATGAACAGCTATAGTAAATATGTAAATAGAAGGAGGGCACCAAAATTGAAATTTAGTTAGTGAATAGTTTCAAATTTTAGTGAATTTAAATTTTAGTGAATAGCTTTAAAAACCTAGCCACTCAGACTTTTTACGTAATTAGGTCTTGTGAAAGATAATTCACTGGTTTGGATTTTGCTGCTCAAATATGCCCTTCCATACCATTAGCAGAGGTGCCAATGATTAGAGAAATGATTCACGTCAGGTAGTTAGAGAAAAGACAGGGGAGTCAGAGAAGAAATCTGGATAATCCCCACGCTGGAAATGCAAACCCTGGATAATCAGGACTGTACTATATATGCAATTATGATTCTGTACAGTTAAGAGAAATTTGTAATCCATTCAGTTTCAAGCCTATAAAGTCACATTTCTCAAAAACTTGTATTTCGGCCTCCAATGGCTTAAAAAGTTCTCCTTGCTAGACTGTCTCCAATTACAGAAATCCTTCCCAAGTACAAGGCTGCAGAAGTATATTAAACCTGTAGGATACCATGTAGCTGGCTGTTTTACAGAGCTTTACAGCACACGCGATCCCGACGCATGATGTAATACTACTGAAGCAATTCACCACAATCTGATAACACTATTTGTCCAACTCACAAATGTTGTCCTATATGTGTCGGGGAGGGAGGGAATTGTCTTTGAATGGGAAATTCAAAATAGTAAGCAAAGGAAGGTATAAGTAAATCTATATTAACTTTAAGAATCCCCCCCCCACCCTAACACACACACAAAAATTTCATGTGTAGACAAACTCAGGACTGCTATAGATTCAAAATGTTTTGGGTCTATGCAGCAATAATGGAGTTACTGCAATGACCACCAATGTGTGAGTCAGGAAAAGGTTTGGCCACAGCTGTCTGTCAGAAGAACTGAAGTGAACGGTGAAAAAAACAGTTCAAGTGCAAGGCTCAACTTCGGTACTGCATCAAAATGTGGTTGATTCCTAGCAAATAACCGTTAATAATAGGGTTGTAAATTTCCATTGTATTACTATGCATCCCTCCAGTGAACATAAGGGTGTGTATGTTAAGGATCCGTGAGTGCCGATTTTTCCAGGGTTTTCAGAACTCTTTGAAAACATGCGGAAGCAAAAACAGTCAAATGAGGCAGGCTGGAGGAAACAGGAAAAAAAAAAAAACCCACCTACATTCAAGGTACGAAACAATAATTTCTAAGCCTTTGGGAATCTATTTTTTTCCCTTGCATTGTAATACAGTCAAGTGCATGAGTGATGCCTTTTGTGTTTGATAATGTCAAGTGTGAATGTCATGGGCAGCCCCCATCTCTGATGGTATTAAAATGGTGGGAAGATAAAAAGCTTAGAGAAGTAAATGGAACAAATTAGATTAAAGTGGTTGGAGGACAAGGCGAGACAATCATTTATAGCTTGGTTCCAAGGTGATGTTGGTAACCCTGTTCACCTAAATAGTCTGGTTAAATCAATTTCTGAGAAAAAGGGTGGCACTCTACTTACTTAACTGTGCTAATAATTCTTTCTGCTCCTTCTCATTATGAAGTCTACTGGGCACAAGAAAACATCTTAAATGTTAACATATAAACTTCTATTATATAGTTAAGGGAGTCTCCACAGCTGAGTTTGTCAGTCAAATACTCTACGCATCTAAGAGTTCAAGGTAAGTTAGTCAAGGTTTATAGAAAGTAACTGACAAATGGGCAATTCAGAGAGGTAATTAATTTCAAGAAATAAAGTATATACCTTCTCAGAGAGATGAAAACCCTTAAAGATCATAAAAGATCCATCCTAAACAATGTCAGAAAACAGGAAATGAACATAACATTAATTGATTATATCCAAATAGTATGCAGAGAATATCACACCTTCTAAATTACAGGTCTCATCTCTGACAAATGGTGAAGGTTTTTCTTATGAAAACAAATGCATATACACAAAATCCTTGCCTAATGAGGCCATGACATCTACAGTACATACAAGAAATTGCAGTAATTATAATAGGAAGGTGTTTCTCAGAGCCATTCTCTTTCCCCTTGACAGTGTTTCTCAACCTTTCCACCTAGGTCTAGGCTAATGCAATAGATTAGCCACCGGTTTCTGGCCTCTAGACAAGGGGTTATCATTGTTTTTTCAACAACATCCCTAAGAAGTAAGGCAATATCCCACTAGTAACAATAGCTTCCTCAGGCCACAACATAAAGGGAGAGCAGATGGACCCTAGACAGGCATTTCAGCGTCTGTTGGGTGGGCAGGGGTATAGTATGGACCCACTACTCCACTCCTTCCCCATTCTGTTTCCAAAGGAACTCTTCTAGAAGCTTTCAGATTCCATCTTTTCAGTGGCTACTGAATACCTTGACCTGCCATTCAAAGCTCTCAATCATATTGGCATTACTCATTCTGGCCGGTATTACATCCCACATGACCCCTCACTTTGCTCATCAAGATTATTTTGTGTCTTGACCTTTCACTCCTAATTCAAAGGCTTCCACCCTCAAGATCCCCTCAACCTGCAGTGACCTTTTCTGTTCTGTTCTCTTAAGGAAGGAGGTAGAACCGAGTACATTTTAACCCACTAGGCAATTCTCCAGGCATGGTTCACATCTTTTGTCTTCCTAAAGTTCTCATAGAGAAAACAGATATTTGTTGTTGTTTGAAGTACCATTTGGCACATTTAACTTGGTGTTTTTGGGCATAGTCAGTGCTTGATAGCTGTAATGAAAACAGAGAATACCAAAAGTGAAAAGCAAACAAACCGGAAAGAGAAACCAAAATCTCCCATCAAATTGTAAAGGTTTTCTTATTTAAAGACAGAAAAAAAAAAAAAAACCACTCTAGGTCAAGCACAAAAAATGTATTAAAAAAAAAAAAAAAAAAAAAAAAAAAAAAAAGGACCATTCTTACCCAGTGGACTTACAGTGCTAATTACAAAATAGGAGTAGTGGACACTCATGTCTTCTAAAGATAAGCTTTTTTTCCTCCCAGAAAAGAGAAACGAATGGGTGTTAAATCAAAACATCCTCTGGAACATTTCATACCTCAGGAATGAAAACTGACAAAGAAGGGCTTCAATACAGAGGGAAAAATCCACCAGAAAAGAGCTCGGACTGGTTAAGGTAAGAAAAACCAAAAGCTCTACCACATAGGTTGTACACTTGTCCTATCTGAATGTGCTTTTGTAATATCCAAGGCTCCCTGTGCATTGGGAAAAAAAAAATACATACACTTTCGTTGACAATTGAAATCAGTTAATTGATCATTTCCAAAAATAAATATTCCCACAGATAGAGGTCATTGGTTGCCTGAAATTGCATCAGTTCATGTCTGGGTACTAGAATCCCAGGCTCCTCTGGGACATCTTTGTCATTTTATCAGAGTGATTACGAGCAGAGTAGTTCTAGCGTGGGTCCCCTCAGCTTGTAGTGCTGATGCTTGCTCTCTGCATTCCTATTTTCTCCATCAAGCTTTGTGGCTTTTGCTTTGGAAATCTGGCACTTAATATCCAATGTTAATTACATTTCCTAGTCTGAGGAAAATCCTATTGGGCTAATTTTTCAAAATCATATAATGAAAGAACTTCAGTGACAAACCATGTAGGTTTTTGATTGTTTTTTTACGGATAGATCTATTAAGCACTTAATATTCAGTGGGAAAACAGTCTCAGAGCAATGAAATTCTATTACTTTAGAGGTTGCATGCTTTTAATTTCTTAATATTTCATTACATGTTGGCAACTGGTGCATATTTTTATAATGCGTTTGATCATTACTCTTCTCAGAGTATTCTATTTCAGTTCTTCCTCTGACATCATATTTGCATGTTAAAGGGTTTTAGCATTCAGGGATGAAATGTTCTGAATAGTAATGTGCAGTTAACTTGATTTTTTTAAAAACGGAAAACAGCAAACAGACATTATATATAGGGACTAAAGAGAACAATCCCATAATTTTAAAATCTAACTCAAGTTTTAATAGCTTTCTATAGAACATCATAAAAGGTAATGATTCAATATAATTCATTAATTAGCAAATTATGCAAAATGCTATCAGTGGAGTTTGGGGAGAAGGATCTTTTCTGTTGGCTTTTATAAGTCTACTGCATTTCTTTTTTTCCTGTAAAAAAGAATGATCTTTTCTTTGCTCTCCAGCAACATCTACTGGAAAAGTCAGAAAAATGCTATTTATATGAATCAGATAGTTTGAGTAAGGATAGTTTTGGTTACCACATGCTTAAAAAGTGCATGCTGCACTACCACCCAGTTTTACAACCGAATTATTTCTGCCCACGTTAGCTCTAGGAGCTGTCTAGGAGAAGGGCAGTGGTTCACTGATACAGAGAGCCAAGCCGCAACTTCAAATTTATCATCTCCTCACCTTGAAGAAGTCATTTTCATAAACAAAATTAAAACACATGTGCGACGCAGACAACTTATTTCTCCTGGCCCATCTTCTCAACACTTGTCACTTCTTTAGGAAACAACCATCATTATCAGTGGCAGCCCGACACTGAGGAGTTGGGTAAAGTGAGAGGCAGAGAAGAGATTTTACGAGAGAAAGCGATGTCGAGACACGGACTGAATCTGAGAGGAACTACTTCAAGATTCTGCAAAGTTTCTTAAGTTGAAGAAAGAAAACTGTAGGTGATGTGATTTTAAAAAACCCACTAGGCTACCACCAGCATGACTCCATCAACATGCGGTAGCAGTTTCTTCTGCCCCTGTCCACATCTTTCTCTGCTCTTTTCACCATGATGGAAAAATGAAGTTTCCCCACAACCTGTATGAGGGGTCTTCTGCCAGAACTTCCACTGGCTATCATTCCATGATAAAGTCTGATGAGACCCCATCGTCTGTGTGGTCTCCATTCCCCCCAATTCAGCAGCTCCTCGTGTACACTTGTAAAATTGGATTCACGTGCTGCACCCACAAAATGCCAGGAGTGTCTGGCAAACGCGAGGCACGCCAGACTGAGGCATGGAGGAGCAGGTCCAGTTTGGAAAGTCGGGAAGAAAAAAAAAATCTTATCATGAAATAAAAATATAAAATATCCTCTTGTTCATGGTTGCTGGGCTCAACGATGCCACACAGTACAGCAGCTCTTTCCAGGACCAAACCTTGTGGAGGCATTAAAGTCACCTTTCTATAGTTCATTCCAGAGAAAGCATTCTTTTAACAGAATTTTGTACTTTTAATATTCAGATTTTCCCATCCCCCCAAAATTACCTAAAAATTAATTCAAACCTTTTAGGTAACATCCTACGTAACAAACCTGGATATAATTTGGATTTCTGTTATCCTGAAATAAAAACTCTGGCTAATTAGTTAGTGGTCTTTCTTTCTTTCTTTTTTTTTCTTTCTTCTTTCTTTCTCTTTTTTTGCATTCCCATATCTCAGTTTATTCATGCCAGCAATATATTTTAGCAGCAGAGGCAATGAACACAAAATCAACGAAGACTGAGGTTAAAAACAAATTATCAAAACCTTAAAACAACAGCAGCAGCAATAAAAATCAGGCACCGGGATACTACAGTATATTGCATTTTGTGTTTGGTCAATGTTAAAATAGATGTGAGCCTTTTAAGCTTCATCCCAAAGCTCTTTAAAGGAGAAATGCCATCAAATATAATCCACAACTCTCATTCATAGCGTACAAAAGGGACAGCTTCCTAAAAGCCACCTATGGTGAACGTCCACATGTATTCTATATTTAGGGTCCTAATGCAAAGTTCCAACTTGAGCCTGATAATTAGCCCCCTTCATTATTGAGCTGCTTAAAAGCCAGGAAGGCTTACCAAACAGCACCTCCAGAGTTAACTCCCATCTCAAACTGTCATAATTCAGTTATCCTAATTATTTACTGGATCCTTTTCTAAAACATGCCCTAACCTGATGTTTTAACTTCATATTTCATTTGGGACAACACTTAATCTCCATTTATGAAACATCAGCCTGACACAGGTTAAGGAGCTATAGCTTCACTGACAAGATCCAAACCAAACACACCCCAGCAACTAGACTCAAATAAACTCTACCCTTGCTTAAACCTCTAGTGAAAAATTATTATAACACATCAGAAGTTCAGTTAGAAGAAAAATTTCAAATGCCAGCTCTCTCCCAGGCTTTAAGTCCCGGAGTTCAAAAACAGGATCAATTGGATTATTATTTTCCTCCGTTAGCTGTTTAGAATTTAACATAATGCAAAGTGCTATTCGGATCAAAATCATCTTTCTCATCTCTCTCCTTAAATAAAACGGAGGAGAAATCATTCAGTATAAATGCATTTACTATACAAATCTATTTTCAATTGAATTTGCTGCATGCTCTAATTCATCAAAATTAATACAGGTACTTTCTATGTTAAACAAAAGGAAGCCGACTGAAAAATCGGCTTCTGCTGCGGATGCCTTTCTCAATTACAAAACGGTGAAAACAGAGATTTAACTAAGCCACTCGGTCAAACCCTCCGATGGGCGCTCTTACCTGTCTCAGCTGAAGGCTTCCTTCCCTTGTTAGCAGCGTGCAACATCTCTAGCTCGCCCCAATCCTCACCACCGGTCTCCAATTACACCGCTAAATCCACCCCCTGCCTTTTTTTCCCTCTCTCTCTCTCTCTCTCTTCCTTTTCTTTCTTTCTTTCTTTCTTTCTTTTTTTTTTTCTTTTCCCTAGCAAGAAAATGCTTATTGAAAGTGATTAGTTTTTGTTGTCCCTTTTAAGTCCCTCCTGTGGGAAGGAACAGGGGAGCAATGTGACGCCACCTTTTAATCTTTTGTAAGAGTGAAAAGGCAGAAAAGGAACGCTCGATCAAACTGAGCTGCACACATGACTAAAACTCGCAGGAGAGGCTGCTGCTGCCTGGCGAAAGCACCGCTAGGCTTGAGTGTAAGAACAGAGAAGAGGAGAGAGTCAATGGAATGTGACAACGTATGTGCATCAAAGGCAGGAGGAGAGAGAGAACAATGAGCGAGGGAAAAGACCGTGAGGAGAGAGGGAGAGAGGGAAAGAAGGGAGGGAGGGAGAGAAGGAGACACACAGAGAAAGAGAGATGAGAGAGAGAGAGAGAGAGAGGAGAACACGGAGAAAAGATAGAGCGGGTTTCAGGCAAAGGATTCTGAGAATAAAGCCACAGTGCAGTGTCTGGCAGCTTCTGTTTTTATCTCAGCGAGCATGATACACTGCCTCTCTCATTTAGAAACACATTCGTGTATCTTCCAGGTTTGAAAACTGAGATAATCGCAATGTGTCTCTGGTTTTGTCTGATTGGCATTTAACTGTGCGGTGTACCTGTGATTTTTTAGGATGCATTTATGTGCAATTTATTTCGCATATTTATTTATGTAGGCAAAAATGAAAGCTGCTAATTTCTATGGCAATTTGCAACGTAGTTTTACTGGCAGATGGAACTCTACTTATCATAACTGCTGACAAACTGCCATGGGTAAACAAAAGAAGAAACAAATGCTTCGTCTTGATAATTGTCTTTAAGAGAAGAAGCCCACACCAAAATATTAGTACTGGCAAAACCTCTGTTTCCTGGTTAAAGTTTGAAAGGCGATTTCTCTCTAGTAGTTTGTATTAATAAGGGCAAGATAAAAGGGAGGGCAAGATGTTTGAAGGAAAGGTGGTGGAAAAGAGGCTATTAGGAAAGTGAAAACCTAAATTCTTTCTGGTTTCCCTCCAAATGTGACAACAGGCTTGCCTTCTTGAGTCCTGGAACAGAGTTTTTAAGTCACTATTTCTATAGACTTTTCCTGCATCCTTCTGCCTTCCTGTACCATTTTAAAGTAGGTTCCATTTTTAAAAATGAAGTAAAAGAAATGATTTCCTAAATCATATTGTTTCAAACGGTGTTTTACCAGCTCTGTTCCATTTCTACTCATCTTCTGCCACATGGGGGCTAGGATTACACAGTTAAATTCCCTAAGTGACCTCTCTTCTAAGGATGTAAATTACTGATTCCAAGGTCAAGTGTTTGGTATAAGTTAAGTTAAGGGTGAAAATAACTGCTTGCTTTCCATGGTAACCTGAGCTAACGCGGTAGTAAGCCAGCAGGAAGAGGAGACACCCAAGGTTTTGACTGACCATATTTTTGAAATTAAGCAATTCTAATAATGGAAAATAAATCCCATGTGTCCTACTTATAACAGTTATTCTTCTCTCTAAAAATAAAAACCCACCCAGTCATTTCGCTTCAACTATTGTGCATCCCACCAGTATATCCATGGACCCTAGGCTTCTCGTATTTTGGAGATCCCGCGTAAGCCACCAGATGCAGAGTAGAGAACCGGTCCAGGAAAAAGATCCTTCTCCACCCCGGTCACAGTGTTCTATCCAAAGAGGGACTGCTTGATCTTATTAAACTCGAAGTGTCATAATTTTTGTGGTTTGCCAATCGGAGGATATGTTTTTAGCTTGGACCCAAATAAAGAAGTTAACAATCCCCCCCCCCCCCCCGCGCTGCAATGTGATCAAGATGAAGCCCTACTTATCATGAAGGCAGAGCAGAGGATGGAGAACACACAGGGGCTGAACAGAAGGCAGCTGGCCAGAGAACAGAGAATGCTCAGATGTAGAAGAGAAAGGATGCTGCAGGGCCCGCGAGTAGCGAGGGAAATGTGCCCTGATAAATCCAAAATTCTCTGCAGACATTTCACAGAGTGTATTGGAAGCAGCCTCTTTTAAATGACATTATTGATACAGGTTCTATAGTTAAAATTAACTTTATACAAGGGAGTAAGTAGACTGAGAATTTTCTGCCAATAAAAATAAAGACTCTCTTACAAGCATACAACTATTTCAGTGCAATAAAAGCAGGGAGGGGCCTGGGGCTTATTGACCAGGATCAGCAAGACATAGTGGAGGAAAGATAAAAACAAATCAAGGTGACAAAAAGATTTTTTTACAAAAGCTATAAATGGCTGTCAGTGTTGTTGCTTATTTTTACCACTTCCTTAGTGAGGAGGTGGGTACCCTGAGTGGGCATCACTTGTAGTTTGATATATATATGATTTATTCTTAAGAGATCTTGAGTGAAGGGGGCTCAATGGGGTGCCAAAGGTGGCCCCAGTCATGGTAACATTTCTTAATAGAATGTGACTTTTTGCAAGACATTTCTCTGTGGGACAGCTTTATGTTCACGTGTTTATATTGTGGAGTCTGTGGTGGTTGAGTGCTTGGTTTTTGGAACCAGGTTGTCTGGGATTGAATCCCAGCTCTACAGCCAGCTTGCTGTGTGACCTTGACCAGGTTATTTTGCCTTTCTGTGGCTGTTTTATCTTAAAGTGGGTGTAATGATGATACCTGCCTCACAGGGCTGTCATTGTGGAATGAATAATGCATGTGCTGTTGTGAGTTCTGTTCCTAGCACATAGCTAGTACTTCATAAATATTACCCCCTATTAGGAAGTCCTCCCAACAGATTTTTTTTTAATAGCTAAGATAGACAATATTTTATCACTTCAAAATAGCCAACTCGTGAAGACTTCCTCCCACTCTAACATTCCTCGTAAAGTTCTAGTTATTCAAACTGCTTTCTGGGTCTTCCATCTTGGATAACACACTTAACACTCAACAGGTTCTACAAGGAAACTCATGATCCTGCTTCTCAAAGCAAGCTGTAGCTCTTCCCATTTCCTCACCTGTGTGAGGAGTCATCCAGAGCACCTTTCTTTCCATTCTTTCTCATCACTCAGTTATCAATAACTATCAAATACCATCCTACGCAACCCCTGTCTCTTAAAGTTATTATTTCATTTCCAGACTTGTAGGACATTTTCAGTCTGGGCACTTTGGCCTGGACTGGGGCAATCATCCTTGATGCAGCACTTCCCCAGGCGTTTCTGTCCTGAGACACACAGAGGGTGATGAAACGCAGCACTCAGTCCTCTGGGGACACTCCTAGGGTCCTGCCAAAGACCAAACCAAATTGTGACACCCGGCACCTTTCCCTCTCACCAGAAAGAACTTGGAATCTCAGTGAAGGAGGGTGACGTTATTCTAGGAATGACCTTGAGTCCGCTCTAACGGATAAAACAGCTCATCTTCGGCAAACCAATACTTTTACTATTAGTACTTTGTTAGTTGTGACGCTTCTCCCAACTGTCATGACACGGCTATTGAAAATGACCATTTTGAGAGGTTTTCTTTTCTTCTCCAATTCATCCTTTGCAAGCCAGAATAGCCTTCTTAAAATGCCACTCTGAATGACATCCATTCCCAATAGTTATTGATTGGGCGATTGAAAGTCTGTTTTATTTCATTATCTTAGGTATCAGCTTAAAAACCATTAAAGGTTAAAAAAATGATAGTGAAAGCCATTATCATCTGAGGAAACAAAGAGCATGCAGAAAAAACTGTAGGGAAAACAATTGAAGAGGTGCGTCAGGCTGATAATAAAAGGATCAGGTTACTTTCCTGGCCACTGTAATATTTGTGATTATGGGCCTTTTAAAATTTGTAATTTGTGACTTCTCTCATTCTAAATGAATATTAGTATTTCCAAGAAAAAAAATCCCCCAAGCTTCACAATTCTTTAGAGAATGGAGTGCAGGTTTATTTTGTCTCATATTCAATAACCTCTGCAGTCTGACACCAACCCATCCACGTCAATGTTCACTGCATCACCTCCTCCCCGGCAGCTGGAGGCTCCCCCAGCCTGATCACACCCATCCCTCCCAGGGCCTCTGGCACATTCTTTGCTCTCCTCAGAATATTCCTGTCTCCTTCATCAGAACAGATTTAACTCTTTATGCATCTCTTTATCCAAGCCCAGGACAAGTTACCTGTCTGCCACAAAGACTTCCTTGGCCTTCTGAAGTTTACGGTGGTGAAATTGCTTTAATCATAGTAGCTGCTCAAATGCTCCTGGAAAGGTGTTATGTGTAAGTAGGAGCTTGGCTTTGGAGTTGTTCCTAAGCCTAACTCCTGACCCTGAAAATTTGCTTCCCCCCTTGTGGGACATCCATCAGATCCCTTTCCTTGTTCCCTCTCACTCTTCTCATCTGAAAAATACCGTGATGACTTAATTTAATTAGCTAATAAATGTAAAGCGATTGGCATAATAGCTAGTATAGAACCAGCACCTACACAGTAAAGAATATTTTGTAATAATAAAAAAAGAATATTTAGTAATAATATAGATACTTATTAAATGGCCAAGATTTATTCATTGCCTCTAATTTCTAAACCTCAGGACAACCCACTAAATCGCTGCTATTAGAACCATTTTCGGGAAGAAGAAATTGAGGTTTAGCAAAATTAACTTAACCAATGTCACACAAGGAACAAGCAGCAAAGCCAGGATATAAACCCTAGTCTTTCAACCTCCTATAGCTATTTTTATCCACACGATCATTTACAACGTAGCCTATATTGTATTTGGTTTATTATCTAGGTTTTCAGGTTTGTGCCCTATTTTTCCAATTACATTACAGACTAAATGAAAGCAACATTTGTGTTTAAAGCATCTCTGGATCTTTAGTATCTCCCATAAATCTTTAAACAAAGTAGCTTGCCTACTTGGTAAATGTTTGTTGACTGCTTGATCATCTGCGCTCAGGGGGATTAAAGTTTTTAACCATATTTAAATTCAGTGCCACTGTTGTTTGAGGAAATGGTTTCATCATCCTTTCTATAAAAAATTCATAATTATACAAAATAATATAAAAGATAAACATTACATATGAATGAGGCATGCAGATAGAAATGAATGACATTCTCCACAAAAAAAAAAAAAGCTGTAAGAAAGTGATACTCATCAATTTGATTTGGTTCCTCATCCTTGGCATTTATATTCTGCTTGAAGATAGGCCCCTCAGGCCACCCATTCCATGCATGGAAAAGTATAGGTTATTAGCTGAAAGTCATCTGTTTAAGGTTACACAGAAAAGCAGAAATAACCACTCACATACCCACAGTGTTCAGTCACCTTTAATTCTTTCTTTTTAAATAAATGCAACAATTATATCCTCATTTATTTTCCTTTTAGCTAAGTCTACACAATGCTAAAGTAACCTGAAATAGTATAAAATATTCAGCCAACCAATAGCATGGTTTTAGATGTACACGGTGATAAACAATGTCATTGAATATTTAACAAGTTGAATGTGTTTACTAATATAAATGTATACTTATATATATGTAAAAGATATATACATGAATATATGTACACACACATACATACACACATATACATACATACATATTTTTTTGGTCTCTGCCTGCCTGTGCACAAGTGAAAAGCAAGAGAACTAAAAAGAGAAATGCCCTGTGTGCCCCACACAGGATAATCAATGGTATCAAATTCTTGTTGTCTTATACCAGTCTTTTGATATTCACATAAACTTCAGTTTATGCTATATTCCTAGTATCTGGAGTTGTGGCTAGCATACAGTGGGTGCTCATTAGATATATATTTGATAACGAATGAGTGAATAGAATCGCCCCCCCAATTTTGCCTAAATCCATCTATTTCTAGCGATTTTTAAAAAATTTCCACCCAACTGGTTTATTTACATCCAAATACATCCGTTTGTTATTTCCTATGAAATTTGTTTTGTTAAATGTGTGCTACCCTTTGTTCTATATAAAAATTCCTCATCCTCAAAGAATCCTTTCTAAATTGTATTAGTTCATGGTAAATGTTCTTTTCTTGAATTTCAAAGAGCCCATTGCCTGGAACACTTTATTACATATAATTTTCCAAATTAATCTCGTCCTGCCTTTGGATATCTCATACTGTTGGTGAACTGTTATTCTTCTAATATCTGCAGGTCACTCTTATTTCCTCACATCGATTTTAAGTTTACTGAAGGTTGTAGGAACTGTCTTTACTTTTTAAAAAATATAAAATATATTGCTATTTCTTTGGGTACTACGTTGTACTTAGAGTATGCTTATGTGTGTGTGTGTGTATTTGGTGTTTGTACTGAACATATTGAAGGTATAAAATTCTAACATTCAGAAATTACGTGAAAGGCCTGGCCTTTAGAAAACTGTTGTTAGAATACTGCTAGACTAGTGGCAAAAATGCATAGAATTTTTTTGTAGCTTTTTCACCCCTTAGATGGTATGGAAGGCTCTTCATTATTTACTTGAGCACATGTTCAAAGTCAACCAGTGTTCCAATTCGTGTCGACATTAACTCATTCCAACAAACTGAAATTCTCACAGTAGGAAGAATTAGCAACTGTCTTCTGGAAGGATATCATTTTTCCTCAGTTGTTTACACATTAGTTTGAAGTCAGCTTATGTTGACCCATCAACAACTAATCCTTACAGAGAAGGTTTCTCAACTCCATAGGGTCTCACCTATGGGGTCATTCCGAGCCCAATTATATACTTACTTATTCTGGGAGGTTTATTCTTCCATAGAGGGTAATGATGGGAAAGAACACTGGGGAAGACCCCTCACCCTCATAAGCCTTACTCCTTGGACAAAAGGAGCTTTCTTAAGGAAGATTTTTCACCCTCATAGTGCTTCTATCTGTAGTCGATGGGGATTCAAGACACTGGAATTGTCTGTAAATTACTGTTTTTCAAAAAGAAAAAAAATCTCCAAAAAAAAAAGGACATAATCCTTAACGTTTCAAAAAAGCCCTTAATGTATCCTTCTTACTTGTAAAGAAGAGGTAATTCAGGTTCATCTTCTTATCTGTTTTCAAAATTGCACTGAGTATATAATATGATTAAAAGATGGTGATATAGTTTTCTGAAATCAGTTTATCGAATACTATAATTATATCAGATCTTATTTAGCCAATTAAAACAAATTACTTTGCTTATAAAATTGCTTACATTAATTACCATTGTTCTGGCATTTTGGTTTTTGTCTGCTGAACAGAAGTCATCCTGTCTGTGTTCCGTTTCTGTTTTGTGTAGTGATCGGAACACCCCTCGCTTAAGTGAGAACCAAAGTAGCAGCCACCTAATCATAAAGTAAAAATGGAAAGCAAATCAAGAGGGAACCTCAAATCTCTGCTTCCCATGGTGGACCGAATAGAGTTGGCCTCAATGAAACTCTAAGTAAGAATTCACGTTCCTCTCTGTTGAGTTGAATACAGGTTTTGGTGGACTATTTGGTTCTTGTTACTGATGTTTTTCAATACAGAACATTTGAAAGCATCCAACCTGAAGTTGCACAATGATCACAGCCTTGAACGTATTCATCAGAAAAACACGTTCACTGTTACAGGCTTGATTTTTACAGTAACCAGTGTACTGCACTGTTTGCCAGTTTCTCCAATACTCTTACCCATGACAATCACAAAAGCAATTCACAACCTCACTTATCAGATAGTTCTGTTTTACAATAATCTGGTTGCTATTTGTAAAATCCAGGATAAAACAGTGCAATTTCTGATGCTGAATATCTGAAAAGCTCTGGAAGCTGCTAGGAAGAGATATGCACTAAAATATGTAATGCAATGGAATTACACCAAACAGACATTCTGGAGGGTACACACTCAAGTGTATCTCAGTGTGTGACATCTAATGGTGCTACTTTTGAGATTTACAAGCAAATTCTGCATTAAAACTGCCCCTGTCCACTCACAGCCTTTCTTAGCTCCATATTTAACTCTTTCATTAAAAAAAGGTAGAACCCTCCAAAAGAACGATCAATCAAAAAGACAATTGCCATTGAATAACCGTTTCCAGAATAAAACGAAAGTAAGGATCTCAATTAAATAGTTTATTTTATATGCTGGTTCCTAAATCTCTAGATGCTCTCTGAAAGCAACAACATCTTTCTGATGAGAATTTAACTAACACAAAAAAGTGTTGATTTTAACAGCTGACAAATCCCCTATAATAAGGGGCTTAAAAAAAAAAAACAACACAAACAAACAAACCACTTTTCCAGTGATTAGGCTATGCAGATGTCAAAGAACAGTGTGTCATATACTCCCTGGAAGAACAGAGATGACAGTTAAATCTTTTTAGGTGGAGTTTTCATGACTGTGTATTAGTGTGAGAGAGAAATGGGAATAACATGCACCACTGAGAGGCAGTGTAATGCAATAGAAAAAGTTACGAATTTCAAGCCCAGACCTGCCACCATCTCAGTACGTGACCTTGGCCAAATCATTTAACCACTATCTGCCTCCACTTCTCCATCCGCTAAATGGGACTAATATCTCCCAGTTGTTGATAATAAGACTCATAAAAAGCATTAGCAGACTCATAAAGACAGAAGGTTCTGCATATTTTCCTTATGCAGTCAGATTCTGCTAAAGCTAAATCGAGTCTAAGGGAACAAGGAATTGTAATTTGGAAGCTGAATGCTTTTCTGGAGGCTGCTGGGGCACCAACTAATAGACTGAGGCAATAAACCACTCACTGCTCCTGCATGGGCTGAAAGAATTAATGTAGTTCACCTCTGTTACAGCGAGTGCAATACCATGCACTCGGACGATGCTCAATAAATATAAGCTGATGATGATATTGACAGGGTGCCGTGTATAGTCACAGCACTAAGTGAATTTCGAAGTTTAAAATTGTCCAGAAAATTCATTGAATAATTATTAGCAATAAAACAACCTATCCCTGACCTCATTTACTTTATTGTGATATCATCTCATGCATAATAAGAACATCAACCAATCTCTAGAACCTAATAGCCTTATTCTAGTGACTTAGGAGAATAAAAATATGGTCATCCCTCTAACTATAATCAGAATCTTAAAACTTCCAATGTTATCACTCTGGTGCTACCCATGATCATTTTTTTCCTGGATTATTGTAGAGCTTCCTAATTGCTCTCTGTGATTTCCACTTTGGGCCTCTGGGGCTGATCAACTACACTAAGGACTTTGAATGTGTCCTACCTTTACGTGGCCATAGCCTTATGTAGCCCTCCCACACTGACTCTGGTAATGCCCTTGAGACTGGCTTTGGCCAATGGGACAGAAGCAAACACCACACAAGTAAAGACATGATAAGCACTTTTAAGCACTTGTAGAATTGGGGCTTGCGTTGTTGGAAGGGTGCCACCTCCATAAAAGAAAGCCTTGTCTGGCCTCCTGGATGATGAAAGACCACACGGAGAAAGAAAGAGGCCCAACCATTTGCTCAAGTCCAGCCCCCACCTGAACGAGCAGCTGGATGTAACTATGTGAGTGAACTCAGGCAAGCCTGGCAGAACTGCCCAGAAAACACACTGGAATTGGAGAGAGAACACTCTTGTTTCAAGCCACCAAGCTTCGGTATAATTTGTTATCTAGTAACAGATAACTGATATGACCCTTTACTGATTATTCCCAGTTCTACACTCAGAGTGATTCTTTTTGTAATATAAGCCAGATAGATAACTTCATTCCTCTGTTCAAAACCCTCTAAGAGCTCCTTCTCTCGCCCAGGGTGAAAACCAGTCTGCCCAGTGTTTGAAAGATTTGACATGCTTTGTCCTGCCCACAGTTTACAAGATCTCAAATCCTACTAATTTCTCCCCCATTCTCTTCCCACTAACTATGGCATGCCTCTGCCTAGAATGTTCCTCCTTGTGAACATGGATTACTCTCTCACCCAACTTGACTGTTTCCTACAACATCATTTTTTTTCAGTGATGCTTAATCTGATCACCCTATTTAAAACCGCATCATTCCATCTCCCCCCAAGATCCCCCTTCCCCTTACCGTTCTTTCTTTCATCCACTTAACAATAATAAATCACTATAGAGTTTGCTTATTTTGGTTGTCATCTGATTATTTTTTTTTAAGATTTTATTTCTTTATTTGCCAGAGAGATAGAGAGCGCGCACATACAAGCAGGGGGAGCGGCAGGCAGAGGGAGAAGCAGACTCCCTGCTGAGCAAGGAGCCTGATGTGGGACTCGATCCCAGGACCCTGGGACCATGACCTGGGCTGAAGGCAGATGCTTAACCGACTGAGCCACCTAGGCATCCCGGTTGTCATCTGATTCTTGGAATATAAGCTCCAAGGGGCCAGGGAGTTGGTTCACTGTTGGATTTGTAGCACCTAGTATCATGCGTGGAGCATAGGATAAATCAATAAGTATTTGATAAATTACAAAATAATCCTGCCAGGTTAAGGTGCCCAGAGCTACAGATTGGTTTCTATATTTAATGATGATACTGAGAGGGAGTAGAGTCTGTAAGTGAACACAGCTGATGCAATTTACAAAGATTTATGGAACATCATTTGACGGAGCACAGAAGTAGCCTGTGGTCAAGGGAAAGAGAAGGTCAAGAAGGTTCTTTGGGAAATATTTTATCGGGGGGTTTCTTCGGCAGGTACTGAGACAGGCAATGAAAAGCAAAGAGAAGTGACTCTGCGTAAGGATAGCCACCCAGGAAAGGCTCAGGAGGAACCCAAGGGAAGTAAAGCAGACTCTCCTAGCCTGCTTGAATCGAAAAAGCAAGTGGTACAAGGAGAAAGATGCATCCAAAGGGTAAATCTGGTCTTTTTTTTTTGGAAGCCAAAGTTTGTGTTGTGCTTGTATCTTTCTCAGGAAAAGCCTAAAAATAAAGAGAAACACATCTGAGGCTTTGTCTTTTCATGTCGATATCAGGGTAGAGAATGCACCCTGAGAACACTGTTCTGGACTCCGGCACGTGCCCAGCGACAGGATGCACTGGCATTGATGCTCCGTAAACACGTATATTACAAGGCTTGTCACCGTTTTCTTAAGAAGCTAGCACCTGATTTGACTGATCACAAAGTTGGCCAAGCACCTGTCAGAGGCTTCCCTTTGAGTCCACTTTGTGCAAAAGTCCATCTTACAAAGGCTCAGCCTGGGCTGCCAGTGCGGCCTCCAGCTTGCAGCACAGGTGTGCGGCCAATAATTTACCTTAGTTAGTGCAGAACAGACAGGACCCGGGATGACTTCACTTCACCTCACTGACTCAATCTTTGTGCAAATCTCATCCGAAACCATCCATTTTCCTCCTTGCCCACACCTCATTTTCCCTGTTGCTCTGCAATTATTTATTATCTGGCTCAGTAATTGTATTGTTTATAGCAGCCATACAAATTCTATTGTTAGGGGAAAAAAAATGCCTCTTTGCCCAACTAGATTCTCTTGTGTGGGGAATAAAGGATGTTGGTCTCTTAGAGCTCTTAATATACAGCTCTCAATGTTCAATTTTCCTAAAAATGAAAATTGGCAAAAAGCAAAGTATGCAGGAGCTGTATGGTTGGATGCTACTACAGCTTCACGTTCCCGCTGATGGATGGTGCCCCCTGAATGTCTGGGAGCACTTGCTGTCAGTCCCCCACCCACTGTCTCTTTAACTGCTTCAGTTAGTCATTCATAGCCTTTTCCAGAACCAAAACACCAACAGGCAGAGCGATTATGCCAGCCCAGCAGATGAGGAGGCTGATGGTAGTGCTGGGACTCAGTATCATTTTTTTTTTCTTTTTTTGTGGGTCTCATGTATATATTCCAGCATTTGATCCCAGTTAATGTAAAATATTTACTTCATGATTTGTGGTGGGGGAAATGCCATTTAAAAAAAATCCCTTTCACTTAATTACAAAAGATGTAAATGTGGTCTCACTGGTGGGAAAAAAAAGTTACTCTTAACAACGAGGTGTAAATTGGTGTCTGCTTAATCTGTTCACAGTAGGAATAAAGCCTAACACTCGCCTCCTCGCCCTGATTTTTGAAGTAGTACCTGGGAAATTTATATATGCTCTTGCAGCATCTCTGATTTCTTCAGGAAACAAGAGATAGGAGTTTCGTGCTTGATCCTTCTACCAACTGTGGGAACATTTCTTTTGTTCTGTTTCCAGCCTCTCATTTGAACTGTGGGCCACAGCCGCACTGCCTGACCTCAGTCACCGGCAGCAAGAGTCCGGCCTTCTTTGGCCTCTTTTCTCTTCCCAGCGACTGTGGCCTCCTGCATGTCCTGAAATGGAGTCAAATTAATAGGGAAAGCAGTGTTATTTCTACAATGACCTTGTGCTCCCGGGGAAATTGCAGGCACTATTCTTTCACTTATGATGTTTTACATTTCAAAGAACTTAGCTCCCTTTGATATTAAAGAACGGAATGTGCAATGTAATTGTTAATTGTTTTCTGGCCTTTCATAGGTTAATCAGACCTGCATCAGGTTTTCCAGAAGGTGGTTTTGTTCCAAAGCAAAGGACTGGATTCCTCGTCAAGGAATTCTGAAAACGGGAACCAATGTTAATTGGTTGAGAGAATAAATAGACTGAGGTACCTGAATCCTTAAGAAAAATGGTTAATTTGATTACCTCAGTCCCTCTGTCGGTAATAGAGAGTTTCTCAACATTGGTGCTATTGACATTTGGGGCCCTATCACACTGTGTTGTAGGGGGCTGCCTTGTGTAGGATGTTTAGCAGTATCCTTGGCCACTCCCCTGTGAGCCCCGCCCTGCATCCCCCCCTGCCCCCTCCCGCCATTCATGAGAATCCACTCTTTCCGGATATTGCCATATAGCCTCTTGAGAGCAAAACCAACCCTCGTTGAGAACCACAAGGTTAACTGAAAAAATGGTGGGTGGTGGTGGGGAGTCATTTTGGGATTCTGAAATGTATAGAATTGACTGGCTTAAATGGTAATTAATATAATAGTAGCTAACAGGTATTGAGAACTCACTATGAACTAATTAGCACTATGCTAATTGCTTTATATGTTTGATTTCATTCGATCCTTAAAACAAACCTATGAAGTAGTTGTTATGAGCTGCATTTTACAGTTAAGGGAACTGAGGCTTAGAGGGGTTAAATAATTTGCCCAAGACTCCTGAGCTGGAAAGTGGAACAATTAAGTATGCATAGACCCAGAGGTCCATGCACCAGCCTCTCTTTCTGGTTTGCCTACTCTCCTTGTGGTTATAATCTAAGTATCTAAATTAAATTTAGGAGTTGATTAAGCACCACTACGTTTAGGAAATTCACCTACCAGCTAAAAAGTTCTAAAAACCTAAGACAATGCTTGCCCTCAAATAAAGTATGCAAAATAGAAAGTATAATACAGACATTAATAAGAGAAGTATGGGGTAAGAGCCACCAGAAAGAGAGCAGAGGTCAGAGTGCTCTGGGTCAGTGCTTCTCAGACCTCAGGGTGCGTAGGAATCACCTGAGGTCGTATTAAAATGCAGGTTCAGACCCAGTGTGGACTAGGCCCTGGGATTCTTATTTCTAACCAGCTCCTGGGTGATGAGGCAGCTGGTCTGAGGACCTTGCTTTGAGCCGGTAGTCTCTATTGTGCTAGGAAAATGTAGCTTCGATGCGTTTGAGAAGTGAGGCCCAACAGTGTATATGTGACATGCCAAGAAATCATCCCCACAGAGTGGAAGGGGTAGGCGGAGGCAGTGGGGATTGCCTTGGCCATGACAGCCTTGCTTGTCTCTCAGCACTTCACTTGGAACATCGACGGTATGCCTACTCATGTTGACTGCCCACATATGCAGCTAAACATCTGCCATTTTAAAGGACAAATATTAATTTGAAGCACGAAAACACCTACCCATTGAACATAGCTTCTTTCTGCAAACAGATTACATTCTTATGATCGAATTTTTACTTTCGGAAGAAAATACTTCTCTCTCTTCAACCTACTAGGCTGTCGGCTACATAACATATATCATTTCCCCCTCCAGACTCTGTGACATGAATGACTATTGGAACTGCAACTGGCCAAGAACTTATGCAACAAGGAAAAATTATGTATATAGGAAGCCAAAACCAAAAAGGGATTTTTTTTATCCATTGAAAGTCACAATTAAAATTACAATTATGAGGATTATAAACTAGACCGCCACTTATTTTAACTGTGCTCAGAGAGACAGAATCGAATCCTGTAATAAACATTCACAAAGAAATGGTTTAGGAACTGACCTCCATTAGCGGTTGTGACCTCTTCACCCAGACCCCAGGGACTGCTGCAGATCACGCACTGCTTTGTGACATCTGGGTTTGACCGTAAGGTCATAAGGAAGGGGACACGTTCAGCTAATTTTCCAACCAGATTTCAGGGGGACACAGGAGTGAAATGATTCCCTGGGGTGTAGAGAGGAGCCATATTGAAGCAAAGGCTGAGAGGCTAAGAACTGGAACCACCCAGTTATTGCTAATACTCAGATATAAAGTGGGTAAAGATTGTATATATTTGAAGTTACAGGTATCACCACCACTCAGATTGCATCATACCCCTGGAATAAGATTGTGAACTTAGGTTCATTCAATAAGCATGTGTTTCCTGAGCACTTGATATGTGTCAGACCTTGGGACATAGAGAGGAACCGTCATCCCTGTCCTCAAGGGTCAGCTAGGATCAAGTGTTTATCATTCATGAGTCATTTGTGTCACACCCTCATGATTTTTGCCCTACCTACTACTGCCTATTCCGGTATTTATTCAATATTTTCTCTTTAAAAAAATCTCACTTTTCACAGTTGTAACTTGGCCTCATCTTAAGCAATGATAGCTATGAAATTATATATTGGAATTGCTTCTCAAGGCTGACCAAACCCGTAGTTCAACTACTAACATATACTCACTTCTGTGACTATTGGCACATGAAGCCTGCCCCAGCTTGGGAGTGGTCACTGCCACACCAGCCAACCTGGCTTAGCTCCCAGATCCTCCTGCCAATGATTCAGACAACACATCACAGGGGTCAGGCCTGGTACAGGAGGGGGTTTCTAGTACTCCAGTACTATACTCTGGACAGTGTCTGTTCTGACTGGTGTGACCCCTTCCCTTAACTGTTTTGCTTCCACAAAACACTCAAGGCTTCTGTTTTGTGGGGTTTTAGAGAGTGTACATGTTCATCTTAAAAACAAAATAGGGGCTCCTGGGTGGCTCAGTCAGTTAAACTTCTGATTCTTGATTTCGGCTCAGGTCACGATCTCAGGGTCATAAGATTGAGCCCTGTGTCGGGCTCTGTGCTCAGTAGGGAGTCTGCTTGAGGTTCTCTATCTCCCTCTCCCTCTGCCCCTCCCCCTCCCATTCTCTCTCTCTCTCTCTCAAATAAAAAAAAAAAAAACAAAAAACAAAAAACAAAAATAAATCCTTCTGCTCCAAAAGACTATTGCATAGTGGTTAGAGACACTGAATCTGTGGTATAAGAAGTTATACTTTTTTCCAAGCTTCAGATTCTCTCTTCTGTAAAATGTGCATAATATTAATAATCCCCAACTCATGGATTAAATCAGGGATTTTCAATCTCATTGCTATTAACATCGTAGGCCAGATAATTCTTTGTTGCAGGCTACTGTCCTCTGCATGGTATATTTAACAGCACGCCCGGCCTCTGTCCACTAGATGCCAGTAGCAGCCCCCCACCCTTAGTCTTGGGAATCCAAAATGTCTCTAGACATCGCCAGATGTCTTCTGGGGGAAACAATCAACCCCAGTGGAATATGACTGAACTAAATAAATAAACCACGTAAGCTTCTCAGCCTTGTATTTAGCACATATTATGACCTCCCATACTATGACCTCACTTATTAATTGCTTACTATAGGCTTGGCAGGCTTCTAAGTGCTTTAACTCTATGACCTTGTTGGATCCACACATGACTTGTGAGCTAGGCCCTATTATGATTTCCATTTTACAGATGAGGAAAATAAATGATAGAGAGGTCAAACAAATTACCGAAAATTCCACAATCAGTGAGTGGCAGAGCCATGATTCTAAGGTAGTTTGTCTCTAAAGTTCAAGCTCTCAGCCCTTTGGTTTTCCTACCTTTGGAGAGGGGGAAGTCTCTGCAAAACTAGGCATCATGGTGATGATCATAATACGGGTTGATTATTGAAAAATTCCATAACACACCGTAGGTTAAGATTTTTATACGGAGAAATTATATCCCAATTAAAGAGACTGACAAGTATACAAGGTACCTGATAGGAAATTCAAATATAGATCATCTGTAATTAAATGTTGATATGCCACTGGTTTGTGTACACACACACACACACTTTTCTCAGGATTAGAAAAATCTTAACTTCCCCCAAACTGATAGAGATTTAAACACTGAGAACTTTACACATCAGATAAATGCACATCGTGCAAGAACTGGTATGCTAGGGGGTTTAGGGAAATCAGGAACTGCAGAGATGCAGTGTTGGGGTAATCAGGCTGGGGTCAATATGGTAACCTAAAATAGGGGTGATGACAGGGGTGCCTGGGTGGCTCGGTCGGTTAAGTGTCTAACTCTTGATTTCGGCTCAGATCATGATCTCAGGATTGTGAGATGGAGCCCAATGGGGTTCCATGCTGGGTGTGGAGCCTACTTAGGCTTCTCCCTTTCCCTCTGCCCCACCCCTGTCTCTCCCTCTCTAAATAAATAAATACATAAATAATCAATAAAATAAAATAGGGATGAGGACCAAGAGGGGGGCATCTGTTGCACTCCCCATTGGTTACCGAACCTAGGCAGCCGATATATATAATAGGCATTGACATGGTCTAGGATCCATTTGTCAAGGCTGGTATAAGAGCACTTGGGCAAGCCCACTCATTTACTGTGGTAGCTTGAGAACTAATTCTTTTACCCGTCCTTCTGCTTACCAGCAGTGAAAAGAAGTATTTTGTGGCATTAAATGCCCCCTGAAAACAATGTATAGGTATATGTAGATACACACATGTTGTTGCCCCTGATAAACAAAAATTCATACACAAAGATGAAAATAATACAAACAGAATAAGCAAATGTAAACACAAGCTTTTGATATGGAATATGTACACACGAGAGAGAAACTGAAATAGAGTCTAAGAATAACTACTTGGAAAGACACCGGTTATTTCCTCCCTCGAAAGTCTTAGAATGCAGGCTAACATTGAATTAATAACTTTGTCATTGTTGAACACAGAAAAATGGGAGCTTTTCTCCATTTGACTGAAAATCTTTGCATTTCTACCAGTCTGAAATAGAAACTTGCAATTAAATCAATTAAGCAATGAAAATCAAATATTCCATTAAAATCTAATTTTCCTCATATCTGATTGGTTGTAACTCAACTGAGTTGGAAACAGATGAGAGAGGCAAAATGACTCAAAGTCTGAGACATGGAGACAGGAGAAAGGGACAATTTCAAATATGTTCATAGAAAATTTAATAAGGGCATTTAATTTCCTTCTGCTTGTGTAAGTTTAGCCATTAGGGGTTCCCCAAACATAGGATTTCAGAACCTATCCTGCAGATTGAAGTGCTAGTAGCAAGATTCCTTTCTTTTCTGTCCTCTTGTTGTAAACATGTCCTTGAAGTTTCTTTTTCCCGTGAAGGAATTTGAAAAGGCTAGTCCACACTCCATTCAGAAGGTGCTGTGTGTCTTTGTGCACTCCAGCCAGCCTGGAATGTAGGTGTTCTAACTAACAGTCAGTCAGATTGTAATCGGCCATGTTTGACGATTGGAGGAGTTGCTGTCACCCAACAGGTCAAGGAGGGATTTATTCTCCTTAGTAGCAAAATGGAGGCGCTTTCTCTTGAAGATGTTGGAAAAGAACAAGCCGACTGACTTAAACATTCTTTTCCCCCTCTATCTTTCAAGGTGACGACACAAGCTGGCTACTTTTATCCTAGCAGTCATCCTATGGAAGGAAGGCTGACTCTCCAAGGATGAAGTGGAAAATGACTCCACTGGTTGTCCAAAAACAAAGTTTGTGGGGAGAAGACAATATTACAAGTTAAGATGCCCTTCCAGGGTTTGACAGACAGCAGGATGGCCACCTGAGTCTGTATTAAATGTAATATATTGAATGTGATTAAAAATGGAATATGTAAATAGGCAAAAGAAAAGATAAAGAGAATGAACCACAGTGTGCTTCAAATTTTAAATACCAAGGTGCTGTTTGGTCAGTATTTCTGAGAAAGGCTTTTTTTTTTTTTTAAAATTCACTTTTCAAAATCATTTTTAAGGCCTGAACTGTTGGGGTCTTCCAAAGGGTTGCTTGTATATTTGATTGCCATAGCCAGCCCCAAGTGACGTGAATCTGAGAAAGGGTAGAGAGAGCCATAGAACCTTTTCCAAGTGCCCCTCAGAGTGTGTGTGTGTGTGTGTGTGTGTGTGTGTGTGTGTGTGTGTGTGCGTGCCCCTGTGTCTATGTGCTGAGGGAGAAAGGGAAGTATTCAGTTCGATGGCCACCTATTAGTTGCCACAAAAATAAGTGATGGGAAATTTGTGTTTTTAATCCTTAAGTTTAAAAAAAATAATAATTTATAAGGATTTGCTTTGCTACTCACCGCCCCCCCCAAGCATCTGTCTTCTCTGAGCTGTTGGAATAGATTGGAGGAGGAGGAGGAGAAACAGCAAGATAGAAGCTCCTTTGAAAATAAACAACTGCTTTTGAGTTTCTTATCTCTGCCACCCTCTCAACCCAATCCATTTCTTGGTGATATAGATAGTGATTAGGAATGCAGGTCCTGGCTGGCTGGATCTGAATCCCAGCTGCTCTGTTTACCAGCTTAGTGACTTTGGGCAAATTATTGCTCTGTGCCTCAGTTTCCTGAATTGTAAAATGTAAAAAATTAAAAAAAAAACAGTATACACATTCTAGGGTCATTATAAGAGCTAAAAGCATTCTAAATACCTCTCATCCATAGCTGAGTATCCACAGCTCTGAATGTACCTGTCAATGGTACATCCACCCTGGTAACAATACCGCAACCCCCAATCTCCTTTGCCACTGGATTCATTTGAAAACTGCAGAGTGAGGTCATTGACTCCAAGCATCTGATCAGAACAACTGTCAGAAAACTAATGGGAAATAATCATCACCCCTTTTAAAAACACATATGCTCAAGTCTTTTCAAGGACCTGGACTCAGTGAACATCTTTTATGTTTAGAGGATAACACATCCAGCTCCTGAGTCAAGGAATGGTAACCTTCCTTACTTCAATTTAGCCATTCTCAAGGCAGGTCCAGAGCAATGTCATTCTGTTTTAGAATAAAGGGAAATAACAATTTATTGTCCAAAAAGGCAGAGGGCGGTACCGCAGAGGTAAGTGAGGAAGTGGATATTGCTCTGGTGGTAATTCTGAACAAAAAATTCAATTATGTCAGGGGAAAGCCCATCTGTTCCATTGAGTAATTCCCCGGAGCTGTTCTGATGAGAAGTAAACCCTGTGTGAAGAACTCATGCCCCCGTGTACCACGCGCTGTTGCCAGATCTGAAGAGGATCCTTCCATTCTGACAGAAGGAGACCCCATCTCGCCCTCCTCCTCCCCTTCTGAGGGGGACAGCTGGGCTCTGTCCAGCCTACCCTGCCCACCTGGAATCTTCCAGGCCTTTTGGTCACAATACTGCTTTAGAAAAGTCTGGATGAAAGAGGGGGCTCTGGTATTTAACTCCATCCATCAATGTCAACCCGTCTTTCCCCTCTACCCCAACAGCTTGGTACATTTACCTAAAAGCTGAATAGCCTAAATGGATGGATTTTGTGCTGGTCTCATTAGAAAGGGAAATTAGCCAGGCACTGTTCAGCTGGGCAGAAGGCATGCTGATCCTGAAAGCTTATTCCGACCCCCACCCCCAATCTTTTCTTCATCACATATGATGTTTCATTATCTACCACTCTAGCTCATAACGAACACAGAGCTCCTGGTTCCCATCTCCTCTTATGGCCTCGCACAAAACTGGACACAGACCTGAGAGCTACGTGAGGGTCAATGAGCTCAAAGTGCTTTCACACACTTTTTACACCTGTTCATATATTCAGAGTTTGCTTTTGAAAATCAAGATTATTTACTGACGTGGCATCCAGTTTTTCAGTTCCTGCCTGCCCGTCCAGCCCCATTCACACCACTCTCCTCCAGCCCTGTGTTTCTGCTACACCACCCTGTTATCAGCTCTTGGGGTGGCCCCAGGCTCCCTGATCCCCAGGTCAGTGCTCATACTGTTTTGCATGTCTGAAATGTTCTTCCCTGCTCTTCACATAGTTCAGTCTCCATTCTTTTGTTTTCAGCTCCTGAGTCACTTCCTCAGAGTAATCACCGATCCCATCAATTATGGTCAGCTTCCTTGGATATGTGTTCCCTAAAATCATGGAGCATTTTTCCTCAGCTTGTTTTGATATTTTTATTTGTTGCTTATTTGATTAATGTTGTTTCTCTACTGGTCCATCAGCGGGAACCCATATCTCTCTCATTCATTCATTCATTCATTCATTCACTCATTCACTGTTAACTTACCATTGCACACCAGCACCTGTTACAGTGTTTGGCAACTAGCCAGTATTTACTAAATAGTCATGAAATGAATATCAGGACACCACAAGGAGCTATGGTATTAGGATGTTTAAATTTGTAATTCTCCTATTTCTCTATCAGTTTTGATCTCCCTAACGACAGTACGAGAAGAAATCTCAGTCCTATATACAACAGACATTAGTGGAACATGCAAATCATCTTAGAAGCTTAAAGCAGCAAACTCCACCACCGGGAATAGGCATTGCAAGGCTAGGAGGCCAATGGGTTCTGTATAATGTTCACACCCCCCCTTATTTCATGGGGGATAAAGGGATAAAGGTCTGTCTTTGGTTCTTAATAATCTCAGTGGCATTCAGCTTTAGCTAAACATGGTGGATTTCTAACCAGTGCTTTCTTTTTTTTTTTTTTTAAGTTTTTAATTCCAGCTAGTTAACATACAGTGTTATATGAGTTTCAGATGTACAATGTAGTGATTTAACACTTCCATACATCGTCCAGTGCTCATCACCACGAGTGTACTCCTTCATCCCCATCACCTACCTTACCCATCCCCCCAGCCCACCTCCACTCTGGTGACCATCAGTTTGTCCTCTCTAATTAACAGTCTCTTGTCTAACCAGTGCTTTCTAACCAGAGACCGATACGAGAGGCTTTGGAGAATCACAATAAAAATTATGTGAAAGAATTATAATTCTTGAAAATAATCTTAAGTGTGACCATTGAAATTTCTTGTTGAACTAAAAAGAAATACTGTATTTTCTTGGCTCGCCTAATGTATACTTCAATCTATACGCTGCTTGCACTTTAGGACATCATGTTTTGATTAATCACATAGCTATTCCAAGCTGTTGGGTGCAAGTGGACCAAGGATTTGTCGCCCTGCCTAGCACCTTCATTTATGGTAAGGTTCCACTAACAATGACCTAGAGATACTTTCTTGGGCACTTGAGAATTTGAATTAATAAGTAATAAACTGAAGTAAGTTTTTGCAGGTATTTTATCATGCTTTTAGAAAACTCCCAACATAGCCTTTTAGTGAATGAACAATCAGACAGCAACCACCAGGGAGCTGGTGTGTGCTTTGCTTCACGGAGGTTTATCCAACTTCCTGTTTCCTTACCAATGGCCCAGAGGTCAAACCCCACTTGGGAGACCTCACTTTTAAACCAGCTCTCCAGAGATTGCGATTAGTAGTTCCAGTGAAGAACAATCTGAGGACTTTTCAAATTTCATAGAAATAAACATTTTGCCCTTCAAAGAAGGTATACAATAGAGTAGGCTTGTGAAATATTAACTTGTACAAAATTAGATCGATAGATCGATAGACACAGAGAGAAACAGAGACAGATCATAGATAGATAGAAAGATGAAATAATCTGTAAGCTTATATTTTATGTGTTAATTTAGATATTGTTCATATCTATAGTTCCCCGGAGAGAGATTTAATTCTTATAGCCAGATAAAATAATCTGTAAACTTATATTCTGTTTATGGATTCATTTATTAGTTTATCGTAAAAGATATATATTTATACATATGTTTGTTTATTGCTTACCGATAGATTAGACTGATAAATAGACAGATAGATAAAATAGTCCATAACCTTATATTTTGTTTACAGGTTGCTAATTTCTTAGGTGTTTATTGGGTTTTTCTCATGGGAATATGAGCAGATTGCGAGCAGAAATCTTGCCTTTCTTGCTCATATCTCATTCCCAGGGCCTGGAAAAGTGCCTGGCACATAGTGAACACTATTTGCTGAATTAATAAGCACTTTACACTCTACCACACATAAATGCACATGCATTACTATACAAGGAGTTACCCACACAACCATTTATACCTTATGGATGGCTCAAGAGATTTGTATAGGCAATTTTGATCATGCTTCATCTTTGCTCTCCATGGTGACGGTGACTTTAGACTCTCTTCCCCAAATAGGGCAACTCCACTATATAAGAAGGTTATTCACTGTGTAGAAATTACTAGCATCGACAGGGATGCCCTTGTTCAGCATGATGTTTCGAGTATTGTCACTGTGACAAAGATCAGCCCCTCTACAGCAAACAGCCAGGCTACACATCAGCTTACACATCAGCTTGGGTCTACTAACAAGTGTTTGCACAGAAGCAGGGGTGTGTAAAGCTTTGTGTGCAATGAGGTTACACTTTCTCCCTCCCCAAAACGGTTAGAGCCATACATTGACCACCACTTAACCAAAACAGAAAGCGCTTTCTGACTCCTTGGTGGAACAAGAATATTTATACGGATATTCTAATTCTGTAAGGCAAGAGTTGTGAGAGACTCTGGCAATAATGTAAATCAAAGCCGAGGGAATCCAGCACCATAATAAAATCGATGCTGGGTGCAATATGTTTCAGGAGAAGAGCAAACCAGCAGTGTGCACCATTGCCTGTCACTTGTAGCTAGGTACTTACACTGAGCCATATGCTGGTTTCTTTAAGTAACCCATTACACAGAAATTAAATATCTTGTGACAGATTGTTTTGACAGTGGAAAAAAAAGAAAGCGGGAGAGAGTGGGAGAGATTTAATTTTTTTTAAAAAATGCATTTGACTGAAGGCAAAACGTTAGGTAGATGTTAATTTAACAGATGTCTAGTTTTGCATCATCAGCCTGAAACGGGCAATTTCTGGCAAGTCTTCTTACCACATCGCAACACAAAATCCTCTCAATTCCACATGGATATGCCTTTCACAACCTTCCAAGTGAGCCATTTTCATTCAAAGGAAAACGCCTGAAATTACTCAGGGAAGATGCTAACACCTGGCAATAGTTTTGAAGGAGGAGTCCATGAATGCACCGAGGTATAATGGAACAAAAGTCAGCTCACAGCAACTTTTTAGTGGAGAGAGAAAGCAGGAAGAAATGTATTCATACTGCAAAAACAGCTAACACATCACAAAGTTACTGTGTATGGGAAAATCACCCCCGTCCTCCATACTGTTAAGTGGTAACTAGTTCTTTTTGCAAATATATTACACATACACATCATATCTAATTTGCCATTACTGTGAAGTTGTCTGAAAAGGAAAGTCATTTTTAGAAAAAGGATGCTTTAAGACTTCATTGTTCCTAGAATGCGTCTTTGCAAAAAGCCCTAGCCCTCCAGCTCTATATAAATATATAAAATATAATATATAATATATATTGTATATCTAGTATATGTAGATAAATAGTTAAGGGTTATATAAAGATCTAAGTTATATATAAGCCCATAAACTTAACTTGGGTAGCAGTTCATCAGTTGACATAATGCTAAATTTGGCATTCAGTAGCTATTTAATTAAACTTAATTAATTTGGATTTTGTCATTTTACTTTCATTTCGGAGCCCATACACTTTAGTTTTTAGGCCACAGATATCTTCATGAGCTTTGTAAAGTTCAAGTGTACTAGATATAATGCTCATGACTCATAGGGGAAATAGCCTATGTAAAGTAAAACAAAGCTTACAGATTTTGGATTGGTGTTATCCTCAGTCTTTCCACACCAAAAGATATGTTGATATTCATTCTTTGGTAGAATCCATAAGGTTATTCTAGTATGACTGGCTGAATTCAAGTACCACTATAAACACAGGCCCTTGCACAGTTCCTATTGTGATAAATATTTCTAGAAAGGAGAATGGAAGACATAAAAGGAGGGAGGGAGAGAGAAAGGAAGAGGAGAATTCCACTACAAAAGATTAAGTATTTATTTTTGCCATTCAAAGGTGGCTCTACAGTCCTGCAGGATTATTAATTAGCACTTCTTACTTTAATAACAAAGAACATTTTACAACCAATGTAATAAAACATTTCACTCTCAATAAACTGCAAATTCTATTGCTCCTCCCTACCCAATGCACAGATATTTCGAACAATCGAAAATACATTGGATAGCTTGTGTGTGTGTGTGTGTGTGTGTGTGTGTGTGACTATTTGATTCAGCATTTTTATTTTTAGGTATTTAAAGTAAATGGTCTATATCTTGTTTTCTGACAGAATATAGCAAAAGGCCATTTTTAAGGGCTGAGAGAGATTAATGATATGATGGCAACCTTTGGAGAATGAAACAAAATTGGGCTGGTCTCCAAACAATTCAATACAGGGACGTGTATGCGTATACTTGTGCATGTGCATGTGTGTGTGCACGCGCGTGTGCCTCTGTGACATGTAATAAATACTGAGTTAGAGAACAGTGTCCCTAGGTAATTCCATTTTACTTTATAAACATCACAACCATGGGAAATGAGGAAAATTAGCCCTGCAAATTCAAGGAGGCTAAAATGCATATTGGAAAAGAAAATCCAAAAGGGAGGTAGACAGCTTCCACCAACACACATTCCCTCTCATGAGAGCTGTACCAAGTCAAGGACATGATCTGAAATTGAAAAAATTGGTAGGGAAAAAAATTAAACCACTATATGACTGCAAAAAGAGTAAGAAAAAAACCTGTCAACACAAAAGATTCCTTTCTCACTCTCTGAAATTCTAATCCAGTAATCATGTCTGCCTTCTAAAGCACCTTTCATCTGACTATCTCCGAGCCCTTTATGGTATTAAACACTCACTGAATCCCTGAGGTGGGTAAAATTATTCTAGTCATTTTACAAATGTATCTTTTCTCTCAAACCTCTCATCCTGGGGAGTGATAAGTCTGGGAATAAAAATCAGGAATCGATGAATGACCAGAGTCCTTATTCCTTTAACCTGTTTTATAATTACTTAGGGGAAAATTCTGTGATTTGCTCTGGGAAAGTGCCCTGATGAATTGAATGTAAGTTTTTGATTTGGTGTAAATTATCTTAATATATGCTAATGTATTCTTGCTCCTATCCTTGTCTCCACCTTTTCCCTCATCCCTTTAATTGGAAGGACTGAAGAATATGTTGGGATATGATAAATCAGAGAAATAGAAGTAATTAAAAGTGCAAAGAGAAAACGAGTTTAGTGGATATTTCCACATCTTTGGGTCTTAGGGAATACTATAAGAAACTACAATTGGTTAGCCATGTGACCTTGGACTAGGCATATAACCTCTCCGGGTCTCAGTTTACACACCTGTAACGAGAAGGTTAAATTCTATAAATTCTAAAGTCCCTGATTGCTCTACTATTTATTGTGTGGCTCCACATTTATAGCCAACATGGTTTCTGTATTTTGGCATGTATCTGTATGATAAAAAAGAAAAAATAAATCTAAGATAAATATTTCAAAATATTTCCAAAAATTAAATGTGGCTGAGAAGCATTTATAATGTCAAAACCATTCTTCCTCCTTCTTATGCCACTGTTCCTAACAGATCCTGAAGAACAAATACTCCAATTTGGAGCCCACTGCCAGACAGATGCTAGTCTACCAAAATAAGTGGATCTCAAGTGTAAGTCCCATTCAGATGACCCTGTGCTTTGGACTGACACGTGAAAAATGCATCAAGTGCAGTCGATGTGACTGCCCCTTTGAAGGTGAGATAAGTGGGGCCTCTGCACCCAGATTACCCAAGAGAGAAGGCCAGTGTGATGACTGAGGTGTCAGTTATGGGGAAGGGGATAGAAATATGGCCTAAGGGTGTTAAGTTGTAAATTACCACACTGGAGTTGACAGAGAGATTAGTTCGGTCTTTGAGTGTGGAAGAAAGCCAAGGGACCGTGGAATATCAGATGCTTAGTTGTTATTATTTCTGCCTCGAAGAGTGACCCCTCCCTTTTTTAACTGGAGTTCCTGCCAACATCTCTCCGTAGGACACCTAAATCATGAGACTATCAAATGTAGGCACCCATTCATGATCAATCCTACCCGTTCCTTCCTAATTTAGGCTTACATCTCAAAGAATATTTACCTTCTGTGCAACCTTCTGTCACTTAACTGTTCAGTTCAGCAGTTAGCAAAGACTTAGTGTTAGTCATCTAGGGGAGCTCTGAGATAACAGAAGCACCAGGATCCATTTCTTGAATAAAGATTTCCTTTTAGGTCAGGGATTGAAACATTAGCAGTATAAAGTTCACACTGTAAGGTTACTGGGCAGATCGTGATATTTATAGGAGATAATTCCAGAAGACAGTGACTCACGATAGAAGAATTTAAAAAGCCAGGCACTAGCTTCTAATATTTAAAAAAAAAAAAATTGAGGACATTCCAGGTCTAGCTCTACCACAAGTGACACGAATCACTTAGCCCCATGTGTTCTCCCTCAGATGGTCTGTACTGCATGGTGATGAAGCAAATAGATGCTGGAAGAATAATGGGGTTCAGGTCTCTGCTTCCCCACTTTCTAACTTACATATTTGGATAAGTTATTAATTTCTCATGGTCTTAAGTTGCTCATCTGTAAGGTGATGATAACACTTCCTAATTCATGGGATTGTTCTGAACATTGAACAACTTCATACGTGGTAAGTATCAAGTAACTTTTTTCTAATAATTGTATCATTTGCAAATAATAATTATTACATTTGAAGACGCATCCTACATAACAGTACCAAGTTTGTTCACTACCAAGATTATTGCTGTTATTGGTATATATGACCTATCAAGACTACAAGTGTGGTCATAATTTACGCATGGAGGGTACAAAAGGGAGCCCTGTCCAGCAGCATGTGCAGCAGATATAATTAAGATTATTGTGTCCAAAGTAGGAAGATAAAATGCAGTCCTAATGCAGGGTACTTAAGGAGGGCTTTTTAAAAATTCACAAACTTTAGATGCACCCATAAAAGTAGAAAACCATAAATATTATGTGAAAGCATGAATCAGATTTTAGTGTAAGTGGTTTTTGTTAATGCCCTTTTATTGTATTTGACATATAACACATCATTGGAAAACCATACATTTTTGAAGATGTAAAAATTAACTATGGTTGTTTTCTTTATCTGAGTAGAACAGCAATTAAATCTTTTGGGAAATATGTTTATCCAGCAAGACCATTTTTTCAAAGTTGGACTTTCATGGTGCACTAAGTACTCGAGTGATATCATTTTAGAGAAGGGGATCTTTGATCTGTCCGCAAAAGACTATTTTTCAGTGGCCATTTTCAAAGACCATCAAAAAGACCAAATTGCTTGAATGAAGTTATAGAGAAAAATTAAACACATGTAAAAATATATGTTAAGCCCTTACTTGCCAAAGATCATGGCTGGCAGTGTCACCTATGTTATCTCATGTAAGCTTTAGGTCAACCTAAGAATCAGGCACTATCTTCAGTTAATGAGAACATTTACTATACACAGAGACAGTAAATAACCATACTGCCAAGCCTCAGATCAAACCCAAGTTTTTTAGGATCAAATCCATGCTCTTCATACAACATGACAACAGTCCCAACCAGCTCAATTATTAAACTCCATCAGCGTCAATTAGAAAATATTCCCAATAACTTGAAAAGGGGCGCTGAACAAAGACTATATCATACTTGGTCATGGTGGACCATGTATTTAGATGTTACTATATTGAAAAACAAACCTTTATAAAATATGCTTTCAAATATCCCTTAGATTATTTGAATAAATGTTAATTTTATCACCCGATTACATGTACATTCCTTCATAGCACATTTGGCTGCCTCAATTTTATTCTATGCTGTATATTTATTATTATTTTTTAATAAAATTTTAGGTCCCCCTCTCTAATATCTGTTTCAGGAGGTGAGGGCAAAACAATGTTTCATTATTATTTCATTATTTCTGATTCCTCAGTAGGCATTCAGTCTACATTTGTTTAATGAAAGGATGAATGATGGATGGATGAATAAGTGAATGAATGAATATATAGATACAGATATCTATCTATAAATACACATGGTTAGACAGGTCTACATGTTCTAAAATCCAAAGTCTCATTATACAAAGAGATATAATAGAATAAAATGATCTCCGGTGAGTGCCAGGGAAGATGATATAAAACCTTCCCTTTACACAATTGCCACTACATATATTCCATTGCAGCTATCACTATCTCCAAGCTATAACATGATATTTTAAATGTGCCCCTGGTATTATTCTTCTAAATGGTACCATTAATTTTCATGCTATGTAAAAGGATACTTTAAAACACACAGCTCAGGAAGAAACTATCTTCTGTGGCTTTTCCATCATAACATACATAAGTACCACATTCCGTGCTGGCATTCTCTCCTGGGCTTTAGGTCAAGATCACTAAACCGTGAAACATTTATGTATCTATTCACACTAAGGGGCCACATAAACACAGCCATGTGGCAAATTAAGAGGTGAATGAAGCTCTTTGAAATCCACCTCTCTTCCTAGTACAGAGTTACTCCTAGATTCTAAATATTATAAAATATAGTCAACTACCCATCTGAAATCTGGGAGGATGTCCTGGATTGAAGTGAGAATTGTCAGCAAATCACCAGAAACTAGGAAGAGACAAGGAAGGATTCCTCCCTACAGGTTTTAGAGGGAGCATGGTCCTACTGACACCTTGACTTGGGACTTCTAGACTCCAGAATTGTGAGAAACTAAATTTCTGTTGTTTTAAGCCATCTGGTTATTTTTGTTAAGTCCACCCTGTGAAACTTACACAATTGGCATTGTATTTTGCACAGAAGAAAAAAAAATCCTGTAGGATAATGTTGGGGAATCTTGATGATAATATGGCATCAGGTCTATTAAATTGTTACCTAATATGATAGATTGCATGCAAAGATGGCCAAAACATTTATTCATGTTTCTATATCCATAACTCGTTGCTATGTGATTTTGCTATTCCTCTTAATAGGAAGTGGAGTTAATTTTCCTTCCCCTTGAATTTGGGCTAGCTTTGTGGTTTGCTTTACCTGATAGAATATATCACAAATGACACTGGACAACTTCTATGTCTAGGCCTCAGGAGGCATTTCAGATTCTGTTTTCATCCTTCTGGAACGTGGTACCAACCATTTAAGGAAGCTCAGGCCACCCTGTGGGAGGATGAGACCACTTGGAAGAGAGACAAACCCTCTTATCTTATGCTCCCTATATAAGAGTTCTTAATCTTGAGGGTGCGTTGGAATCACCTAGAGGACTTATTAAAACAGATTGCTGAAACCCACTCCCAGTTTTTGATTCAGCAGTCCTGGGATGGTATCTGAGAATGTTCATTTCTAAGGACTTCCCAGGTGATGCTAATGGTGCTGGTCCAGTGACCACAGTTTGAAAATCACTGCCCCAGACCAACCAGCCTCCACTCAAGCCCTGAGGTTATTCTAGTCATGTGACTGACCCCAGGTAAGTCCAGCAGAAGATCTCTCAGTTGACCCACCAGCTCCTGAGTTATGGGGTGGTTTGGTACACAGTGAGAAACAACAATGACACCAAGTTTTTCTGGCTCCTCACTTATTATTGGTTTTATAACATCTTTTAAGTTTTTACTACAAAGCCATTTGTGCTTAACAGAAAGAAAACTAGAGAATATAATGAGAAGCAGTGATGAAGTTCTTGCTTGGGTGAAAACAAAACAAGGGAGATGGCTTTATGTATGTAGGAATGGGGAAAGACAATGCAAGATATACGCAGAACAATTAATTTTTCCTGTTTGACAATGACCCAGAGATATTTTTCTCAAACTTTAACGTGCTTAAGCATCCCTTGACAAGCTCACTGACATTCAGATTGCAGAGCATGACCCCTCACAGATTCAGTGAGGCAGACAAGGACCCAGTAATCTGCATTTTTAAAATAACTACCCTCATACCTGGTGGTTCTTATTGAAATGGTTTAGAGGTCCACAGACACCAAGGAAAGACCTGATGGTAAGTTCCTGGGGGCTGGACAATGTTAATAAACCTTCACAGAGTTCAAATATAGAAAAGCTCTTGAAAATTGTGTTAAATCACCTGTTTGGTTGGGAACATCTTCTCTTCAATATAGAGAGCACTCTTTATGACTGATTTCCTCTATTTGCAGTTATAATCACTTTCCTTCTTCCTTCTCTACTTAGCTTTTAAGAGATGGTATAAAGAACCCTCTGCTAAGAGGGTTTAAGGGCTTCTGGCTCACTTTATGCACTGGTGGTAGATCCTTCTGTCTACTGCTAGGTCATCCCACTCCATCTCAACCCGCCTGCTGTCACTCTCCCTAAATAAAACTTGCCCACATCCCAGAGCACCTCAAGACTGAGTGGGCATATCAAATACACAGAGTGACCAGTGAGTAATATGGGGTTATTCCAGAACACCAGCTTTTCCTCTCCCCCCCCTCCCCAGTATAGCAATCATCAAAAGTAATTCCTATTTATATATCACAGCATGTTGGGCGCCTGGGTGGCTCAGTCATTAAGCGTCTGCTTTTGGCTCAGGTCATGATCCCAGGGTCCTGGGATCAAGTCCCACATTGGGCTCCCTGCTCAGTGGGAAGCCTGTTCTCCCTCTCCCACTCCCCCTGCTTGTATTCCCTCTCTCGCTGTGTCTCTCTCTGTCAAATAAATAAATAAAATCTGTAAACAAAATATATATCACAACATGTGATTATATGTTATATGTGACTGTGATCCTATTCTTCAAATTCTTGACTTATATATCTGTCATCTAGAATCAATATAATTTCAAAATATTTTGCTAATGCACAGGGTTTCAGAGAAAACATATTAATGTTGCTCACAACCTTCAGAGAGATGAAATGGAAGCCATTATATCCTCAGTTTAAGCTTCACTCTAAATGCCTTTAGTAGTTTGCAGTCTTGTTTCACAAGAACATATAAATCAATTTGAATTATGGTCAAATTTCAATGTAGATATATTGATTCTAGAAGCCAATCTTACTATTTACATAACTAAACTTTGATGACTGTGTGTGTTGATTAAAATTTCTGCTGCTCTAAAACACAGAGATTTTTCAGTTTAGAGAATGATTTTTAAAGTTTTTAATTTACCCCAAACCTTCCTCCCCCAAAACACTCACCCTCTGAAAGAAAAGTCTTGCTTATAAAAGATAGGTTCTCTGTGGCATTTAATGAGTTACCCATCATTAACTCCACAGGATACAGTCAATAAATTTAATATGTGTGTACTTAAATGAAAGATCTGACAGCCATGAATTGTAAATAGGAATTTGATATAAACAGAGATTTTATGAGTAAAAAAATAAGAACAACATCATTGGAACTTACATTAACAATAAATTCTTCCTGGCTACTTCCTTCCTTCAGGTTTTATTAGAAGAAGGAGTTGATGCTTAAGGGCTTTCAGGGACAAGATGGGGATAATGTACCACAATATTAGAGCAGAAAATCTCCAGTGAGATCATTTTAGTTTAGTATCTATCCCCTTTTCCATCTTATTCATAAGTGGGTGAAAAATAGTATTGCCACCCATCCTGGGCCATTCACCTTTCCATTTAGAAATCTTCTTAAGGAGGGTGAGGGGAACTAATAGAGAAACCTAACTTTATTTTGTCTCCAGGAGGCAATGGGGGCCAGGGGAGTAACTTTTACAGATTATCTACCATGAGTCAAGTACCAAGTAAGGCACTTTATTTAAGTAATCCTATTTAATTCCTCAAAGCCTCAGTTTTCATATATTTTTGAAGAGATTCATAATTCCTATATTATAAACTGAGGCTTAGAAATTTTAAATCCCCTACCCAAAGTCACACAAGCTAACAAATTATAGAACTGTGTTAGTTTACTTGACGCTAAAAACGATCTTACTATATCAAAATGTTTAGCTCTTAATTCAGGGTGGGCGCATTTTTTTTTTTTTCTGCAAAGGGCCAGAGAGTAAATATTTTTAGTCTTGAGGGCCATATGGTCTCTGTTGCAACTACTGAACCCTGCTCTTGTAGGTGAAAGCAGCCATAGATACTACATACATGAATAAGCATGGTTGTGTTCCAATAAAACTTTTCTTAATGGACACTGAAATTTGAATTTCACTTAATTTTCATATGTCATGAAATATCATTCTTCTTTCATTTTTTTCAACCATTTAAAAATGTAAAAACCATTTTTAGTTTATAGCCATATAAGACCAATTGTCTGGCTAAATTTGGTCCAGGGGCCTTAGTCTGCAAACCCTTCCTTTAATTCCTTTAGCATCTGGATGCCAGGGGCTACATTTTTTGATTCTCTGGCTCTTGTGAGTACCTCCTCACAGTGCCTAAAACGGAGTAGGCTCTTGCCTAACATTTGATGATTGGACTGAAAGTGTGGTTCTCAATGGTCTCATTTTTTATCTTTTGAATTGTGTATTCCTTGTTCTCTTTTTTACTTGAGCCTAAATTTACTCCATTGCTGTAATTTGAAATTTTTTTCCAAGAAAAATAAAAGTTGTATCATTTAAAGTTACTGTACCTTAACAAATGCACCTAAAGTGGCACTGCTTTTGCATGCATGAAAGCTCAAAGCCTCAACAACTCCCATGAGCGATTAATCTTCTAACACTAATTAGATATTTGCTAATTAGCGTCTGATGTGTGAAATGAAAAAACATTTTGAAGCTGAAATGAATAGGGTCTAGGAAGATAGGGCTGTATTCCAGTTCCCCCTTTTCCATATTATTATCATATTTCATAAATATTAATAAGATCACATGATACCAGCCGCTCTATAAAATTATCTCTCTGAACGAAGGCTTTTGTTTGATATAATAGGGATGTGTCAATATTTTGCATATGGGAGAAAGCACTCAATGAAGGAAAGCACTTTTCCCCCCTCAATGTTAAAGAGATGTCATATTTCATGAATCACTTTTATGCTTGATCAACCAGTTCTACTTTTTAACCTAGACTACTTCTTCCCATAAGGAAAGGTAGAAAATCTTTCTCCAAATCATCACCTCTCTTCCTCTCTTACACCCTAATCTCTTCTTGGTTTAAAAGAAAACTTAATAGAATGGAAAATATCTTAAACTTATGATTCTGTGCAATGAAATAATAAAAATCATTATAGAATGGTCAATTTCAATAAGGAATTTGACTAGTAAAAGAGAGACATTTGAATTTCATTAATTGCATGCATGAAGACAATCCAAAGAAACCTCCTTATGCCATCCTAGTTAAAAAAAAAAAAAGAAGAAGAAGAAGAAAGAAACTGTAGAGAATGGGATAGAGGTTTCAGTGCTTCCAACTCACACACATAGTCTGTAATATTCAAGTCATAAATATTAAGTCATGTTGTATTCATAAAAATGTAACATTTTGATTTGGAATATTTCTCAAGTGAAAGCCTACATTAAACATATTTGGTTCTGAAAGAAAAGACCTATAATAATAAACTATTTCAGTTGGTGTGGGATATTTTGAAAAACCACTCACCTGTGAATGCTGGTCATATCACAAATTATATCTAATTACAGCATTGATACAGTAATTTGAAATGATAGCTAAGCACAAGTTGACAAAGGTGACATTGAAACATAATGACGATGAGATTATCGTTTTCTTAGGCTGACATTTTGTGATTATAATAATGCTGATCGAGATGATTAAAACCATAATGAAGGAAAAGCTCCAAGAATCAGAACAAAACATACCGAGACTAGAGAGAGGCCAACTGTCATTTTGAATCCTGCCTCTTCAGTATGAGTTCTCCGGCCAGCATAAAATTAGGTACTTGCTCTAGTCCCAGAGACTTGTGGGAACTTCAGTTGGTAGACAGTGTTTTCTGCCTACTCACCGAAGTTCTGTTTTTCAAAGCTGGAATCAGAGGATATAAGGTGATCCAGGCCAATTTCCCCATTTGCACTGGGGAGTGTATTCCAACTAGCTTGGAGATTGATTATCAGCTCCCAGATGCAAAACACCAATACACCATCTGCACTGATCCTCGGTTATAAGGATCTTCAGCTTAGAATTCATAGTGATCTCAAGCCTCTGTCGTGTTGCAAACACGAAATGAAGGGGAAAAGTCTGGCAGACATTACCCTTTCACTTATGATTAAATGAGAATAAAACTAGACAGCTTTTAATTACCAACAACAGAGAAATGAGTCAAGGGGAATCATACCAATCAAGATATTACCAGTCAATCCAGCAGGCAGACTGGCTGAACCTGGGAAATGTACGACGCTCTGTACCTTGCTCAAACGAGCCTATTTAAATTGTATCAAGTTCAAAGAATCTGACAAGACTTGTAATTCCAGCTGAGCTCTGAACTGTATTTCAAAAATAGAGGATAAATATGTCTCAATTATTTAAAATCACCTTCCAAACTATACACGTGTTCTCAAATTTGTTTTTCATTTACCTATGGTACATGCTGTCTTAAAGGATCAGAGATTCACTGATACTCACTTGGAAGTAATTTGCAAAAAAATCTATGCCACTAGCTAGGTTAGGTCCAATTGTCCCATTTTGCAGATGAGGCAACTGAGACATAGAGTGAACAGTTTAGACTGTAAGTATTGCCTCTTCATGGGAAACTTTCCATTACCTACCGTATCCTACAGTGAAACATTTGAAAAGATCTCCTCATTCCTTAAAGTGTCAACTGACTGCTGGTTTTATAGTTCAGATATCATGGTTTTGTTATCACCATTTATTTTTCTGCAGGTACATCAAGGAGGTATGTTACAGTGTGAATTACCTGAGATCCAAATACATCCCATTCCCTGGTGAAATCTATTTCAGTTGTAATCTTCATCCTCATACATTCCATCCTAATGAAAGCCACCTGGGTTGTAATTATACATTTCCCCAAGGATCACCTAAGATTTTAATCTTTGCAGTGTGCCCAGGAAGATGGACAAGGACAAAGGTCGTGGGAGTTAGTAAGCGCTTACATAAGTCCTCTCACTCAGTTTCAGAGGTAGAATGTGGTGGTCTTGTTTTTTGTTGTTGTTCATTTATTTGTTTTTCCAAAAAGAAGAATCATCATCATTCTGAGAAAACCAGACTTTTCCTGATGGATGAGGCTCCTGTTTCTCTACTTTTAGTCAACCTATCCTTAGAACTTTTAATTTTTTATTTTATATCAAATCGAACTATTGATATACTAATTTGAAATGATAGTTAAGCACACATTGACAGGAGACATTGATGTTGTAATGCATATACTTTATAGAGTATCTCATTTATTCCTGACAACACTGTTGTCTACATTTTACAGATGAAGAAACCCAGTTCAGAAAACTTTAAATCTTTTCAGTCCATTCCCTCAAAAGTATTTACTTAACACATATAGCATGCTGACCACTGTGATGAGGCTGGGCATCTGATCTTGAGCCAAAAAGACAACGTAAACCAATTATAGGAGCTGGTCTGAGGTCTTAGGTCAAGTAACTGATGAGTTCTATCTTCTGCCTGGATCCATGTTAAAATCACATGTACCCCAAGTTTCCAAACTCATAGGCCTCTGTCCTCTCTCACATTTTATCATTATCAGGAGTCATTAAATTATAACTCACGGGCCAGATTTAGTCTGCAAACGATTCCCTATGGCCCACAGCTAAGAATTTGCTTCCCCCACTTTAAAGTGTTGTTTTAAAAAAACAAAAGACTATGTGACAGAGACATTATGGCCCACAGAGCCTTAAATATTTACTTTTTGGCATTTTACAGTAAAAGTTTGCTGACCCCTGATCTTTATGAAGGAAAGTTAAATTTCCCTTCAAGGTCTTTTCCATGAGTCTTAAATAGCTCTGTACAGACAGTATGTGTTGCTGGCTTTAGGTTGTTTGTGGTAGTGATAATTATTTATTTGTAGCTGCATTCTAAACATTGTGGAAAATATTCTTTAGCTTATCAATTCTATTAAACTTTAAAATAAGCCCAGGTAGGCACTATTATTATCCTATTTTGCAGGTTAAGAGACTTAGGCTCAGGATAGTCAGGTATCAGAGCATATGATCCAACAAACAGGCAGGATTCAGACCTTACTCTGTCCAGGCCCACTACTAGCCCAGAGGGCATCTATATACTAAAAACTAAAAGGTGTTCTTTCATGTTGGAAGCAAACTGCTGGGCAAGAGGATCAGGAGCTAGATTTCAGGCTCGCTCTTCTCCGTGGTCAAGCTTCATGCACAACCATAAGCAGGTTGAGCTTACCAACCACTCTGTTATCCAATTCTTCTGCGTTAACCTCATCTTCACTGAGCATCTTCATGTTTTGTACCTTCTCCTTGGCACTGTTTTCTCACTTGTGATTTTGGCTTTTCAACAAGCAGGGTTTAGACTTCCTCTAAGGATCATCACTGTGACTACCTCTGCCATACTTCTCCTTGTTTCTCAAGCCTCAATTCCCTCAGCCCCCCCCCCAAAAAGGCCTACCTGGTTTTATTGCACTTTGCAGATAAATTGCCTTTTTTTTTTTTTTTTTAATAAATCAAAGGCTTGTGGCAACCCTGCATTAAGCAAGCTTATTGGCACCATTTTCCCAATGGTATCTGCTTCACATTTTGGTGATTCTGGTAATATCTCAAACATTTTCATTATTATTATATTTGTTATGGTGACCTGTGATCAGGGATCTTTGATGTTACTATTATAATTGTTTTGGAGCACCACAAACCATGCCCACATGAGATGGTGAACTTAATACATACTGTGTGTTCTGACTGTTCCACTAACCAGCCATTCCCTCCTTCTTTCTCTCCCCCCTCGGGCTTCCCTATTCCCTGAGGCACAATATTGAAATTAAGCCAATTTAATAATCCTACAATGGCCTCTAAGTGTTCAAGTAGAAGGAAGAGTCACACATCTCAAGCCAGAAGTTATTAAGCTTAGTGAGGAAGGCACATCAAAAGCCCAGATAGGCCAAAAGCTGTTACGTTGTGGATGCAAAGGAAAAATTCTTGAAGGCAATTAAAAATGCTACTCTAGTGAACACATGAATGGTAAGAAAGTGAAACAGCCTTATTGCTGATATGTAGAAAGTTTTAGTGGTTTGAATGGAAGATCAAAGCAGCCACAATATTCTCTCAAGACAAAGCCTAATCCAGAGCAAGGCCCCAATTTTCTTTAATTGTATGCAGGCTGAGAGAGATGAGGAAGCTGCAGAAGAAAAGTGTGAAGCTAGCAGAGTTTGGTTCATGAAGTTTAAAGGAAGACACCATCTCCTTAACATAAAAGTGCAAGGTGAAGCAGCAAGTGCTGATGTAGAAGCTGCAGCACATTCTCCAGGAGATATAGCCAAGATGAGTAATGAAGGCAGCTACACTAAACAACTTATTTTCAGTGTAGATGGAACAGCCTTCTCTTGGAAGAAGATGCCATCTAGGACTTTCATAGCTAGAGAGAAGTCAATGCCTGGCTTCAAAGCCTCAAAGGACAGGTTGACTTTCTTGTTGGGGGCTAAAGTAGTTGGTAACATTAAGTTGAAGCCAGTGCTCATTTACCCTTCCGAAAATCCAAAGGACCTTAAGAATTATACTAAATCTACCCTGCCTGTGCTCTACAGGAAACAACAAAGCCTGGGAGACAGCACATCTGTTTACAATTTGGTTTACTGACTATCTTAAGCCCACTGTTGAGACCTACTACTCAGAGAAAAAGATACCTTTCAAAATATTACTATTCGTTGACAAGGCAATTGGTCACCTAAGAGCTGTGATGGAGATGTACAATGAGATTAATGTTCTTTTCATGCCTGCTGACACAACATCCATTGTGCAGCCTATGGATCAAGGAGAAATTTCAACTTTCAACTCTTATTATTTAAGAAATATATTTTGTAAGGCTATAGCTGCCATAGTGATTCCTCTGATGGATCTAAGCAAAGCCAATCAAAAACATTTTGGAAAGGATTCCATCATTCTGGATGCCATTAAGAATATTTGGGTTTGAAGCAACCGGGCTGGCCAAGGGCACCAGGCAGTGTGGTCACGGGCTGCCTGACCATGCTGAGCAGAGTGTGCAGCTGGATTCCACCTCAGCACTCCAGGGTACGCATGTGCCACTGTCCTTGGTTGCCCGCCCGTAGGTGCCTTCATGCGTCGGGGTGGTGGTGCTGGGCAGAGAAGAGCGAGAGGATGGGGGACCAGCCCCCTGCCTTTGACCTGGCACTGCTCAAGTTCCTGGTGTGCCCGTTTTCCAAGAAGACACTTAGATATGAAGTACTGACAAATGAGTTGATTAATGAAGAGTTGGGAATAGCCTATCCAATTATTGATGGGATTCCTAATATGATACCGCAGGCAACTAGGATGACACATGAAAATAATAAGAAGAAATGGAGCAGCCCTAGATCATATTTAAAAGCAACAACACAGGGGTGCCTGGGTGGCTCAGCTGATTAGGCATCTGACTCTTGATTTTGGCTCAGGTCATGATCTCAGGGTCACAATCGCAGGGGTGTGAGACTGAGCCCCCCAGTGGGCTCTATGCTGGGTGTGGAGCCTGCTTAAGATTCTCTCTTTCCCTCTTCTTCTACCCTCCTCCCTGCTAGAGCTCTCTCTAAAAAACAAACAACACACAGAACTAAATTTTCTTAATACCACTTACCTTTTAAAAAGTCAGAATGGCAGGTAATAAGTGGGGGAGAAGAATGTTTCTGTCTCTTCCTACATTGACTGCCCTTATTCCACTGGTCTCTTTAGCAGGACTGTTCTACTGGGCCTTCGTGGAAGAAAATGTCCCAGAGGCTGCACTAGCACAACCAGTCTGTGCTTTTACAGTCTGCTCAGGCTGATTACCATGCCATTTTATATATTCTTCCACCTTTGGACCTGGACGGGTATTAAACTCCTCAGGCATAATTAATACAACCAGAGCCAAGATAGTATATATATTAATGATATGTCTTGACTGTCTATCTCTGAAAGCCCAACTACATGGAAATACTGGAAACCTACTTAATTTGCAGGAAAGGTACTTTGCCTTGCTTCTCTCAGAGGTTTAGGACTATGGGAAGCTTAAGCTGCAGAAGCTTCTTTTATTGTACTTTTGTTCTGCCCTTGTTTTTTGAAAATTCTAATTTATAACTACCATATCAGGAGAAACATTTCAATAAAGCTTCTTGTTGGAAATTAATGGTCCCAACCATCACCTGATGACTTTATTAAGAAATAATAAAACAGTTAATCATTAAAATTTTATTTGTTTATTTTAGATTCAAAGTATTTGGCAGAGTCACATGTTAAGGATGACTGACATAATTCCAAAGGAGCTATGCTGGAATAGTTGTAGAGAAATGCATTTGAGCTGGGGTGATAGAAAACTACAATAAAATGGAAATTTCATGCACTTGCAAATATTCTGAGTTTATAAAATTACCTTTGCTTCTTTGGCATCAAATGCTTACATAAGTAATAATAACACTTTTTCATTTAAAAAAAAGAGTATTTCTGTTTCATGGGAAGAGGTCAAAATATCAACACGAACAGAAGTTTGGAAGAAGCTGATTTCAACCCTGTGGATGACTTTGAGGGGTTCATGACTTCATTGGAAGAAGTAACTGCAGATGTGGTAGAAACCGCAAGAGAACTAGAATGAGAAGTGGAGTCTGAGGATGTGACTGAATTGCTGCAATCTCATGATAAAACTTGAGCCGATGAGGAGTTGCTTCATATGAATGAGCAATGAAAATGTTTCTTGAGATGGCATCTACTGGTGAAGATAGTGTGGAAATTGTTGAAGTAACAACAAAGCATTTAGATATCACATAAACTTAGTTGATAAAGCAGAGGCAGGTTTGAGAGGACTGATTTCAATTTTGGAAGAAGTTCCACTGTGGGTAAGATGTGATCAAACAGCATTGCATGCTACAGAGAAATCACTCATGAAAGGAAGAGCCAGTCAATGCAACAAACTTCATTGTTGTCTTATTTTAAGAAATTGCCACAGACACTCTGACCTCCAGCAACCATCACCCTGATCAGTCAACAACCATCAATATTGAGGCAAGACCATCGACCAGTAAAAAGATTATGACTTGCTGAAAGTTCAGATAATGGTTAGCATTCTCTATCAATAAAGTATTTTTTAATTATGTAAGTTTTTTTAGACATAATGCTATTGCACACTTAGTAGATTAGAGTATAGTATAAATATAACTTTTATATGCACTGGGAAATCAAAAACTTCATTTGACTTGTTTTATTGTAATATTCACTTTATTGCTATGGTCTAGAACTGAACCCATAATATCTCTGAGCTACACCTGTATTCACTCAGCCCTCAGAAATGCAAAAGAACAGCAAAGAGGGGAACCTGGAACAACACTATGGACAAAATGGACCCAAGAGACATATACGGAACATTCTCTCCAATGATAGTACAATACATATTCTTCTCAAGGGCACATGGGACGTTTTCCAGGACAGACCATATGTTAGGCCACAAAAGTTGGCAAATTCAACAATGCTGAAATCATACCAACTATCTTCTCTGACTGCAATGGCATAAAATTAGAAATCAATAACAAGAGGGAAACTGAAAAACTCATTGACATGTGAAAATTAAACAACACCCTCTTGAACAATAAACTGATCAAAGAAGAAATTAAAGGGAAATAAAGATGTTTCTTGAGACAAATGAAATGAAAACACAACATACCAGAATTTGTGGAATGCAGCAAAAGCAGTTCTAAGAGGGAAGGTCATAGCTAAACGCCTGCACTAAAAAGCAAGAACAATACCAAATAAACAACCTAACTCTATAACTTAAGGATCTAGAAAAAGAAGAACAAATTGAACTCAAAGTTAGTGGAAGAAAGGAAATAAGAAGAGTAGAAAGAAATGAAATAGAAAACAGAAAAACAATGGAAAAGATTAACCAATCTAAGTGTTGGTTCTTTGAAAGATAAAATTGACAAGCCTTTAGCTAAACTGACCAAGAAAAAAAGAGAAAGGGCTCAAATAAACAAAATCATAAATAAAAAGGAGACATTACAGTTGATGACACAGAAATTCAAAGGATCATGAGTCTACTATTAACAACTATACACCAACAAACTGAACAACCTGGAAGAAATGGAAAAATTCTTAGAAACATACAACTTAGCAAGACGAAATGAAAAATAAATAGAATATCTAAATAGGCCAATAGCCACTAGGGAGATTGAATCAGTATCAAAAATCTCCCAATGAAGAAAAGCCCAGGACCAGATGGCTTCACTGGTGAATTTTACCAAATATTTAAAGAAGAATTAACACCAGTCTTTATCAAGCCCTTCCCCCCCCCAAAAAAAATCCCAAAAACAAACAAACAAGAAACCCAAAGAAGAGGGAATATTCCCAGACTCATTTTACAAGGTCAGTATTATCCTCATACCAAAACCAGAAAAAGACTCTACTAGAAAACTATATTATGTATCAGGCCAATATTCCTGATAAACATAAATGCAAAAATTCTCAATGAAACAATAGTAAACTGAATTCAGCAGCACATGAAAGGATCATTCACCATAATCAAGCAGGATTTATCCCAGGAATTCAAGAATGGTTTAATATATCAACATAACAGATCAATCAGTATGATACATCACATTAATAGACTGAAATAAAAGAATCATATCATCACCTCAATAGATACAGAAAAGAACAACTGACAAAATTTAATACCCCATTTTTGATAAAAACTCTTAATAAATTAGGCACAGACGGAACATATCTCAACATAATAAAGCTCATAAACGTTAAGCCTACAACTAACATCATACTCAATGGTGAAAGGATGAAAGCCTTTCCTCCAAGATCAGGAACAAAACAAGGGTGCCCACTCTTACCTCTCCTATTCAACACAGTACTGGAAGTCCTAGCAAGAGCAATCAAATATGAAAAAAAAAATCAAAGGTATCATAATCGAAAAGAAAGAAATAAAATTGTCTCTATTTGTAGGTGACATGATTTTATATACAGAGAATCCTAAAAACTCAATCAAAAAACTGTTAGATCCAAGCAGTGAATTCAGTAAAACTGCTGGATACAAAATTAACATATAAATATAAGTAGCAATTCTATACATTAACAACAATATTTCTGAAAAAGAAATAAAGAAATTAATCCCATTTACTATAGCATCAAAAACAATAAAATGCCAAGTAATAAATTTAACTAAAGAGGAGAATGATCTCTACATTGAAAAATATAAGACATTGATAGAAAAAAAAATAGAAAAAGAGACAAATAAATTGAAAGGTATCCATGCTCATCCATTAGAAAAAATAATATTGTTAAAATGTCAATACTACTAAAAACACTCCGAAAATTTATGTGCACTGTTGGTGGGATTTTAATTTAATTGGTATAACCACTATAGAAAACAGTATGGAGGATCCTCAAAAAATTAAAAATGAACTACTGAAATTCCACTTCTGGGACTATATCCAAAGGTAGGGAAAGCATGAACTAAAGAAGCTATCTGTACCCGCATGTTCAGCGCAGCATTATTTATAATAGCCAAGATGTGGAAACAACTTAAGTGTCCATAGATAGATGAATGAATAAAGATAGATGAGTGATTATATATATAGAGATACAGATATAAAAATGGAATATTATTTAGCCATAAAAATGAGAACATTCTACCATTTGCAACAACATGAATAGACCTTGAAGGCATGGTGAAATAAGCCAAAGACAAATACTGAATAATCTTATTTATATGTGTAATCTAAAAGAAAAAAAATCACAGAAAAAGAGATCAGATTTATGGTTACCAGAGGTGGGGGTGGGGGGTCAGGGGAGGAAGAATTGGAGGAAGGTGGTCAAAAGGTGAAAACTTCCAGTTATAAGATAAGTAAGTACTGGGGATGTAACGGACAGCATGGTGGTTATAAGCTATCACCACTGTGTGATGCATAGGGAAGTTGGTAAGAGAGTAAATCCTAAGAGTTCTCATCACAAGTAGAGATGTTCATTCTTTTCTTCTTTCTTTTTTTTTTATTGTATCTATAGGAGAAGATGGAAGTAGCTGAACCTATTTTGGTCATCATTTCAGAATATATGTAAATCAACCATCATGATGATGATGTATGTCTTAAATTTATTCAGTGATATATATCAACTGTCAATAAAACTGAGGGGAAATGAGGGGAGACTGAGTAATTCTACCCACCCACTTAAGCCAGAGTGGCTAGATCAAATGAGTAGGGAATGCTCTCAAAAACAGTAACTTAAATGTTGTGTACCCCTTGGGCTTCTCACTGGAATCTTCTGAAAAGGCACATCCAGAAGGCACTGGTGTAAACCAAAAAAGAAACTGGAAAGCCATCTGAACTTGGATTTTAAAAGATTTTAAAAAGAAAATCGACAATTATTTTCATCTCAGAGAAGTGATAATTTAACCTAGAACAGCCATGTTAACAACATGCTTCTAATTGTCCAAAATATGAAGAAAAAAAAGGGCAAGAAGGAATCATATTAGAGAGAAACTTTATCCTGAAGACAAAGAAAATGTTGGGTTCAAGGGACTCTTGTTCAGGTCTTAGGTATTCTGAGAAGGTAGATACTACATTAGCAACAAGGAACAACAGCTGTGACAGGGAAGCATGGAAACAGGGTTTAAGAGAAGGTGGACAGGAAAGTCTCATCAGCTCTTATCTGTATTATCCCTAGACCATCATAGGTACCCTCCCTATTGACAGTCTCGCCTCTACCCTGCACACCAAATTAATCATCCTAGAAATTGTTTCATCATGTCATAGTATTGCTCAAATACCCTTCAAAGGGTTCTTACTGAAAATCAAATCCAATTGCTTTCCCATGGCATTCAGTGTAGGGCTGCCAGATAAAATATAGGATACCCAGTTAAATTTGAATTTCAAATAAACAATAATTTTGCTTGGGACCAGCTATGCCAAAAATTACTTGTTGTTTACGTGAAATTCAAATTTAACTGGGTATCCTGTAATTTTATTTGCTAAATCTGCAAATTCAAAGGCATTTCTAATCTGGTCCCAATCTCCCTTTGGAGCTTTATCTTCTTGCATTCCATTAAAGTGGTTTTCTTGCCCTGTGAGTTTCACAAGGAATATTCTGGTGTCCAAGTGAGGCTGCTACTGGCACCCTCACCTGGAATGTCTATTTATTTTTCTCTATATATCCAGTAAAGTATTACATCACAGTCTTCAGTGAGTATACTTAGCCCCTGAGAATACATCAGTGAGATGCATATGTTCCTCATTTGACACTTGGTAAATACCTATACGCTGTTTCTATCAACATTTTGACACTGCTGGTAGGGTGGCATTGGGGTTAAGACCTCAATTGTTATCCTAGTCTGCCCATTCATGCTCTAGATGTGTCCTTCCTTATAGATACAGTCAGAGACTCAACATGGCTTAAACCTGAAGCCTTAGCGCCTCTGAGAGGTTCAATAGTTGTCTAAGACTACAAGTCTGGCAAGTGACAGAGCAGGTTTTGGACTTAATTAAGAACCAGTGTGTGTCATTCTTAAACCATGCTGTTGATTTTTGTTGATTTGACCCTTCCTGAATTTCCTTCGAATTTTCCTTTCTGTCTCTATGCATTCCACCCCACTATGTGCTATAAAGGAGCGATGGCCACCAGGGCAGCTTCTCTGCCTGCAGTGTCTTTCCAAAGCCTCGGCCCCCAGTTGTACTCAAGCCCATCACAAATCTCCCCACAACCACCATGAACGTGGTCCCTGCAAGTTCAGGAAACTTCCTTCCTACCTTATTTTTGGCTTCTTTTTGGTTTCTTTTTCTAGGTTGTTGATTCTCTGACCCCCATCTACTATTTTGCTTTAACTCATACGAATCCCTATTGTGTGCATATTCCATCCAAGTCATATCTTCTCTGAATATTCCCATTTCTTGCTTCCCTGTTCTGTCTCCTGGTAATCCTCTGCTTTCCCATCTTGAACAATCAAGGTCTTTAATCTCTATTCATATTTCATCTCCTTCAGAAGGCTTTCCTTGATTATCCTAATCAGAAGTCATAGAACCTTGAGTTTGGGAGGAAGACCTCAGAGTTCATCTCATATCATATTCCAGTGTGCACATTCATTTTCTGGATACATATTTGATCTTCCTATTGGATACACACTTTGGGAAAGTTGGGGACCATGGTCTCCATATCTTACCTTTCTTGCACTGTCCAGATTAGTTTATCTGCCATTTTTTAGAGGATATGCACACACACACATACACAACATATGAATACACAAATGAATCTATATGTATATACATATATATTTCAATTCTCATCAGTTGAAACTAAACATTTCACATGTCTTGTTAACTAATAAATGTCTCAATGTCTTATAGAGACAAAAAACAACTTTCATGGTCCTTAGATCTTAGGCAAATTACTTACTTTTTTAAGGGATTCAGTTTGCTTACCTGCAAATGGGGGAGAGTATTAGCTCCCACCTCATGGTGTGGCCGTGAGAGTGAATGACACAAAACACCCAAGGCAGCTTAACAGCTCTGTTTGAAGACAATTCTAAGTAAAAATGTGCTAAATAAATGAAAGATGTTGGTAGAGAGGTACTCTATACCTAGGTACCCACTATACCTAGGAAATGTGATCTAACTCACAGCACAAACAAGGCTGTGAAAAGACAAAGTGCTGGGTAATGAGGTTTCCTGGAGTTCAAATTCAGAGAGCGAAGTGCCTGAGTTCTAATAACTATTACAAGATAACTTGTTGGGCCATTATTTATTATAATAAACTGGGAACGACTTTGATTCTCAGTTTATTTTTTAATAACAATTATAGACTGTAGTCTTTGAAAACAATATCAAGGAAGCTTTCAGGTCTCACCCCATACTTTGAAATCACCAGTAAAAATACATACAGCATATTCTTGTGCCTAAAGGAGTTGTCATCCAGGCGCGAAGATGCAGGAAGGAGAAACAAAAATGGTAGAAACCCCTCAAAAATAAAGGGAACTACTTCTAATGTTTAGCAAGGTTTGCCAACCATGCTATGAGGCGTCCTGTGATACTCCGGGGTCATTTATTTGAGGGCAGTAAGTGAAACCTCTTTAGGCTCCCACGCTCCTTGCTGTCATGGACTGGCGTACTGCTGCTTTCTTCACGTCAGCTCAGCGGAGCCACGTACCCTCCTCAGCCTTCTCCACGCAGCCGGGGGAGTTAATGCAGTTAGATTGCTCCTGGGCTTCTGGCCGGACTACTTCAAATGCTATTACTTCCATTTGTGACGTGCATCAGCAGCAGGGCTCACATTTGAGGGCAGCTACAAACAGACATCTGAGTCCGCTTGCCGGCAGAGAAGCCACGCGGCCCCGCTGAAACCCAAGGCAGCGACGGCACCGTAAATCTGTCCATTTCCTCAACAGCACTCGTGAGCGCTGGGGCCTCCGTCCACCGGAATGGGACTCTTGAGCCAGGCGGATTGCTCCCAGTGGGCGCGCTTGGGAGGGAACTTTGCTCACGGATCACGAGCCCGTTTTGACAACACGAGATTGATGCAATGAGAGTAAAAACTTAAATCATCAGGCCTTTCTTCTGATAACTGCTGTATTGTGAGAAAATCCTCTTTGGGCCAAAACGAAAAAATTAAAAAGCACCCATCACCCAGAATTCCTTGAGGATTAAAAATCATAATGGGGAGAGAGAGAGAGGGAGTGAGAGAGATACTGGAAATAAAGTGTGCTCAGGGCCTGACAGTCAAAACTAAATAAAGAGTGCCTGAAGTTCGCACGCGCACTGCTCATAGGCACAGATATTCACACGCAAACACTCAGCCAGCCTTTTCCAGCTTCGTTCCTGATTCTTATTCCTTATTTTTAAATTTTATTCCTTGTAGAGCATTGTTTCTCAAATTATCTGTGTGAAGTAATTTTTTTTAAAGTTTCCAGTCTGACACAGAAATAAAATAAAGTAAAAAATGAATTACTAGCAAAATGGGTATCTTGGTAATATCAAAGTGCTCTAAAAGTTTCTAATATTCTGAGTTTCTCCCTATATATTACTGTGGATTGGTAGCAGTTTGTTCCGCAGATCATACTTTAAGCAACAATATTTCAGGTACATTCTATATTGCTTAGTACAAAGGACTGTTCTCGAAAAAATGGTCAAGGACCATAAAAAAATTTTTGTTCGTGATAGATAAAGTCAGTGACAAACAAAGTGCACCCCACCTAATTTAATTTTAGACGAGTAGCCATTCCCTTCTTCGCTAGTCCACTCTTCAGCTTCAAACATGTTGGGATATTTCCAGAGGACCCACAAATACTGGGCTCTGTGGAGGCTGTAACTTCTGTCACTTGTATTTTTGATCCTCACAACAGATATTTTAGAGTTTACAAGGGCTAAGAAAATCTTTTCAGCATTAGGGAATTTTAACTTTAAATCTGTGATTCATTTGTTCTTTTATAAGCTAGCCCAGTTAGTCACTTATTTCTGTACCAATCAACAGAACCCAATCAATTCTTTATATGATTGTACCTGTAAATACACTTTTTAAAAGGTTTCGAGGCTCCTCCTATCAAAACTACTCTTCATCTCAGCTCTCCTACTGCGTCTACTCCATGTGTTCAGACACCCTGGGCTTCAGCTGTAGGCGGGGAACTCTATGAAAGACACGAAGCTCTCCCAAGTACAGAAGGTAATACACTAAGATGTAATGTAAAAGAGATACTAAACCAGGAAGCATGGGAATGAATTCTGATTACGGCAACATTACTTAAAATTATAAGACTACAGATTGTTCAAGTTTAAAGAAACTCCTGAAGATCACGCTCAATCTCCTTATTTATATATGTCAAAACTAAAATAGGGGCAAGAGTCGTTCTACAGCAGGACCAAGAATCTGGCTCAGAAGGGAAGAGGGCAGTGATTAAACAGAAACTATTGCTGACTGATTGCTTTTTCTCCATCTAAGATTCCGACTTATAAAATTGAAAAAAATATATACCTTTTTCCATTCACTCAGTTACCAACACCTACTCTATATAATCCTATATGCAGAAGAGAACAGAGTTCTCCAGATGAAACAAGTCGAGTCAGGACCAGGCTTTCTTATTGTCTTTACCATTGTTAGATACAGGTATAAAGTGTACTGTTAGAGAAATCTTTCTCCTATTTTTAATCCTTCCACTTCAATCACTCCTACAATACTTACTCGAAAAAACAAAAATTCAGGAAAAACCATATGGGAATATATAATATAGACTTTCAAAAAGGCTGAAGATAGCTGTCGGTAACAAAGGACAGCCAAATTGGGCTAAGATATTTCTACACACATACCGTAAGAAGAGACAAGAATGTGAAGAGCTTACAGCAATTCATTTGAATGAGTTCAATAGAGATTATTTTAATACATAGTAATATCAGTCATTGATTGAGCAGCTACAAATGCTGGGCACTTAATAAATGTCATCATATTTTTTGGTAAGTACCATACAGTGTATGATGGATTCGTAGGATGAAATTCAGTAAAGTTAAATAATTTTGTCCATTTACGCAGCTAGACAGACAGAGGTTTAAATCCCAGGTGGCTTAGTATATGCCAGATATTACAGTAAGATTTATGCATGAATGATTTCATTTAATCCTCTCAACAAACTTCTAAAATAGGTATTATTATAACTCAAATTTAAAGAAGAAATTATCCACACTCGGATTAAGAAATTTAGCTCAGTTAATATAATGAATAAGTCACAAAACTGGAATTCTGAATGCAGTGCCCATGCTTTATTCTCCAGTACCCTTTCCTCCTGGCAGCAAGGGGCAGGATACTCAACTAAACCCCACTCATGCCTAGCCCATGGTATTTTGCCGTGCATTTTGACTTCCAAATGAGCTAGTGGAACTGGGAAGGAATGACCTTTCTTATCTAAGATGAATACATTTCCAATTATTGCATACTGCTGTCACATTGCATCATTCAACATTGCTTCCTAATTCACAGCTCTCCAAATTGTCAGAATTTCACTGGACACTTTAATTATTGAAGTTTATCTAAATAAAAAAAAGGCCCCATGAAATTTGTCAGAAGACTGATTTTGTACAGCTATCAAAGCAAATGCTAGATACTTTGTATGAGCTTATTAAAAAATATTTAATGAAAAGGTATAAACTTCCAGTTACAAGATAAATAAACACCAGGGATGTAAAGTACAACACAATGACTATAGCTAACATTGCTGTACGATTTATAAGGAAGTTGTGAAGAGAGTAAATCCTAAGAGTACTCATCATAAGGAGAAATTTTTTCCTTTTATTCTTTTTTTTCTTTTTATTTGTAGCTATATGAAAAGATGGATGTTAGTTGAACCTATCATCATCATTTCACGATATACATTAATCAGATCATCAGGCTGTGTATCTTAAACTTATAAAGTGGTGTGTGTCAATTACTTCTCAATAAAACTGGAAAAAGATATTTAATAGACGTGCACTCAAACTTTTTTACTCCCCGCCACCCCCCCCAAGGGATGGATTTCTCTGGAGGTTTTAGAAAAGCTACAAGGTGACTTGATGCAGTCATTTTGAGAGGGCAGAAGCATCCCTTTTGCACACTAAAGATAAACTTTGTTTTCTTCTTATCAGAGCAAGATAACACTATGTCATCAGATTAAACTTTCATTCAATAAACATTTACTGAATGCCTACTATGCACTATGGTTGGAGTACAAGTATTCATGGTTTCCACCCTCACAGAATTCTGAACCCACAATTCATAAGGCACAAATCATTTATTCAATGAAAAGATATCATCAGGAGAAGTGCAGAAAATATTATGGGATCACAGGTGAGTAAGCGACAATTTCCATCTTGGGGTCGGGGAAGGCCCTAAGAGAAAAGGAGCCATTTTCTTCTATCTTTGAAGTAGTAGCATCAGTTTACCAAGTGGGACAAGGAATAGAGCAATCTAGACAGGGGGAGCAGCGTAGATATTGAGAGTCCAGGAAATGCAAAACATGGGAAATAAAATGGTAGGTTTGAAAGGATGTCATACAACTGCAGGAAAAAGGGAAAAATTCATAACATGAGATTTCAATCATCCAAATATGTACATATAAGTTATGATGAATGTCTGCTGAATTTCTTTTGGGGCAGCTGCTGTTCTTTGTTGTTTCTTTAGGCCGACTAAACATGATCTTGGGGCTTGCCTATGCATGGGGGCCTATGTAATATTTTAGATATACCCTTTTTGCATCAAAAAGTTAAATTCAAGAATGATTTTTTTCTTTGGGAGAATGCAAAGTTTCAGTTGCTCCTTTTTGCAAACAACAATTCTCTCCTTCCAATTCAGATAATGGGGATTGGAGGCAGATAAGAAGGGAGATGGGTGGGACTCTTGATCAAAGATTCTATTTCCAGAGAGTTCATGCTTAATGCCGGGAGACAGAGGATTGATTGCATTTGAATCCATGTGGGCTCTGTGCTTTTCTGATGTATTGTGGGTTATTTAAGGGTAGAGCATATGCCCTCAGAAATATTTGCATAAACATTTCAGCAAGATTCCACGATCTTATTTCTCTACATGACAGATCTGTGAACGTTTCAGGAGCAGATTTCCACAGACACTGACTGAGATTTATTCTAGAAAATAAAAGCTCCAAATGTATGCTAATAGAGAAAGCATTTTCCATGGTAGAGGGCATAAGCCAACCGATTAGCCAATGAATAAGAATAAGAAAGAAGGATATCTAACTTCCTAAAGACAGAGACTCAGAGAAGTTCTATGTTTCTTGGGTTTTTTTTTTAAGTGTGTTGGTATTTTTACAGTAACTTTTTTAGGAAGAGATATAAAACAATAAACGTTGACTACGAAGTAATCACAAAGTACAGACAAGCCAAAAGAAGAAAAACATAAACTGTACTTCCAAAGCATTCAACAGTTGTTCTTGTTGTTTTCTGATTATATAAGTAGTAATCTAGGCTTGTTATGAAACATTTAAAAAATACAGAACCATGTATTCCCACTACCCCACTGTTAGCAATCTGTTGCAGAATATTCCATCCTTCTTTTCTTCTTTTCTAGGTATGTGTGTCTGTAGGGGTGGGTGGGTGGGGGGGTGTGTGTATGTGTGTGTCTGTGTGTTATTTATTCCGTAGATAGGGAGAAATACATAGGTCGTTTTTGACATTGTTATCTGGATGTATGCATCCACATCTTGTATATTTTTTTTAGAGATGACTCCCTGCTATTCTGCTGTTCCTAACTCACTGACTTATCTATTTTGGTATTTTTAAAACTCTGGATTACTCCAGTAGAGGTATCTTTTTGTTGTTCATGAAGGCATGAGAAGCTGTCATGCAAATATTGGATACTGCTCATGTTTTCTTCTTGTTTTTAAGGCCATGAATAAATTTACTATTCCTTGGACAGGTCTTTTTTCCTTTGTTAGGTGGGTTGGTCATTTTGAATATGCAGAAACACACATTCACTCCCCCCATCCATGACTTATAATTCGGAGATAACAAACAGACATACTTTGAAATACAATACTACTAATAAAAATAATCCCCAAACTAAACCCTTCTAACAGTGTCAACCAAGTTACATAACTACTGAAAATATTCGCTATGGAATATAAATAAGTAGGTTTCACTATTTGCTTCCCTATTTTCCCCTCATGCTTCTCAAAGAGGTCTATAATCTGGTAGAAATTTCAGGTCCAAGGTGATTTCTACACTAGAGTTCCTGAGATGAGAATAGAGAAGGATCTCAGTCTAAAAGGTGATAGTCAGTGAGAAATTGCCATGAGTTCATATAGAAATGGAAGAAAGTTAGAATTGGTCCTCTAAGTCCCAGGGTGTCTTTCACATAGAGGAGGAGTTGACCCTATAGAAATTTCTCTGTTCTTCAAATCTGATTTTACTCAATCTTTTCCTAAGGAATTACCAGCATACTCTTGCATTCTTTTTGATAGCGAATCCCAGTAGAGCTGAGCCATATGTTACCCCTTAGTTCCTGGAATAGAGTGCTTAGGTTGGTACTTTGGAAGCTCAAGACCTATAAATAACTCCTCGAGGAAACACCCTTATATAGCAGATTCTAACCTATAAAAAGACTGACATTTGGATATTGGTCAAAATATTACTCCTTAGCATTAAAATATGTCATCACAGTGTCATAATATTGTGACACATTATGGTGTCACATCAGACCAACTCCCACAAAGTACCAGTCTAAGCAATCCACTTACACAGATTTGCGCAAAGAAAATCCTTTCTGATATTCTAAAGGGTGGTGAGCAGCTTGAAGAGAGGGCAGTGTGTAATTTATGCACTTGATTTGGAAACTGGCCAACACAGTTTGGAAAGATCGACATAGAAACTGCTCATCAAGCTGATTAACCAACCCAAACAAGGGATGATTCTTGTTAACAGCATCAAGGTTGGGAAATACCAAAATATTGTGTTTCCCATTAGACACTTGTAAGACTAGCCCTGGGCACCACTTCAGATGTGTTACTGTTTGTGCTGCTAGCTTCCTCCAGGTGGGATGAGGATTTAATTCATAATAGAGAGGCCTGGAATTTCTTTTTACCCCATTATTCAGGAAGGTGTGAAAATTTTTATATAGTAAGAGAATGATTCTCCACTCTGGTAGCATATTAGATTCCCCTGGTGTTATGTATGGACTGACTGTTCCCTGAAATTCATATGCTGAAACCCTAATCCCAATATGATGCTATCTAGAGGTGGGCGATTTGGGAGGTAATTAGGTTATTGGAATGGAACTCTAGTTAACATCCATCAACTCACACATGGTTACAAATCATTTTCTTGTGATGAAAACTTTTAAGATATATCCGTTTATCTCTATTTTTTGAATGAGAAAGGCGAGGGAACTTGAGCAAGGTCTCACAGCTACCGAAAGCAGATTGGTCACCTGCAAGAACTTTCTCCTCTGTATTAAAAAAAACAAAAACAAAAACAAAAACACAGAGCTTCGCAGCCAATGATGAATGAAATTGAAGCATTTGACATTTTAACCTGCTGGCCTAAGCTAGCAATGCTGACTCCACAGCAGTGAAGGTCTACATGAAATGTGAATGGTTTTGCCATCATTATCTATAAAAAAATCACAGTCAGGGCACCTGGGTGGCTCAGTCGTTAAGCTTTCGGCTCAGGTCATGGTCCTGGGGTCCTGGGATCGAGTCTCACATCAGGCTCTCTGCTCCGTGGGGAGCCTGCTTCTCCCTCCCCCGTTCCCCCTGCTTGTGTTCCCTCTCTCGCTGTGTCTCTCTCTGTCAAATAAATAAAATTGTTAAAAAAAAATCACAATCAGTATAGTCAAGATGAATACCCAGTAAATGTAAGCTATTAGGCAACCTAGGGACACTGCTATCTCCAAGGCACTCAAGGATCAGATCAGATTTAAGATTTTGAACTTTAGTATTAACTTCATTCCAGGATCAGGAAGCCCCGTTGATCTCAGTGAAGGCCACAGATTCCTAGGTAGTAACATCCCCAGAAAGGAAATATGGAGCTAATGCTTTTTTTTTTCTTTTCTTCTTAAGAACTATGAGAGTTGCATTTTGGGAGTTCTTTTCTCAAAGCAGCAAGGTCTCCCCTGGTCAATCAAAAATAAATATTATTCTATTAGGTGCTAAAGAAATATTTGTTGAGTTAATGAATATGCATACAAAGTGCCCTTTCAAAGGAAATTTTACTCTGGGTTTTTTTTTTTTTTTTTTTGAGATTGCATACTGGCAGCTCTTGAAGTGAATGTGGCCCATACATGGGTTTTATTTGGCACATGTAGACTTCTTCTTTCCCAATGAGCCAACATCAAGGATCAGGGGATTTCACTTATAAACACATAGACATAAAATCTAGGCTTCTAGCTTTTCTTTTAAAGTTGAAAATCTGGCAACACTGAGCCTGTGTTCCTATGTGCAATAATCATCCAGTACTGAATGGGTAGTCACACAGTAGTGAAACTCATGCTAACCAGTTACCTGTTATCGCACCTATAGTGGGCTGAATGGTGGCTCTCAGAAATCTGTGTCTGTGTCCTAATTCCCAGACCCTGCAAATACTATCTTTTATGGTAAAATAATGCATGTTGCCCCATAGAGCTAAAGACGTGATTAAGTGTGATCTTGAAAGGAGACACTTATCCTGAATTATCTGGGTGGGCCCTCCCTGCCCTCACATGTGTCCTTACATGAGAAAGGGAGTGAGACAGACACACAGAGAAGCTGGTGAAGGTGGAGCAGAGGGAGATGCAGTTGCAAGCCAAGGAATGCCAATAGCCTCCAGAACCTGGAAGAGTCAAGGAACAGATCCTCCCATAGAGCCTCCAGTGGGAGTACAGCCCTATGGACACCTTGCCTTTGGACTCCTGGCCAGCAGCACAGTGAGAGAATAAATTTCTGTTGTTTCAAGCCACCCAGTTTGTGGTCTTCGGTTATAGCAGCTCTAGGAAACTAATATACCACCACTTGCACATAGATGCCCATGGATTTGCACAGGTGAAATCATTCATTTTTTTATTAGGACATAGACATTTTTGTTGGATAAAATGGACAAAATGGGACATTATAGCAACAACTCCTATCTCTTAGGGCATGGCATCCTCCACATCAAGGCATTATCTCTTAGAATAGATCTAGTTGAGATTTGTTCATTTTTGTGCTCTGCCAGGACACTGTTATCTTACTTTAAAGTTGGGCCTTCAGATAGATTTATATTTTTATATTCCAACTTTATAAATTGCCAGAAGGAATGTATTTCCCATCAGGTATGAAATAAATAATATAGGCAAATAATCCTTGGAGAGTGAGAAATCTATAGACTTCATTTTACAGAGGGGAAAACTAGACCCAGGGAGAAAAATGAGGCACCCAAGGTCATAGAGATAATTAGGGCAGAGTTAGACATAGACCTTCTCACTCCAGGTTCATTGCTCATTTCACATCCCATCTCCCTTTCATGACCATCTGAGCCCTAACTCTTACTTTTTGATCACTGAAATAAGGTTGACTGTGAGATCCATTAGTAGAATGCCATTTTTGTTCAAAAGTAAGTATGGACATGCCCTCAGGCTACGAAAGAAAATGCTTTAAGTCCAGCTCCAATTAGGACTTTTTTTTTCTAAACAAATTAATTTATCCAGAACATTTAAGTCACTTTATGTTTAGCTATTAAAAGGTCTCTTATATATGTAGTGTCTAATACACTAAAGGGTAGGGATATTAAAAGAAATTTGACAGGAACAACTCAACTGGTGACTTTCTTAAGGCAAGAGAGAAATGCAAGAGAATATATCCTAACCCACTTATTAGAAAGATTTGAAAAGTGTTAGGAAAACATGAAAAACACAATTGTGCCATACAAACTGAGGGTGAATATGGAGAGTCTAGCACTCAAAGAATACTATAAATTAATATCATGTACCAATGTTCTTTCGATATATGAAAAAAATAAAGATTTTTAATTAAATTTTTTTTCTAAAGATAATTTTTTTAGAGCAATCACAGACACTCCAATAAGGCAAGAGCTGACTGATAAAGTGTTGCATTAGCTAACTTTTACACCTTTCTAAGCCTCAGGTGGCCAAGTCACATTTGGACTCTATTCTGCATAAATTTCACACTCCAACACAACAGCAATATTTTCTTTAATGCTGAGCCCAAAGCTCCCTAAAAACACATGGAATCTGCATTGCTGGAACTAATTCATGAAATAATAAGGATTTCTGCAACCAGTCAGAAGGCATACTAAAATGCCATGTCAATATTTGACTGTGCCAAGAACCCACCATACCCAGGGATAAGCTTAATTCACTAATGCCTACTATAACCCATACATGATAAATGCTTCTCCAGAGTTCCTGGATAAATTCATTGGCTTTTGCCACATCTAGTTCTAGCCATGCCACAGCCTGTTTATTCAAAGTCCAGAATATTCAGAATCTGAGTCTCATTTATCTCTCTTTTAGTGAGCAGAGGTACTAGAGATAAAACCACATGACCCTGTCTCAAGGCAAAAAAAAAAAAAAATCAAATATCTGAGTATAGAAATACTTGCTTTTTACTGGCTCAGGCAAGGGATTTTTTTTTAATCCACTTAATTTGAGATACTGAAAATTAATTTTGGCAACCTTTGTCTCTGGCTATGAATAGCCTGGATGTTGTTTGCTTCTGAAACCTATCTATCATGGCACATGATTGTCTATGTCACCTTCTGTCCCTCTCAAATGCTCAGGTTTATTTGACAATGTTATTGCCTATTTGACTGTTACGTCATCTCTATCACACCAAATCTTGGCTAATTAACTAGAGGTGAGCCCTGACTTATAGGCAGTTTGTGGCAAAAAGATCTGGCACCAAAAAACAAACAATAAAAAAATGTAACTGAGCTACTATTCTGGGAATTTGAATTCATGTGAGGAAAAGAATTAAGTAGTTAAGAATTGGAGTTGAAGGTAAGAGGTCAAATTGAGACACTAGTCAGACCATAATAGGCCATGTGAAAGGAACGGTGAGTAAGAAATGCCATGAAGTAGAGAAAAGATAAGAGTGAATCATGGCAAAGAGTAGAGAGAACACACACACAGAAGCCAAGCCTCCTACATCATGGTCAAAGCACTAGGATGATGAAGCATGAATTCTATTGGGCAGAGGTCTCTGGTACATTTTTGTAACTAGGACAGTCTGTCCCTAGAAGAATCTACCTTTGTTCATAACAGCTCTATCTTCATCATCCATAGATCTAATGGGTCAACTTTCCATATTATTATTCTCATATAAAATCCCACCTTCCCACGCCTTACTGAAGGAGCATGAATGACTCTGTTTCTGGCAAGCAAGAGAGAGATTAACTAAAAACATTATATAAACTTAAGCATTCATCTGATGATGTACCATTTTCCAGGTTTGATTATGTACTATTTGAGATATCTCTTTGCTTCCTGCAGAGATCTTGCTGTTTCATAACCACTTTGTTTGATGTTATATGGGCATCTAAAGTGTAGGCATCTTGATATGCATTGCTCAATAAGACCTAACCTAACACAGACACATACTGGCTACAAAGAATACCAAAATACTTTAAAGCTCAAATGTGCACTTCCCAAACTGCTCCTTGCTGGGTATTTTAAGGCATTGGTTGATTAAATATCTGGTATCATTAACTCTAATTTTAACTTCAATTAAATGTTTAGGCTCCATTTAGTCTACGCTCACAAAATGGTGAATCAAGGTTCTAATTTCCAACATTTTGTAACATGATTCTTCAGTTTCAGAATGTTTTCTATGTGGTTTTAAACATCTTAACGTATTCATTTACTACATCTTAAAAGATTCATCATGTAAATGTCATACTGAAGTTAAAATTAACTTAAAATTTAATTTGACATGTTTCTGGGAGTGCTTATCTAAATCCAAACTAGCTATATGTGTATAGATATGTGTGTGCACATGTGTGTGTATTTTATTTTTTATTTTAATTAATTAATTAATTATTATTTTATTTTATTTTATTTATTTTTATTATGTTAGGTTAATCACCATACATTACATCTTTAGTTTTTGATGTAGTGTTCCATGATTCATCGTTTGCATATAACACCCAGTGCTCCATGCAGTACATGCCCTCCTTAATACCCATCAGCAGGCTTTTTTTAAAAAAGCTTTTATTATTTATTTCTAGAGAGGGAGAGAGGGTACAAACAGAGGGAAGGGCACAGGGAGAGGGAAGGAGAGAATCTCAAGCAGACACCATGCTGAGCTCGGAGTGGACATGGGGCTCAATCTCACGGCCTTGACATCACCACCTGCGCTGAAACCAAGGGTAGGATGCTTAACTGAGCCACCCAGGTGCCCCATGTTGTGTGTGTTTTAAGAAACAATCACCTTTTGGTTATGAATTATAGATCAAAAATAATTTCTAAGAAATGATAAATTCAGACAATTTTGACATTTAGATGAATTGGTTAAAATTTTCTGAATCTCCATTGTCTTCTCTTAGTGAACTAAAATTTTTACTTAAAAGTTATATGAGATTAAACAATGAGCTTTGGGGCACGTTGAATTTTTCCCTTTTTTTGAAAGTAATATAACGATTTTAGCTCTTGAAACTTTGACTTCAACATGTAATAAATGTGTATTACACACACAGAACCTTATTCAAGAAAATGTATTTTAGCATAGAGAAAGATATTCTAGGTTGAATGATTCAATGTCTTAGAAATTCTGATGTTAATGGTTAGTGCCCTTGATATTCCTCCTGTATAAAGGGATCAATGGTAGATCTGGGAGTGAAATTTAGTTCAAGGACCCTAACTGATCAACCAGTCAAAATGTATTTAGTGACCTGTTATATACTCAACACTGGAACAAAGCCTGTAGAAAATGTAAAGTCAAGATAAGACATTGTTTCTTCATTGGAAGGGGTTCTAACCTGGGTAAGGAGATAATATTTAAGTATAAGAAGCCATGAGATAACAACCTAGGACAAAATATATCTAAATGGATGGCTGTTGGGTACAAACTGTTAGACGTCAGAGCAGGAAAATTACTGCATCCTATAGGGAGAGGAGGGAGCATTATAGATCTGAACCCTACACTGACACAGGAAAGGCTGTGAGTTAAAAAAGTTCTGTGCTCTCTACATTCTACAGAAACACCGCTGCATAAAATAAGCCACCACTGTAAGTCATATGATTTTTCTTCCTCAAGTCTGAATCTAAACACAGACAGCCTTACTGCCTACACATACGATTCTCAAGCCTCAAGAATCCTCTCTTCTCCCACCCTCCAAATGGTTTCCCTTTCGGCCTTTCCTGAATCAGGTGCACCATTCAATCATTTGGATCGTTTTTGAGAAAATATAAAATAAATGTGGGCTTTAAGGTCATAAAAAGTTTAGTTTAGTTTTAACCTGGCCCTCCTGCTTTCACTGCGCGACCCTGGGATGATTACTCAGTCTTAGTTTTCTTTAGTTGATAATAAGATTGTTAGAAGATTAAATGATAGGCTATACGACAATCACCTGGAACATATATGAAGTATTGTGGAAAGTGTGTGAATTTTCCTAGTCATCAGATGTTATTTACCGCCTGTCCTCAATAAAACCCAGTTAACTGATATATATTAGCTGAAAACTTCAGATTGAGCTATATGAAATTACCAAAATTCAACTGTTTTATCCCACAAAAATGACAATTTTATATTATTCAACCTAACATTGCATCAATCTATTTTTCATCATTATTATATTTTGTCCAATCTTATAATCAAATTGAATAGAGTTAGTGGTCTCTTGGGATTTTGAAGTAGGGATATAAAAGGCAGGTTTTGAATTTGATCGAGGTAGACAAAAATCCACGTTTTGGAGATGAGTTTTATTGGCACGTCTAATAGGGTCATTAGACAGTGAATGTCATTACTGAGCATGTGGATTTGAACAAGGAATAGAAAGAGAGGAGAAATAGGACTATAAAATATTTCTGTAAAGGGCAGGCCTGACTCTCTCCATCTTAATCCTCCCTACCCTTCCCACAGCCTGCACACAACACTCTCTGGGGGGCACAACAGAAATCAGTTGACTGCTAGGTTAGATGGCATCAGCCTTCCCAAAGTAGCACAAATCCAGTAAGGACCGAAGCTACTCAAGAAACTATAGGTTTGTTTACTGTATATGCTTTTAACTGTTCCCAGTTACAGCCTCCATTTGTCAATGACCCAGCAGGGAGTAAATGAAAATGCTTATTCAGACCCCTCAGCAGAGAGAGCTCCCTTAATCCGCTCACTGATGAGATAACGCTGTAGGATTACAATAATCAACTTGCAGTATGTCCTCTATTAGTGCTTAAAACCATAGCAGTTCATAAGCACTGGGAGATGTTTCTTCATTTACATAATATAGTGACAGACTTTCACCCTTCTGAGACCATCCATTATCTCCCTATCCCTTTCTTGAAGTATTTCAAATAGATACAATTACACTGAGGACCATTTAACAATGTCTGAACTTAAAAGTATGTGTGTGTGTGTGTGTGTGTGTGTGTGTGTGTGTGTGTGTGTGTGTCTTTACATCCATCCATCTTTCTTTCTTTCTTTCTTTCTTTCTTTCTTTCTTTCTTTCTTTCTTTCTTTCTTTCTTTCTTTCTTTCTTTCTTTCTCTCATCTATCTATCTATATGCTCCTATATATATTTGTGGGGGGTATATATGTAAGTGACATATATATGTATATATCCCATCACTTACTTAAGTCACCAAATTATAAACATATCTAGATATTAACAGTGACATTAAGCTTCTCAGCTTCCTCTCAGAAGGAGAATTACAATGAAGTGTCTGTGAGCCTGGTATGTAAATAGGGAAAGTAATAATGCACAGACTCTTCTTAAAATACTTTCTATATCACTATTAGTTTATGCGGTGACATTTTAAAGTTATTTCCCTCTACATCCTTTCCTAGTAGCCAACGTAATGCCCACTGACAAAGAGAGAAGGCACTTTCTGATACACATTTTTTTAAAAGTTGGTTAAAATTCATGTTATAAAATTGCAAAAGTTTAGATAATTCATTCAAACTTGGCTTTTTTCCATGCACTTTTCTAAAGAAAATTTAAAGTGTCAAAAATACATATCTTGTGCTCATTATTAAATGCTAAATACCACAGTGTTTTGAGCTGCCTCGTGGCCATTGTAAAGAAAACAGGTGTTCTGATAGATTATAAAGTGTGAGTCAGATGATGTGTAGGACAGAATTTTAATGAAGCTGCAAGCACACAACTCTGACTGGCCTCTTGAATATGATGCTAAAACCCTGAAAGTAGTTTTAAAGACAAAATAGCAGGAACACAACGCGGAAAGCATTCATTAATAATCAACAAGTAAATGGGATGTGGGAAATCATTACACTGAGGTGCCTTAGCACTTCAATGCAATTTAATATAGCATTGGCCTAAGGAGAAGGTAGGTATAATTTGAAAGGACATCCAAGTCTTTGTGAATATGCAAATATACAAAGAATGTGTCTTAATTGCCACATGAAGTTACTAGTCAAGACCACAAGAAAGCAAAAGCCACAGTTCTTCTAGATGCAGAGATGTCATTTGAGATGGAAAAAGGCTCAGGAGTATGGCATCAAGGAATAATGATCCATTTCTTTAATTAGGTTTCTATATAGAGATTTTTTTGTGAAACCATACTTTTCTACCTTTTGTTTTTCATTAAAATGTCTAGAGAAGATCTGCAAGTGTAAAGGTACTTAGAGTTTTAGGTGTATGATGGAATTTGAAAAGAAAGAACTAGTCTACAAATAGGCAGCTCTTACACTGTGGGGAAGTAAAGACCATGCTATTAAGTTACATGGTATCTTACACTAACTATGAAATTGTTATCTAGTTTCTTTTACAGAAATCTAGATCATATCTGGTTTTCCTAACATCTTTCCCTCTACATGTCCCCCCCCCGCTTTTTAGAGATGGTTATATATAATTTATATCAATAATTCAGATACAAATATTAGCATTTTTTTGCTTTTTGTATTTTTATTTTATTTTATTTATTTGTTTGTTTTATTCACAGTGCTCACCATAGCACATACCCTCCCCAGTGTCTATCATTTTGTTAATGTTTGCTGACACTCATACTCAGTCATTATCAAGAAAAATTTCTGAAAAAAAATCTATGTCCTTAGGCTAATTTTTAGCTACTTCAGAGCAAGCAAAGGTTACTAGAGAGTTCATCAAAAGGACAGGACTTTCACACGGATGAAATTTCCTTTCAAATAATCATAATTAATGAGAAAATTGGAAATGAACTTGCCCCACATATTTATAGGGTAAACGAAGCCCTATTGTTTCCTTATTTATATTCTTCAGTTGACTTTTTAGGCTCTTTGAGGGCAGGGCTCTGAAGATATCTACCTTGGTATCCCCAGCATTTAGCAAAGTGCTGCCTCCAAAGCCCGTGGAAATATTCCACTGAGATTCATTTGCATGAATAAAAGCACTAAATGTTTATGCACGATACAGAACTCTGAAAAAAATATTAAGACTAAATGAAAAGGCAGTTTACAATATGGTTTCTAAACTATATGTTTCTTGATTTAAGAATCATAAAATCTATGAATAAAATAATGCTGTACTTTACCTATAAGATTTGCTGTGATATAAGTAATGCTACTTTCCTCTTATTTGTGTTATAGAGATATTTTACTTGTAGTCTACACTTTGAAGTCAGTCAAAAAATTATAACTTTCCCAAGTCTGTTCCTGTGCATATAGTCTGAAGTGAATACAGCTGCTGTTTAAGGCTTAAGTGCACTTCGCCAATGACATATTAGCTATGCGATTAAAAAGGAACTATGTACCATGAGAATGAGAGTCAAAATAACCAATTCTCATTCCCAATATTTACCTTCAAGAACTTGCTGGACCAGTTCTCCTTACCATTTCATATGAGTTACTTCCATTTACACTTCGGCATATGTTGTCCCTGTTGTAGGAAATGCTTTTCCCCTGGTTTGCTACCTATATAAGGTTTCCTTCAGATCCTGTACTTCTTCTCAGAAGCCTTCCCCAAACTTGCAATGGGATGTCTCATTCCTCTGGATATTTCTCCCATCCAAGTACTAACCAGGCCTGACCCTGCTTAGCTTCCAAGATCAGACGAGATCGGGCACATTCAGGGTGGTATGGCCGTAGACCCTCTGGATATTTCTAATACTTACTTTCTAACAATCACTTGTCATTTCTTATTAAATGACTATTGCCATTATTTATTTTTTATGAGAATCCTAGTATTTCTAATGAAATTTCAAACCCTTAAGACATTGTTGGGATGAACAAAATTCCTATTATTATTACTATTGCCACAGACACTTCTTGAAATTCATATGTCAGTAGAGGGCTTAAGAAGCACCAACCATAATTAATATTGCTGTATGATATACAGGAAAGTTGTTAAGAGAGTAGATCCTAAGAGTTCTCATCATAAGGAGAGATTTTCTTCTCTTTTCTTTTCTTTTTATTGTATCAATATGAGATGGTGGAGGTTAACTAAACCTACCTTGGTAATCATTTCACAACATATGTAAAATCAAACCAGTATGCTGTGCACATTAAACTTACACAGTGATATATGTCAATTATTTCTCAATGGAAATGGAAAAAAAAGAAGCACTGACCCATTTATTGCCTTCTTTGCCTGACGGTTCCCTCAAGCAGCTGGTGTGGCCACGGTCCTAATTGGCTGTTTGCTTCTCTACAAGTTGGTTGTCTTCTTAAGGGTGGGGTAGAAATGGTGTGTTTATATCTCCAGTACTTTGGATAATACCTACTAAATATGGATTGATACTTAATGATAGCTTCTGGAATGAGTAAAAGGGAATATTAAGATTTAATAAGCTAAAATGTCATGGGGTCAGTGAGTTGAAGAGCAGGAAGAACCCTATCTGCAGGCTTTCTAGAGGCATACTCTTAGCTGTATAATGCAGCAGCCTAAAGAACAGGTAATCTGGACATTTAAAGAAACAGCTCAGAGGGTAGATGATTAAAGAGGAGACAAAACTTAGGTGCCTTACCATTCTTCCTTCCCAGAGAACTATGGCATGGATTTGACCATGGTGAGACCCAGGAAAACAGAGACTTAGTCAGCAGGATGATGACTGTCAGCCAACTCAATAGCAAAGCTAACAATAGGATTTCAGTGAAGGCTAAACTGCTTTTCCTCCCATAGAAGTGGCTCCTGAATGTCTAGGGTGAGATATTTTGAGAAACAGGAAAGCTTCTACTGAATGGATACGGAGGAATCAAAGAACATCACTGACTACCCCAGGCTAAGAATAAGTGCACTTCATTAGAGCAGATAAAAAATGTGTGTTCAGTTCATCCAGTCAAGTACACCTGCTCTAAAGTGGCCATTCCAGTGGATTCTGCTAAAGACATGATATCAAAGACAGAGCACAACATGCCAAAACAAAAATTTAGAAACATAAGTAATGAGGTCTCACAGAAGATCTACATAGTTAAGTGTTTCCTACCCAACAGGCTCATAAGGCATTTCTATGTCTACTATAAAAGAGCACTTTAACTTCTGGGAAGCAAGCTTCACTTTCATTACCTCAGTTATTGCTGTTTACTTTCTTTTCACTGAATGTTACTCTATTATTTAAAATAATATTCTATATTTTATTGCCCCTGAACATCTCAAAGTAAAACATATTTTAGTGCCCAAATAAGTACAGGCATACTTTAAAGAGGTATTTTCAGAAACTCTGAGTCCACGGGTCATGTAAGTGACATGTTACTAAGGAAGATAAAAGAGAGCTCAAAGTAAACCATTATTCCTTGCTTTCTATCCAATTAAATTAAAGCCAACAAATGGCCTAAACCCCAGTGGAATGAGAGTTACAGATTTTATCTCATGTCTATGAAAAATGAGACTTTGGGGAAACCTTTGTGTTTCAACTCTTCCACAATAAAATCATATCTTCAAACCAGGTACACCTAGTCCCATTTTCCTTCAAAATCCAATCCCCTATCAATTCTTTATTTGTGTCCTAATCAATTATAATTTAAGAGCACTGACAACTAGAAGTGTCATGTGGTCGCTCTTAATATCCCTGCTTCAATGGAAGGTGCAATACAGCAACTTACCCATTTAGAAATTATAAAAGGGGAAAAACACAAGAAAACTACTTCATAAAAACAGACCCCAGAAAGGCTCAGGCACAGGAAGAATTAAATTGCATTTCCTGGAGTTCCATAGGTAATTCTGACATTGGTGTCACTAGAGGGCAATGGATAAACTATATTTTAAAAAATAATTTTGTAATAAATCTTAGCCCACTTCTAAACCTAAGAGGTGTAGTTAGGAGGCTAAATATACTGCCAAAGAAACATCACTAAAAGGAAAACAAACATATACAAAAGATGTTCTTACTTTCTGCTTATTTAGAGGAACTGATAGTGTTTATGCTGTAAATCCATTACAGCCAGTGATTTCAGTGTGTCCCTGGAAGTGTAGGGATTGTAGTCTGTATAAAGTAATATAAAGATGCTTATTAAGCACCATCATGTACCTTAGCATCTGGTGTCAGGGCATTCATTTTAAATGAACTATTTTGAAACAGTGCTGATGAAAGTCATAATTTAAATAAGCAAGATTTAGAATTGCCAAAATAGCTATGTGGGCCATGCCAAATTCTTTTAGCAACTCACACATATATCTCAGTCTATATCAGAGATCTCTTGTTGGATACATCCAACTATCTGAATACACAAGTATGCATACTCTTAAGGGCATTTTCTGTATTTTCATATCACAGTCCTTATATTACCTAGTAATCCAATCATCAAGATATCTCTTGAGTTATTTATAAACAAATCCAAATGATATTCAAGGACTTTCAAATCTAGAGCCTCCCAATCCAATTCTGGGGTTACCTGTCTGTGTAAACTCTCTCTAAAACAAAGGATCACATGCCCCAAGTGCTCAGTATTTCAGCTTTGCTTTATAGCCATCAAAAAAAAAATGAAATCTTATCATTTGCAATGACGTGGATGGAACTAGATGGTATTATGCTAAGTGAAATAAGTCAATCAGAGAAAGACATGTATCATATGATCTCACTGATTTAAGGAATTCTTAGTCTCAGGAAACAAACTGAGGGCTGCTGGAGTGGTGGTGGGTGGGAGGGATGGGGTGGCTGGATGATAGACATTGGGGAGGGTATGTGCTATGGTGAGTGCTGTGAATTGTACAAGACTGTTGAATCACAGATCTGTACTTCTGAAACAAATAATGCAATATATGTTAAAAAAAGAAGAAGATAGTAGGAAGGGAAAAATGAAGAAGGGGAATTGGAGGGGGGGATGAACCATGAGAAACTGTGGACTCTGAGAAACAAACTGAGGGTTCTAGGGGGGAGGGGTGTGGGGGATGGGTTAGCCTGGTGATGGGTATTAAAGAGGGCATGTTCTGCATGGAGCACTGGGTGTTATACGCAAACAATGAATCAAGGAACACTACAACAAAAAGATAAATAAAAATAAATAAAATAAACAAAATCTAGGTGTGTTGTCTATAAAGGTTGACAATGACTTTCTGAGATTGCCTTTACAAACTGCTTAAACTGAGAAATTCTACCTCAAATCTCACTCCTCATGGAGAAAGTTTGAAATAAAGGTTTTCCTTGGGATTTTGTGACCCAAAATGTGGAATCTCACTTTAGTTGAGCTGATTAAATGTGTGGTTGGATATATATGGCAAATGTACCATCACTCCTTCATTCTATGCCAAAGGCAGACATAATTAATTGATCATCAATCTCTTTTATTTGATTTAGGTTTGGCCTCCTAATGGTAATATCACAGGCTACCAGGCATATCAGGCAGTCATGACTAATGGGTTGGAGCTGGTACTTGCGATCCCAATTCTTGTCCATTTCTCTTATTCATAAAGGAAAAAACTGAGGTTCAGCAAGAAGGAATTCCTCTCTGCCACAAACCTGGTTAATGGCAGAGTCCTTAAGACTGTTTTAATGGCAAGTCCTCTAACTGGAATTGGTTGCCAAGAGGCACTAAGTTTGCTTAGCAGTTGGCAGTGATTAGAAAGAAGCTGTTTCTATTCTAGAGCAGAGAAGAAGGAGCGGGCCAGTGTGCAACTGCTCCTGGCATCTCCCCGTCTCAGGAGTACACAAACCCTACTCTTTCCTTATGGCCCAACTCACATTTTATTTTCTCACTGGAATTTTGCCTTACCCTTTGAACGTCTCCAAATTCAAAGTTCTAAATTCCCACTCTTTAGTTCTGAATTCCCAATGTTTTCTCTCTCCTCCTTGGAAGACAGTTAATATTGTCTTTGGCTATATTTTGTCTCCTTGTTACTACATTGTGGATTAGGTAAGGATATAGGGCTATTCTTATTTATCTTGGAATTATGCTAATCCCTTATCACAGTGCCTCAACTATAGAATATGTTCAATAAATGTCTGTGGAAAAAAATGATACAGAACAAAATGTGGAAGAAAGAAGGGATGGAAGCAAGAAAGAACTGATGCCATGTTCAAATATGATACCACCTCCTTCCCCAACACCATTTCTCTCTCTTTTTTCCCATCCTACAGAGTACTTTACTTGGAATCCATTTCATCTTAAAATCAAAGATGAAGAAAGGCAGTGATTTAATATTTGTATTTGTAAACATAATGGGACTGAGGACTATATATGTATGTAACAATACATTGAAAGTATTGCAATTATAATTTAAGAGACATAGTTATGATCAGAGATAGAGTCCCCTAGTTCAGAAGAAAAAGAACAACAATAACAACTAAACTGTGCTAAATCATCAACATCTTTTCTTTTAATGAACATAGGATATTTTCCCCTACAATAACAGTTTGGGGAAAATAATTATCAGGACATATTCACAAAACACAAACATAAAACATAAGACATAAAATGCCGATCGTCTATACCTACTTACCTTTTCATTCAAAGTGTCCTTCCAGAAGCAATGGCATCTTCAAAGGGAATAAGGTGAGCTCTACAAATTAGTGATAGCTTGCTTCTGTATAAATTAGAAATTCACTAATTGCATCACAAGGTGCCACAGGCCCAGTCACAGACATTATTTCATAGAAATTCACACTAGTGGGTACATGCCAAATTGTTTTAGGAAAGATGTTAGCAAGCATATTGTTGCATTTAGAAGACACAAGAAAACGAAAGTCATTATTAACTTGTAAACTTTGGAGGCTGCATTACTAATGCATTAATAGAGCACATTCCAAACTGAGAAAATACATTTTATATCTCAGTACATATTAAAAATAAACATCAATTAACTTAACTCCAACAAATATTTATAGAGAGCCTATTTGTGCCAAGTGCTGTGCTAGGCTCTGGATGCAAATTTACATGACATACTGACCTGCATTTGAATGGATAAAGAAGATGTGAGACACACACACACACACACACACACACACACACATTATATACACACACACACACAAACACACATACATACATATGTATAGATGTGAGATGTATATGGTATACTATATATACACACATACATATATGCAGTATGTATATATATATATATATATATATATATATATATAGGGAATATTATTTAGCCATTAGAAAGAAGCACATCCTGCCATTTACAGTATGGACAGACCTTGAATGTATTATGCTAAGTGAGGTAAGTCAGATGGAAAAAGACAAACACTGTATGATATTACTTATATGTGGAATCCAAAAAAGCTGAACTCATAGAAACAGAGAGTAAATGGTGGTTACCAGGGGCAGTAAATGGGGTAAATGGGGAGATGTTGGTCAAAGAGTACAAACTTCCAGGTATAAGATGAATATGTCCTAGGGATCTAATGTACAACATGGTATTATACTTAACAATACTGTATTATATACTTGAAAGTTGCTAGGGGAGTAGATATTAAATGTTCTCACCACAAAAAGAAAGAATAACTAGGTGACTTGATACAGATGTTAGCTAACACTAAGATGGTAATTATTTTGCAATATGTAAGTGAATTAAATCAACACACTGTATACCTTAAACTTGCACAATGTTGTATGTCAGTTATATCTCAATAAAGCCATAAAAAACCTAATAAAAACAAATTAGTGAAAAATATGTTGATAGTGGAAAGGCAGATAAATATGATGATAGTTCAATATCATTCTTTAGTGACCCTCATTTGTACTTTAGGTGTGTGATATGTTATTCTTTCATTCTATTTATCCTTGGGAGTCAGACTCAGGTCTGATCCTTGTTTTGCCAGTTAATAGCTTGGAAGCCACATTCCTAGGCCTAGAATAGGATGATCAATAATGAATATCTTAATTTAACAGTGTTACTGTTAAAACCATGTGAGGCAATGCCTGTGAAGTGCTTAGCATGGTTCCTGGCACATGGTAAGTGCTCAATAAATGTTCACTCTTATTACTATTACTATTATCACAAATAATAATAACCTCTGCTAGAAAAGGCAAATTAATTAATTAATTAATAATAATTAATTACCCATTAAATTCCAAATTACTAGATTCTCAAGTGTAGAACTGTTGCAAATCAAAATGTGACAATTGGCGTAATAAATATAGTTCCAAGAAAGAATTGACCAAAAGTAAATGTGTTAATTAAGTGTTAATTAAAGGCATCTACCTTAAACCTCGTATTTGAAATAAATCTGCAGAGTAAAAACTTTTCAAGTTAATCCAATAAATTTGGCATTTTGAGTGTCCTCAATTATTTCAAGTGAAGTAAAACTATCTCTAAGTAAATCTCCCATGTGAGGAAACTGATCCAACAATGACTCAAGGGGAAATACAGCATTGCTTCTCACCACAATTAGAAATGTTAATATATTTAATTTAAGGACAATTAGTCTACAGTCAATGGAGCTTACAGAATCTGACAGTTATGGATAATACCCTGAGGTAGCAAAAATATAGACAAGAATGACCTTTATGTGTCACACTGAGAAACAGTACACCTTAAAATACTAAAAGATATGTCAGATATTAGGGAAAATGAGCTTGAGGTTCTAATTCATACATAATTTTGAGAGAGAGGGTCATGAGACCACTATTTGTTTAGTAGAATTGGCAAAACAAAAGGGAAACATCTACCATAACTTTTTTTTTTAAATTTGTAAGAAACAGCTCCTAACATTGGCATATTTCTATCGCACTGTTATCAGGTGACAAAAAAGTTTAAATTGTCCTGCCAGTCTATGCCTTTTAGTGATATGTTTGCATGATAACATATAAAAGACAGCTGAAGTACTCCCTTGTCCGGACTGTATTTTTTTTCCTTCAAATTCTGTGAATATGTGGAGCCATCAGGATCTGGTTTATAATTTAATTGAGCTGAGGTTTACACTCATAACTAAACAATAAAGTTAAAGTAATGAGTTTCAATCACAGGATTGTAGCACATAGTTTAATTTACATAGATAATTAAAATCACCACCCCTACTGTCCTTTCTTTGTACTTGGAGCTGTACTAGCAAGATAGCTGGATATTACCAGTCTCCCTTTTCCATTAAAGAAAATCGGAGGAAAGAAAAGGGGTGTGGAGAGCCATTTTAGTGTAATTCACTCATCCCCTTTCAAAGAAGGAAAATGCTTCAAGTGAAACATGTTGGGCCCAGTTGGTTTTAAGTTCCAAGTGAAAATTATTCTGATAATTAAGGGAAGTTTAACAAACTGGCATGAGTGCATCAACAGAAAACATTATTTCTGCCTTTATTTTCCTGCGTGTTCAGTGGGGTTTCCTTTGCAAATTTGAGTTGCGTATCTTTATCTGCTGAGTCATAGAGTGCTTTCTATGGGCAGTAATTTCTTATTCTACTAAACATTTGCAAACTATTATTTAACTGTCAGATCTCCATAGTGGAGTGACAAGTTCTAATTTTATAGTAGAAAGAAAAAATCGACACAGAAAAAACTTTATGTAGTTCTTAAAAAAAATTTCAGATTCCATATCACTCCTATGGTAATTGTTATTTGTTGGTGAATCACTCACTAACCTATCCACGGCAACCTCTTTATTTTTTCTTTTAGTTTTCATTGAGTTCTGCAATTGAAGTTAGAGCTTAGCAACCTGATATTGTTTGACAGGACTGAAGGGGAAGGCATTATTACTTGTGACACTAATGCCACAATTTGCATGATGTCACTCAGCCCAGGCTAGGGATGGGATGCCTACATTCATCCTGAATTGAAGATATGTAGTGGTGACAGGTACTTCTGGGAGCACTGCAGCAATCTATGTCCTAATTTTTATAGAGGTTAGGAATTTTGTGTAAAAGACGTATATTCCGCCATATATTTCTTAGATATCTTTGCTGGATTACATTGCATTTTTAATATTTTAATAAACACACTATACCTTTCATGTTGATAGAGTACTATCAAAAGATGAGAAATCTTATCTTTAGTGAGCAGTGACACGAAGCATTGACACTACATCTCATGGCCAATGAGATACTCTAAGAAAAGTAAATAATTAAAACTCCTTGGGAATAATACAGTTTAAGACTAAGACTGAATTAATTTTTTTCTTTTGATTTCTTGAGATGTAGGTGCTCTTCTGTTTATCTGAAAGCATGGCGTACTTAAAACTACAATTAATTTACCATTAAGAAAGCTGATAGTTGAGTTCTTATACTTAAGAACAACATACAGAAATCCAATTACAAATTCAAAAAATGCTTCTGGCAACTTGTTTTGCTTTAATAATATGTATTAATAATTAACTGACATTTTACACTAGAAAAGTTGTTTGAGTCTGATGACTAATTATGTGAGTGAAGATAGAACATTCATAAACAAATTAATTTGGATTTAATTTAGACACGTTTAAAAAGCAGACACTAGATGATAGATAATTTTCAGAACCAGAAACTCATCTTTAGAAAGATCTTTAAATACTGTACAGCAAATACTTCTATGTGCCATTTAAGAATGATCCTCAATATACAACCACTCATGTTCTGCAAGAAATTAAGCAAGAATGCAATGAAGCAAAACTACTAAATGGATAGTTTTAGAGTCACCTTTTTCTTTCCACACTCTCTTACCTTAATGATGGGACTGAGCATCAGGAAATGGACCAGAAGTCAAGCAACACTTAAGTGTGATTCCACCACATGAACTCTATGCCAGCAAATCTGACTTGATTGCTGAGTCTTCTTTACTAAAAATAGCTTTAAATATGACTTCAAACATCAGCATATTTGTAACAGTAAGATACCAAATTATTTTCCTTTTCGAAAAGTATTGACATGTGGTTTCTGATCTTGTATTCCAGCCTGGACCAAAGACCAACTTTCACAAAGTTAGCTTTTGTTAAAGCAGTCCTCTCCATGTCCTTCACAGTGGAACCTTCTTCAAAGAACCATGAAGGTGTTTGTAGGTAGGTAGAAAGAGTAAGTACAAGTGCATGAAATTATTTGTATGTATCTCACTGTTCTTACTATAGGACAGTCAATTCAGTCTTACATGGAGTCTTGCTAGAGGATCCATGGGAAAGACTATGGGCTACTCTAAAAGCACAGGACAAAGCATGCAATACATAAAACATGAGTGTTCTTTTAAGGCACTCTTATCAGAGTAAATCATTGCCATGCTGACATTTCCATCTGGAATGCTTTTCTTTTCTCTGGTCCCTTGGTCAATTCCTACTCATGTTTTAAGCCGGTGCTTAAATATCAATTTCTTCAAACAGATTTCCCTTGTCTAAGGTCATATAGGCTATGCCCCCTTTAATACTTTCTCATCACCCCCTTAATTTTCCTTCATAGGACCTATCACAACTAATGAGTATACGTCTTCTGTGTTTTTTTCAATTCATGTCTGCCATTTCTAGTTCCATGAAGACAAAGACTGGTTCTATTTTATGCATTGCTATATTTCCTTAGTAAATGAGTATTTTTTGGAAGAATGAATGACTGGATACCCCATTTGTACCACTCCTGTCTTTTATGTACTTTATAAAATATCCAGAGTCCAAATAAATTTACTTTTTTTAAGGAACACGTTTACCTGCAATCTTCAACTCTATTACCATTAACTTCTGTATAACAACGGTTTGGTTGACAAGGTATCCTTTGTTGAGTTTTCCTTGTACCCATATGCATCCCTTGTTTTTCTGGGGTCCCTGTGCTTTATATATTTAAACTCTACATAACCAAGTAGCAGCTAAGACCATCACATATTCTTCTGCCCTTGCATGAAACCTCAAAAATAATACTAATGATAGAATAATAACCATGCATTTTATAAACATATTTTGCATTTGACTAATTTGCACATGTTAAAGATTTGATGTAACTAATAATTCATCAGTCTTTTCCCCATGCAAACCAAGAAAATGATAACATCAGTTTGAATATCAAACATAATGATACTGAGGCAGCTTTCAATCATCACAAAGAAAATGATAGCATCAGTTTGAATATCAAACACAATGATACTGAGGCAGCATTCAATCATCCATGCTAATGGAATAGATACAATCCGTCCCCACCAATAAACGCAAAGTCTCACTTTACCCTTGATTTATTTTTCTCTTTAACCCATTATAATATCTGCTAAGATGTGGGAAGACAGAAACTATGGCTTTTTTTTTTTTCCTCTGCCCAACCTCTTTGAACAGTGGTAACTGAAAGTAGTATAACGTCCTCTATGAAAAAGGAGAAGGAAGAAAAGGAAGGAACGCAGAAGAGGGAGGAGGCATGGTAACTCACAGAGAATATCAGGTCCCTAGATATTGTGGGGGGGAATTCTATTTTGGAAGAAACTTTAAGCCACCTAGAAGAGACTTGCCAATAACGGGAAAGATAACTCAATGACATTAGACATTAATTCTGGATCCAGACTGAACAATTAAAGGCAGGTCTATTCTCAGTATTCTGGAGAGATATAAAGAAGTTCAGAGAAGTTATCAGACTTGCATGTACACAACCTTCCTCTACAGAATCACATGGCTGTTCCTGGTCTTCTGCCTCCAAGTGGTTAAAGCAATATTTCTTCCAGTGAGATGCATGTAATTTTTCATTATATGGTTTAAAATCAAGCTCCAGTCTTAGAAAACAGAAACAGAAAATCAACATTGTGAAGTGTTATAGATTTTGCATGTCTAAACAGCTGTGATGAATTAGTCACAGTTACAATGAAGTGTAGGAAAAAATCTACAGGCAATATATTGCTTCTGCAAGTTTTATATTAAAGTAAAAGAAAACCCTCAAGTAATACTATATAATAAATTATTGTAACAGTGGTTGGCAGTAGGAGTAATTTAAATAAGATTAATTTAACAACCTTTAAATATCAATAAGTAATAAATATCTTCATGCATGGGGGGTCCACATTTCACTTTATTTGGAAATAATGAATAATGCCAGTTGCCTAATATAACCCTAATAACAGAATAGTAATATTCTGCACTTTAACAATTTTCATTAGAAGAGCTCAAGTATTGCTTTCATTTGACAGAAACTGCTTCTGTTCCATATTAAGCATGCAAAGTAAGTTCTGTGAAGAAGTTCCCAAATTAACTTTGCAAAGGAAAAGCAAAACGAACCTGAACACTAAACCAAAGCATGCTATCAACTTCAGGGCCCTTACTTTTGCAATGGTTTGTTCTTAACTCTAATATAAAGTACTTGTCAAACCTAGAGACACCTGGCTTTTGACAGATTTTAGTGCCTCACACAATCTTTTGTGGAGTTTTTCAAATTACTTCATTGCCAAAAAAAAAAAAAAAAAAAAAAAAAAAAAAAGCAGGGGCGGGGGGTGGATGGGGGAGGAGAGGGTGTTATTCTATAGGTATAGGTACACACACATTTGGCTTAACTTGCAAATTGCCACCATCCCCCTTCTCATCTCGTCTTCCTTCCCCTCCTTCTTCTCTACTGCCTCAGACCCTATCTTACCTTGCTTCCTAAAGAGTGAATTTCTGCCATGACACTGTCACAGTTATACTTTAGGTTTGTTAAGTGAGCAAAAAGGAGGATGCAAAACTGCATATACATTATATTCTTAATATTTTTTAATTATGTGCTTTCAACTTAAAAAAATGGTAAAGATTTTTCCATTGTGCAAGTACTGAGTTACTCTTAACTCTCATTTACTATATTTCCAAATTTCCCAGAGTAAAATGTATTATTTCAATTAGTAAATAACAATAATATATAAACTCTCAAATGTTTATTTTTAAGTTTAAATTAGGTATGCCCCTCTGCCCCCGAGTCTCAAACACCTTACATAAAAATGTATGTAATAAAGTAATGAGCGTTGATTTAAGGAGTGGAAAGAATGAAAGTAAAGTTGGTGGGTTGATCACAGCTTTGCATTAATCAGACAGCTGGACATTTGATCAGAAAATGAAAGAGAAGACACAGAATGGCTTTGAAGAGTGAAACAACACTGCTGAAATAAAAGACATAACAGGTTTAGGGACCAGCCCCATAAAAGTTGGTTTGACTAAGAGTCTAAAATAGAGCCTCCATGAACGTGATGTGATGAGCATGGAGTGTTATATGCAACTTATGAATTACTGAACTCTACATCTGAAACTAATGATGTACTATATGTTGGCTAACTGAATTTAAATAAAAATAAAATAAAATAGATCCTCCAAAATCAGGGAGGAAGGGTTTGCTTGGATTGATTTATTAAAATTTAAAAAAGGTGACATTGATGGAAAAACTGAGAGCTTTCCCCCTAAGGTCAGGAACACGGCAAGGATGTCCACTATCACCACTGCTATTCAACATAGTATTAGAAGTCCTAGCCACAGCAATCAGACAACAGAAAGAAATAAAAAGCATCCGAATCGGCAAAGAAGAAGTCAAACTCTCACTCTTTGCAGATGATATGATACTTTATGTGGAAAACCCAAAAGACTCCACCCCAAAACTGCTAGAACTCATACAGGAATTCAGTAAAGTGGCAGGATATAAAATTAATGCACAGAAATCAGTGGCATTCCTATACACCAACAACAAGACAGAAGAAAGAGAAATTAAGGAGTCGATCCCATTTACAACTGCACCCAAAACCATAAGAGACCTAGGAATAAATCTAACCAAAGAGGCAAAGAGTCTGTACTCAGAAAACTATAGAATACTCATGAAAGAAATTGAGGAAGACACAAAGAAATGGAAAAACGTTCCATGCTCATGGATTGGAAGAATAAATATTGTGAAGATGTCAATGCTACCTAGAGCAATCTACACATTTAATGCAATCCCTACCAAAATACCATCCACTTTTTTCAAAGAAATGGAACAAATAATCCTAAAATTTGTATGGAACCAGAAAAGAACCCGAATAGTCAGAGGAATGTTGAAAAAGAAAAGCAAAGCTGGTGGCATCACAATTCCGGACTTCAAGCTCTATTACAAAGCTGTCATCATCAAGACAGTATGGTACTGGCACAAAAACAGACACATCGATCAATGGAACAGAATCAAGAGACCAGAAATGGACCCTCAACTCTATGGTCAACTAATCTTTGACAAAGCAGGAAAGAATGTCCAATGGAAAAAAGACAGTCTCTTCAACAAATGGTGTTGGGAAAATTGGACAGCCACCTGCAGAAGAATGAAACTGGACCATTTCCTTACACCACACACAAAAATAGACTCCAAATGGTTGAAAGACCTAAATGTGAGAGACAGGAGTCCATCAAAATCCTAAAGGAGAACACAGGCAGCAACCTCTTTGATCTCAGCCATAGCAACATCTTCCTAGACACATCGCCAAAGACAAGGGAAGCAAGGGCAAAAATGAACTATTGGGACTTCAACAAGATCAAAAGCTTTTGCACAGCAAAAGAAACAGTCAACAAAACCAAAAGACAACTGACAGAATGGGAGAAGATATTTGTAAATGACATATTAGATAAAGGGCTAGTATCCAAAATCTATAAAGAACCTACCAAATCAATACCCAAAGAACAAATAATCCAATCAAGAAATGGGCAGAAGACATGAACAGACATTTTTCCAAAGAAGACATCCAAATGGCCAACAGACATATGTTAGTGATTTTTAAAAGCTAGTTCCTACTTTGATAAATTAGGAGCTACTATTACCTTCACTGCTTAAACCCGGAGTCTTCAAAAGTTGTGAGGTTGTTAAAAATCCAGATCTCAGCTCACTAGCACACATTTCAATGCATTTGGTTTTAGAATTGACACAGGAATGTGCATTTTTAGCATGAGTTCCCACCTGAAACCAATAAAATTATTCAAGGACCATACTTCATAAAACAGTGGATTCCAATGGGGATTCAGTGATTTTTGACTAAAATCAACCATTTAACCAGCATGTTTTTCTAGGCTAATATTCTTAGATATCTTGAAAAGAAAAGAAATAACTTAACTATGCAAAATGTAATGTCCAATTATAATTAAATACTCCATTATAGACAGAGAAATATAAAAATATGTTGGAAGGAGCCCAACAAAGATTTGAAAATAACCGAGCTTTTCTGTATCATTTGTTCAATGAATATTAAAGGTTGTAGTTGAGTGAAATAGCAGTAAAAGAAAATGAAGCAAATAAATAGATTGCAAAAACTGTAATCTGAAAGTGGCATTTTATTTGTGTCTTGAGCATATAACACATTTTTCTTTCATTAAATTGTTGCATGCTGTTTTCTTGCATCTATTCATCCTATTAGCTCCTGATTCATAATTTGACTGCTTATAGCCCTGATTCTTAAACAAAAAAGAAGAAATAGGTCACTCAAGTTCTTACACCAGAGGCTGCAGATGCACTCAGCTCAAAGAAGTCACTCGAATCCTTAATATGGTCACAGTGCATCACAATATCGTTATCACAAACCCTATCCTGTCTTGAGTAAATATATGCATTCTGGCCATTTACAAGTGAAAAGTGGTCAGAGTTCATGTCAAAAATGAAATATTCCTAGCACATCCTAGCCATGCCAAAAATATCTAGAGCAAGCAACATGACCTAGTACTTTTTTTTTTATTTTTCATTTTTTGCTTCCAAGTTCCCTACTATCTTTGTCAAATGTCAACTTTGGAAAAATAGTTCCTCTTTAGGGGTGTGACAATTACACAAATAATAGCAAAAACCAAGCTTTCTCTTGACATATTTCTATTTCACCTCTTTACCCCAATACTTCTGCTGTAATAATTAATTCATTCAATAAATATTCATTTCTAAGAACTGTCACCCAAAATCCAAAAAATAAGGGTGTGTATGTGTTCAAGTTCAGCTAACCCAAATCCTCAAATCTTCCTCATTAAAGAAGAAGAAAACAATTGAGTTAACAAGTCCTCACATTGTATCAACCCAGTTCAGAATAACCAAAGAGCTCCCAACCAGAAGGTGGGTAAGATGAAAACTATCAAAGCGTTAGGAGAAACAAGGAGATGGAAGAAATATATGGGGTGTAGGGATGGGGAGGGAGAAGTCAATACAGAGTATAAGATGAAATATGAGAATGTACCAAAACACTAATAAGATAATCCATTAGGACAACTTTGTGAATGCATCTATACAAAGGCCACAACCAAAATGAACATATAACCATTGCATGAAATGAAAATACACGTGTGATTGGGTGTCTGCAATGAGTGATCACATGGTTTGGGTCATACAGTTCTGGTGGCCAGGGGAGAGAGGACATGTGGAGGTGAAGGGCATGGTCCCCACTCTCAAGAAGCTCACTTTCTCACCTTTCACTGATCGTGACACTGTTTGTAAAGGCCAGCCCACAGAGATTCCCAACTAACGTGTAATGAAACATGGGTCACGTGATTTGGATCAAGAGAGATGAGTGAGAATTCGTAAGGCAAAGAAGAAAAATAAGGGCCATCTAGGCAGGAAGAGCAACTTGCTCCAAATGGTTTGGAAATGACCGGAAGCAGTACGTTTAAGAAGCAAATTACTAAGGTGCTGAGTATCTGTAGCCTGCATGTGAACAAACATGGCTGGAGAGAAAAAAGAAAGGTAGATTGGATATCATCCTGAAGAAGTATGAAATTGATTCTAATAGGAACAGAAGCTACTTAAGAGGCTCATAGGGACAGAGTGGAAGGGATGAGAAGAGGGGAATTAGGATGAAGACAAGCGAGGAAGGGAATCAGCTGAAGTCGGGGTGAAAGCACATGGATAGAAGTCACTGTATGCTGACAGCTCTGGTACATTTTCATACACTTGCAGAATTTTTGTTTTGCATTAGACTCAATTTTATTTTTTTTAAAGGCAAAACCTTTCACAACAATTGTAAATGAAGCTTTCAATCTTGGTTTTGTAACAAAACAGAAATGATGGTACTTTTTTTTTTTTTTTTGGTAACTCCCCAGTACAGAGAATATTTTCATCGTCTGACTAATGACACTCCCACACAAGTTATCCTCTCTTGAAATCAAAGAGAGAAGATGGTGAGACTTTTTAAAATTTGGGATACAACTTAAAAAAACATGAAAGGTGTAGTTTTTCTGAATTCATGTTTTGCCATCGTTCTTGAGAGAACCCAAAGGCTCTCTGTGGAGGGTTGTTTATTTAGTGCTAGAGAGTGAGCTTTCAGAGAACCACTGCTTTGCTTGTTCTCTGCACCTGCCCAGCACCAGCCTGTGTCAGCATACGTGAGGGTGCAACTGTCCGCCGCAAAGGATTCAGACCAGATGGTTGATGTCTCAAAGAGAAGGATGAACCCTCTTTGGTTGAAAAAGATAATCCCTGCAATTCTTACTCCTCACAGCAATGTCACACCGCCTCAGAAGTTCTACTATAAAACATGAAATCTTGAAAATGTAGCAAAGTGCTAGGAACATGGCAAAAAGTAAGTATGATTACCGAAGTACAAAGTCATTCAATAGACCTAAAATCAGGCTCCAAATCAAGACAATGTGGGGAGAAATGTGGGGATAAAAACCCCAAAGCCCACTCTTTCTAAGAGTTACAAGTGCCTCTGCATCCTGTGAACAGAGCTATACAGCAAGAAAAGAAGAGCAGGTGGAAAGGATGACAATGTAATCGGAGAAACAGAGGTCATGTTTCAAAGTTCAAAGCATGTGGCTCATTAGGACAACAGACTCACCCCCTCCCCCACCCCCAGAAGAGCAGAGATTTGAAATCTGTAACTGGTCAGAACTAAAAGGCCAACTCACACTCTCTGATAAGCCTCCACAAACAGCTTCTTGACATAATCCTGAGGCTATTAGGATCTAATGATCTGAAAAATATTTTTGATTAGAGGAGCATCAGATTGACAGATATCAGAGGACAGTAAGGTAGTCCCATATCACAATGATAGATGCTGTTTCTGTGATAATGAATAGACTGTTCAAACCTGGGTCCTCCACTTTCATTCTCAAAGGAGACTACTGGCACTCGGGAATACTTAATTACCAAGTCACCCCGTCCCAAGCCACTTACCCTGTGGGTACCCAATAAATATTAATTAAGGATGATGATAAAGAGCAGCTCATTCTGGGGTGAGACGAGTCTGCTGTTTAGCGGTGCAGCACCCATCTTATACAACACCACAGGTAGAAGAAGGAGGCAAAATGATTTTTCTAATTGAAACCACAGGGGGTCTTTAGGTAACAGAATGTAATTACCTAACCTGGAATTTGGCCAGAGCAATGGGGTGTACGCCTCATGTTTTCAAAGAAGAGGTCATGATTGCGCAAAAGTGGGAGATCCTTAATCCACATTGACATTAAGTGACAAAACTGACCACGGTGAATGTTTCGTTGTCAAAGGTAAATGATTGCCCTGGTAAGATAATGCATTACTGAGGTATTTTAGTAAGGACCTATTTTGTAGGAGAACATCTATTTGAAATACTTCATGAAAAGAGTCTGAGGAATTAGACCCTGCTGCAAGCCAGGGATCTTTTCTATTCTGCCCCCTTATGAAAAGTTGCTTTATATTGGGAAGTGTCAATAGTTCATCAGGCATCAGGGGAGAAGGAAGTGAGGAACAGGTTCTTTCTCTCTTAAGTGCTCTGCTAGGACTGGTTTGCTACTCATGCATCTTTTTTCATCCTGAGGAGTTTTATCCCCTTTGATTTTATCATCCTACTTACTCACTCTGATCCTGTAACATTGTAACAGTGTCCTCATTTAGCCAGAGAATAATGTTTTGGCTGGAGAAACCAGCACTTCCTCCTCTTCAGCTTGAAGTGACCACCTAGAATGATTAAAATGTCCCAAGATTCTAATTATGCAAATACTTTTGATAGTCTTTCAAATTTAAATTTTACACTGCTCTTGTTTTTAAATCTGCAACTGATGTGCTAATGCGCTTATTTTATTTTGTAAGTCTCTCTAGGATTTAAATTGCTCCATTTTTGAGGGCTACGAGGGAAAAAAAAAATCAAATCTACAGATGGCTAGCATCTGTGGTTCTACAGTGTTAACATGTACAATAACACACAGTCTCTAATTGAATACCAGAACGTAACTCAATCGAGGGTCTGTGCTAACATCATAAACCATGACAGTGCAGCCCAAGCAATTAATAAATAGTAATAGCATCTCTCAATTGAATTGTCAGGAAGGGGCACTGTGATGCGAGTTCCTTCAGTATACTTTTCTTGAATTACACCTGTTAACAAAAGAAAAATGGATGCTCTTCTAAAATCATGTCGCAGCCATTAATTTTTAATATGTGGCACTAAAGAAAAACAATAACAACAACAAAAAGGAAGATATATAACGGACAAAGAGAAGGTGATTAATAACTGATTACTGCTATTTGGGAAGAGTTTTGGTCTCTGTGACATTGTTTCAGCTTAGTAAAATCCATCTGAACCTCCAGATCTCCTCAGTGTCATTTAAAAAATCGAAGTAAACATCAGCGTTGAAAGAAGTAATACAAAGAGACAGGGCAATCTTCTAAAGCTACCAGGCATTTCTTCCTGCTGCTGATAAACATATCCTTGAACAGTTCAGAGAACTAAATGAGGAGGGAGAATTTTGTGAGTATTTCGAGCAATAGGCTGAAATGAATCACATCAAGATCACAATGCTACCCTGGAAGTACTATTTTCTGCCCTAACTTCATTTCTAAAAGGACTTGTCCTAGTTCTGTTTTAAAATCCATTCCAATTGATTTAGAGTTCAAGATCATCTATATTTGTGGCATGGCTGCATTTCCTTTGCTTGTACTAGGAATTCTCTTTACTCTGGGCTAGTACATGGTAGAGGCAAGTAGGAGAGAACCTATGTAACATGGGCTTTGGGGTCACAAGAATCAGTTTTCAACCAATGACTTATTATTTCTTGAGGTGAAAAACACTTGATACTGACTACATAATGTTAGAAAAACTTTACAAATTCAAATTGTTATTGACTGTAATTGTAAAAGAACTATAAAGATTAAGTTCTTTTTGTTTGTTTTGTTTTTAGGTTGCGAACAATAAAAACTAATTTAAGTCATCCTAAACAACACGGGAAGTTCATTTTAAGGATGCTGGACCCCTGCAAGGACCCACATGAAAGAGGAACAATCAGGAATTCAGGAAGGGAGGACAACCAAGGCACTGCCACAGAGTACTGCCTTCAGACATTCTGGGAACTTCCTTAATAGGCACTACATCCCAACTCCCATTATCCAGATTTCCAGGAGAACATCTGCTGCAAGCTGCTAACTCCAGCCAGGGTTGCACACCTTGCTTCTGTTCTAATAATCTGTGGCCAGGGAGGCTAGGTCATAAAACACACGTGGCTATTCTAGGCCCATCTGTGTGATCCTATGGTCAGAGACCATGTTGAAGAAGAAGTTGATATGGTAGGCTAGGGAAACATCCACAAAGAATTTGCAAGCACAACTCCCATTTCACTACGGCCAATGCTGCCTTCAGATTTATGTCAATTCTCGCTGTCTACACTATCAAATCTATGAACAGTTAACTTTATACACTTTACATTACTTTGCAGTCTTAAAAGAAAAGGAGCATGATTACTTGCCAATTTATTGAACTATGAGTTTGCATTAGCTTAAGAAAACTGATGGTGGCATTTGAAAATTTTGACCTTGAGGCCTTCTCAACAAATGTGTGTGGTGTTCATTTTAAAGTATTAAAATAAAAACTTTATATTAAAAAGTTCCACCATTATAAAGATTGTATATCATCTAAATAAATTCATTTGCCTTTGTGGATTGAAAATGTCATCTAACCACAGTTCAACAATTTTAGAGACTGTATATTAAAATTATTCATAATAGTCTAAATGAAATCTTAAAAATATGAATTATTGCAGTTGGTTGAATATATTAGGTTTTTCTTATCCTAGTGTTTTTATCTAGGGTCATCTGTTCAGTCCAACTTTAAGTCTTGCTCATAACAGACTAAGGTAGACAGTTAGAAAAATGGCATAATTGGATTTTTAAAAAGAATCTTCTATTTTTCTAATGAAGAATAGAGAAAACACATTTATGTTTTTTTTTTTAAACCTTCATTTCACTTGAAATCATAGTCCTCTTCATGTCTTGGCTTCAAACATGTTTGTTTTATACTGATTTATATTTATAATTCTCTCTATTTGTAGGGAAACCCTCTACTAATCCTCTTTCTCTGGACTGGACACACAGTATCAGTCACTGGCAGAGGAATGATATATAAATGAATGAATGAATCAACAAGAAATCATATATCACACATAAATATTGAAAGAGTTTCCCAACTGCCTCTGAGTTGGTTCTCCAAACATTCAATTCTATTACTTCCTTATTCAAAAGATTTTAAGTTAACTCCTTATTGTCTAAAAGTGAAGTTCTACATCCTCTAAACCTTCAGAACTTTAGATAAGTTTCTTTTCTAGCCTTTTCTCTTGGCAATTAATTGTTAAATTTTCTGCAAGAAGTATACCTTCTTACCTCTGGTACCACTGTTGCTCTCTTTAATCTGATAGAGGCAGCTGCCTGTTCTCTATCATATGCTCCATGGGAGAATGTTCTCTGGAATTTCCAGTATTAATTATAGCGACTCTTCCATACACACGCAAAATACTAGTGGAGTGAATCAACGAAGGGATGGGTCATGAAATTCTAATAATCCTTTAAGAATGAACTCTAATATCACTTTTTCCCATAAAGGTGATCCTAATTATTCCACCTAGAAATCATCTTTCTTCCCTCTAAACTCCTTTACATCACCCAAGTAACAGATCATGTTGCCTCCTTAGTCAGGTGGGTCCTGACCATACCTTCTACGCTCATGTCACTGTCTATGCCTATTACTCTATTTTGTATTTTTTTTTTTTTGGTTTGATATTCTTCTTCCACTAAAACATCACACCAATTCCATGGTTCAGGGACCATTGATTTCCTGTTTATAAGTATATAAATATAGATGCTCAATAAATGAGTGGGTTCCTAGAGAAACATATACAAATATTATTTACTCCCTTGGATTCTAGATATTTGGCTCAAATCTTTCTCACTGACAAAATCCTTAAAAGTTAAGACAGTAGGTAATTCATCTTTGATCTTGCATATCTCACATTCTCATTCATTCAATAACAACAGTAACAGTAGCAAACGTTTCCTGAGTGTTTACTAGATCCCAGGAACTGTGCTAAGGTGATTTTACTGGATACTCACAAGAATTCTGTGAGGTAGTAACTACTGTTACTCCATTTTCAAATGAGTAAATGAAGGCTGCAGAGAAGTCAAGTCACTTGCCCACGCCACAAGAAATTGAATGTCAATGCCAGTATTGAAGACAGGTATATTAGACTCCACAATCTATGTTCTTAATGAGCATAGTCCCGTGACATTTCCCATTGTATCAATAAAGGTTTCCTTAGTGAATGAGATTTGTGAATATGAATCTATCAAGGACAAAAATACCTTATTTTTGTCTTCACAAATCAGAACATGGAATCCCACCCCAGGAAGGGTGTGGGATTCCTATCAATCACCTCACTTAACCCATGCCCAACCCCTATCCTTTAAGTACATCTCCTCTATGATTTCCTGGTGAAGATTTTGTCCAGCTTCTGCTGGGAAACCTCTAGAGAAAAGGAGTGGACTTGCTCTAGCAGTGGACTTTGGCATTGCCGGATAGTTCTGAACTTTCAAGCGAGTCAAAATTATTTTATAATGAAGCAAAATCTGCCTTCCCAAACATTCCATTCACATAGCTACTCCTTTTCCCTGAGATCACATAGGATAATTGAAGTTCCTCACAAAGGCTAGCACCACATCCCACTGGGAATTCTCCTCCATAGGCTAAGCAAACCGGGGTCTTTTGACTGTTTTTTTTTACCTTTGCATAGCACCAGGGATAGCTTCTTGGAAAATAATGTGAAGCTTTGTACAAATTTTTAAAAATAGCCATGTAAATTTTATAAAATTACAAAAGCTAAATATAAAATAAAAAGAGCTATTTGCTCAAAACCTCCTTAGTAGCATTATGTATTATTTAATGAAAGCTAACATAAATTCTTTCCTACTTTGTGAAGAGGCTGTACTCAGCCCATTACATGCATTATCTTATTGCATCTTTATAAGATGTCATGATGTAGGTGCTATTATTAATAATTTTGGTAACTTCATTTTCTAGATCATGGAACTCAGTCCCAAATAGAGTTATGTGCTTCTCAAGGATGTTCAAGTCGTGAGTGGGAATGACAACAACAATAAGCTCTCTAATTTTAAAACCTATGCTCTTAGCCACTACTCTATACTGCCTCATTAACTGAAAATGATATATAGATGTTTACTAAGTACATAATGTAATTTGAATTTCAAAGATTTCTACAATTTTATAATGATATAAAGGCATCTCTGCTATCTCACCAACTTCTCTCTTGCTCTACCTAAAGCAATAAGGTTTACATTGAAAATACTCATTTAGCCTTTAAAATACTAACAATGTTATAGACATACAATTAAAAAATTGTCCATTATCCCCATGCTTTCTCGCTCTTTTTATTTACATCTTTTCTATTTAGTTTTATTTTGCTTTGCTAGGGCAGTAATTACTTGAGATAACACTGCCACAGCTATTATGTGATACTCAGAGATCCCACAAACTTTGTTCATTCTCCTGATGACTTCTGACGCCTTGGTATTCTTTAGACCAGGTAGTTAGTTGAGTGTGGGTGGGCAAGGGAGTAACAAGATGAATATACAGGTGAATGGCTGTACGTATTTCACTGGGATTTTCAATACAACACCTCATGGACTGTTTAGACAAAAGCATAGAGAGCTGAGTATCCTTGACAACAGTGTGGGTATATAGCAAAACAAAAGAAAGACCAGGAGATTCACAGTAGGAGATCTAAGCAGTAGATCGTTGGAGTAACAGCTGACAGCTTTTTGGCAAAAGCCTCAAAATTTTTCAGATGTGTTCACAAAATGTACCACAGAGAGTGGGTCATTAGAACGTTTGAACAAAAGGCATTAATAATTGGCATAGTGGCTGATATACCACTGTAAATACTGATGTTGAGTGTTAAAATTTCTCTGTGGTTACAAGTAATGGTTATAAGTAATGCAGTTACAGATGGAAAGAATAATCAGTGAATAAGGAATGAAAAATGGCTTTTAACACCAGTTAACTTTTTAGTCATTGAGCTGAGCTCCCCCATAGGTAGAATGGGGCAAAAAAAGAGTTTTCCTAAAATTTGTATGGAACCACAAAAGACCCTGAATAGCTAAAGCAATCCTGAAAAGCAAAGCAAAGCTGGAGGCATCACAATTCCAGACTTCAAGTTACATTACAAAGCAGTAGTAATCAAGAGAGTATGGTACTGGCACAAAAATAGACACATAGATCAATAGAACAGAATAGAAAATCTAGAAATAAACCCACAATTATATGATCAATTAATCTTTGACAAAGAAGGCAAGACTGTGCAATGGGAGAAAGACAGTTTCTTCAACAAATGTCATTGGGAAAACTGGACAGCTACATGCAGAAGAATGAAACTGGACCACTTTCATACATCATACACAAAAATAAATTCAAAATGAATTAGAGACCTAAATGTGAGACTTGAAACCATAAAAATCCTAGAAGAGAACACAGGCAGTAACTTCTTTGATGTTGGCCATAGCAATTTTTTTCTAGGTATGGGAAGGTAAGGGAAACAAAAGCAAGGGAGAGAGTCAAGGAAAACAAAAGCAAAAGCAAAAAAAAAAGTTGGGACTACATCAAAATAAAAAGCTTCTGCAGAGCAAAGGAAACAACAAAACTAAAAGGCAATCTACAGAATGGGAGAAGATATTTGCAAATGACATAGCCAATAAAGGGTGAGATCCAAATACACAAACAGCCTATAAAACTGAATACCCCCAAAATAAATAATCCAATTAAAACTGAAAGCAGGAGAGATGAACAGACATTTTTCCAAAGAAGAAATACAGATGGCCAACAGACACCCAAAAAGATGCTCATCATCACTTATCAGCAGTGAGTGTAAATCAAAACTATGAGTTATCACCTCACACCTGTCAGAATGGCTAAAATCAACAACACAAGAAACAACAGGTGTTGGTGAGGATGTGGAGAAAAAGGAATCCTTGAGCACTGTTGGTGGGAATGCAAGCTGGTGCAGCCACTGTGGGGGTTCCTCAAAAAGTTAAAAATAGAGCTACCCTATGATCCAGCAATCACACTACTGGGTATTTATTTACCCAAAGAATACAAGAACACTAATTCGAAGGGATACATGCACCCTTATGTATAAACATACATTTATAGCATTATTTACAATAGCCAAGATTTAGAAGCAGCCCAGTGTCCATTGATTGATGAATGAATAAAGAAGATGAAGAAGATGTGATGTGTGTGTGTGTGTGTGTGTGTGTGTAATGGAATATTATTCAGCCATAAAAAAGAATGAAAACTTGCCATTTGAAATGACATGGATGGAGCTAGAGAGTATTTTGCTAAGTGAAATAAGTTAGAGAAAGACAAATACCATATGATTTCACTCATATGTGGAATTTAAGAAAAAAGACAAATGAGTAAAATAAGAGAGAGACAAAGCAAGAAACAGACTCTTAATTATAGAAAACAAACTGATGATTACCAGAGGGAAGGGGAGTGGGTTGATGAGTGAAATAGGTGATGGGGATGAAGGAGTGCACTTATGATGAGCCCAGGGTGATGTATGGAAGTGTCTAATCACTATATTGTACATCTGAAACTCATATAACAGTGTATGTTAACTAATTGAAATTAAAATAAAAACTTAGAAAGACGTTTATCCTACTTATTTCACTGGTAATTGGAAACAATGTTCCTGACAGTTTTGGGATACTTCCTGTCTCATCTGAAATTGAAGTCGATTTCTCAATGATCATGTGTGATATCTAACGATAGTAGACATTTATTATTTAACTTCAGGACATTTATACTTACTCCAGTAAACAGCTCACAATTTGAATTTAGGGATATGCCTCTTCTCTTCCTAATCTGAGTATATGAGATTCCATCCACCTTTAAGAGTGGACATTTGTCCCTGGAAATAAACATTCAACATAATTTATTCATTGTGTCACTGTGACTGGTTCAGAAACAAGTGATCCTTAAGATGTTTGCTCAAAGCCCTCTTAGCATCCTGCAGATAGTGACAAATGAAGTCACTGCACAAACTTGAGAAATACCAAGATGCTAAGTCCTAATGATAACATTGGATTCCTGAAACTAGCTACCTTATTCTAGGATTTCCCATTATATCAAAGGATTCATTGTCTTTTGTGTTTAAGCATGTTGAGTTAGACGTTTTGTCACTGGCAACAGAAAAATTTAACTAATAAATCAAAAAATAACTTGAATCTAATTAATCTTGGTTAAGAAGCCAGGCTTATACTACATTATATATTGATGTTTTCCAAATATTTATGATGATGCAGCCCTTTTGTCATATAACATCTAAAAATTTTGGAGGGATTAGTGATAATACGATAGACATTTTGAGACATGGGTATAATGATCACTGCATTCACTAGATCTTAGTCTACCATGTTTAAAAGACTATTAATTCATCAAAAATACATTATACAATAAAAAAACTAACAAGCAACATTGAATTACATTTCATGAAAGAAGACATATAAATGACAAATCGGGAAGGTGGGATTCAGCTGGAAAAAAATAAATCAAAACATTAATAGTAGACTTAGTTAAACATGATATACTGATTCTAATTTCTTAGTTTAGGCAAATGTATAAAGGTTACGTAAGGTATTAGCATTAGGGAAGATTCTATCTTTGTAATGTTTCTAGTCTAAAATTATTTCAGAATAAAAAGTTAATTAAAAAAACTTACTATATACATTTTGTGTATCGAGTTGGCAAGATTATTTTAATAGCAATATAAAATGTGGCTCAATGTGCTGGGAAAAGGGTACCCTTATAAGCTGTGATGGCCGAGTAAAGAAATGCTAACTTTCTGGAGGTTAATTTGGTAATATATCTAAATCCAAAAAATCAGCACTTTTGTCCCAAATTACTCCTTCCAGAAAAATAATTCCTAGAAAATAATATGAAGGATGTATAGATATTTATGTAGGTGAATATTTATGTAGGTGGTATTCTTTTATATTAAAAATTCAAGCTAAGTACATATCCAGTAATAAGGATCTAATAAATGATGGAACATTAATACAATGGAATACTATTTTGTACCAGAAACAAATCATACCATAGTAGGTAAAAATACCTAGCAAAATGAGAGTTTTCTCAGGTAATAGTGGGTGGAGAAAAAGCATGTCATCATGTAATATATGTAGTACAATGCCAATTATGTTATTATTCATTTCTGAAAAGAACGTATATTGAGCACTATTGTAGTTGGCGCTGGGGATATCGATAGCAATGAACAACATGCACAAAAAAGCCGTGTTAATGGAGCATATAGTCTAGAGTGCAATAAAAGCAATAAACAAGCATATTGGATAGTACATTAGGAGGTGGTAAGTTTTATATAGAAAAAATAAAGCAGGATAGGAGATAGGGAGTATGGGAATCCTGGAGAACGGTGTAGCAACTTTAAACTGCTTAGTCCGGAAAGGTCTCTGAGAAAGTGATTCTTAAGCAAAGGCCCAAAGATAGAGAGGGAGTGAGCTTTGTGGTTTTGAGGAACAGGAATCCAGAGTGACTAGAAAGTACACTGGCTTTGAGGGAAGGGCATGCCTGGAGATTTCTAGGCCCTGCAGGGGGGCCAGTGACTGGAGCGCAGAGGAAATGAGAAACAGTACTGGAAGTCCCGCAGATGGCAGACCACATGGGTCATTGTAAGAACTTGGCCTTTACTTGGAGTGAAACAGAGAGTGTCATTGCAGGGATTTGAATGGAAGGGGAGCATGGTTTGATTTATCTTTAAAAGGATCATTCTGGTTGCCATGTTGGAAAACAGAGATTGAAGTAGGCCAAGAGTAAAATCAGGAAGGCTTGTTAAGAAAACCAATGCAATGATCCAAGGAAGCAATGATTGTGAGTTAGACTACAGTAATAGCAGTAGAAGTGGTTAGCAGTGGTTAGATGAGATGTTTCTAAATTGTAATAACTGAGAGAACTGGATATGGGAGTGGTGTGGCATGAATCAGGGACTACTTTAAAGATTTTGACCTGAGAAAATAGGATGGAGTTACCATTAACTGAGATGGGGAAGGCTGTAGCTAGGGCCAGTTGGGAGAAAAGCTCAGAAATTCAATTTTGAACATGTCAAGTTTAGGATATTTCTTAGACCTCTAAGTGCAAATATTAAGTAATCAGTTGACTATTTAAATATCGAGTTAAAGTTGGATCTGATAAAAAGAGAGACACAAATCTGGGTAAGACCACCAAAGCAGGTAGATATTACATAGTAAAAAGAAGGTTCCAGTGAGTGAGCCCTGGGAAACACCAACACACAAAGGTCAGACAGAAGAAAGACAACAGCAAAAGAAATTGAGCAAGAGCAGTTAACGAGTTATGAGCAGAACCATCCTGGAAGTTAAGAGATGGAACATTTCAGGGTAGGGAGTGATCTTCTAGGTCAAATGCTACTTATCGGTCCAGTAAGACGAGACCGAGAATGGAAAACTGGATTTAGCAAAATGAGTATCATTAATGATCTTTATAAAGTCAGTTTTAGTGGAATAGAGTGTGTTTCAAGAGTGAGACAGAAGAGTGAGTGTATGATAGTGATTTCAAGGCATATTTCCATTAAGAGAAGGGAATAATTAGGACCATGGATGTGGGATCAAGAATAGATTTTTAAAAAGATGCAATATAACAGCATATTTTATTGTATTTTTTTATTTTAATTTTTTATTGTTATGTTAACCACCACACACCATTAGTTTTTGATGTAGTGTTCCATGATTCATTGTTTGTGCATAACACCCAGTGCTCCACGCAGAATGTGCCCTCTTTAATACCCATCACCAGGCTAACCCATCCCCCCACCCCCCTCCCCTCTAGAAACCTCAGTTTGTTTTTCAGGGTCCATCGTCTCTCATGGTTCGTCTACCCCTCCGACTTACTCCCCTTCATTCTTCCCCTCCTGCTATCTTCTTCTTTCTTTTTTCTTAACATATATTGCATTATTTGTTTCAGAAGTACTGATCTGTGATTCAACAGTCTTGCACAATTCACAGCGCTCACCATAGCACATACCCTCCCCAATGTCTATCACCCAGCCACTCCAGCAACCCTCAGTTTGTTTTCCCGAGGTTAAAAATTCCTCATATCAGCGAGGTCATATGATACATGTCTTTCTCTGATTGACTTATTTCACTCAGCATAACACCCTCCAGGTCCATCCACGTTGTTGCAAATGGCAAGATCTCATTCCTTTTGATGGCTGCATAATATTCCATTGTGTATAGATACCACATCTTCTTTATCCATTCATCTGTTGATGGACATCTTGTCTCTTTCCACAGTTTGGCTATTGTGGACATTGCTGCTATAAACATTGGGGTGCACGTACCCCTTCGGATCCCTACATTTGTATCTTTTGGGTAAATACCCAGTAGTGCAATTGCTGGATCATATGGTAGCTCCATTTTCAACTGTTTGAGGAACCTCCATACTGTTTTCCAGAGTGGTTGCACCATCTTGCATTCCCACCAACAGTGTAGGAGGGTTCCCCTTTCTCCGCATCCCCGCCAACATCTGTCGTTTCCTGACTTGTTAATTCTAGCCATTCTGACTGGTGTGAGGTGGTATCTTATTGAGGTTTTGATTTGGATTTCCCTGATGCCGAGCGATGTTGAGTACTTTTTCATGTGTCTGTTGGCCATTTGGATGTCTTCTTTGGAAAAATGTCTGTTCATGTCTTCTGCCCATCTCTTGATTGGATTATTTGTTCTTTGGGTGTTGAGTTTGATAAGTTCTTTATAGATTTTGGATACTAGCCCTTTATCTGATATGTCATTTGCAAATATTTTCTCCCATTCTGTTGGTTGTCTTTTGGTTTTGTGTATAACAGCATATTTTATACTTAGAATTAAAATCCAAGAAAAAGAGAAGTTATGATGAAAAGGAGAGAAAGGAAAGTTCCTATAGTGACATTATTCAGCAGGAGAAAGAGGATGTGATATTACGCTCATTTTATTTTGCTGTGATTACAATTCTATTTACCTATTCAAATATTTATTTGTGAATTTTGTGGGGTCTCATGTAAGCTCCATTTTTTCTATTTTTCACAATATTTTCACAATTTTATAAATTATACATTTTATGACGAGAAGATATTATATTAATAATGAGTAAGAAAGCACCGAGCATTTCTTTAAATTTTGTATTGTATCTTGTTGCAACAGATGTAGAGCAGAATGATTGAACACACAATTGGTAACCCAGACTTCAGTATGGTGTTCCACCTGAAGTTTTCAAGAGTAATACAACTAAGAAACAATCCTACACTTTTGTCTACCATTTTATATTTGGGTACTTACTAGCCAAAAAATTTAGCAGAACTGGTTTGTGGAAATAGAAATATCATTAGTTAATTCTATGGTCTGAATGGTGGTGTCCCTCCAAAATTTACATGTTAACATCTTAACTCTCAAAGGTGATGGTGTTAGTAGAGGGTGCCTATGAGTGGTGCTTAAATCATGAAGTCATAAGTCTACAAAACAGGCTCCAGGCTGAGCATACAACCCCCATCAGGTGAGCATCAACCATCAAGTGAGCATACAACCAGAAGTCTGCAATCCAGAAGAGGACCCGAACCCAGTCATGCTGGCGCCCTGATCTCATTTTTCAGCCTCCAGACCTGTGAGTGATATATTTCTGCTGCTTCTAAGCCATCTAGCCTGTGATGTTTTGTTATAGCAGTCCAAACAGACCGAAAACAGTTAATTAAAAGACGAGACAAACATAAAACTTTAGGACTGCTAAAAAGGCATCAAACCCCACTCATATACACAGAGCTCACAAACATAATCACATACACATACTACACACAACAAAATATATGCATGAACACACACAAACCACATGCATCCATGTAAACACACACATACAAAGATACATATACAAACATGCACATAAATACCTGCAAACACATGCATCCATGCCTACACGTACACAAACACGGAAGCATGTCTACTCACTCACACACACAGATACATGCAAGTCTGTCTAGTTCTGGTTTCGGCTGAAGGTCTTTGGTTTTCTCTGGTGCTTCCTTTCCTCACATACCATTTCCCACAGGTTTGTGCAAATTCAGATATTATCCTTAATAACTAAGATTCTCACAGAGAACTTCCTGAAGTGACACAAATACTCAGGCCCCAAACCAGAGAAAACTGAAATTAGACTAGATCCTGGACTGAATCCTCAAAGAAAATATCTCCACAAACCACTACATTGAACCAATACATGAAATGAGAGGCCTGCTGGTCACTCTAGCAGGATTCCAGTCTAACTAGTATGTTACATTGCCCCTGCTGAACTAATAAAACAATCTCTCGATATTTACATATGTATATGTGTATATTTTTCTGAACTTTTACAAAAAACTTTCCATTAGTTTGTTCATAGATGTGAAATATAATTGCTCTTTTGATATTTTTTCTCCCTATCCATTTTAAATCATGGAAAATATAAAAAGGTGTACATCAGGCGCTGCTTTAGTCCTCTGATCAATGCTCATCTTGCATGGGCAGAGCATATAATGTAGGTGATGGGGTTGTTACCCTGTATAGGTTGTAAAGGTTCCTAAACCAAACACCATCCAGTAGTTGAGCAGCAGAGAAAAAAAGACATTAAATTATATTTTTCCCTCTAGTGATCTATTCTCTTGGCATATATCTATGCACTGGGAACTTGTATTAGATATTATTTAAAGAATGGTACAAAAACAAAAAAATCAGAGAGTGAGCTCTCTGAGTGCAGGAGCAAAATAAAAAAAAATACAAGCATAGCTCTGGAATATGGTAGATTCTCTTGTATGTTTATGGTTTTTCACCCTCTGAATGCAATTATTATTCTTCATTTATCACTAAGCTACTCCATGCTCTCTATAAAAATCACTGATATGAGGAATTCTCAATCTCAGGAAACAAACTGAGGGTTGCTCGAGTGGTGGGGGGTGGGAGGGATGGGGCAGCTGGGTGATAGACATTGGGGAGGGTATGTGCTATGGTGAGCGCTGTGAATTGTGTAAGACTGTTGAATCACAGATCTGTACCTCTGAAACAAATAATACATTATATGTTAAAAAAATGAAGAAGAAGAAGAAGAAGATAGCAGGAGGGGAGAAATGAAGGGGGGGAATCGGAGGGGGAGACGAACCATGAGAGACTATGGACTGTGAGAAACAAACTGAGGGTTCTAGAGAGGAGGGGGTGGGGGGATGGGTTAGCCTGGTGATGGGTATTAAAGAGGGCACATTCTGCATGGAGCACTCGGTGTTATACGCAAATAATGAATCATGGAACACTACATCAAAAACTGATGATGTAATATATGGTGATTAACATAATAAAAAAAATCATTCTGAAAATAAGACATGATTTACTTTTTTTTTCCAGAAACTTGAAGGATACCTTATAGATAACAATAATGAGGGGGCATTTCAACTGGACATTAGGAAAAATTTTAATATGAGTGTGTTTACAAATGTGTATTGTATATATAATTTGTATCAATGTTCACATGTGCATATTTGTGTACCTAGGTATCTATCATTATTAAGGTGGTTATACCCTATATCAAAAGGAAAGCTGCCTGGAGTCAATAGTTAGCATTTTGCAACCCAATAGGTACCGAGATTCAAAATGCGTACCCTGTACAGCCTCAGTTTGCTCTTATCTTCCCCCTGTAACTTAAGAGTATTTAGGCATTCCATGTCGTAGTGACACAGTTCTTCCCAGGCCTTGCTGTTTCATTCTTCAACCTATTGCACTTTGGAAGTGACAAAAGCCACTTCCCAGGAAGCTGTGAGACAGCCTCTCAGTAAAGGAGGTCTATTTCCCTGCCCCCCTCCTATCCCAAATTCCATACTCATGACACAGAAGCACAGTTAGAGATGAAAAATATGGTTCATTATCTTGGTAGCGCAGAGAAAAATGTTATGGCTTTATTTAGCAGTTGCTTTTATGCTTTTAAAAACATGTTAATTTCATTTTTTATGTAATTGTGCATTAAATCATCTCAGACAATTGTGTGATTTGGAAATAAAAGTCCAACAAAATAAGTAAAAGCTATAATGTGGTTTTATCCTTACCGCTTTTTGTAGTCTGTTTTTATGTTCCTCAAGCATTAGTGTCTCTGCTCCTTCCTGGGAAGATTAATCTGGAGGCTCGTAGAGACTCTTGTCTTCCTGTCTTTAGTTCTCCTGGTGCTCTGAGATTTTCCCTGTGGTTTCTGCATCTACTACTCATGAATTATCAGCCCCCAAAACATTAGGACTTAGAAAGCCTCATGATCCTTTATTCGACATCCTAAGAGGGCCACCAGCATGGATGAAGGCCTCAACCCTGAGGGAGAAATATTAAAGAGACCTAAACTGCCCCAAGTAAAATTATGAATCCTAAGCTACAGACTACACTGTACTCACCAGAATACTAGGGATGCATTTTTTTTTACTAGAATATAGGCAATGGAATATGTGCAATGTAATTCAGCATGTTTGGGAGATGTTTTTCTTTTATCTTAAAGAAAAGTTGGTTCATTTGACACATAGCATCTTCCATAGCTCCTATTTTAAACACTTTATGAAGGCTGAGGCATTCTGATGGAAGTTAATGATGGACTGTGACTCCTGAGTGTGGCCTCTGTGTTATAAGGTGATTTAAGACTCATTTCACATGTTAATTTTTTTTCAAATGTCTCTCAATACATATAAACAAACTCTTTTGTCTTTCCTTAGTGTGTTTTAATGTAGATTATTGTTGTAAGGCATTACACTTCCTTTAAGGCAGTGTGCACAAGTTTGCTAGGATTGTTAGGACAAAGTACCGCAGGTGAACAACCGAAATTTACTGTCTTACAGTTCTGGAGGGTAGAAGTTCAGGATCAAGGCACCACAGGGTTGGTTTGCTCTGAGGGCCATGACGGAAGAACCTTGCAGGCCTCTCTCCTTGGCTTGCAGATTGTTGTTTTCTCCCTCTATGTTATTGTGCCATCTCCTCTCTGGCATGCCTCTGGGTCCAAGTTCCCCTTTTTATAAGGACACTGGGTTTATGGAACTAAGGCCCACCCAAATGGCCTCCTTCTAACTTAATTACCTCTTTTTTTTTTTTTTAAGATTTTATTTATTTGTCAGAGAGAGTGAGAGAGAGAGAGAGCACAAGCAAGGGGGGTGGCAGGCAGAGGGAGAAGCAGGTTCCCCACTGAGCAGGGAGCCCGATGTGGGGCTCAATCGCAGGACCCCAGGATCATGACCTGAGCTGAAGGCAGATGCTTCACCGACTGAGCCACCCAGGCGCCCCTAACTTAATTACTTCTTAAGAGCTCTATCTCAAAATAAGGCCAATTCTGAGATAATGAGGGCTAGGACTTCAGCATATGAATTTTAGGGAGACACATTTCCAACCATAACAGGATGTGAAACAGTTTTCTGGTGTCATTCACCCAGCTTAAAAATACAGCTTTCCAAAGAGCAACATTCTGCAAAAATCATTAAAGATTAGCTTTTTCTTTCACAATTCTAAAATGAATTTGTTTATGATCCAGGTAGGAGTATATATAAAAGAAACAAAATCACTCTTACTTTACTTGTAGTATAATCCTTAAGACAGATATATGTATATGTATGTACACTTGCCTTACGCCATGCGGCCACCAAGTGTGTAGATATGACCAGCACTGAAATTGACTTCCCCACAAGGCTACTAGGAAATGTCAATTAAACAGCCAAACTTTCAGAGTTTGGTACCCTACCTGCCTGGGAGCTTTTGTATTCGATTTATTGTTAAATAAAACAGTCAACTTGGCAGCTAAGTTAGATTAACAAATTATAATAAAGCTCTTTTGGTTGTTTTTTTTTTTTTTTGCTTAAAAAAAAGGTGAGCTATTATTCCTGAAGTATACATTTCAGAGAGGTTAAACATTTTGAGAGGTTATTTGTTTGCAGCTATTTCAAGTTGAGCAGGAGAATAGGAAGGTGACCACAGGCCTGTTTGAATGAAACAGAAGTATAAAAGGAACTTGACTTAAAAACTAGTAGTGGCTTTAACATGTTTTTTATTAACAATTAATATATTTTTTTATTTTTTATTATTATGTTAATCACCATACATTACATCATTAGTTTTTGATGTAGTGTTCCATGATTCATTGTTTGTGCATAAAACCCAGAACAATTAATATTTTATTAGGAGGAACTGATGTCAGAAGCCAAGAGTAGCAGGGAACAGCTGTGGGCCTCAAGTTTAAATGTCTTCCATTTGACCCATTTACATTCCTTTTTCACTTTTTAAAATTCACTCACACACACACACAGCTAATTTAGCCAGCTTGTCTGCAAAGCCCACTCATGTGGTTATTCAGCTGAGTCTACCACTGCTCCAGTAAAACCCTGTGGGCCACTCTCCATTGGGGGTGCGGGGGCGGGATGAGGGAAATTTCTGGAAGGCCACCAGAGTCAAGGAGGCATCTTTTCCTGATGACAGCCTTTACATATTTGTTACTATTGGTGTATGCAGTAAGGTACTGGTGGGCTAAGTGTTTCACATGTATTATCTAATTTAATCCTCACAACAATCTAGTAAAGATGAGGCAAAGGAGAATTCAATAGAGATTCAGTGGCTGGGTAGGGATATAAATATCGTAAGTGGTGTTGGGGCAGTTTTTGAAAATTTGACAGTGTGAAAGAGGAAGAAGCTGAATTTAATGTAGTAGAAGAAAGATTTCCTTTCCAAAGTCAGATAGGTATTTCTTGAGGAATGTGTATTCCTCAATGTAAGTGAGAGAAGAGGGCGGGATATTTCTATTTTATTACATTGTAGCTAACACTTCTTGAGATGCTACTGGTTGCCAGACACTGATCTAAACACTTTAAGTATATTATGTTGTTTTAATTTAACTGTGAAGACAGTTATACTATGAGATAGATTCTACTCTTATCTCCAACTTTGAGAGCTTAATAATTTTACTTAGGTCACACAGTTGGGATTTCAAGGCCCTAGCTTACTTAATCTGCAGGCTGTGTCATAACTATTTTTTGAATTTTTTAAATTTATTTTTATTTTTTTATTTTTTATTATTATGTTATGTTAATCAGCATACATTACATCATTAGTTTTTTTTTAATTTTTAAAAATATTTTTATTGTTATGTTAATCAGCATACATTACATCATTAGTTTTTGATGTAGTGTTCCATGATTCATTGTTTGTGCATAACACCCAGTGCTCCATGCAGAACATGCCCTCTTTAATACCCATCACCAGGCTAACCCATCCCCCCACCCCCCTCCCCTCTAGAACCCTCAGTTTGTTTCTCAGAGTCCATTGTCTCTCATGGTTCGTCACCCCCTCCGACTTCCCCCCCTTCATTCTTTCCATCATAACTACTATTTTACTATTAGGCTGTAATAGGATAAAGCAAACTTTATTTGACCAAACAACAAATAGGTAGCCTGACTTACCCATAGGGTGTGTTTATGAAAATTAGAGTATGGTGTCCAAACTCCTCAACTGAAATATATATTAAATGAATGATGGTAGTATATCATTTAAAAAATTCTGAAAAAGATAATCTGAGGTTTGAGCAACTAAATTATTCATAGGTCATCATAGCATTAAAAAAGGGGAAAAAGTCAAACCCTCAAATTTCAACGATCCTATTAAAGGAGGATCAAGATCGTGGCACATCCATATGAAGGAATAATTTTAAATCATAAAAATAGCAGTTACAAAGATTTGCAAACAGCATGGGAAGCTACCCCTCATAAAGTTTTAAGTGATACTGAATATTGTTTTTAAAGTAAGTTTTTAAATATGTAAAAGTATTTGAAAAAGAGTCTGAAAGAAAATATATTGACATGTTAGCAGGGTTTATTCACTTCCAGATAGATAAATTTAAGAGGGGGGGAGGGGTTTCCATTTATACTTTGCAGCCCTTTTCAAATTTCATATCAATAGTGCATATTACTTATATAATCAGGGACAAATCATATTTGTGAAAGATAATTCTATGGCAATGAAATATTTTTCATAATTGAAATAACCATCTCATAATTTATGTGCAGTCAATGCTCAATAACAGGAGTCAGTAAGCTTTTTCTGTAAAGGTCCAGATAGTACATATTTTAGACTCGCAGACCGAACAGCAACATTGAGGATATTCTGTAGATATCTAACAAGAAAGAAAACAAACATCCTTGTATTTATTGGCAAAATTCAAAACACAATACTAATACTCAAATATAATTTTTTTTTGTAATATACATCTACTAATAAAAAGACAAATTATTTTTGAATGTGTGTGGATAACATTTTGCTGAATTGGGGTTCAAAGTTAGCATTTCCTATCATCCAGGTTTATGGCACATGTTCATCAGTTAATGCTGATCTATGATGAGATTTTATGTATTTCATCTTCAAAAATGGCTCTTCGCACAGATAGGTGACACGTGTGGCACTTGAAACACTGTCGAGTTGTAACTGCTTCGCTGCAATTTATAGTGCGCCAAGAAGCGAGCGCCACATATGATCTCTGTCGCAACTACAGAACTCTGCCTCTTGTAGTAGGAAAATGACCACAGGCAATACGTCAACGAAGGGGTGTGGCTGTGGGCCAGTAACTTTATTTATGGGACATTAACATGAATTTCAAATAATTTTCATGTGTGACAAAATATGCTGCTTTTGAATTTTAAATAATTGATAAATGTAAAAGCTTAAACATTTTCAAAATAAAGGGTTCTAAATGAGAAGACAAATCCATTTTTAGCTAATGGACCTTGTGATAATAGGTGGCAGGCCATATTTGGTTTGCGGGTTGAAGTTTGATCATCCTACTCTAGAAGCAGGTACGCCTCTCGTAAACTTCATGCAACAACCATCTCTGACAGCACTGAATATATCAACATATTCTTTATAAAAAAATTAAGATATCTTTATGTAAAAATGATGTCTCTAGCCTCTCTATGAATGAATTCTTTTGTGGGTAAAGAAATGACACAACCAGGCAGAGAAAAACATTATGGGGACATTCCGAGGGAAACATCTATAGAATCAGAAAGAAGATCAAGGTTCTGATATCCAAACTCGATGTTATATTCACCAGACCTCGGGCTATTTTTTTATGGAAATTCTGGGTTGTCAGAAACTGTGCTAAACAAACCCATTATATTAGCCTTTTAAGAAATAACATCAAATATTTAGAATCTTAAACGTACAATAAAGCTACCAGGCTAGACAAATTCCATTCCCCTATTTTATGTTCATATGTTGTTTTTCCCCTGACCGGCAACTTGAGGCCTAAGCAGAACACAAGAGATGTTCTGAAAGATTAGTCAGAGTTTTAAGCAGGAAAATATCTGATGGAAGCTTAAAGAAGCTGAAAAGTGTGTTAAAATAAATTAACTGCCTCCTTCAGCCATATCTTTTGTGCAAAGTTCCCCCCAAAAGCAATGTATGAACCATCTACATCAGAATCATCAGAGTTCCTCATTAAAATGCAGATTCCTGGGTCCCAGGTGTTTTCAAAAGCACGGAATTTGGAGAATTAGAGCTTCAGAAGTTGTTTCAGGCAAATGTATGGTTTTCATTTACATAGCATAACATTTCTAGATTTTCCTCTTTAGTAATTTACATACATAATCTGTCTCTTCTACTCACCTCCTTAGGAGGTGTAAAGTTTTTCAAAAAAGAGACAATACTTAGAAAATCAATTTGGTGCCTAATAAAAAGGTGTACATCCTTACAAAAATATTATAAAAAGCTATCAATGCTTATTTCAGGCAGCCATGTGTATGACACATACCACGGGGATGTTTTAGGATCAGTGATGCAGAGGGAAGGAAAGTGTGCAGTCACAGTTAAGGAAGGTAGCCAGAGAAAGCCTCAGGTTAGTTGGAAAACAAGACACAAGTGGCCGCTGGAGTTAAGTATTCCAAGGCAAGGCTTATCTACTAGGGCAGTCATTCAAACGTGCACGGCAGAGAAAGGAAAATTTGGAACTAACTACAAAACAGAAACTTTCCAAATTAGTCCCGGAAACTGTTCAAGACAAACACATTCCTTCAAAGATAGTCTGAAATACCTGAAGTACTTTTTAAAAATTCAGATTCCTGGAATCATCTCGGACCTATTGACTCAGAATCTCTGTGGTGTGTCCTGAAATGTGTATTTTAAACCATCTGGTTGGCCATGTATTAAAATGTGTTAAAATGGTCCACTCCTTGGGCACATGATTCCAATGTTTGTTTTGAGTCGTTAAAATTCTTTAATTTATTCATTCAACAAACTGCTTAGAGAATTATATGGTCAAGGACACCATACACGATAAAAAAATGAACTTGCAGTATTAGTCCTAACAAGTCCAAAGTCTAACAAGGAAATGCAGATAAATCGGCTATCACAATTCAGAGTGTTAAATGTGACATCAGTTAATTCAAGATGCTATGAAAACTCTGAAAAACTTAAACAAAAAAAAGTTAATTTCAGGTAAAGAGTTCTCTTTTCCTTTGGGATACTAAAATCTATTCTTTTAAGATGATTTTTTCTAGGTAATGATATTTTTAATCCAAAATTATTTATTCATGACTGAAGTCTACCTACTTTGACCTTATCTCTGAAGCTGTTTCTAAAAAGCAATCTATGAACAATTTACATCAAAATTTTCTGGATACAAATGAGTCCATCCTTTGATTCTTAGTTTGAAGGCTTAATCTATTCTAGATTGTTTTTTTTATCCTTTATAAACTCTGTTTTTCTTATTGACATGAAATTCACATATAATAATATATTAGTTTCAGGTATACAGCATAAAGCTTTGATATATGTAGATATTGTGAAATGATCACCACAGTAAGTGTACTTAATATCCAAACTTACCCATAGTTACAATTCTTTTTCTTGTGATGACTTTTAAGATCTACTCTCAGCAACTTGCAAACACACAAAGCAATATTGTTAACTATAGTTATTGCGCTACTGTGCTACATTATATCCCAAGACTTATTTATCTTAGAATTGTGTAAGACTGATGAATTACAGACCTGTACCTCTGGAACAAATACTACAAAAAAAAAAAAAAGGAGGATAGTAGGAAGAGAAGAATGAATGAAGGGGGGGAAATCGGAGGGGGAGACAAACCATGGGAGACTATGGACTCTGAGAAACAAACTGAGGGTTCTAGAGGGGAGGGGGGTGGGGGGATGGGTTAGCCTGGTGATGGGTATTAAAGAGGGCACGTAATGACTGGAGCACTGGGTGTTATACACAAACAACGAATCATGGAACACTACATCAAAAACTAATGATATAATGTATGGTGATTAACAAAACATAATAAAATTAAATTAAAAAAAGGTAAAAAGTTCCAGTTATAAGAGACTGTTCTTTATGGAATTTTCTTATTAGATAGTTTGGGATAGGAGAACTCCGGACATACTTTTATATGTATGTTCAGTAACATATGAAAAAATGTCCTCCTGTTCTGTAATTCAATCTGTATTTAATTTAAGTGAATAATTTGGGGGTTGAGTAGAATATAGCACAACAGAAGTTCTTATTTCCAAATATTTTGGTCTAAGAGAGAGGCCATGATAACTCAGAAGTTTAGATAAAGCTAGGTTTGACTCAGGATCTAATTTACTAGCTGTGTGTCCTTACACAGCTTATTTAACCTTATTCACTATAAGAGATTTATATGAGATTTAGTAATGTACAGGTTAATTCTGTCAACAGCATGCATATCTGATACACACACATATGCACCATGTACTGCATTACACACACACACACACACGAAGTAGTCATATAAGTAATCAGGCTTATTTTGCAAAACTGTGAAGATAAAATAATGTCTATACAAAGGTTAGCACAGCGCCTTGCTCACAGAAGTTGCTCAGTGAACAATGGTGGTAGCAATGAGAGAAAGAGAGGGCAGGAGAGCAAGAAACTGAGGGATTTGAGGTTAGAGTGAAACAAACAAACAACAGCAACAACAACAAACAATTGGGAACTCATATAAGAAAAGTGAAAGAGGAAGGTAAAAAAATGAAAAAAAAAGGAAAGGTTACTCCTAATATATTGAAATAGCTTTACTTTTCTCATAATTAGATACAGGTTTGCTTCAATGCTATGTAATGTAGTAGCCATGCTATCCTCTCATTGATTGAACAGCCATCATTAGAATAAGCACAAAATAGAGTAACACAGAAAGGTTATTAGTGTTTCATCTGAACTCTGGAAATGTCAAGCCATATAGGGCTGGTGGATGGTGATAGGAAACCCATTTCCAGTTATCATATGTTAATGAAGGGAAACAGTGTGCTATCTACAAGGACAAGGAAAAACCCAGAATGAGCAGAGTCAGAGTCTATGCAGTTTTCTACATTTCCAGCCTCATTAAAATATGCAGATCATATCATTAGGAGACTGTTTCCTGGCAGAGCCTTCTCCTAGAGTTCAGTTACAGACACACATTGGCAGTTGTTAGTACAATGATTTTAACCACGGCTATATTCTTCTATGTAAAAATAAACAACGAAAAAAGAAGACGAAGAGCAGAAGCTGCTCTCACAAGCCATGTTTTCATTTAGAGAATTTTTTTTCCAAGTATGAGTCTGTATTAAAAAAAAAAAGGCCACTGATGCTTTTTTGTTCTTCTGACAATATACAAGGACCTTATATTGCAGCTTCATATTTCCCCTGTTTATGGGATATATTTAATGGGATAACAGACATGACATCTAGGTTTAATTCAGCAAAATGATCAAGAGTAGCTATTGAATTGAACAAACAGTATTTCAAAGACCTCTCTGACCAACTTTTAGCTTCAACCCAGATAAAAAGCATTCTGGTGTTCATCTTAATTCCTTACTTCTTCCACATCTTTTATTTCTTCATTATTGCCTTGGCTCCTTCTTCTCTCCTTTCCTTCCTTACTGCCTGTCCTTCCTTGTTTCTTAACTTCTTTTCCTTCCTTCCTTTCTCCCTTCCTTCCTTCCTTTCCTTCCTTTTCCTTCCTCCTTTCCTTCCTTCCCTCCTTCCTCACTCCCTCCCTCCTTTCCATCTTCCCTCCCTCCTTTTCTTCCTCCTTCCCTCTCTCCTTCTTTCCTTTCTTCCATCCATCTATCCATCCATCCTTCCCATCTATCAACTACCATCTTGTGTGTGTGGTCAAGGTGGTATTTAAAAGAATTTTACTCACAAGTCTAATAGAACCTCACAAATGAACACCTTTGACACAAAGGCCCAGTGCAGGTAACCACCTTGAACAAAATACTTGACTGAATAGAAATACAGAATGATAATAAGGAGATGGCTAGGTAACCAAAATTATTTTGTAGATATCAACATTTAAAAGTGCAATAATGTCAGAGTACATGTAAACAATGGATTTCAGCTGTCATTATGATTATTATGAGGTATGAATATCATTTATTTAGTTTCTTCTGTCAGTGGTTTTCCCTGAGATCAGACCTATTTTGATCATAATGTTTTCAAATTATTATCTTTTTCACTAATGGTGCAAAAGCAATGGAGGGTAAAACTGCTGGTGTTTTAGTATGAATCAAGGCAGTGGCACCAAACCATGCTAGCAGCCACTGTGTTTTGCATCACCATCTACTTGCAGGGAAGAAATGCTAGTCTCACTGAAGATGAAATGGTAAAAATATTAATTTTATTAAGTTTAGACCCTTCAATACATTTTGCAATATTCTATGTAATGAAATGGCAAGGACCCATGAAACATTTTCTGCTAAAACCAATAATAGTTGTCTTGAGGAAAAGCATTTGTGCAATTGTTTGAGTTATGGGCTGAACTACTAGTACTTTTTTATGGAACATTATGTTTACTTAAAATAACTACTTAAAAGACAACCTATGGTTATTCAGATTCGCATATTCAATGGACATTCTCTCATTCTCCAGAAAAATGAATGAACTGACTTAGTCACCTCAAGGAAAGCAACAATAATAATACTTATTGCTAATGATAAAATTCAAGCTTTCAAGCAAAATTAGCATCGTGCAAAACTTGAATGCACTGCTATAAGCACAATAGCTTTCCAACACTTCAAACGCATCATTTTTTTTTTCTGATGAGATGGATGGTGATATTTACAAATGTGATTTTTGACATTTTTAAATGAAATGTGTCCATCTGTGAAGATCTGCACATCTCAGTGAACCAATGTTTTTCAAATGACCAAGGCATGATGTTGTAAGTTATTATATTAGAAAAGAAATCCATTCCAACTTTAAAAAAGGCCAATGGATTTTAATTTAATGGAGTAAAATAATTGATTAGTATGGTTTCAAAGTTTCCATACTGTAAATAATTTTTAATTTATTTAATTTTTAAGGAAATACCATTTGTTGAGTTTCTGTATAGGCTCAGATAAGAATATACATAATTAACTGAAAAAAACTAATAAAGTCTCCATTTCCTATCTACATATCTGTGGGGGCCAGATATTCTTCAGCCAAAGCGATGAACCCAGCTTTGTTAAGTCAAGATTAAAGATATTTAGAAAGAATAAAACAATGTCATTTTTCCTACTAAATTTTTTGGAAAAATACTTACTTTTCATGAAGTATGTTTTTATGTTAACATGTAATGAGTTTATTGTTGCTATTTCTAAGTTAATAAATGAATAAATAAATTTTAAACACTTCTCAGTCTTAATTTTAATGCAGTAAATATTGGTGGATATAATGTACATAAAATCTCTGGACTGAAAATTTCTAAAAGTGTAAAGGGATTCTGCAACTAAATTTTTGAGGGATGCTGTTCTATGTACAAGCAATATTCTATGTATTTATTTCTTTAACAGTCTAGATATTATTTAAGTTACATCATCTGCATTAAACATATTTCTATACATACCTAAGTATAAGGTAAGTCCCCGCCAAAAGAAATACCCCTTAGATAACAGGTGTTGTGTAGATTTGTACTAATAATTTTTATGGGTGTGCTCCATCAGTTACATCATTTTTTACAACACAATATGTTTGGAGAAGATACATTAGCTTGAAACAACTTAAACTATGCTAGGTTTGCAAACTTTTGAAGGTCTGCTAACTACACTGGAATCAGGTTAAAAAAAAAAAGAACAAAAATTTTAAAAGAATGTAGATTTTCCCAGGATTTATACAGCCTGCAAATAAGCATGCCAATAAATTTTTTTTAATACCACAGTTCAAACACAATATAGTGGGGCATCTAGGTGGCTCAATTGGTTAAGTGTCTGACTCTTGATTTTCAGTTCAGGTCATGATCTCAGGATCATGAGATGGAGCCCCGCATTGGGCTCCACACACAGTGGAGAGTCAGCTTGATAATCTCTCTCTCCCTCTCCCTCTGCCCGTGCCCCCCCACTACACGTGTGCGCACACACACACACACACACACACACACAAACACACTCTCTCTCTCTCTCTCTCAAATAAATAAACCCTTAAAAAATACAAAAAACAATATAGTAGCCACTCACTGTGAAGATAAACATTTGCATATAGAATGAATGAAAAAACTGAGCTGTACTGGGTTCTTGTGGCTTGGAATAAAATTGAGACTGTGCATGAATTAATGAACTGCTATATTCCCAAACCTTCAGACTGAGGTGAAGGTGCAAGCTCTGAAAACCTGCATTAGGTAACAAAGACATTGACACTGAATATGAATGTGAAATTGAAATTATCTCATGGGTATTGTGTTATAGTTTCAACAAATATACAGCACAATTAAAATTTTGCAAAGCTACATTAATAAAGACTATAAATTAACATTTGACTATTTCATCTATGTCTTTCAATATTTTCATAATAAACCTGGCCAAAAACATTTTAAAAAATTCATTATTTGGCAAATGGGGCAGCCTTTTCCTTGAGATCACTTTATATCCAGGATAGACAAGATTTCTAATCCTTTGCAAATCCTTCGAAGGGCAAATAATTTTCCAGATGGGATTCTGAGATCACAGTGTTTGAGAACTTGCTCACACTTGCACAGTTAGTTAGCATGAAAAATGGGATTGGAACCTAAGTCCACTCTATAAAGCCAAGGATACTTCTATATTCTGATGTTCATGAAGTATGTCCTATGGCTCAGGGACTGTTCTCACAGAACTTGGACCACATATTCACACGACATATAACTTCTCACAAGAACCCATGGGATGGGTAACCTTTTGGCTCTACTTACTAAATAAGAAAACTGACACATGTGAAATCACAAGATCAGTAATCAGCAGTGCTGACATTTGAACCTGGTCTGGTTTCAGAGTCCATGTTCTACTGGTTTACTTTGTACTGCCTTTTAAAATCTGCTTAATCTCACTGCCATTACAGAGTCATTTCTATGAAACAAGTATCAGATGGGAAATTTTGTCACTTTTTTCAAGGATTCAAGTATATACCTGTAAAAGTATAGCAGAAAAGGCATTTTTTTAAAAAAGATTTTATTTATTTGACACACACACACAGAGAGAGCACAAGCAGGGGGAGTGGCAGGCAGAGGGAGAAGCAGGTTCCCCATTGAGCAAGGAGTCCGATGTGGGGCTCAATCCCAGGACCCTGGGATCATGACCTGAGCCAAAGTCAGATGCTTAAATGACTGAGCCACCCAGGTGCCCCAGAAATGGCATTTTTAAATATTAAAAACTTGATGTTTAGCATGAGCTTTATTTGGTTCCTAACTCTTTAAAAAAACTTGATGTTTAGCTAAAGTTAGGAAAACACTCTGAGGGAAAAAATTGTATGTTACTGAAAGTGCCAGGTCATGCCTGGGATTAAGAGATTCATTCCTCTCTACATATATAACTGGTAAATATATATAAATGTGTTTTTACTTAGTTATATATGTGGAGAGGAATGAATCTCTTAATCCCAGAGATAATATATAAATATACAATACAAATAACCTATGAATAAATAGACTTAGTGTATATATATAGTATATATGGTATAATATACAGCATCTATTATATATAAATATATATGCACACACACTATATTATTAACAACAATAACACAGTGAGAATGATTATACATTTGTTAAATAATTTGAGCAGGGTAGACATTCATATCTTCATCACATGCAAAACCTAACGGGTACATATTGTTCACAACGATAGGTCTCTGTAGGTACACAGCTCAAAAGTAATCATAAAAATATTAAGGTCTTTTATGTTGGAGCAAGTACTACACAGAGGTGGGAAAATGGCAAATGTTAACACACACATGACAGTGAGATCACCCAAGAACTGAAAAGCATTCAGTTTTTGGTTAATGTGTTTGTTTTCTGTCTTTCAATTCCCACTCCAATTTGTTTATTGTCCAGTGGGGACTCAGAGAAGTTATTAAATTCCTCAAGGTCACACAGAAAGTCACGGCTGTTCTTGGGAAAGGGGCTTGTATATTCCTGAATCCCAGCTAGGTCCTATTGCTTCCTCCACTATATGGGTCCATGTGGACTGAAAGTATGCTCTTAAGCAAATTCCAATTATGGTTTATTAACTGCACACGTAGCATTTATCTTCCAGTTTCTAAAAATAGCAGAACCAATTAAACTGTCTGTTTAGCACTTAAGGTTTTTTTTTAACTTTTAATTTTTCTCCAGATACAGCCTTTATAGGAAGATAAATGGAACATTACAGATATGAGGGGAAGGGAGGAAGCCATCACTTCCTGTCACCGCCACCATCTTCTTTGACCAGCCCTATAAGGCAACCATGGCAAGACCTTTTCTGCTCCTGAACTGATATTGCAAGATCCTCAGCCAAGCAAACCAGCCCATTTATTGGCATGATGGATAGTAGATACAAAATTTTATTCGAGACAGTTGCTAATTTGAAATAAAAGCCCAACAAATTCTAATGTTCTGTCCACTGTCAAAACAAGATTACACAATTGCAGCAAGAAAAATAGCGGGCTGGTAAAAGGAGGCTTCAGAGCAGTATTTTACTTTACACTTAAAACACTATCTATAATTCCCAATCAGAGGTAAAAAAAAAAAAAAAAAAGAGAATTTGGTGAAAACAGTGTAGGGAATTACTACTTCTGAGATGTTTCTTTTAAGCCTGTCTGTTACAGCCATTCCATTAAAGAACCACATGCCCAAAGGAGGGCCACAGAGGGTTGGGACCAGAATTTCCACATTGGATGTCCTCAGGGAAAAAGAAAATACAGGGAAGATAGCAAAAGAAGAGACATTACTTCTCAATGTGGTGGGTTTACCATCAACTTCCAGAAGCCACAAAAGGTCTAAAGAACAAAAGATGGGTGAGCAACCAGGGTATTGGTTGCTTTTCTGGGAATGGAGGTGCATCTCAAGGAAGAGATTCTTCAAAACTGAGGCTCAGACAAAGAAAATAACTTTCTTCATATCACACGGCTGAGACCCAATCCACAGCCTCTTGACACTTAATCTAGTTCCTTTTCCACATTACCACAGTGCTGTGAACTGGACATTACTTTTTTCCCTCCTCTGCATTTTCAACATAAAGCCTCTCTTGCCTTTTTCACCATTGTAGGTACCAGACTTGCATGCTTATCACCATACCCCTCCCCATCTACCAAGAGCGGTGGCAATGTTATAGGGCGCGTGCATGTTCTATAGTTCACTACTCGGTTCTGTTGAATGTGTATGGTAATTATTTGACACTTCTAAGAGGTGACAACCATCATGAAATAATAAAATTGCAATTATCTTATCAAATTTAATATTCTGTAGACATCAGAACTGAAATTTTTAAATCAAGAATGCCACTTCAGTGTAGCTGATTGAACTCCAATTCTTACAGGAATGTACATTTTTGTTACTTTTATTCTTAGTTTTGTTACTATATTAACTCCTTCTTTCCCACCACCATGCTCTTATCTTATTTTCTTCCTCTTTAGAAAAGTACTAAAGATCCATTCCTTCTTTACAAATGTTCAGAAAACCCCACTTAATGGGAAAGGGGGCTGGCTCATACCCACAGAGACAACAAACCATGACTGTACTTATGAGTCTAACTCTCAAATACCCCGTTCCCCCTTAATGTGTATAACACAGCAAGGAAGAACTAGCACCAATATACACAGTTGGAAACAAGGTGACACCATGAAGCAGCCGTTTTTTCATAATATGGACTACATGCTTTCTGGGTTAGGGAATCCTCACCAGAGAAACCAGGTACATTTTTTTTTTCCTTTTTCTCAGAAAACTAAGCCCCGGCAATACTAAAGAATTCGTTCTGAATCACTCAGCATTCTAATGATGCAGCAGAAACAGAACACAGAATCTTTAACAATCATTCAGCTGCTCTTTCATTGAATTTCCACAACCGAACCGCTAAACACTTTCCAGAAGGGTTTTTTTCAGTGGGGTTCCTTCATTGAGCCTCTATAAATAATTTTAAAAGAATAGCTTCTGAATTGTATTATAGGGTCCCTTTCTCTTCGATTGTAAATGGCTAAGCATCTTGTGTTGCTTCCATGAGCCTCCAAGACAGGCAATGTGATATGTGGTGATGGAATACCAAGGCACTGCCTAGGCTCTTTTTAGATCACTAAGTTAAGGCAACTCCTCTAAGTTCCGCTCCATGGAATACACTACCATTCTTAGGGCTATATCCTCTCAGATTAGCTAGAAAATTCTACATTAGGTTCTTTAGTCCTGCAATTGAGGGAGAAAGAATCTTATTCCTTAAGTTGAAAGACAAAAATAAAAACCAAACCAAATCAATTGCAAATAGGTTTTGAAAGACACACACCGCCCCCGCCCTCGCAAAAAAAAAAGCAAAAGAAAGGCACTGTGAATACTGCTTTTAAGTTCCGAATGCATCACAGGATGGAATTTCAGAATCATGCTAGAATTTCAAAGGGTCTACTAACATATTTGGAAGGACAAATTTGATTGCATTGCAGCCATACAAAATAAGCAATTTGTCAATATAGATAAATATAATTTCTGTGCTTAATATCTGCTAACTTAATTTATGTGTTGGTCATCATCTATTACTGCAAAACCTTCTATCACTGGCTTATTAAAGCTTTATTATGGCAGGGATTTGAATGCCCATTTGGTTCCAGTCCATGCAGAAAGCTTTATATTCACAAATGACTGACACAGATAATCTTTTCCAGTGGACTGGGACTCACTGGTCATTGCAGTATTTTATTGTGGATATAACAGGACTTTAACAATAAAACTTGTAAAGATCATTTAGGTAAACTGAGTGATTTCTAGAAAATATTACATGTGTATAGACAGAAGTAGAAAGGAAGGTAACAAACACTACAAATATAAAATTATAGAATTATGATGAAACAAAACGCACTGACAGTTTTTCTGAAATAGAAGACAGTTTTTGTTTAGGAGAATAACCATAAGATTCTAGTTATGAATGCTCCATACCAAGTTGCTATTCTGTATAGTTTCTTCTGATAAACATACACAGCTAAAAAATCCTGATGTTATATTTTTACTAAAATCGTTTTCAATTGCCAATAAAAATGATTATAAGTAAAAATGTAAAGGGCTAAGAATGAAATAAAACTTTAACTGGCAATCAGAAAAATAACCACAGAGTGATTTGCTAATGGCTAATGACTCATTAAACCTAACATTTGTATCATAAACCATGTACATAAGCACTTTAAAAAATGTGGCCCCAATTAAAAGGTTACACACAATAACAAATATTCTAGAAAATGCCAGCAAAGCCATGCTTTACTGTAATAGACATTCAGAGTTGTGTCTAACATATTGCATTTAAGCTTCAAATTTAGAAAATTGATTTATAACATTAATCTTCAGTTGGGAAAGTAACAAATGCTTATCATAATCAGACTACAATTAAAAAACAAATAGTCTTGCAAAAGTCTCTTTTTACTGTAGTTTACAAGATACTATTTCTACATTGAAAAATATGTTTTTTAAGTAACCATCAAACATGTTTATTAAAACCTAATTACACAGACATAAAATGTGCATTTTGATGCAGTGTTAAGAAGACTAATCCCTAGTTTGATGATCTTCCTATCACCCTAACTTCAGATTAAAAACACACACACACAAACACACACACACAAACTTTTACTTTTTTATCTGTTGTTGAGATGAAACACTCCTGGTAGAGTGTCTGATGGGATGATTTGATTAGGATCGTGTTTAAAGTTCCTATGCAAATCCAAAGGCACTTTTCATTTTTAATACAGGAAAACAGAAAGAATTAAAGTTACTGAATTATGCATCATTTGGGCGGACAGAGATGTTTACAAGTGGCATCACTTGAATATGGCAAAGGCAGACCATTCAACTGAGTAACAGAAATGTTTCCTATTGCGGAAGTGTCACCAGTTTTAGGTACTATTTGCTTGCTCTTTCTGTGCATATTAAATGTTAAGACTGCCGAATTATTTGAGTACTACAAAGAAAAATTTGAAATGCATACAGCACATACTCCATTCAAGAATCAATGATTCGAAGTTCAGGTTCCTATAAATTGCCTAAGCGAGAAAGTGGTATCAGAGTGGTACATAGTTGTATTTGAGGACTGAATCCATCACAAGAAGAGAATTGCTACAAATTTTAGAAGAAGATTAAACATAACTTTGCCTAATAGTTTTCTGAGCTCTGTAGATTCTGGGTTTCCTACTTCTAAGAATTATGAAAAAAATAATAATGATGCCCTCATAGGCAAACTATTCTAGCTATCAAAAGTATATGTAAATGTATTACAGAGAGCCTCCTTATTTCATTCAGATTTTTAATATAATGTAGACAGTCTCTGAATACATGGAAGTTTATTTTTGCTCCTTTCCCCCATTTATAATATTTTAGAGATCGTCTTATGTTTAGCTTCCTAGAATAGCATGCATAGACATTCTAGTGTTGCAAGGTAGACTATTATTATTCCTGAAAATTCTGGACCTCCTAGAAGCCCTGTTGGTACTCATAGTGGGCCATCATTCCAGAAAAAATTTCTGTAATGAAATGTGAATAGAATAAGTGCTGGTTTATGGGTTTATATTTCTGATCAAGTTTCTAGTGAACCGCAGAAATAGCCAAAAATACAAGATTTGACCAAATATTTAATCAACTTTAAAGCAGATTTCTGAATGCCGTATTGTACAAAAAGTGCCACCATATACATAAATCAAGCAGGGCCAGTAGAATAACCCACCACATAAAATTTTATTTCAGCTGATTCAGTATCATGGTATTCTATAAAATATGATCTTATCTTATAATTTTGCCTTTATTTTTGCTTTAATGACTATGAAATGGAATAGATACTTTCTCTAGGGTTCATGAAGTTTAGGAGGGGATCTATTTAGAAGGGGGGGTGGGTATTTTAAAAGGTATCTATGAAGTCTCCTCTGAAAAGGCACAGGTCACATTTTTCCCCCTCAAACAAGAATGGCCTATCTTATCTTCCTTTCTTTTCATACATTCTATTTTACCTATGGTGAGAATAAACTTTAAGATTCTTACTGAACTTCCTGCTGCATCCAAAATCAGCATTTACTTTTTCAGAACTGCCTGGGCAACCTCTGTTTCACTGTGTGCTTCCTGCCTCGATTACAGTACATAACACGTGGATAAAACTGGCAAAATGCCCTCAGTCCAAACTACTTTACATGAATCCCCATGCAGCTGAGACCTCCTTGTACACAGTCAAGGGGGATGGGGGGGCCTCTACTCAAATGGGAAAACCATTAGTGACACTTTACAGCGTCAGAATTTGGCTAAAACACAAATAAGTAATTTTTATGATCCTGCAAGAGAAAGTTAACGATGCTTTTGAAAGATCACTTTCCATTAAAAACAGTATTTTGGGAAAACTGAAAGTCAACACATTCATACATGAAAATTATCATATTTGGTTATCTATTTTTACCTAAGAGGAATAGTAACAATATATTTATTTATGTATTTGGGTATTTATTTATTTATTAAATATTTTATATATTTATTTGAGAGAGACACAGAGAGAGAGTGGGGGGAGAAGGAGAGGGAGACAATCTACAGCAGATTCGGTGCTGAGCACAGACCCCAACATGGGGCTCGATCCCACGACCCTGAGATCAGGACCTGAGCTGAAATCAAGAGTTAGACACTCAATCAACTAAGCCACCCAGGTGCCCCAGGAATAGTAAAAATATACTTAGTTATTATTGGTAAATATATTCCCCAGAAGATGTCATCACAATGCAAGATGTCATTGACTACTATAATTAGAATAAATGAGTTTTCAGAGACAAAAGTGCACCAAAAATTTGTCACATTGCATGTATTGAGACACATGTACATTTTTGGGCTCCATTAATTCGTTTTAGTCTTTTCTCCACAGACACTGTGGAGCTATAAGTCTGGGTTTGGATGTAATGAAGAGTTGCCTCTCCAGAAACCAACTGAACTTGGAGCAGTGGGGTTGTGCTACCATGACAGTAGGTAGGGAGGAGGAATCTTGGGCTGCACAAGAAGACTGTGTCAGGGGAATGAGAAGTGGAGAAGGAGTTCAGTTGTCTCTGAACACTGGAATGTCAAACTACCCTAAATAAGGGAATTTTCAGATCCAGTGGACCATGAAAAGGGAACCATATTGGAAAGTTCCAGCCTCATCTCTATTGCAAGGATATTTGATGGTCTTATAGTTGACAGAAGAGAGAATATAGCCAAACGGGAGGTCTAGATGTGAAATAAATCACGTTAGATTTTTTCTTTCTTAGGGGAGATCACATTTAGATCAATATCATTAAGAACCAGAATTTTTACATAGTCATGAGCCCTGGACATTTGTAGACTTTGGATTAAGACAAATACTGATAAGCCCCAGCTTTGTAATTTAGTAGCTCTGTGACCTTGGGCAAGTTCCCTACCTATGCTGCCTTCATCTATCAATCAGAATAATAACACTTTTGTGGGGTGGTTGTGAAGTTCAAGTAAAATCATGCAGATTGTCCAGCAAGAACGTGGTGCAAGATAGGAGCTCCATTCACTCATCTCCCTTTCACTGTCTCTTCTCCTCATGTAACAATAGGACAAAAAGTGTGAAGGAGAAAATATGAACTGTTGATTTTTTTTTATTTCAACAAAACAAGATAAATTCACCTTCAGTAAGTTCCCACACTAATTCCACAAGTCAGCCTCATGAAAAGAGCCATGTAGAACACTTAAATAAATGCCCATGTAAACATTTACCAAACCACAGTACTGGCTATGTGTTAGCACCTAACATGGAAAATGCTTACAACAGATACCAGAGAGAAATTATACTCCATATCAGCTGCAACTTAAGCCCGTCTAGTAAGGCATGATTATCCAAACTAGAGAGATGTGGACTATGTGGGGGGATCTGGGCTTTAAGATATTTCCCATGGTAACCGTATCAATGTCACATGGCAGGTTTGAGACACTTTATTGGGAAAGTTATGGATCATAAGTTAGACTCAACTGTATGAACTATGCATGCTGATTATCTAAATTAAATTTGAATAGTTCAGCACATTTCCAGTAAATGCACAGTTATATGCTTTTTTCAGAGAATTTACTTGGAGAGAAATGAGTCTCTTGCTAATACCAATAAAAGGGATTTGAAAGCTGAAATGGTATCCAATCTTTTCCTACAAGGGTGAATGACCATAATCTCCTATAAGTTAATACAGTCAGGCCTGTTGTGAAGGGACAGGGTCTGTCTTCAATTTTTGCAGAACAGGCTTGTAAATGATTTGGTCTCCCTCACAGCAGTGAGCATATTTGTGGCTCTGCACCTTAATGTTATAATGAAAATGGGTTCAATTCAAAGTCTTCTGTCAGTAATACTGGATAACAGGAAACATAAAAAAAATACCTAATGTTGTATTCATGATAGAGGCTCACATTGGTAATTCATCATTAAAGCGTTTTACTTTTTGTCTCTCCTCTAACTGCTATGAAAACTGTGTATCCAGATAGATGATTAGATTGCAACAGATGCTAATTTTTTATTACTCATCTATAGAAAAAGGATACATACTTGTCAAAGATAGGCTCTTCAGGAATATGAGATTATAGATGGAATTTGGGTTTACCTGATGAACACTGCACTAATCCCTTTAGAAGAGGGACAGAAGAAAAGAAAACAATGCATATTCTCTCTCTATGGCACTTTTTTCCTACAGATAACTTGTACTTTTCCTCATAGATTGAACTCTTTACTCATTTCTGATAGGCAGCAAAGCTCCCAAGAAAAAATATTATTCTGTGTCAGCAATGAGACCACATACAATGAGGATGAAAAATTGCCATTAAATCCTCTAGAGCAGTTCTGACCCTTACTTATTCAACAGTGAGTTGGAGCATCTCCCTGGGACTTTATGTACATCTTCATCCTTCCCATTTAAAATTTCAGTGAGATCCAAACTCAGAGCTTCTAGGCATCTGCCTATTCTTTACCCACACAGTAAACATTCTAGATTCACACTTTAAATGTTTCTCTTTTATGAAATACAAGTTCTTTAACCTTCTAATAATTGAGAAAGGAGCCAAATAACACTCTTGAGAAATTGAAATGAAACCAATGTACCATGCACAAAATTAAGTGTCTTTTAAAATCCAAAAATACTCTTATACACATGTTACTAAAAAGACATTCACTTACTTTTGAGTTCAAAACAGTTACCCTAGAATAAACACTGTCCTCTGGGCAAGTACTAGATGGTTAACAATGGGCAAAGATGATCCAGAGTGAAATAATAATTTTGGGTGAGAATTCTGGTTCTATTGTTTGCCATCTTTATGACACTGGGCTGGACTCTCTGAATCTCTGAGCTGGGTTTTCCTTATGTATAAAATGGAGATAAAAACAACAGAAGCATCTCACATGACTGGAACAAAGTTTAAATAAGATTATCCACGTGAGGGTGTGGGGGTGGCTCAGTCAGTTAAGTGTCTGACTCTTGATTTCAACTCAGGTTATGATCTCAGAGTTGTGAGATTAAGTCCTGCATCAGGCACAGCACTGGGCATGGAGCCTGCTTAAGATTCTCTCTCTCCATCTGTCCCTCCCACCCACCCGCCCCCCTCACCTCCTGCTCATATATGTGCATGTGTGCACGCAGGCACGTACTCCCTCTCTCTCTAAAAAAAGAGAGAGGGAGAGAGAGAGAGAAATTATCCATGTGAAGGGCTTATCAAGGTGCCTGGTACATAGCACATGATCAATGAATGTTAGCTACCGTTATTATTAGGAGGCAGGCATGCATGGTTATTTTGCAGTAAGTGACAGTAAAACTGAGAAAAGGAAAACTACCATTGATTGTTTTGAGCTTCAGGATCCATGTCCTGTAGATATTGAACTAGAAAAGGTGGTCTGTTCCTCTATGTTTTCTCTTGTCCATGAAAGAGTAGCACGTTATAGTTCATACTTTTGGAACTTTGGATCCAAAAGGATTCATGGCATTCATTATTTCAGTACCCCGTGGACTGCACTAGTGTAAAGAAAGTCCCAGGAAAGTGGGTATGTACATGTGTGTGGGTGTATCTGTGAACGTAGTCGACCAATTAGCTCTGAAACTTGACTATCATATCTGTTTTTTTAGAAGCCACTGTTTTGGGGCTATGCAGATTTCTATCACTAACTTACAACTATTCTGCTTTTTACAGGCTACTGATCACTCAAATCAGTTAAGCATAAATTTGTCTCCAGTATAATGTAAAGAGACGCCTGGGTGGCTCATTTGGTTAAGCGCTTGCCTTTCGCTTGGGTCATGATCCCAGGGTCATAGGACCCAGGCCCGCATCAGGCTCCTTGCTCGGCAGGAGCTTACTTCTCCCTCTGCCTGCCGCTCCCCTTGCTTGTGCTTGCTTTCTTTTGCCTCCTTCTGACAAATAAATAAATAAAATCTTTTTAAAAAAGTACAATGTAAAACACTACATAATCCGTAGGCAATGAGTGAAATTACCAAGAATATTAATTTTTAGGTAAACAAAAAACTCATGAATTAGAACCATATTACCAGAAATAGATAATTTATATTTTATAATAGTGATGCATTTGCTTAGGCTTTGTACCATACTTGTCCTGTGTTTATTTCTCCCACATAAAACCTTGGCTACTGATTGTGGTATACTGTATTTGAGATATAAGTATGGCACATGTGGTACAAGTACCACATTTATTTACAGTAAAATTTTTATTGCATGCCCATCTATGATGATATGGTGCTGAATAACCAAGGCTCAGGGCAATATAATACCTCCTGCAAGCATTCAATAAAATATCTAGGAAAGGGTGAGTTTGCTGGAGTGTAACAAACACACTGACATCATGATGTCACACCATTCTCCAATGACAGTGCACTTCAGTAGGCATTTCTGAGAATCTTCAGCGTGTGTTGGGTGCACAGTTATGTGCTAAAGAACCTCCCAGAGGGCGCCTGGGTGGCTCACTTGGTTGGGCGACTGCCTTCGGCTCAGGTCATGATCCTGGAGTTCCGGGATCGAGTCCCACATCGGGCTCCCTGCTCAGCGGGGAGTCTGCTTCTCCCTCGGACCCTCTTCCCTCTCATGCTCTCTGTCTCTCATTCTCTCTCTCTCAAATAAATAAATAAAATCTTTAAAAAATATATTTAAAAAAAAAAAAAAAAAGAACCTCCCAGAAGCGGGATGTCTTTTGAGGCCATCTAGCTCACAGACCTCAAGAAAGGAAATATAATGTGGCTTCTATAAAGGAAAGAGGCCACGTCTCTCTTTTGTTCTCTCCCAAATGTGTGAAAAGAACAAAGGTATCTCTGAAGGGACTCCAAGTATCACAAAAAGGAAAGTGAGGGGCACCTGGGTGGATCAGTCAGTTAAGCATCTGCCTTTGGCTCAGGTCATGATCCCAGGGTCCTGGAATCGAGTCCCACATCAGGCTCCCTGCTCAGTGGGGAGTCTGCTTCTCCCTCTGTCCCATCCCCCTGTGTGTGCGCGCTCTCTCTCTTTCTCTCTCAAATAAATAAATAAGATCTTAAAAAAAAAAAAAAAGGAGGAGCGCCTGGGTGGCTCAGTCAGTTAAATAGCTGCCTTTGGCTCAGGGTCATGATCCCAGGGTCCTGGGATTGAGCCCCGCATCGGGCTCCCTGTTCAGCAGGGAGCCTGCTTCTCCCTCTCCCATTCTCCCTACTTGTATTCCCTCTCTCGCTGTCTCTCTCTGTCAAATAAATAAATAAAATCTTTTTTTTTTTAAAAAAAAAGGAAAGTGAAAGAAGGAAGACTTTCTGGATTTCTACAAATCTTAATAATTTTTTTAAATACAAAAACATATTTGGACTAAAAAATTTTATACCCTCCTCACCAAAATAACACAACAAAATACCAGTAGTGACGCATAGTGCTTAATATAGTACCATAAGCCTAAAGGATTTTCAGGTTATGGTAACAAAACATTGCATTCAGTCTAGGCTTTCCTGCTGCCAAAAGGTGCATTGCGCTAAATTATCTGTTGCTTATTTGTGGACTGCAACGGAAGCCGAGTTTACAATTTCACTTATTTGCGAGTGGATGAGCAAATGTAGTTTATTTTAATAATGTGAGTTGTACAAATCACACATTCCTGAAGTGATGGATTTGAAAAACAAAAGGTGTTAAAATAAAAGGAGTCCCATAAAAGCCCAGCCAGGAGGCAAACAAAACAGAGATTTTATCCAACTGAAATTCAGTAGATTTTTTTTTAAAGCACATTTTTTGTTGGTATTGGTTTAGGGAAAGTGATGCTGTCTTTGCTAGTGTTTTACAGAGGAATTTATTTTTAGTTATACAGCTGAAACTCTCCAGCCCAATGAACTATGGCTGTCTGTGGTGTATTCAGCAGAAAAAAAAAAAAAGACACTTTGCCATTAGTTCTAAAAATATCAGTGACATGTCAGGGTCATCATCTCTATGTTAAGAACTATGGAGAGTTAAGATAGAGATGAACTTATGTCTTTCACACTCAGCATCTTCAGTGCAAATGAAATTTTAAAAGAATCTTTCACAGTTTTTAAGCTGAGTATGCATCTCAATTCAAAATCCAAAAACAAGCACACCTCTAGCAAATAAGATAGCTGGACAAGTGGCGTGAGAGAGCACACATGTGAACTCCAGATGGGGGAAGGGAAGGACTTTAAATTGACAGTATCCTATTAATTTCTATAATATAATACATGACGTTATATACTGTAGATACTATAATAAGATGTTACAGATATTATAATACCTCATAGAGGCTGGGTGGGGTGCTGGATTGAGGGAGTTGCGAGATGGGAATTCCAGGCTGGATCAGGCTCTACTAGATTTGCATCTTGGGGCCACTCAACCTGCCTGGACTTTTGTTTTCTCAACTGTGACATAAGAGGGGGTGTATCTATTAGCACTCCTTCCAAATTGAAAATTCCACACTTCAGAAATGGGAGTGAAGCTATATGCTTAAATACGTTAGTCTTATTTTCCATGAGATGCAAAAGTCTAACGTATATATATATATAATACGAAATCTAATAAATATACCATAAAAAGTGAAATATATGATGTTATTTATATATGTTATATATATAATGTTTGCATATAGATATATTTATCTTCATATACAGGGATATGCAGAGTGATCTGGGGGCCTATTTAGTTTGCAAAGGACAGACAAGAAGAAAAATATTTAGGAAAGTTATTTTGGAGTGGCTACATTGTCAATGTATGTGCACCAGTTTATGTGACTGATTAAAAAAAAAACTTGCCACCTTACATGCATTAAGATGACCACTATTAAAAAGAACAATAACAATGACAACAAAAGAAAGTAACAAGTGTTCCAAAAGGATGTGGATAAATTGGGACGATTATGTACTCTCAGTGGAATATAAAATGGCATAATGTGGAAAACAGTATGGTGGTTCCTCACAAAATTCAAAACAGAAATTTCATATGATCCAGCAAGTACACTTCTGGGTATACGCCCAGTAGAACCGAAAGCCGGATCTTGAAGTGGTATTTATACATTCATGTTCCTAGTAGCACTATTCACAACAGCCAAAGGTAGAAGCAACCCAGGTATCTACCAAATGATGAATGGATAAACAAATGGATAATGGATAAACATATTATTCAGACTTGGAAGGAAATTTGGACACCTGCTACAACATGATGAGCCTTAAGAACATTAGGTTAGATGAAATAAGCCAGAAACAAAGACAGATATTCCATGATTTCAATTATATGAGATACCTATAATAGTCAAGTTCATAGACACAAAAGGCAGAACGGTAGCTGGTGGGGTTGTGGGGAGGGTGGAATTGGGAGTTGCTGTTTACTGGGTACAGATGAAAAGAAATCTGAAGCTGGATGGTGGTGGTGGTTGTACACCAATGTGAATGCATCATTGCTACTCAACTGCACACTTCAACAATAGTTAAGATGGTAAATTTTATGTTCTGTATATTTTGCCAATAAATACATATTGAAAAAAGAAACTCTGACTTGAACTTGAATGTATTAGTTGTTTTTAATGCTTAGAGAAACAGCATTTCATAGTGGTGAGATTCTGGAACGAGATTGCCCGCCTTTGCCTCGTGGCTCCAACTTTCCCCCACAGTGTGCGCTTTGAGTGGGTTCTCTAAGTTCTCTGTGACTCCTTTTTCTGATCTGTGAAATGAGGATAGTAATAGTGCTCTCTTCATAGAATTGTTGTGAGGCTAAGGTGTTGATATAGTAAAGCATTTAGAAAGATATCTGGAAAATATTGTGATGTAAGTGTTGCTGTTAGCTATTATAGCTATATTGCAAATAAAATTCAGCTAAGACATCTTCTTTTCTACATGATGTCAGCTTTATCTTCTTAGACAGAGCAATGCTATCCTTTCAACTTGCTTGCCATTGAATTTGCTCACAATTACAAGTAAAAAGGGTGATTGCTCTAAAATAAGAAAGCTGGAATATTTTCCTATTTTCTTTTTTTTAATTGTAGTAAACAATATGTATTTTAAAATAATTTAGAAGTTTGGGAATGTAAAGTCATTGCAGAAGCCTACCTACTTTGACCTCTGTGACCTGAAGAACTAACGATATCGTCAAGTTTTAGACCATCAGTAAAATGATACATCATATAAACAAAAAATTCAAGTTGCCTTAACTTAAAGTGCCTCTTTTTTTCAATGATTGTACTTGAAACTCTTGCCATTATGGAGGTCTGTGTGTTTACTAAATATTTTTCCTGAAAATTTCTTGGAAAATAGGAAAAAATGCCATGACTTAAGGAGGGGCATTACACTAACCCAATGGCAGGTCTCGAAAGCAAATGCTCATTCGCTTGACCAAAAAAAAAAAAAAGTTGCCTTTTTTAAGGCGGGGGTGTACATGGTATAAAATAGGCTGTTTTCAAAGTCACTGAAGAGTGGGTTCTTTCAAATGGCAAGATTTCTTTCTTTCTTTCTTTCTTTTTTTTTTTTGATGGCTGCATAATACTGGTATGTGGAATTTGTGAAAGAAGACAGAGGATTATAGGGGAAGGGAGGGAAAAATGAAACAAGATGAAACCAGAGAGGGAGACAAACCATAAGAGACTCTTAATCTCAGGCAACAAACTGAGGGTTGCTGGAGTGGTGAGGGGTGGGAGGGATGGGGTAGCTGGGTGATGGACATTGGGGAGGGTGAGTGCTATGAATTGTGTAAGACTGATGAATCACAGACCTGTACCCTTGAAACAAATAATACATTATATGTTAATAAGAAAAAGAGTGGGTTCTTTCAAAAAGGACGTACCAATTTTGCATGAAGTTTGGGGAGGCAGAGAAGAGCCTTTAATAGCAAGAGGCAGATAAACTTGAATTATCTAAATCGTGTAAGCTTTCACCTATGCAGTATGATTCCATACTGTTTAAAGTGATTGAAATGCTACTACCTGAATCACTGGCTAATGTAGCTGAGGCTTTCGACCCTCCACCACTTCAGAGTGAACTGATAGAGATATCAAAGGAGAGAGAAGAGAGCTTTCCAAGATGGCTCGGAGGCTAAGGAGAAATATCAAAATAATTTTTACATTTTTGCCTAAGGTAAGAAAGGTCCGTGAGAAGAACCCATATGCTTCAAAACACAACTAGAAACAGCAGAGGGGACAGAGGGATTCTCTCTTGTGCTTTGCTCTGGTAATAGTATTCCTTAGGGAGCAGTCTAAGAATCAATGATAGTGTTTCTCTCGGATGCAGCATGACTTAGGAATGTGTATATTCAGATATTGGAGAATATGTACCTTTAATATTATCTGCCTGAACCTGATGAACAGATGGCATAAACTAAAATCAGCTTACCACAAATAATTGTACAAAATGAAAATTAGATGGATGAAACCTAAAATTTGATGCTTTTTATATTAAGTCAAAATTGGAAATAGATAAGCTCATTTATGTAGCTAATAAATTGAAAGCAGAACATCCATCTTGTGTAAGAAGGAATACTCTGAAATGGGAATTAATATCCTAGTGCATAAACACTTTAAAGCCCAGTTACCTCTATCTAGTCTACATTGTGTTTGAAAATGATGTTTTCCCTCAACTGCACAGGAAAACCTCTGGAACAAAAACATAGTACATAGAAAACACAAGCCTCTGTGTGTGTGTGCGTGCATGTGTGTGTGCAGGTGTGTGTGCACCCGTGCACATCATAACTAGAAATGTACTTACTAAAATAATAGAGTTGGAAAAGAATAACAGGTTGGATTTAGTTCAATTTATCAGTACATATCAGGCACCTACCATGTATAAATTCCTGCCGTATAATAAACCACAAAAATCACTCATCTCTTTCCCTGGGTTGCTCAAAGCAGTCTGGAGTCCCCATTTGACTACAGCATAAATAAGCCACCAGATATCGTGGGGCATCTCTTCCAAGGACATGCCCTACTTCGTACTGCCAACTTTGAGATTGCAGAGCTGTCAACCAAAGAATGAACAGCTCTGCTCCATTCTGCCCAGAGATCAATGTTACATCTACTAGAGATATCCACCAATTTAGGGCACAATGGCCCCTCGTAAGTACAGCCAGTGAGAAAAAGTAAGACCACTCAAAACTCATTCAAAATTCATGATCCAGTTGTTCTTTGTAACCTCCTAAGGATGATAAATTGGTGCTCTCTCACCATCTTGCTACCAGAGACACTCTACATCATTTTATGAAGAATCTATGAGATTGATTTGTAATAAATGTCTGCTGGAGGTCAAGGTGCAGCTAAGAGCAGCAGGGGTGACTTTTGAAAAAAAGTCATGGCTGTGGTATACAAACAAGCTTGAAAACCATAATCACCGTTGAATGATCTCTTGGGTCAATGACAACTTGAAAGCTATATAAACCCAAGGAGATTTGGGGAGGCACAGAACAGCCTTTAAAAGCAAGAGCCAAATGAACTTGAATTATCAAAGATAACTGGGACAGCAGATTCAGTTAACTTCTTTATCAACTAAAATTAATGTACTGACAAATTAAAAGCAACAGTGAATTACATGCATTCCATATCTGGCAGAGACATCACTTGGGAAAAAAAATAAAAAGAAGATGGATAATGAAATGTTTTATTTTAATGTTCCCAGGAGATACATTTGAAAAATATACACATATATCAGCAACACATGGATAAGCTATGCCTTTGACATTTAGAAATGAAGCATTTCAACGTACAGATCTTCCTTGCCTTAGGATGGGGTTACATCCTGAGGAACCCATTGCAAGGTGAAAATATCGTGAGTTGAAAATTCATTTGTTGCACCTCATCTACCAAACATCAGAGTGTAGGCTACCCTAAACATACTCAGAACACTTACATTACCCTATAGCTGGGCACAGTCGTCTAACAGAAAGCCTGATTTATAATAAAGTGTTAAGTATCTCATGGAATTTATTGAATACTGTATTGAGAGTGAAAAGCAGAATGACTGTATAGGTACAGAATGGTTGTAAGTGTATTGGCTGTTTACTCCCCTGAAAGCATGGCTAACTGGGAGCTGTAGCTCACTGTCACTGCCAGCATCACGAGAGAGTATCACTGCATATCATTAGCCCATGAAAAGATCAAAATTCAAAGTACAGTTTCTACTGAATGCATATGGCTTTCACACCATCATAAAGTTGAAAAAATCATAAGTCAAACCATCGTAAGTCTGAGACCGTCTGTACAGGCTTTTTCAGGAAATCTGATATTTTGATTAGATGGACACAAGATACCTGGTGTTTCCAAGAAGAACTATATGGTAGTCCCCCTTTATCTGTGGGGGATACATTCCAAGACCCCGAGTGGATGCCCGAAACTGTAGATCATACCAAATGCTACATATACTGTGTTTTTTCCTATACGTACATAGCTATGCTAAAGTTTAACTTAGAAATGAGGTTCAGCAAGAGATCAAACAAGAACAATTAAAACCATATACTGTAATTAAGTTACGTGAATGTCGTCCCTCTCTCTTTTTAAATGTCTTACTGTACTGTGTTCAGCCTTCTTCTTGTGATTATGTGAGCTAGTAAAACGCCTACATGATGAGATGATGTGAGGGGAATGACGTAGGCATTGTGATGTAGTGTTGGGCTACTACTGACCTTCTGACGATATGGCAGAAGGAGGATCGGGTGCTTCCAAACCGCGGTTGACCATGGGTAATTCTAACCGTGAAAAATGACAGCACAGATAAGCAGAGACTACTGTGCAGTATTTTCACTCTACAGATCCAAACAGAACCTAAATGATAAACTGTATGTTTTGAGTTTGACTACTTAGAAATTCCTTTGTTCTGGTGTTTACACAGTGAATAAGAAACTGTATATAAGTAGGAATTTCTTTGGCTTCTCAAAAGGAAGAAATTCAACATTAATGAGTCTATGTAACACCTGGAAAGATAGCATGAATATAAGAACAGATAATTTTGAGAATTCGAAAGGTTAGAAAGGGACCTATGGATTAATTAATGATCATACATTGTTTTGTGTCACACTACTATGGGCCAAAAACACAGATTCTATTTCCTGGAGGGAAACGATTGCAGTTGACATGTTCGTTCTTCCTCTATCTCCTCTCTTGTTTCTGCTAACAGCATTCCAGGTCTTTTTGAAGAAGCATCCCTTCTCCAACTTTAGTCAACAGTGTTTGGGAAGGGATGATTCTATTGCAGGTTGCTGTCATAGACATTTAACCCAAGCCTAGATGATCATAATCATTGTGATTCTGGGATGAGAACTGCCTAAAGCCACGCCAATTAGATTGCCAGGGTTCTTGCTGGAACTGTTGTAGAAGAGAGCTCTGATGTTACTATTAGCCAAAATTCCAGAGATGAACCAGCCTGAGAAGAAAGGTAACATAGAAGAAAATAGAATCAATAGCTGGGTAGGTAGGAGAGAGATAGGAAGAGAAGGGGCGTGAGAGGGACAGAGAGAGACAGAGGGTGGGGGAGACAGGGAGAGAGGAAAAGAAGAAGAGAGATGGAGAAATTCTCGGTATCATTGTTCTTTGAACCCCGATTTCAAACCATGCCTGAAGCCAACCATATTCACTGCTTGATCTTCCTAATTACATGAGCCAACAAATTTTCTTTCATGTTTAAGCTAGTTTGAACTGCAGTTCCCCTTATTTGAAACAGTAAACATCCTGACCAGTATCTGTTGAGGTTTGAGAGTGAGTAGTATGCCTGTTGAAAAGGAAAGGGAATGTTCCCACCCCCATCAGCTTTCCAAGAACAGATTCTATTCTTGCATTACCGAGGAATCACTCAAGGGCATTGTGCTTACTCCCCTGCCATTCCTTTAATATACCTTTCTTGGTGATCCCCTGTGACCCTGTAATATGATTATAGACATTGATGATTTACAAGAAGTGAAAATTCAATTGGAATGATTCAAAGTGACTTTGATAAACTACAATCTGGGGGACAAGCATTTTCTTAAAATACACATTTTCATTGATTACCTATGTCCCCAAGCAGTGGAGAGATGGCAAATTATATAGCCTAAAACCATTACAGATAGGGATGGAGGAAGACTTTAAAACATGTTATAACTGGTAAAGCATGATTCACCTAGTGAATATTCCAAAATGAATCAGAGTTCCTACATACCAAAAGATCCACTTCCCTTTTGAAATTTACATAGAAGAAAACTGAACACTTAGTTGGGTGGACGGCTGAACTGAGTTTGAGGTTTCTGCATTGGCTCAATTTACAGTTCGTGACTCTAGTCCCTAAATTAGCCATTCTTTTGATACTGAATTAAGGGCAAATTTGGACTCTAGGGCATGTTCTCTCCCCAGCCTATGAACTACATGAGGATTTTAAGAGATAAAAGGAACCTCAGTGAGACTCTAATTTAATGATTTCTCTTAGAAATGAAGAAACTGAGGGAAAGGAAAGGTTCAATATGATTTGTTCAAAGTTACACAACCAGTTAATGAAAGTCATTCAGAAGTTTCCTGTCTTTTGTTTTCATAATGAGATTCAGAGACATTCAGAATGCTGTGTTTCATTACCAAGGGAAAAGGATAGATATGTGTTTTTACTCAAACAACAGTGACTGGGTATGCTTAGCCATTTCTTTCTTCAATTAGGGGAGATGACAGATAGGTGGAAGATGGGTTTTCTGAGACAAAAAGAGTGGTCCATTTCAAGAAAACAAATGCATTAGAAAGAGGATTTCTGAATCTCTACATGAACTGAGAAGCTTTTAAAACACTATTTTTAAAAAATCATTTAACCTGTTGTTCCCAGCTTCTATTTTATTCAGTTATATAAGAAACTGAAGTTTCCAAAGGCGGTTACAATATATTGTCAAATTCTCTCTCTGGGCTGTTTTCAATTTCTCACCCCACTTTTCTTGTGCTCTCTCTCTTCCTCCATCCATGGAAATCTGACATGCTGTCAGAAAGCTCACCTTCTCATTCAGCTCCCCACTCACCTACAGAAATTCATTTGCGTTTCCACAGCTGCCATATTGGTCTGTGACAATAAGAATCTGAACTTATTATCAGTGAATCTGTTTTAATATCAGCACAGACGTGCGAAGCTAAACAGATCCATGCATCAGGGTTCTACCACAGGGAGGTCATTTTGAACGAGGAATGCCTAACTATCCAGTTCTCACATTACACTGTCAGCACACATTGGTGGTTACTGATGTAGTAGAAATCTACTGCATATCTGGTTCTAGCCTCATTTTAGCCACAAATGAGCTCTGTCACCCTGAGTACCCATATCTTTCCTCTGGATTTCTGTTCCCAACCATAAGAAAAGAAGTTAAACTGGGCATTTTTATTTACTCATAAATCTGACAAATACTCGGTGAATTCTTTCTCTGTCCTGGGCATGTGTAATTCAGTAGTGAGAGAACACAAGAGAGCTATAATGCAACCTTCCCTCATGGACCCTTCCAGTTCAGGTTTACATCAAGCTCTAATTTTCAATGCATGTATGTTATAAGGAGTCAACTTTTCAGGAAATTTTGAAATTAAACAACGACAATAACAACAACAAGCCACGTTACCCAGAAGCCAGAAGCAAGCACGTAACAGACTTGAGCTAATATATTCAATTCTATTAGGTGATTTATTAAATCCAAACTGTATTTTTTCATAAGTCCCTAATATACTTCTCCAAAGAACTATGTAGGTAGTGTTTTATGCTCTGATTTAATTCTTTTTAAGTCATAGAAAGAGATATCATCCCCCCTCCAAATTTTGAGGAAATGCTCACCAACCACAGCCTGTGGGAAAACACTTGCTATCTGGGCCTGCTCCCAAAAGCACCCTTGAGAAAGGCAGTGTTATCCTAGAGGTCTCCGACAAGTGCAAAAGTAAAGGAAAAAAGCAGGACCGGATTGGAATAGTGGCCTGGTCTATTCTTTTCAGTTTCTCTTATTTCGATACAGAATACCTGACTTCAGAGACTGGCCTTCACACAGATAAAACAAACGTTAATAATAATACATAGAAGAAGATCCTAAAAACAGAGGCCCAGGTACATGAGCCATGAAGACAAAGACCCTTTGCCTAGTTTCCAATCGTTCCTTTCTGGCACCACACTGTCTGATCATATAAAGCTGTAATTGAAACCATGTGGTGTGTGCACAGGACTCATTACAGGCTTCTCCAGAGTAATCTCATAGCAGAGTCCTGTGGGGAGTCTCTGACAATTTGGGGTCAAGGTATTGTCGCTTAAATATGTGAAACGACACACGAACTTGCTTCCTCAGGGAAAACCAAACTGATGTGAATTTAGCGTGTGTGGATAAATACTCCTGTCCCCAACTACATGTTTATGATTTTGTTGACACCCTCTATAGAAGACAAAATACATTTTATGAAACAGTTCAGTGATTCGTTTTACAATATAAAAGGTGGCCATTATAATAATGTTTAAAATAGTGATTTTTAAAATAAAAAGTAGGAAACCCTAAATTCTCGCAAAATACTACATTAACAACGGTATCACCACATTAAAGAGTCAGAACAGTGAAATATGATGTGATATTAATAGTAATATCCCACAGAGAAACATCCTTAGCTTTTGACTAATAAGTCATACCACCCATTAAGGTATCTAATTTAGCGCAGAGTGAAAGTCATGAAAACTAAACTGAGTTAATGCCGGCTGAGAACGAGGGGAAAGTTGAGAACACACATTCTGCTTCAAACCTGAGCCCCCCTGGTGAGCAGAGATCATTTGCTTTCCCACTGCTACTTCCCTTCTTCCCTAATGCTCCCACCACCAGCTATTTCTTCAAAATTACCAGCTTACAAGAACCCAGAGACTTCAGGAGTACACACAGATGGAAAAGTCAGAGAACAGCTTATGGTTCTCAGAGCCTAACTTTCTGCATCCACCCCTCATAAATTCAAGAAATATTTACTACGTATCAAATGAAAGACACAGTTCTCGGTACAAGTGAACTAACAGGAAATTAGACAAGGTCCTCACTCCCGTGGGACTTATATTCTAGCAGGAGAGAGGTCATTAACAGATAAACAAACACGATACATTTTGAAAATAATGAGCTCTAAGGAAAATAAAGCAGGAAAATGTGATTGCCTGTGTTAAGGGATAAGGAAGGTGTGAAAGAGACATGTGGGTTGTTTGATCAAAACAAGCCTCAGGAAAGGCTAGGAAGAGTGGTTCAGTCATAGGCAAAAGCAAGTATGAAGGTCCTTGGGCTAAAAAGAGCTTGCATTTTGGGGGAAAATACAAGGAGTGTTTTATACATAAAAATAGGTTTTAAAGAGTGAACGAAAAGAAGAAGTGACGTATTTGAAGTGAGAGAAGTAGGCAAGGGCCAGAATATGAAGATATTTGGAAGCTGTATGAACTGCCTTTTCTATCCGTCGTCCGTCCATCCATCCATCCGTCCATCCGTCCGTCCATCTATCCATCCATCCATATGTCTTATTCTAGACAAAGAGAATATTTTATTTTGTCTTTCCTTTCCACATATATCTTTCCTATGCATGCACTCAGACACAAATGGAGACAAGCTCAGCTGTTGTTACAATCAAGAAAGTAACCTTCAATCCTTTTGAGGTATTGTGTCTGCAAAGGGCCTGGAGCCACCACACGTGGGAGCCTGGGAGCATCCCACCCACCTTCACCTCCTGCTCACCATAAATCCTCATTATCATGTTGTCAGCACTGGAGTCTCTTAACCTCTTCAGTGCCCGGGCTGACAGGCAGGAGCTGCTTATTAATTTGCCAAAGCTTCATTTCATTGCTGTCTGAAACACCAAACCCTCTTTTCTTCTCATCCCAAAGACCGGTACTAAGTACCCCACTACAGGCAGTGAACACATGCCACGGCACTGCCTATAGTTTTGAGCTTTTACATCTAAGTTGGTCACAGAACAGTTTTAGTTGGGAAATTAATTTAAAAATTTTTATTTTCCCACACCTGTTAAACACATATACATGCCTTGTCAAGTAAGAAGGTGCAGATAGAATTTCTTTGTGGATGAAGGGCAATTAGGATATGAATGAGAGAAAAGCCTCTTTACAAATGGTGAGCTCTTGTTTTTTCTTTACCTTTTTGCATCGTTCTGCTACTCAGAATAGCCTAAGAAGCACAAGAACTTGGTTAGTCAATCTCCTTCTGATCATCCCTCAGCTGCCATGGGAACTCCCATGTGCGTTTACCACCTTGCATTATAAAGTGATATTACCGAAATTAAGGAATTCTAGTTGGTATTTATTTGAGCATGTAAACTTTCTTGGTATGTTTCTGCAAAACCAGTTTCTTTGATAACAAATGCATTTAATTTTCATTCTAACATGGTATGTATTGCTCCCTGGTGCTCTGTGTTGGCTGACAGCATCAGCTTTTGCACATTCCTAATCAAATTTTGTCTAACAAAAAGCTGAACTAAGCATATTTGTTTTCCTATTTATAGCCGCATGTGCTTACATAACATATGAGAAGGCAAGATTAAAAAAAAAATGATCCCAATCTTAAAATGCATCCATTATGTTTAGTTTAAATACAAGCTACGTTCTCCCATTAAACAAGAATATTAAAAACAATTGGAGACAGACAGAAGCTTATTGCTTATTTTCCAACCAGTATAACCGCTGTGTTCATCCACAATAAAATAGAACCACAGGCAGAAATATATTGCTCCTGGGGAAAATTTGCTTCCGCACCCTCCCCATTTGCACAAGTGCCCAGCACTGCTGCCCTCACACATGCCCCGCGTCTTTGGTAGCACTAGCACAGTAATGAATTATTACAATGCAGCCAGGGAGGGGGGGGGCATGCCATTGCGCTGCATAGAAACAGCGATTTTGCCATATCAATAATTCTGACTGCCACTGGGAACCACTGTAGCTGAAACAGATGTTTCATGTTGATAAGTAGGGACCGGGAAAGGAATTTTTATCCCACTGTTCATTTTTCTCTATTTCCACGACCCATACCTGGCAGCAGCTCCTCCAGTACAGCTGTCTCTTGCAAGCCAATCTGTTCAATCCAGGCTCCTAGGTCTCATTTCATAAATCAAACTCAGCCCTGGACAAGCCACAGTCTCAGAGTACCCTTGCTGCTTTTCTCGGTGGAAACGCCTCTGTCACAATGAGAGACGCTGGGCCAATTGTGCTTAATTTAGTGCATTGTCACAATATATTAAGAAAGACAGCAAGGGCAGGGCCTTTTTTTTTTTTTTAATTCTACATTAACTGTTTGGTACAGAGAGTCACATATGTGGCATTTTGCACAAGGCTTTCACCTTCAAATGAAGCATTTGGGAGAAAGCCCAGAATTTTCGTGGGGAAGCAGTTCCATGTGATTCCAGTCAGGTCAGGTGCTGGTTTGCAAAGCATTCCCTGGTCCCCTTTAGTGGAAGTAAAATTTTACTTGCTGAGCCTCAGGTCAGAGATGCCTGCTCAACTCTGAGTTGTAACACCTCAGTAGCTTGGTAGGGATCAAAATTTTTGTTAACTAGGGGGAAAAAGCCCCCCCAAACACTCAGCTCCAAACCATTTGAACATGCATTAATGCAGACTAATTTATATGTAATTTTATCTTACTTAAATGACTAAGTACATGTCATGCAGTAATAATTTAAAAGTTACCACATATTAATAAGCACCTATTATGGGCCCGGGAGAGTGCCAAATTCTTAACACATGCTGCCTTCTTTAACCCACACAGTCATCTCTGGAGTGGGGTTTGTTATGCCCATTTCATGGAGTAGGAAATCGGAGAGGTTCTCAGGCTTACCTGGAGCTACACCAGGTGAGCTGTAAAACCAGGTCTCATATCTTCTAAAGCCCACACTCTTGTCCATTTGTTGTTTCTAATCCCTGTGAGTATCGTTGTGCACACACGTGTGTTTAAAGATAGAGATGTGGTGAGTGAAGAAAAGGAGGCTGATAGCTGTCACAAAAGCTAGGCATCAAATGGTTATCAACTCTTCAACAAGTTTAGTGTTCACTGCATAATTTTTACAGTATCATTGTATGTTTGAAGACAGTCACACTAAGAAGTTGAGGACTTATTAGGGCTAACAGCTCTGGCAGAATGTGACTGAAGGCAGGTGAGGGCAGGTTTCTGGACTGCCTGCAACACTGCTGGTGGAAAGCAGTGTACCAGTTCCAAGTCATATATTTAGAACAGCATAAGAAATTAACACACTTTAACTGGCTCAGGAGATGTGTGGATAGAGTTTTAAGTTACAAACTTTCCAAATTGGAAGGTGGAGTGATTTAACTGATGCCAAACAAACAGAAGAGATGGGGAAAAGTGCCACTGTCTATATTTGTAGATCTCTTATGGGCTTTAGAGGTAGGGCACCAGGAGGGAAGGCTGAAGTGGACTAGACATATTTTTTTTCAGGCTGATCTGAATGGATCCAGTTAATAAACAAAAAAATGAGGTAAATGGCCTTTCAATGTCCCCTCAATTTTTAGAGTCCAAAAGGAAAAAACAAACAAAAAAAACCACCTCAGCATAAAGCAGACTTCACAACTGTTTATGTATATTATTTCATTCCAACTCCAATCATTTTTATTTAAATATCAGTCGTTAATTAATATTGGCAACAACTGGTTACATGAGAACAGGAAGAATCTACACTCCCCTTGCTCAGCTTATCACCAGACCAGCAGCTGAAGATGTCCACCAAACCCCAGGGAAGATTAAACGTTTCACCACAGCATTATTATTGACAATGGCATCATTTAGCCACAGCAATTAGCATGTACATAAGCACCGAGAAGAAACCGGGCCAGACTGAACAGACTGCAGTCAAGAGTCCTAAAATGAAATGGTTTCTCTCCGTTTTTCTTTATGCTCCATTTGTGGTGTCCAGACGAGGGACGATTTGGGCAGCCATGGCATGGAGTATGCCACGTCCCTGCCAACATACTCGGTCTCCTGAACCAGATGAGCAGTGGCTAAGGAGTGGGAAAACCATGGGCTTTGGACTCTGAAGACTTTTTGAACTCTGCATGAATCTAGGTTAGAAACTTGACCTCTCAGACTTTTCCACCCGTAAAACGGGGACGGCAGGACCTACCTTGTAGAGTGGCTGAGAGGAAATGTATGTACAAGGCCCCCTTGACAACAGCTTCGAGTTATTCACTACTGAGTTATGATTCATAGTTTTTACCTCTGTCTTGGATAGAACTGTTTTGAAATCGTTTGTGTATAATTTGTTTCCCCTTTTGGGTTGTAGACTCATGGAGGGTAGAAACAACTTCACAGCTATGCTTATCTCTAAGGAGTGGGACAAAATCTACTTAGTGTTTCTAGAATGAAGACGCAAATGGATGGCTTACATTTGTCTCCCATTATGAAGACACGGGGCAATGTATTTGTTAGTATTGGTATTGTTATTTATACTGTAGGAAATCGGGGGACATCCAAAGGCGCTTCTGACCACTATTACTATTTTACTTTAACCAGTACTACTACTGTTGTTACTACTGCTAGTAGTGGAGATGCTGCTGCCACTGTGAGCTGGTGATACTGATGGAGCACCATATAGCAGGGCTTTCTAGGTCCTTTATATAAATAACTCTTAATTTTCATCCCAACCCTACAAGACAGTAGCCACTGTTACACCAGTTTTTTCCAAATGGAGACACCCAGGCACAGAAAGTTTAAGCCTATGATCACAAATATCAATGAGGAAAAACATGGACAATTCCATGTTCGTAAGGAGTCCGATCATACTGATTTTGTAGCTGTTTCTCTAGGAATGATTTTCAGTAATTTGTTTTAATATTTGCTCAAATGTTCATTTACTGCAAAAGTTGACTGAGCTTTTACTTAATGGCAGGTATTTCGGCTATAGATGAGAGAGGATACAGAGTTCCCCTCCTATTTCCTGGTCAGCATAAACTCTTACTAGTGTGTTCTCTGAATAAAACTACTGCCAATAATATGATAGGAACCAGTGGAAGGTGGAGAATTGTAACAACTTCTGGAAGAGAAATCCACTTTTATTCGTTTTGGGGCAGTAACCTACATCTGGACAAGTTCTTGGTCTACACAAGGAGTAAACTGGGATGCCTCTTTTAACTTGCATGTGTTTAAGATGTTATTACTTCTGCTTTTATTTTAGTTAACAGTAATTTCTGATTTGTCTCCAGACATTTCATTAGTTTTATATTGAAATTTGATTGTCCCCAAATGTTTAGCTTTTCTTGGTTGAGAGCTTATTCATTTGCTATATATGAAAGTCACCAGTGTAATTTTTTTCCATGACAGAGTTAAGGTTAATGTTGTGTGTGTGTGTGTGTGTGTGTGTGTGTGTGTACATATGTGTATGACTTTGGGACAGAGCTACTGGACACTGGATGTGTGGAAATAGGAGACAAAATTAATATTACGTTTCTTGACACTTTGTGGTTCCTCTTTATGACTAAGGCATGCTGTTAAAAATATGAGGCTGGCAGTATTTTCTTGAATTAGCAAAATCTCTTGAGATTATCTTATCTACCACCACAATACCAGCCACTATGAATTAAGAAAATATATTACATATAATTATTAAACATTTATTTGCCAATAAATATGCTAATATTTTAATGCTATTTTGAGTAAGTTTTTGAAGTTAATGACTTAACTTACTGAGATAAAAAGACAGATGTTTTGAGTAATCGTAAGACAGGTTTTTTTTACCATTAAATAAAACACTACAAAAATGCATAAACCATAATTTAACTTTTTTTTACTTTTAAAAGCTAAAGAGAGACTATGTATAATCTCCTTTTTCTCAAATTAAAGGAAGTATTATTTCACTAATATATTAGAAATAGTAAACAAAAGGCATTTTTTAAATTTGTTAAGGTGTTTTTCTTAAGTATTTGTACTCTAATCTTCACCTTTTTTAGGACAAACAAAAATATTTTCTAAACACAATTTGATTCTAAGTTTCCCACACTTATGATCCATCTGCCAAGAGAATTCTTAAAGGTTCTTTAAGGGTTTCAAAGTAAAAAAACAAAGGTTTCAAAGTAACAAAAACCAGTTTGTGAATGGATACACCCATGTATCCATTCACAAACTAGTTCTCAGACTTTCAGAATGTAGTCTATTTCAGGTTATGTATATAGTACATCAGGGGTCAGAAAACCTTTTCTGTAAAGGGCCAGGCAGCAAATATTTTAGGCTTTGCATCAGATGGTCTCACAGCTGTGACTTCTCAACTCTGCCTCTGTAGGGCAAGCAGCCATATACAATACATAAACAAGGAGGCTTTTCTTAGTTGTTCTGCTAACATTTTATTTATGAAAACAAGCACTGGAGTGGGTTTGGCACCCAGGAAGTAAATTTCGGACCACTACTAGACCAGCATCACCAAATCCATGTGGAAGACAGCTGTTACTACATGTTATCAGCTATCAGCTATCACTTTCTTGGGTTTCATGCCTCATTGTTTCCAAGTGTGGAATGGATGGAGAACTACTGCTGTTGAAATGTCCTGATCACTGGGAAGACATTCACAGACTAAGAAACCTAATCCTCATCTCCTCGACCTGAATGGCCAATATCCAAAAGTCATCAATCAGTATGACCTCTTGTGCATCTGCAAACTTCCGTACACACAGTGACTTCATTTTTAACCCAGAAAGGATAGTGTTTAATAACCCATTCCTCTATCAGCAACTTGAACAACTCCAAGTCAAGAAATCTGAATATATGAGGTAGGATTCCTATGTCTTCATAACTGACTTACAGTAACAAGGATGCTTGCATAACTAACAGGACCATCACACTAAAGGGGTTAGACATGAGAGCTCTCATTGAAAATTTGACTACCTTGTCAATTTCTCTTTTCACCCACCTAATAATTCCAAGACATATGCAAATATACTATTTTTGAAAAATGTCTCAGAGATCCCCTAAGTCTCTAATATATTTTAAGTTCTTTAAAAATATTAACTTTTATTATTATTATTTTTAAAGATTTTATTTATCCATTTGAAAGAGAGAGAGAGAGGGCACAAGCTGGGGGTGGGGGGCAGCAGAGCGGCAGGCAGGGGGAGAAGCAGGCCCCCCACTGAGTGGGGAGCCCGATGCGGAACTCCATCCCAGGACCCTGGGATCATGACCTGAGCTGAAGGCAGATGCTTACCCGACTGAGCCACCCAGGTGCCCCTAACCTTTATTCTTTTTATTAGAAAAGTTAAAATACTAAAGATGTTTCTTTTTTAAAAAATTTTTTATTATGTTAATCACCATATATTACATCATTAGTTTTTGATGTAGTGTTCCATGATTCATTGTTTGTGCATAACACCCAGTGCTCCATGCAGAACATGCCCTCTTTAAAAAAAAAAAAAAAAAAAAAAAAAAACTGATCAAGGACAAAGTTGGTGGCAGGGTTTTATCTGATGTGCAGCTTTTGAATTCTTTTTTCTTGTATGCATTCAATAAAAATTAGATTAAGTTAAAAAAAGAAAAGTTAAAATACTAGTAAAATTTTATTATTTTTTTCTGATTTAAAAAAGTCAAACTTTCATAAGATCAATAATATCAAGTGTTGGTAGGAATTTAGGGAAACAGACATCTCTTATGCTATTGGTGGAAGGTTAAGTGACCTAGCTATTTTGTGGGCAACTAGACAATATCTATTATTTTTTAAAACTGACATTCTTATAATCTAGCAAATCTATTTCTAGTTATCAACCTTAGAGAGCCACCCACACATGTGTGCAAGGGTGTTCATCACAGCATTTTGTATAATAAAAAATTGCAAAGAATATGAACATTTGTCATTAGTAAATGGTTACATAAAACATTATTCATTCATGCGATGTAATGCTGTACATATTTAAAAGGGATATAAACGTAGGGATGTATTCTCCCCGTCTAGTTTTGACATGACCCCCTCTCAGAAAACATTATTAGATGAAAAAACAAGTCAAAGAATGACAGGGATTTATAAATATGATTAGCTATAGCAAAGTGAGGAAAGGGCTTGAGTTTGCCTATGTGGGGTTCTCTGAGTAGAAGAGATTGTTTAATGATTTTTTTAAAAAAGAAGAACGCATGACATTCCTTTTTTTTCCCTCTGTTATAACTAAATTCTTAAAACAAGAATCTGCAGACCAGGGTGCTTAAGAGATTGACCTGAGGACACATGTCAGTAAGTGGCGGGGAAGGCATCAGATTTGAGGCCAACCCAACCAGTGATGTTAAAAGCATGGTCCTTCTCTCTAGCTGTAACATCCTTCCAAGAGAAAGTAGACTAACTTTTCTCCGAGACTGCCTTACCCATCTTTACAAGACGCTCACAGAATCACATTTTCAGAAGGGGAAAATAAAATTATTATCAAGTAGAGTAAAAGACACTGTTCATTAAGAGAAAGGTTTTTCCCACCTTTCCCCAACGCAACCTATGAGAGGTGGAGATCATTTTCCTCCCTCCCATTTCTACCTAAGAGGGAAGGTTAAAACCATACCACAGAACTGCAACTTATCTGATGAAAAAGAGAACAAAAGTACTTTGCAATTGATTTTCCTCATTAGAATATAATAAAAGGGGATTTATGGGGCTCAGTTGATAGTAAAATAGAAACATAGCTGAATAAACCCAAATTACGTTTAAGGAAGCACATGTTGATAAAGTGTGCAAGAGGCATAATAATATGTTTTATACTTATTTTGATGAGTGAGTTCCAAAAATATCCATAGATAGAGTTATATAGCAGTTTTATTTGAAAAATGAAGAGTTGAGAGAGTCTACAGAATAGAAAATTATCATCAGTGCTGCCTAATATAGACAGGTAATAGCCAGTGGCTAATGTTAAGCTGCCTTAGAATATTACTTTGGACCGCCTCCCCCCCCCAAACAAACAAACAAACAAACAAAAACAAAGGATCTCTGTTATTAACATGACTTTTCAGCATATCAGCATTATGGCAAAAACTGTCGTTAGGCTGGGTTTGCAAAAGAGTTAATATTCAAGTAAATGTTAGATTAATACCTAGGAAGCCCAAAGGGCAATTAACTTTCCATGAAAGAGAGCAGTCCTGGAAAGATTATATGCGTGGGTGAGCATGCAGCATTTTCCAAAGTGGCTAGTTCTCGATTACCCTTAGGAATGGGGTGGGAAATGGATGCCTCCTGGGTCATTAGCTTGCTGGGAAGTTGTGGAGGGGATAGCTAATAGCAGTTTGGAACATCCATCCATATGCTGGTCAGGAAAAGCTAGCTGGAGCCCTCTGTGTGATCAGGACTAATTACAAATGACCAATTAGATACAACCAAACAATGCTACTACTCTAATTTGGCACAGGCTGTTGATTTACTTGGGCACCTGGCTAAAAATGTAAGCACATTGTAGATGCTTAAAATGTTTGGAGACGGAAGGGAAATGAAAGAGGAGAAAACGAAGGTAAGGGCATCTAAAAGCAGAGCAGGCAAAGGGGAAAAGAAGGAAAAAATAGGAGAGAGGATGGAGATACAAGACATAAGAGGAAAAAAACTAAAAAGGGAAAGAGGTCTGCCTATGATTAATACTGCATTGTGCCTTTTTCTCATCAGGGGTTTGAATAATCACTACGATATTGAAGAGAAAGTGTTCTAGGTATTTCATTATTTTATATTTCCCCAGTAACTATAGATATTACACATATGTCTAATTTGGACAGGAAAAAATGAACACAGGCTCAAGATCTACCATATCCCACTCCTAGACTGACAACCACTGTGGCACTCTTGGTATGTAAGCCTGAATTAAGCTTCATAATCCTTCCCACTGCAAGGAGCCAGGAAGCCATTTCCAATGGGCTGCAGTTGGCACACTACATGGATGCTTATCTGTCCTCTCCCCATTAGGATCACTGTCTGACTTCTACATTTCACTTAGCATCGAAGCTTTTATCTCAGGAACCTCATTGTATTATGGAAATTCTATTCAATAACAAAAAAAAAACATTCATTTTCATTAAATAGTTATAAGTAGAATGATCCCAATATATTATTTAAGAGACATGAAAATATGACTGTGTTATCTGTAGTTATCTCTTTAAAACAGGATCTGGTTATAACATATAAAGAGCTGGGTAGACATTTCTTAAAATAAAATCTATTTACTGCAAATAAATTATGTCTGAAAACCAGACAGTGGTAATTGGGGAAGGGTTAGAGCTACCATGTAAAACAGGACTTTCCTCCTAGCCACAAGAGATGGTCTAACATATAAATTAAATTAGATAATGCCGTTATACTGTAACTGAATTTGAATTGGCAGTAATGCATTATAGATAAAATGTTCTATCTTTTTAAATGTGGCCTTGGTAATGATTTAATATTTTATTCTTTTCAAGAAAAATATAGGTAGTTAAGAATGCTTCATGATTCTCAAAGTGGTGAATATTCATGAAATGCCATAGAATTCTTTGTGACTTAGTCTAAAAGAAGGAATAGCAAAAGGAAGAAGAGGGGTAATGTTATTAATAATAATATTTCCATTTATAGATAACTTACCATATGCCAATCTTTTGTGTATTTATACACAATGTATTATCATTCATGCATGGACTCTAGGAAACTGGTATCATGGTTCCAGTCTTCAGGGGAAGAACCCAGCCTAGGAAGCTTAAGTAAGTCTCCTAGTATCACAATAAGCAGAGACAGGATTCAATTGAAAGTGTTTTCACCACTGGATTTAGTGCCCTTCACAGCTGCCGTATCATCAAATCATAGCTCAGAGAGCAACCCATGGAGATTCATGTCCCTTACCACAAAAGTAGGCAGACCTTCTTTACAAAGCACACCATTTCCATTCCAAGTCTTCCAACTCACCACAGCCAGATGTCCTATGATTTTAGAGCTTCAGATCACATTTGCAGAGAGTTGTCAGCCTACATTATTTTGTTGAGATATAACTTATGTCCCATCCTGTCCATAAAACCTAATTCACTCATTCTGCCTCCTGTGAAAAACCCAGTGCTGACCTTCTCATGTGGTACATATATAAAACCTTATTTGGTTGTTTTCTCATAACAATGTCCAGCATAATACATTTTCCTCAGAAGCCATTAAAATTTTTTTTTCAAATTTCATTTGATATGTTGATTGCATCACCGCACACCTAGAACCTTATACTGGCAAATTGTTTATGTATGCATATGAGGAAGCATCTACTATGTACTTGGTTTTGAACAGGCAGAGGTCAGAAGGGAGAAGCAATACACATTCTACAAGGAGGCAGTAACATGAGCAAAGGCACGCAAGAAGAACATCTTGGGGATTCATGAAGAAAAAAGCATACAGTTCATTCTGTTTGGAGTACAAACTTCTTGATGAAACTAAAATTGGGAAAAGAGATTTAAGAAAGATTATAATTAGCCTAGATTATCAGGTAGATAGTTAGTAGACTCTATTTTATGTGGAGGATTTTTATACACTGTATTAATCCATAGAAATATTAATAAGTAATGATTGGTAAATATTTTGGAAGACAATGTGTTAAAGTGATGGCTTCTCTTTCAGAACTCTGAGAACTTCAAAGTATTGAAGGTATTAAATACATAGTATTCCCCAAATCTCTCTGATCATACCATCCTTTTTCCTCCCATGATACAATTCATAGGACACATAATGGGAAACTGCTCTAATGGAAAATTGTTTAAAAACAGAGGTTATACATTCCCACCAACAGTGTAGGAGGGTTCCCCTTTCTCCGCATCCCCGCCAACATCTGTCATTTCCTGACTTGTTAACGGTGGGAATGCAAGCTGGTGCAACCACTCTGGAAAACAGTATGGAGGTTCCTCAAAAAGTTGAAAATAGAGCTACCATACGACCCAGCAATTGCACTACTGGGTATTTACCACAAAGATACAAGTGTAGGGGTCTGAAGGGGTACGTGCACCCCAATGTTTATAGCAGCAATGTCCACAATAGCCAAACTGTGGAAAGAGCCAAAATGTCCACTGACAGATGAATGAATAAAGAAGATGTGGTATATATACACAATGCAATGTTATGCAGCTGTCAAAGGAATGAAATCTTGCCATTTGCAAGATTGCATGGATGGAACTGGAGGGTGTTATGCTGAGTGAAATAAGTCAATCAGAGAAAGACATGTATCATATGATCTCACTGATATGAGGAATTCTTAATCTCAGGAAACAAACTGAGGGTTGCCGGAGTGGTAGGGGGGTGGTATGTGCTATGGTGAGCGCTGTGAATTGTGCAAGTCTGTTGAATCACTGATCTGTACCTCTGAAACAAATAATGCAATATATGTTAAGGAAAAAAAAAAAGAAGAAGAAGATAGCAGGAGGGGAACAATGAAGGGGAGTAAATCGGAGGGGGAGACGAACCATGAGAGACGATGGACTCTGAAAAACAAACTGAGGGTTCTAGAGGGGAGGGGGGTTTGGGGGATGGGTTAGCCTGGTGATGGGTATTAAAGAGGGCACGTTCTGTGTGGAGCACTGGGTGTTATGCACAAACAATGAATCATGGAACACTACAGCAAAAACTAATGATGTAATGTATGGTGATTAACATAACAATACAAAATTTAAAGAAAAAAATAGAGGTTATACAATAAGTGAGACACACATGGAAGAATCATCTAGATTGGAGTACCTCTATATAGGTATAGGTGGCTCTATCTGCTATTTTGCTAACCTTCGGACAAGAGAGTATTTGAGTCAAATGGCATATTCAATTCAACCTTCAAATTAATCTTTACTTATCTATACTTTTCTCCACCCTGCCCCCCCGCCCGCTCCCAGGTCAGAAAAACTCATAGAACTTCATCTAACTATGTAACATCCCTTTTGTGTTTGAGTAGATGTTGCCAGCAAATAATAATATATTGTAATGTCAGCGACTTTGTTAATATGGAATCATAAATTAGATGTCCTGTCAATACACCTGGAGTCTTCATTATACCAAACCTGGATAAAATTCAGGGTAAAATATTTTGTGTTGCAGATTTCTTAATCATTTTTACGTTTTTTTTTAAATAATTGTTTTATGAGGTTCAAAAGTTCAGTAATTGAACAAAAATTCATTTTTTGAGATTGTATCTGAAATACTAAATAATGACTTATTTAGAAATAATTTGTCCTGCATATTTTGAGAATAGAATATTAATGAAAAAATATTATATCTTGTAGTTTAAAAATGTTTTCATGTATTATTAAATTTTTGATTATCTTAATGCATTACTATAATTTCAAATAGGTTTTTATTTAATAACTGTTTATATTAAGATATTTCAGAATATCTAAAAGGTGCCCTGTCCATCATGTTAATTAAAACTCATATTCATATTAAAATTTTTTCTTGGCAAAGAGATAAAGGGATTCCAAGGCAAAATAATTCAAAGGTATGTTATCACACTGATAGTTCTGTAGTTACATAGATACCTTTTTAATTTTAAACAAGCATATTTGAATTATTCCTGGATGGTTCAAAGGTCTGGACTATATTGTACTTTTTGCAAATACACTGATTTAAAGATTAGGAGTTTTTTCAATAAAAAGGCAAGATCATAATGTGTATTATGATATTTTATACCAAAATATTTCTTAGACTTTATCTTATTATTTTTTGAATTATGTTAATATTCATATTATCTTCTCACTTTAGGAGCTGGAAGTAAATGTAAAACTAAACATAAAGATTATTTGCTGGAAAGATGCTAATAGTACAAACGTTACATTGTTCTATGTTCAAGTGTTAATCATATTCAAGCTTTAACCCAAGGAAAAAATAAGTTTAGTAAAAAACATTTCTTAAATTGCTTCAAATTACCTTCCAATTAGAAGCTCAAAAATTTAAGAACATCAACCAAAAGCATAAAAGGAGAAAAATTCCTCAAAGGAGTAGTATAAACACAAAGTGTCTAAATATTAAGTCAGAATCCCAACCTCCTACCGTTACCCTTCCCAAATCTAAGTTCTGAATTTAATTTTAAAGCCTTATTTGGTTGTTTTCCCTACAATAGTGCCTAACATAATACACTGTGCACACTAGCCATTTAAAAAATGTTCGTTCAAATTCTAAATTGAGTACAGAACTCTCATAGTTTCTCTAATGGGGCTACAGTATGTAATCTGTGGTAAAATTGATTTGAAAGCAGTCAGTATCTTACAAATTCACTTTAGGGGCAAAGATTATGAGTTATTTGTTGTTAATAAAGTTTGTTAAGGGGGAAGATGCAGGAATGCATATACCTATTATTCAAAATTTACTCAGTGTTTATTAGCAATGTTCAATTAATCCTTCAGGAAGTAAAACAATGTATTTTTTTTTCTCTTGCCAGAGTAAAAGAAAACAGAAATTTACCAATTTAAGTATCACATTTTAGAACAGCCTAATAAATTCTCAGATCTCCCTTAAAACATCAAGGCATTAATTTGTATTTATTTCATTTATGGACAGGCTAACACAAGATTCAGTCTTTGTCCAAAGGCTCATAATATGAAAGTTTAAACTTCAGGGGCTGGGCAGTAGTTGTGAAGGATTACAGTCTGTCTAACCACCTTGACATTTGCTGAGTATAAAGTTTCATTTTTTCCCCCTCCTTTACAAATAATTCTCAGAAGTGTTGAGGAAATGAGGGGGAAAGGTAGCATTTAAAAGTTAACTGGAATAGAAAGGAAAAAATGCTTTTCACTTATGAAAAGCAGTACCAATAATTATTCAATGAATTTGGAAATCAACTCCAGCAGAGAAGTATATGAGATTCCCGCTGATATTGGTCATCTGAGAAATAATGATTTATTGCTGTTTGGTATATGCTTACTTATGTGAATACAATTTTCCACTGTGGAATCAAAATAAAATAAGTGTTCCAACTGCTTGCAAGGTTTCTTCAAAGAGACGAAGAGAAACAAATTGGGCACTAATGAGTACGTTTAGCAAAGCTGATTCACTTGGAGACTGTGAAGTGTACAACAAGCAGAAGAAAAATATGCAGTGGGGTTACCTTCACCGGTTTTTATTTTTTAAGCGCAGAGAAGAAGTGATAAGGGCTGTATCTGTGGAAATGATAATTTAGAGCGATATTAGAAACCATTGCTTTTCAATCTTTTGTTGCTTCATGCTGCAAAACTCAAATGTTCGTAATTCAGGCTTAAATACAGTGAGTCCCTGCCTTGGATGAGCTGTTTTGTAGGTATAAACCACTCACTGTGCTTTTTGAAACTAGAAATGTCTCATAAAAATCTACAGTGGCAAGTGAGTAACTGAACAGGGGTAAAAGTTTATTTCCAGGGGAGGTTTTATTGCATCAGGATGTAACTTCTATATATTTTCTCTTGTCCTGGCAATTATTTTCCTAGAGTGTAGATATACACTTAACCTTTCAGTTTGCAGAAACATATAATGAAAAAAAATCCCAGAACCATAACTTAAGTGTAAAGTGGTAATGATTCTCACTGTAAATAACATAAATGCTTAAAACCCTTATTTTATTCTTGTGATATAGTACTGAAAAGATTATTTGCAGGCAGGCTGTATGAGAAGGTCCTTTTAAAAATAGTAGGTGGTAGGCAAAATGAGTTTATCTTATACTTCCTAAGTTATGATAAATATGTACATGGATATATAAATTGATAAATGTGTAGTTGGGCATAGGGATAGAAGTGTATAGGGAAGTATACATGTGCATTTCAAGATCAGTTGCAATCTGTTGTGTAGAAAACCCTAGCTAGGCAAGGAAGAAAGAGAAATATAATGTAATACAAAACAACTGTCTTACGTTTCTTTTAAACTTTTTGCTCAATCTTGTGTTTGTAAAGATAGAATCCCATTTTTTCAAGTAATTTTCTTCACTTTACATCAGATTTTTAATGTTTTTTTTCCCCCACTGTTTTTCTTAACCATTAGGATACAATTTTGTCTCACGTCTAACATTCCACTGAAATTTTCCTGCCACCCTAGCCATCAAGTTAAACGTGGGGAAACCAACCTCATCAACTTTACAATTCTCTCCTGAAAATTTCCATCTTTTTCATAGTCTGATATTAACTAAGCATTGAAATGAAGTATACCATTTGCCTGTGTATGCAATGATTCAGATAAAAAGACATTAGTACTTGTCTTAATAACCTGCAATCTAAATGTTATGCCCTCACTCTAAAAATTTCATAGCAGTATTACGGCCGAGCTAACAATAAAAATTTGTTTCATATTTATTTATTTTTTAGGATTATTTATTTATTTTTTTTAATGCTTTTATTTATTTATTTGAGAGAGAGAATGAGAGATAGAGAGCACAAGAGGGAAGAGAGTCAGAGGGAGAAGCAGACTCCCCGCTGAGCAGGGAGCCCGATGCGGGACTCGATCCCGGGACTCCAGGATCATGACCTGAGCCGAAGGCAGTCGCTTAACCAACTGAGCCACCCAGGTGCCCTGTTTCATATTTAAATGTTTAATTTCTTTCTTTCTGTGAGGCCTTAGGTTTGGGACTCCTTGAATAAAACAGAAAGCAAAAATACATTTCTCACTCATTTGGGTATGTTTCTTTATAAAACACTCAACCAGATATTTTGGATCATTAAAAACTCCTGAAGTTTTCAGGTCCAATGAAGTGGTTAGCCTGTACAGGAAGACTGGAGGCATGAAATAGGGCAGGTCACTTATTTCTACTTGCTATTACCTGTACCCTTGAAAACTGTGGACAAAATTATCTACTAAGTGTTGCTTGGCTCTGACATTTGTAGGCAAAATGAGTGATTTGCCTGGATTTGAAATGGTTTTTGTTAGAAGAAACTTTTTGAGAGCTGTCACATTAGAGTTTAACTGTTAAGTTATTAATGGGAAAATGTCCGTTTTAAAGCCCCTAAAGCCCAAACCTGTTTTGGGACGCTGTTTGTTTGTTTTGATTTTTGCTGCCAGGGCAGCCCCATGGGGCCACTTAATAGGCTGCACCACCTCCCATTCTCTCTGGTTATTCTACTTGTGATGGAGCTTCCAGCAGAGAAGAGCTAAAATTAACAGACAGTAAACCAGACCCCCTGCCATCACCAGAGGCCCAAATGCCAGGAATCTCAGAGAAAATCGTCAAAAATTTCAGATATTAAGGGAAAGGAGGAGAGCACAAAATAAATTAATGAATGGTCCAGGCTAGAGAACTAAGGGAAGCCCTTAAGAGAGGCCTAAGCGTTTTCTTGACTATCTCCATCTGCACCACGCTTACCATTGATGGAGCGGTTTATGATGATCGTCTGATTTCATCTTTACATATAAGTTATGATCATAAAGATGCCCATTTTACAGATAACAAAATTGTGACTTGGGGAGGTAAACGGCAGAGTCAGGATTCAACCTTGGTAGATTTTTGCAGACATCATTACTATTCTTAAATGTAAATTCCAGCATGCCACTCCCACCCTAAGCCCCTCTACTAACCACTTTATCTTATTTATTAAAATAAAATTACAACTCCTGACACATCACGGTCTTATGGGATTTTGTCTGTCCCCTCAACTGTCTCATCTCTTACATCATCCAGCTCAGTCAGGGTTATCGGATTTTCTTTCCCCTCCACCAACACTCCACATCCATTCTTCTCCCAAAATTGGGGGCATGTTTTGTTTTCCCCCAGGTTTGCCCATGGCTGCCTCCTTCTCTTAATCTGCCTATCTGCTCAAATGATTTATCTTTAGAGGGGCTTTTCCTGACCCTCCTGAAGAAGATCTCCACTGCTCTACTCACACATTACCAGAGTGTGTTTTCTACTCTGCAGTCCTCACTTGTGATTTTTGTCTTGTTCATCTTCAGTCTTCCCCCACTCGAATGAAACCCCAGGAACACAGGGACTGTCTTGTTGACACCTATGTCTCCAGCACCTTGAGGGGGGCCTGGCATGGAGTAGATGTGCAGTCGGTAGTCTGGGATGGGTTAATTTAGTTCTCACAACAATATTTTGAGAAATGTAGGAAGCAAGCTTACAAATGAATTTTCTACTATTCAAAGTACAAAGCTGGCTGCATGGAGAACAATTAAAACAAACCCAGAGGCAAAATCATGACCACTTTTCTATAAACTGATGCTAGACCTTCATCCCTGCCAGAAGTAGTCTTAATGAGAGGCATTGATTCTGAAGGAGAAAACGGCTGATTGCAAAGCAGGTAAAGCTCTGAGAAAGCTTTCAAAGATATTTATATCAGAGGCTTTCCACTGAAAAATCCCACTTACAGATTTGCCAGGAGAGAGAAAAAAATACGCATGTGTATATACTTTGAGTGAATGTGGAAAGTTATGGGTTTACCACCTAGAGGACATTACTGATGAAGAAGGATTTTCATTAGTGATGGAATCTGTTATCAGCTAACTACTAAGAACATTAAGGAGTCCAAAAGAACAAAATGCGGAACAACCTTGTTGGAGGACCTGACCACTGTTAAGAAAGAGAGGAAATATTTTCTTTTCTATGTACTGAGCTCAGCTTCGATTGAACAATTATTCAAGGTGGATATCATTTATAAGGGTGACCAGGGATAAAGAACATGTGTTTTTGTTTTTTTTCCACTGTTCAGGGTTTTATACTAAAACAAGGCTACTCAATTTCAAGATAAAATCAGATATATCATTCAAGACTTCAATATGACAGCCCTGGAAAAGTATCCCAGGCAAATTAATCATTTTTTAGTTTTTTTGCAAAGGCACATGTGAAATTTCAAATGATTTTTTTCTCAATTTCAAAACTTCTTTAAGTAGTCAACTGTGGATGAACATATATGATATACAAAAAGAAGTTGAGCTGCTACCCTGGCTCATAGGTCTGCTAGCACATTTCAGGTATTTGACCTGAATCAGTGCTACTGATTACACATGTGCTGAATGACCAAAACGTTGTTTTTTCAAAATAGAGGTGATGACATTTGTTAAGAATTGCAATAATCTGTCAAAGTGTGCAAAAATATAATACTGAAGTGAAATTTGGTTGTGCCTATCCAAAACACAGAGTTACTAAGGCACTTGGGTCTTATTACTTTAGGAGCAGTTGGGATCCATTTCCTACTGATCATTTCAATGTAGCCATAAGAGTAAGAGGAACTTTTTCAAAAAAGCTTTTTCAAAAAGCCCATCATCTATCTGGGAGACAGCATTATCTCTATTTCTATACTATTTTGTCTTCTTCAAGGAGAAAGCATTTACTCAAAATTGAGATATAGAAGACTTGCAAAAATTAATAGAAATGGGAAAAAAAAAACAGCACAGAGAAAATTTTCAATTAGTGTATGTGGGTGGAAAAGTACGGCAGAGCACCAGATGTTGAAAGCAGAGATTGTTAGAGTGCATTTCTTCTCTCTCTATCCCTCTTTCCCTCTTTCCTTCCTCCCTTGCTCATCCCTCTTCCCCTCCTTCTTTTCTCTCTCTCCCTCTCTTTTTTAAAAATAAAACTCAAACCGTGAACACACCCCGCTTGAAGGTTGCCCTCTCTCCACTCCTGCTACTCCCAGAGCCCCAGCTGGAAAATGACAAGGAGAACACATCTGCCCCTGTGGTTTTTATTCTAGGATCTTGAAAGGACAAGCTATTTATGTGACTGGTGGAGCTTTTTGTAGTGAAAATGATCTTTGAGATAATCATTTATGTATCAAAATTAATCTACAACACACTTCCCTTTTTCTAGAATTCAACCTGCTGCCAGGTCTCCAAATTCTCAATGAACATTTGCTGACAAACTCTAAAAGGAAATGCTTCAAGGTATAAGGGACAAATAGTTCCACCTGTATTGACAACTGCTTGTGTTTTGATAGAGTTGAGAAATCAGCTCAGTTAAACACTAAGTTAATAAAATGCAAAATGGATCCCAGTCATGCCAAAGCAGTGAAAACAATAGTTGTGATTTGAAACATTATCAAAATCCTCACAGTTAGATATTTCTAAATAAAACATTTGCAAGATTTTTAAAAAATATTATTTTGAATAGCAGTGCAAATATCTGAAGTGATGTTGTAGTGCCATTTTAAATGGTGTGGCAAATATTAGGATTCTAGAAAAATCTAGAAATCTACCGGAAGACTTGTAGCATTTAATACTCACAGTAACTAGCTATTTACGTCACAAAGATACTAAAAGACTTGCATAATTCTTGGAAAAATCACATTAACAACATTTGGGGATAGCACTAATAATAAGTGCATTTATTAAACATTTATTATAAGCCAGGTAATGTGTAAAAAAGTACAATACTACAGTACTTATGAAGCATGAGAAGTTTAGATGAGGTTTAAAGAACTTCCCCAAGATCATATAGCAAGTTAGTGGCCAAAGTGAATTTGTAACCAAATCAGCCTGATTCTAGAGACAGGCACTATTTGACTAAAATTGGTTCATTAATAGAATAGTCCCTGTAATCTCTTTATAAATCACAGCTCTGTGGACAATATTTTATTTTTGTGGAATATTATCTTCTTCAGACAAAAGTACTGCATTGCAAAAGCTATACCGGGCAGATAGATGAGAGGTATATAAAATTCAAAGACATTATTAGTAATATGCCTTTTTTAATGTAGCGGGGCTAAGGCTCATCCCCATTTATGAAGATATAAAACACCAACATGAGAGATGGTATAAGAGTAGCAGAGAAGAATGGTACTGGGTTACGTTAGTATAGCATTGATCTCAATGAAGAACTTAAGTCTTGGTTGACTCAGTAGTCAGACACATGTGTTGGACAAAGTAAATGAAGAAAGTGGATGACTGTGGCCCTCAGGATATACAGAAAAACAAGTGATTCTGTTTTGTAAACATTTTCCCATGGCTTGCATTTGCATTATTCCTCCCACATGACTACTATGTCTTTCATAACATGGTCATTCTGTAAACTTGTGAAGTCTTTGATAATGTTTAAAGAAAATCCTGAAATAAGGCTGACTTTGGGCTCATCTCTCCACTGGCGTGAAAGATATAAAATCTCACAGCTACAACAACCACTAGATTAATAAGTTGTCCTTGAGAACTGGTGTTTACAAGAGTCGCTGAGGAAAGCAAAAACAATTTCTTCATCTGACTTGTGGGAAGAGATCAAGAGAAAAGAAAATGGTGCCATTGTAAGCAGGAAACGATGCATTTAGAGCTCCTGAGAGTCCTGGAGGATCGAGAAGTGTCGTCAATAGATAAGAGGCACTATAAACACGTGGTTGGAAATACGACAGCTAACAGTATAGAAGCTCATGAAAGTCTGAGTGATGTGGATTAAAAAACACTTTTAAAAAAATGTAGATTAATTAGAACATTAGAGATGGACTTCCGGGCACTCTGAGATGCAGTGTTCAGCGGCAGCCCAAAGGGAGTCCTGATTCTTCAATTTATTGTGAAGCCCCCTCCATTTCTACCAGCATGATGAAGGCAGAGGAAGCAAGGACAAAGCTACTATTACCCAGGACTTTTAAAGGTTTTAAGGTTGTGGGGCAAGGGGGAAACAGGCTGGCTCACCTCTCTGTTACTCCAGGTTCTCCCTGTCCTCCATGTTTTGAAGGCTGGAATGCTAAGATTAGAAGTCGAATAAGAAAATATGAGAGGAATGTGATTGGCAAGATTGGAAATTTACTGGCAAGATTTTTAAAGATCATACAATCCTTAATAGTAATAACAATGCTAAGGACCTTGCAACTAACAATAACAACAGGTGCCTAAGCGCTTGCTGTGTGTCAGGCACTGTGCCCAGTACTTGACAGGGATTACAAGGCTGAATCTGCCCCATAGCCCTGTGAAAGGGGCACTATCATCATGTACAGCGGCTGCGCTCACTGTTGTTCCATAGCTGAGGAAACGGAGACACAGAGATTAAAGAAGTTTCCCAAGTTTATACAGTTATAAAATTGTAGAATTAGGACTAATAAAACACAGTACCTGTACCTTATTTCTACATAAAACGCATGCGCAAATGCTCAGGAAAGTAATCTAAAAGTGTCTACGAAGGGGAAGGAAAAAACCAAGAACACATATCTGATATCAACAGCTGTATGCTATGTAAAGATTAAAACACACAGATGAAAGTATGCATGAGACCAATGCCTGGCATACAGTAAGCATTTATTATCATGATTAACCCATCAAATCCACAGGGCCATCCTAAGAGCCGGGCACTATTCCCACCACTTAGAGATGAAGGCACAAAGACCTGAGAGGTCAACACACTTGTTGACCTTGGAGCCCAGCAATTTCCATCATGCCCTCCTACTTCTCAAAAGACCAATTCACTTTTTTCTTTTAGTTTATTGGATTATTTCCTTTCATTGCCCAACTTGTTTTATCAGTCACAGGAATTACAGTTTTATACTGCCCTCATCTGTCTTGGGAGGAGTTAAGTGGTATTTAGAAATAACTCATAGATACTTGGCTCTTATATTTACATTTTCAACACTTACAAATAGATTTTTCAAATTACAGAGCAGGTATTATAACCAGACATATAAAGCCATCTATATTCTTCTTGGACATTAACATGAAATTGCACTGTGCAAAACCTTATGATAACTACGTTTCACTGGCAAATATTTATTGCATTTTTGATATACTTATAATAAAACAGCTTAATCCATCACTTCAACTATATATGAATGCATGATTTTTTCTGTAGATAAAGATACTTCCTTTATGAAACACTATAACTCCCAGAGCTGAGAGTATGAGGTTAAAAAAAAACTGCAAGAAAAATATTTTCAATAATTTTTGAATGAGTAATATGCTAACAACTGCACAAGTCTCCATGCTCAAAGCTGAACAGAAGATTTTTTTTTCACATAAAATACCAATTTCATATAATCAAAACATGACTTTCACAAAACAAAACAAGATGTAATTTTGCATTTCTGGGGGAATATTAAGAGCCTTTAAAAGATGTCTACTTTAATTGTACTGTGAGGTGAAGCATTCTTCAAGGACTGCTCTCTCAAAATAAGTGTCTGGACAGTATTCTGATCAGAACAATTAAAAATAAAAGAGATGAGAATGCAGCAAATTATAAATATTGGAAACCATTTAATAACCTTAGTTTTATTATAAAACTTCTGTCTGAACAGAACATCTTCAAAAGTGTCATGAGGTGGCTGTTTCCTAACATGGAGAAACGTAATTCATTAAAATCGCCAAGAGGCAGGCTGGGTTCTGAGGGAGTTCACAGTCTGTGTGTGGGAAGGGGGACAGAGGGTGACGGTAGAGGACACTCAAGTCGGTTAAAGTACTCTGGAGACAATGCAAAAGAGACTGATTTACTCTGCCTGGGGAAGGGGGCAGGAAGAACTACAGGGAAAGTGCAACAGTTGTATAGGTCCCTGAAGGATGCATGCGAGTGTATTAGGTCAACAAATTCAAGAGCATATGAGATGAAGAAAATTAAAAGAATTAGGCCACTGGCCACTAACGGGGTATTTCTTCTGGGCTCTGTGAGGAGAAAAAGATTTTTCAGAGAAATATTTCCTGTCAGACAATCCATAACTACAAAAAGGATTTGTACTAAAGAGATACAGTCTCGAGTCCTACAAAGAGACAAGGGATTTGGGATAGCTACCACTAGTGCGGGACATTGAAGAATTGGGAGTGGGGGGAGCGATGATTTCACCATAGTAGACATTCTCCAGGGGGAAGAGAGGGAGAAATGTATGTCTCACATGAGAACATAAAACAGTTACCTGTGGATTTCAGAACACTTAGAATTGAACTTCACTTACGGCTGAGGCTCAATGAAAATGATTCCAGAATTGCTAACGTAAAGCAAAAACACTTCCTAGAGATAGATGTGTTTTGTTCTTTCTGTGCATCACTCAGAGAAGAGCAAGTGGGCTGTTCTTTTTCCACTGTGCGCATCATGGGGATGGTTCAGTGGTAGAAAAGAGCAAATGTTTAAGGACAGTTATTAAAAGGGGAATTATTAACTTTGTAATATTTCAAGGAGGCATTTTTAACTCTAGGCACATCAATCCTTCACTGTCTCTTTCCCTGATTTGCACAAACACCATAATTGACAGCTTGTTAACAGTTCATTAGGAATACTAAAACCTTGTGATATACAACAGCCTGACAACAGCACAGTGGACAGAATATGTAGCTATGCACTTTGTCCACCTCAGAAATCAACCTAGTTTACCAAGAGTTAAGTCCAAAAGGTGGCTTGGCTAATCGATACATTCATACAGACAAGCACTCACACATCATGTCATAAAGCTCTCATTAAACACTGATTAGCAGTTAATTTATATCTTTCAAGCTAGCTACCTTGGCTGAGGAAATGTATCCACGACCGCTAAAAATGCTAACATAATTTTATTTGAATGATTGCAAGTGTTCAGAGTACCCTCCAAAAAAAAAAAAAAAAGAATACCCTCCAAATCATATGAAGAAACTGAAAGATAAAAGAGAATGGTAGATACTAACAATATATATTCCTTGTTTGTTGTGAGAGAGAGAGAGAGAGAAAGGAAGAAAGAAATGAAGAAAGAAAGAAAGAAAGAAGAAAGGGAGGAAGGAAGGAAGGAAGGAAGGAAGGAAGGAAGGAAGGAAGGAAGGAAGGATGGAAGGAAGGAAGGAAGGAAGGGAGGGAATGAAAGAAAGAAAGAAAGAAAGGGAAATCTAGTTTCAAATTGTGGCTTTCTCTTCTTAGTGGTCCAAAATGGAAAATTTTCATGATTGAAGTTTGAAATATGCTGTACAGGAGTCAACACAGAAAAATCTATTTGTGTTTTCCTGGTAAGAGTGCATCATAAAACTACTGGATGTTGTCCTTCCTTATCTTTGGATGAAAGCCTGATTATAAACTCATTTTAGCTGAACAAATCTCTCTGGACTCCCTGCTGAGCAGGGCATTTAAACTTTAAAGCCGAGAGGTCTTCATTCTCTGTACCCTGACAGCACACTCCTTGCATCTCTGACGCCAGGATTCACGTGGACGCATTAGGATTCATGGGGGCATCTCACATGAAGGTCTTTAGCCGTTCCACTTTACATTTTTCTTCTGGAAAAGCACATCAAATAGACTATTGCTATCAGCACCATGCATCCTAGTATCTCCCTATTCTCTCCACCAAAGTTGTCTTATCACAGCAAAGGGAAATGTGAAATAAACAGAACCACTCTAGAGAACACCCTAGTATGGACAGAGAGGCTGCCTGGTAACTGAATGTTGCAAAGCCCCTTTGCAATATAAGATATTGAGAGTTGAAAATCCCTTAAAAAGGCATGTACATATCTGTCCACCTATTAGCTTTGGGCTTTTGAAGTTCCTGAAGGCTCACAGCTTAAGTCATGGATATATTGATTTGCTCAAATAAATAGATCTCCTGGGATGCTAATTGGAGAAGTGAAAAATTATGATGTTGAACTGCATATTGTGGACTTCTATAGTACTCTGAATATTGTGAAACTGCTAGCCATATATCTATACACGTGTGTGTGTATATATATATGTATACATATACATACATATATACACACATACATGTATATTATGTATACATTTTCACATATAAAATATATATATTTTATATACACATAAATATATGTATATATTTATATATATATAAACTAGCATATTAGGTTACATCCAGCTGGAACAGAATAACTCTTCTAATCATCAAACCATCATCGCCACTATCACAATGCCAAGCAAATAAGATGATTACTTATTAAAGACATGAGTATACTCTGTCAATGGAGCAGGTAATTCTAACATTCCTAAGAATACTTTCAAAAGCATAGTGCAGTACTTGAGAACAGTGTGCTAAGGAATTTTATAAGCATCAGCTCGTAATAGTCATAATAATCCCCTGCAGTAGGTTTTCCCATTATCTTTACTATAGATAAGGAAACTGAATCTCACAAGGAACTGTTCACAGAGTTCACAGAACTAGTGGAAGTGAAAGAACCATTTTGAACCCAGACTACTGGTCTCCAAAGTCTGTGCTCTGGGTTAGCACATTCAACTGTTCATCGAGTATTTCTCTATGTATTAATTGAAGCTTTCTCTGAAGTTTCAAATAGGGGCCACCTATTGAATAGACTTCACTCTGTTTAAACATATCAAGGATGACACCTGATAAGATGTCCACCCCAAGACTAGTCTGAACTCTAGTTAAATAGAGCTATAATAGGTACTTCATTTTAGCTGGTTGAGAGCAAGGCTAATTTGTATACAGTGGAAAGGTTAATTTTGGTTTAAATGACTACTCTGTCAGAACAATGTTTTACAAAACAACCATTAATACTCAGATATAATTATCTTTATTGCTATTGTCAGGAAAACAACACTGAATAGCATGAATCAGTGGCCTAAATCAAACTATTTCTTTTGAGGTGTCAACAAAGCTTTTTTTTAAACATGAGTTTAGTTAATTAGAAAATACTTTAAGTTTTATCATAGACATTATTACTGTTTAACTGTGACCTCAAAGTACTTTTATAATTTTTCCAGTTCTTACTATTCTGGCCCCTCTAGTCCTAAATCTCAAGGTCCTTTGTACTCTGGTTAATTTAGTTTAGTCTTGAATTTCAAAAACATACATCTATCTTTTTCTCTGATGGTTTTTAAACCATAAATAAACCCATTCACTCATTTCCTTCTGCAACTGATATTTTGAGTATGTTCAACCTATGTTCTAGGTATATTAGTAAACAAAACAAAGACTCCTGCCCCCGGACATTCCAGTGGGGATAGACAGATAAGCAGCAGCAGCATTATTAAGTAAATAAATTATATAGTAGGTTCAAGGGTGATAGTACTATAGAAAAAAGACAAGGGATATGATGGCAAAGCAGAGGTGGCAGTGGAGTTAAATTTGTACCTAACAACCTTATTCAGAAGGTGACATCTGAACTTGAAGGAGATGGTGCTAGACAAGAAGGTGTCTGGGGGAAGAACATTCCAGGCAGGGAGAACATTTAGAGAAAATTCCCTAAGTTGGAGTGGGTCTGTCTCATTAAAAGATAACATGACTGAAAAGGAGAGGAGCAGGGAGGACAGGTCAAGGTGAGGTCACAGAACTTCTAGGGTCCCAGTGCAGAAAAGATTGCAAAGACAGCTAAACCACATGTGCGTTATGCTTCTTACAGGTAGACATGGTCCTCACAGTATAAAGAGAGGTAGTCACAGCGTGGTCCACACAATTATTCTATTTGGTCCCACAATGCTTTAACAAGTGAACATTATTCAAAATCAGGAGTTTTCAAAAATTGAAGTTGAGGACTCTCTAGAAGAATCAGAGAATCTGATAACTCCAATTTCATTCTCACAGGGCAACACTTCAGCTGAAAACTTTTCACTGGATGTGCTGTCCAGGTGGTGAAATACTCTTTCTTCCAGTGTCTTTACTTGTCATGTGACCAGCCATACTTGGCATGATGCAAAATTCTGTACTTGTACAGAATGTACTCTTACATCCTTAACTTTTACTCTTTTCATCTACTATGTTAACTAGTATTTTTCCTTCAAAGTTCAACTTAGTTCGAACTTTCTCCACAAAAAAAAAAAAAAAAAAAAAAAAGCCACTGAAATGTCCCGACCATGTTCTCTGTTGCAAAGTCCTGCCCTGAGTACTACTGATGGAGCTTGGAGTGAGTCTCTCCTGTTACTTGCAACTTGTCCTTTAACCTGATTTCAGTGCCAATGAAAGCTGGGTCCTCTCTCTTGAAGCTTCCCAGCCTTATAACATAGATACTTTTATCCATAGTTTACTGAAGAGAAGTTGCATAATTCATCCAGAGAAACAGAGCAAGTGATGTGAAAATTCAGGATTGTAACTTAGGTTGTCTGGCTTTTGAATGAATGCAATTCCTATAATGTTAGGCAGGGGATATGATACACTGAAAATATGTAATGAAACTTTACAAAAGCCATCTCTTTGTTTCAGTCATTCTGACTGAGCAGAGCGTTTCAGAGCACTAAGCAAAATGGAAAATGATGTTTATGAAATTTTACCTTTGTAGATAACTAGGTATCAACATATTTAAATGATTATCTTTACATTTATGTATATCTTTCATATTTATATATAATTATATGTAATTTACTTATATATTAAATTATATATAACTTATTTATATATAAAATTTTAAGTTTGGATTGTTTAACATGGTTATCTACATGACTCAAATTATTTAATTTCTGCAAAATGTTTCATTTTATTTAATAATAACTACTCTGAAGCAATCGTAACTTTTATTTATTTTTTTAATTTAAAGATCTTATTTATTTATTCATGAGAGACAGAGAGAGACAGAGAGAGAGAGAGGAGCAGAGGCAGAGGCAGAAGGAAAAGCAGGCTCCCCACGGAGCAGAGAGCCCAAGGCGGGACTCGATCCCAGGACCCTGGGATCATGACCTGAGCTGAAGGCAGATGCTTAACTGAGTCACCCAGGTGCTCCAGCAATTGTAACTTTTAAAAAATGACACAAGTGTGTTTATTCATACATATATATGATGATTCATATTCATTCTTCTTTTTTGTTTTATTCATTCTTGCTACCAAAGATCAGTATATAATTTACTCCTCATCCTCATCACCAATTAATTTTACCAAGTTTGATTTCCCCATTTTTGACCTTTCCAAACAAACCAAACCATAAGAATAATTAACTTTTTCCTCCTCCCAAAAACACATTAACATTTTTTAATGGGAAAAAAAAAGTATAGAAAAGTACAGATTGAATCCACCACTAATCATATAGAATTTTGGAAGTATCCAAATCTCCATGTCTTCCAAATAGTCACAGATTCTATTTATGTACTGCTTATTGTTCTGGATATGGTTGGATGGTTAGGGATTTGTTTGCAAAACTTTGCTTTTCTCATGTTTCAAAATGGAATAAAATATAATTAGTCTATGGCTTACCAAATGGAAACATTAATATAGCATCAAAGCCATCCTTAACAAAGTGGCATGATCAGTGAGTTCGATGTTCACCTCTATCAGGGACTATGGGTACAGAGTGCTGTATTAGAGAATGGACAATATTTTGATTTTATATGTTTCTACAGAACAGTTTAATCTGATGGGGGTGAGGGGTTAGGATGCACATGGATGAGCACAAATATTAAGTGATATATTATCCAACGCAAATTAATGCAGTAAAAAGAAATATGGAAACGCCAAATGAAAAGTGGGATCAGTCTTTGTGCACAAAGTGAAAAGGCAGACGAATTATCAGAAAAATGAGCACTGAATGCAAATTCAAAAAAATGGTAATGGCAGTCCAGCCACATCCAACAAGGGTGACCTGTTGTATGGGGTTGCTGAACATACCCTTACGAAGTCAGACACACCTACTTTGGACCTTGGCTCTCCCTCCTCTGGCTGCATGTTGGTGGGTGAGTTGTTTGACATCTCTGAGTCTCTTTCCTTGACATCATTCCACTTATCTTGTAGGAATGCTGGGAGACTAAACTGGATAATATATGGAAAACACTTAGCACAGTGTGTGGCCCAAAAAATTATAAATGACAAACATAATTAGGCAATTATGTGTGCTAAGGAAAGGGGAAGAGTGGGGAAAGAAATGAGTGTACAAGTTCCCTAGGCTGAAAAAAGAATAAGCAAAAGGCCCAGTGCTGTGGGGAGGCAATATGAATGGATATAGTCAATATTCAAGAGATCCGTCTGGCAGTGTGACATGCCTAGGCTCTACTGGCATGGGGAGAGAGGTGCAGGAAGATGGATGAGGAGAGTGAGTGGCAGAGTTGTGCAGGTGCAGAAGAATGATGGAAGGGGACAGGGATGGTAGCTACAGAGATGGAAAAGAAGGGGTGATCTAAGAGACTCTCCTGGGAAGCAGTGAGCAGGTGTTGGTGATAAGTTGGATGTGGAAAGTGAAGGAGGAGAATCAAAAATAACTCCCAGATAAGAGCTTTAGGGGTCAGAAGAACACCGTTGACAGCGACGGCGGGGGGGGGGGCAGATTAATAGGTGTCCTCCTATTCCCTTCAACTTGAAATATCCAACTGATAGTGTCATCAAGAAGCTCTTCTAAATTCGTAATTATAGTTAATTAAAATTAGGGACAAGGTGAAGGGGCTAAGGCATAAATTAAGACACTAAGACTACATTTTCTTATAGATTTGCTTTGAAATTTTGAGATCGATTGAGCAATGACTATAAGAGAAGCAAAAATTGAACACTATGCTTGGTGCTCAAATGACAATCCTGCTTGACAAATAAAAGGGATCAATTACACATGGCAAATTTCTATAACTCGCTTAAAGAAAAAGTAGTTTTCTCCATGAATCTGGTTAGGAGTAGGAATGTGAGTACTCAATTTTATTGTACTACTGAATATGATCTCAGTAATCATTAAAACAAAAACAGCAAGGGAATAATTCTCATACAAGAGTGTCTACCGAGGCGACTTCACAGTTGTACATGTTTTGGTAATCCTGCAATAAATTTAGCCTAATGTGATGTTATGCCAGTATTTGCATCGTCAACCACTGTCATCATAAGCTTCTTAGAGGCATCTGACAATCCGTTTATCTTGCAAATCATTGCAAAGCAAAAAAAGTAATGTTATATTTTAAGTTGCTTAAAAACCACTTGCAATTAGGAGCCCCAAATGTATCTAAATCAAAACAACCCCAACAATGTTTTCAGGATTGCTGTAAATGCAACACATAGATGAGAATTTACAGTGTTCCATAACCAGGGAAATTGTGATACCAGATTGCATTTACTTTTATCTTACCCAAAGTGACATTATCTTGGGCGACCATAAAGAAACTGCACTATCATATAAATCTATTTAAAGGAATTGGCACCGTTACAATAAAGACATCCATACACTGTGGTTTATTCTCTGAAAACCACCCAAATGCTAGTGTCTAACAACAGACTTTTGATTTCATCTTGAATTGCCACTAAGCGCCCCCTCACTCTTACACACATATCCCTCAAACTATGTCAAAAGCAGGAACAAATTTCCTAACCCAAACTGAAAAGTCCTTGGCTCTCCAAATGACTATAAATTGCATGGCTAAGTGCATATGGGCCACAGGGCTGTCACAGTTACTTCTCCTGACAATTCATCATAGCATACTAATTCTATAATATCATTACTGCGTCTCTTCTCACTGTACTGATCCAGCCCGTTAATTTAATCAACTAGTAATAGATTCAGGAAGGGATGCAAGGGGCCCTGGCACTTCAAATTATATTACTAGAGATGTACCTTGGTGAGGAGGATACATTCCTTGCCATTCAACATAACCTCCAGAAGTTAGGTTGGTCTAATAAGGTAGGTGAGGTTATCTGTGAATATTTCAGTTGGGAAATCACAACCACATAATTTTCTTTCAAAATCAATACTTTTTTTTTTTTTGGCCTAAAATGTATTAACCAAGTCAACAGGAAAAAAACCAAACTCTTTCTAAGTGCAGGGTTTATTTTAGGAATTAATAAGACATGAAACTCAGAAGTTTTCATATGAGTAGGAGAAATCAGAGTTCTATGATTAACTGCAAAGTGAACCATTCAAGGATGGACAATTAATTTTATTAAATTTTAATCTTCTCTGAAAATGTCAATGATAATTAGAAAACATTATTCTTTAACATCACAGTCCATCTTGCACATCATGAAGAATAATAACTTAATTTATTATGAAGAAAAATAGCCTGAAAATGCTAGAAAATATACAAGTAAAATAAATGTCACAAGTATCCATATATAACTTATTCAAGTATACAGGAAAAGCTGCAGTATTTTTGTAGAACACTTATTTAAAGGAATAATATGATTTCCCTTGAACACCTTTCTGTGAAAAAGAAGTTGCCTAGCTATCCTATAGTTAGAACAGTGATTGACAGAAAAGTTCAAGTGCAGTAGGTCTGTCAGCCAACTTTACATCTAGATTTGCTTTGAAATTAACATGTGGATTAATTAAGTGCTACTCACTTGTCTTGCTGACATTCTTTACCTGTACAGACTTGTAAGGAAGGAGAATCGGCTTGCAAAGAAGCTTTTCTCACCAGAGAGTGAGGAAGTTACCACCCACTTGATGGAAACTTTTAATACATTGTCCTTTCAGTAAAATAATAACGGATATCTTATCAAGGCAATATCTCCCCTGTAAGTTATGAACATTGGAATAGATCTGATCCTTCCACTGATTTTTCCACCAACAGAAAGGATGACTCTTGGTCCTCAATATGGAGTAATGTTCTCAAAGGCCCTGCGATGAGACAACATAAACCAACCACGTGTTTCCTGAGAATGGACTTAGGATGGGTTAAATTTTGTCTGTACCCCTTATTTTGCATTTCAATTTGCTTTTAGTAATTTAAAATCAAGAGAGTTCACATAAAAATCTGTATGTATGCCTTCTATGGCAAAGCCAAGAAGTGGGGCATTCAGTCTCCAGTTACCCAGGATCCCTAACACTCTCAAACGGCTTCATAAATCAATGGCTGAGTGTTAACTACCACTTTTCATCTCATATAGAAACAAATTTATCCATTTATGTCATCTACATTACCTTCAGACTTGCAGCTACTAGAATTTCCAAATTCTCCTCAAGCCAAACTTTTTTAAACTCAAAGATTCTTCTAATGCAAGGATGTTTATAAAACATGTATTTATCATAAGATTGTTACTTCTCTTTTAAAAGATGCTTTTAGATATTCTGACTATGATGATAATTTTACAAGATAGACTCAAGTATTTAGAGATATCGACCTTAAAAATCCATGCGGGATTGCTTTTATCAGCATCAGAAAATTTACAGCAAAATGTATTTCTCCAGAAAATCAGTACCTACCTTGTATGAATCTTTCCTCTTTGTTAAAAAAAAAAAAGGTGAGAACTGTCATCATGATAATGCTTCTGTATAGCTATTTTGAGAAACAAGTGTAAATTCAGTAAAATGTCCACCCAATGTCACCCTCCGCTAAATGTGATTCAAATCATGTTTGCTTAGCCTAAATGCGAGGCATCTCCATGAGCACTGTGATATAACAAAACAAATAATTTTCCTTTCATCAATATACAACAGCTTTGTTCATTACTGAGAAACGTTAGGTGGTAAAGTATTGAGTGCTATGCATTTTATGCTTAAATCAATGTACTGTCTTGCAGTTATGCCACCTAATGTGTTTTTAAGTCATCCGCTACAGAGATCAATGTGATTCTTATTTGATATTCAGTGTTAAGTTCAGCCTCATAAATTTAGAATTGCACTCTGTTATTTTGATGGTTATATATTAACCACGTACTGAAAGTTTTATGATTTTATACTCAGCCTGGCTGTAAATCATACTGGTTCCATACGTGAAGCATAGGGTCTGGCTTGATTTTTATTGCTCTGCTCAGAAGGAAACGGATGGATGGCTGGATATTTGAGGGAGGTAAACCTACAGTGTGTTTGGATAAATACCTGAGGTCTGTGAGCTTTAAAGGCATGGTTCAGAAAATGTGAATTAGACAACTCATTGCAACCAGCCTCAGAGGCATGGATAATAACGCAATAGCAAGATGTCACAAATTGGCAACCTTTTACATTAGTGCCATCACTAGCATGAACCTTGACCTCTTACAAGTTCACGGTCTCACTCTGTGGTGAGTGAGTAGAGTCACACAAACATGGCTCCACCTGGGTAAATATAAAGGGAAGGACCTCATTAGGAAAGATAGAGTTGTATAATATTGTTAATCTGACACCCTTACCTTATTTCAGGGCTTAAAAAAATAAGAATAGATACCAACATCACCTCCTTGAAACCATAAAATGGGTTGTAACATTGGAATAGATTGATGCTCTAATAGAGCAACTTCTTATTTATGTGGAAAACTGATAGAACTGAATTAATAATGAGCATCAAAGCCAGTAAAAAAAAAAAAATCCCAGGGTAAAAGTTTTTTTTTTAAAGATGCCAAAATGGTGCAAAATTCAATAATAATTTTTTTTATATAAATGGTATTCCTCAGCTACATGAGAGATATCACTCCAGTGTAGATTTTTAACCATTAGTTCTATTGCAGATGGTGAACATTTGGCAAGATCTCAAATACTTATGCTCTCTGAAGATGCTTATTTAGTCCCTCTACTACATTTTTTTCGTAAATTGAAGTCACTTTTTTTCCTTTTGATGACATATTTTCAGTCTCTGCACTCATCTTTCTAAGTTAAACATGTAACATCTTAAACTATGACTAAACTGACAGACGTGACAAAACATTTCAGAGGGAAAGATGCTAGGTTGGGCCAAAAGTATGATCAATTTTGATTTAGCAGCATTTAGCAGAAACATAAGAGCCACTATTTTTTTTCAAACCACTGGGAAGTATAAATTGCCTGACCTTTCTATTTTTCCTGGTATGCTATTTCCTTGGTTTCCAATTCAAGGGAGAAACAAAGTTAAAAAGTATCTCATATTTTTTTCCATTGCTTCCAAAATTGATGAGATAATCTCATTTTAACAAAAATGTCTGACCTTACATACAAACCTAGGTACAAGTCACCCAGTGATCACTTTTCCTACTGAAAGTTTATCTGTGAAGCTTTTTGTGGGGCTATCTCTCAGGAATCTTTCAAATGGTTCTGAAAGAAGAAAAAAAACATGTTTTATTTGCAAAATTTGTATTTCATTCACAAGACTGACACTGTGTCAGTGGTTCTCAAACTTGAGTGAGCATCAGAATCACTTGGAGAACTCGTTGATACACAGATTACTACCCGTTCCCCGCCCCCCACCATCCCCAGTTTCTGATTCAGGAGGTCTGGGGTGGGTGCATTTCTAACCAATGCCCTGGTGAACAGACCTAAGCCCCACCTGCCTTGTGGACCATATTTTGAGAACCACTGCTAAAAACACTTCCCAGTAACTGCAACTCCTCTCCCTCTGTGAGACTATTTTGCAAAACAAAATTTGGTCAGGGTGTAAGAGCTTTGGAAATTCGAAAAACTTGCTGACCTGGAGAGACTCTGATCACTTGTTAGAGCTAAATAAAGTTTCAATATAGCTTCCAGGTGAAATTTCAAATCCCACTACACTCAATTTGGCGGCTGGAGATGTATGTACCAATCAAGCACCCACAAAACATTCCTTGGTCACCCTTCTGATAATGTCTTTTAATGAAAATACTCACACTTAAGAGTGAAATGTTTTCCTGGTATTTACATTTCTATATTTTGTCCTTTTCCACACACATATATATGGTTTGATCAATGGTAACTTAGTCAAAACAGATGCATTTAAATATGAACATATTATAAGCATGTGGATATTGCAAATAGAGCACCTAATAATCGAGCCATGAGAAGTTAATTCCTCATTTTTTCAGGTGCATTTTACCCACTGAGGATTATTCTTGCCAAATTGTTTGAATTCTGGTAACATAATTGAGTAGACTGATACTCAAGCAAGTCATTAATGCATCCTAGATTACTTCGTAATTTTGACTCTTCAAATCTCCTGGAACCTCATGGAGAAATCATTCATTCTCTCCCTTTCTCACTCCCTCTGTCTCACACACAGATACAAGTGGGATAACAAATATGGGAGCTTTCCAAAACTAATAATGTAGATCAGGTTCTTGATCTTGCTTCTGAGACTAATATTCCATCTCTTTCAGTTAAAGACTGAACATCCTCCAGAAAGATTAGATTTCTGTTTGTGTTATACAATTAAAAGCCAAAGAAACATTTTCTCAAATATTGTGTATTTCTAGGGGCAAAGGAATTAAAAACTGATCTGCTAATCTCACATCGAATTCCCTAGGTTTTATCTTACCAGAAATAGCCACATTTATGTAAGTATACATTTATACATGTAAAAGTGAAATATAATTTATGTTAAAATTTTACTTTAGTTTTGAGGACTTACATCACATGCTTTCCTACACTCTCTCAGCCTCAGAGAGTTCAAGTAACTTGCCCAACCTCACACAGTTAAGCCAATGGTGGACAGAGGTTTGGAATCCATCTTGCCTCTCTCTCATTTCACAACACTACTTCCCTAAATTGACTAAACAAGTTCATCTTTTCATGGAATTTACACTTTTAAGAATTTTTCTGGGGAACACAATATTTAAAACAAAGGAGCACCTAGCCAACTTTGGGTTTCAAATATTGGATCACTTTGACGTGGCTGGAGTTTCACAGGTGCAGTCTCCATTCAATCATATACACACGTAGCTGCCTATTTTGATGGGCCGTGCTTTACAATACTAAACATGATGCACTAAAAATGTACTTTAAAATACATTAAATTAGAAATTAAATGAACTCTCTTGTTTAAGAACCCAGAAACACTGTAAATTCCTTTTGAGCCCATGGTCAACCTCTAACTTAAATAAATAAGAATGACAGGGAAGTTGCATTCCTCTCAGGGATTCTTTCTAGAATAATTTTAGGCCTGCTTTATGTATAGCAAGGAAGCTGTCAGTTTATCTGATCTTCAAACATACTGTGAACTCTATGGGGAGAATCTTTGGCAAATCAGAGACTGTTCACTTAAAATGCATTTAACTCTACTCCCCCCCATACAAAAGCTGAATTCTCTAGAATAATTTACTTCTTATTTGGAAACTTTGCTAATTTTTATAATTGAGTTGCAGGGAATGCAGATATAATAAAGACATTGCAAAGAAGAGTTGTATGTCTATACCATAGAATGGAATAAATCAATTCATTGAGCATATGGCTTATTAGGCTTAAATAGCTCTTTTCCAAGATGATTCTGAGCACCATATTTTGAAAGATAAGGTAGTGGGTTGTTGTTTTTGGATATTTGCCTTCATAAAGATGGGCCATCTGTCCCAACAAGTGAAAAGAGTCGAATGCTTTGATTGCTATTTTCCTAATCAAGACCAATTCTAATATATTTTACTGTACTGATTAACCAGATCTGACATTATATCTTGGAGACGTTTGCTGCTATCATCATTGAAAGACTTTCCTGCTGTCCACAAATATTTCTACACACTCCATGCTGAAAATGTAGGAATTTTACAGCTATAAAAAAGAACGAAATCTTGCCACTTGCAACAACATGGATGGATCTAGAGGGTATAATGCTAAGTGAAATAAGTCAGAGAAAGACGAATACCATATGATTTCACTCATATGTGGAATTTAAGAAACAAAACAAATGAAAAACAAAACAAATGAACAAAGAAAAAAAAAGAGACAAACCAAACAACAGACTCTTAACTCTAGAGAACAAACTGATGGCTACCAGTGGGGAGGTGGGTGGGGGAGATGGGCGAAGTAGGTGAAGCGGATTAAGAGTACACTTACGATGAGCACTGACTAATGTATTGAATTCTTGAATCACTATATTCTACACCTGAAACTAATATAACACTGTATGCTAACAGCAGTGGAATTAAAATAAAAATATATACATATAGACATAAATACCTAATTTAAAAGAAAGGAAAATGTAGGAATTTTATTTCCTGATAGAAGAGAGAAACCATGCCAAAGCAATGAAGTTACATTATAACAAAACCATAGATTTATACATTGCTTAATTGGGGTATGAAATTAATATTAATTATGAGTTTTTAACCTCCAAATTATTCTTTGGTATTTTCCTTGTGACCTAATCTTTTAACTTAAAAATGCCAACCAAAGCAGAGGGATTTCAAAAGTAGAAGAAAATTCCATTAGGAAATGTCATCATCAGTGTTAGAGATTTCATCAAGGATCATTCACACAACTAGCATTTCCCTTACTATCAATGTGCTAAAAATAACAAACAGCAAAAGACGCCTACTTGACTAAAAATGGTATAAGCACATTTAATACCCCCAATATATTTATAATTTTACTTAAAATGTTTCCTCTATATAAAGGAATTATATTCTTATTATTTAACATATCAGAGAAACAGAAAAGCACACGGAAAATCATCCATAATCCTATACCCTATTGTGTATGCATACCACTGTTAATAGTTTTGAACTCATGCTTCTAGTCTGCTTTACACATGAGTTTATCTTTTTTTTTTTTTTTTTGGAGCTTAATTGGTTCTATAATGGGCATGCCAATTTTTAGACTGCTTATTAACTTAACAATAGATGGGTGAGCACTTCCCTATGTTATTAAAATTTCACAATTACTTTAAAATTGCCCCTTCAGGATATGGAAGTTTCTTGTACTGTTTTTTTAACTTTTCTGTAAGTTTATCCACTTTGTTCTGCCTAAACCTTTCCACCTTATTTTTTTTTTTAAGATTTTATTTATTTGAGAAAGAGAGAGAGCACACAAGCAGGCGGAGGGGCAGAGAGAGAGGGAGAAGCAGGCGCTCCGCTGAGCGGGGAGCCCAACTGGGCTGAGTTGGGGTCAGGTCCCGATCTCCCCTGAGATCGGGACCTGAGCTGAAGGCAAATGCTTAACTGACTGAGCCACCCAGGCACCCTCATCTTTTTTTATTGAGCACTAAAAGCTAGAAGTTACATCTTTTTTCACCACACACAATCAACAGTTACTCCTTGTAATAAGAATAAATAAAAAAAATAGAATTGGTTCAGTTACCTATTCTTACTACCTAATGCTTTTCAAATGACGTCTCTGAGGTCCTACCTAGGTAGGTAGATGTGAGTTCGTTTTTTTGAGTAGCATGACCATGAAGATCTTTCCTAAATGACTTGTGAGTATAGTTGTCTTTCAAGTTCTATTTGATGAAATTACCTCATTACATTAAGTGATCTCACGCCCTATAAAATAATTACATATATACTTGTTTGTTTAATTACATATGCATTAGATTTTTGGGAAAATACACGGAGAGCATAGAGGTCTAAAATACTCTTTCTTGGCTGATACCCGGCCCAAAAGTAAGTACTTTAGCACATCTTTAACACACTCAGTAAGCTTGCTATTATTAACTAAAGACTGCATTTCAAGTACATTATGGCATCACTTGAAGTAATAGCAACTGAAATGTACCTACTTAATGGAATCGATCTTTCATAAAGACTGCAGTAAAGTATTATCAGAAGTCACTTATTGAACTTTATTCTCAATGATATAATAAAAAGTAGCATGTCAGGAATAAAAATGTCATTTGTCACCTGAATCTCTGGCACCTTAGAAATGTTATCAAGAAGTAGGGGCATTCCTTGAGAAATAGAATGAAAGTAAGGATTCCTTACCTACTAACGGTTCTTGCCAAAAGATCCCGAGTTCATTCAATACTCGGACTCAAACAGTGAAGTAAGTCACAAATATATATATACACATACAGATACATTCTTGAGAAAGAGCAATATTTATTGCATTTCTTTTTCCTAGTACATTCCTTAACAACTCCAGTTCCAAGATTCCCCATGATTTTGAGAGTGGAAACAATTTTAAAGATTATACTTTCGTGGAGACTAATTTATTTTCTCTATCATGTTTCTCCACTTTTTCCCCCTGTATGTTTGGTTTTCATGAAAATTTGTTAGATTTGATGTCTTTGTGTATTACAGGAAATCACAGTGGGCCACAATGGAATTAAGGGGATTCAATGGAGTTTAGATGGTTTCCCAGAAAGTCTGATAGGTTTGATAAAGTCTGATTCTTTGTATGAATTTCTGAATACCAAAGTGATCAGAATGTAAGCACTAACAATGTTTTCACTTATAGTACCTCAGTATTAAATGGGAATGGGTTTTCTCTCCAGAGAGAAAATTCAGTTAGGTGAAAGTTGAAAATGAATGTCCTTTGGGCCAAAGCCTGCCAGTTTGTGCTTTTTGTTTGTCCTGCAAAGAATTTCCTTTCATTAAATTTAATTAATTCAAATATTAAGAGACTTTATGACTTTAAGATATATTAATTCCTGTCCTTATTTGAAAATCACAAGATCTGGAAAAATCAGACATTAATGTCAAAGTGGCAATGACCAACCAGAGCAAGAGACGTCTCCGTTAACTAGTACACATATTTCGGTTTTCTACAGTTCCCACCACTGGCAGAACACATGCAGCACATGTGTCTATGACCACCATATACCCAGTCATTTAATATTATCTACCCACTTCCTATAAGCATTTAAATTTGAGACTACTGTTTTCAAGTACCCTATATCTTCTACAAACCAGTCACCACCATCCATCACTACAATAGTAATACTTCGACATAATGACAATAATCCTGGAAAAGAAGATGAACTTGAATGTCCCAGAAGCAAGGGTGAAGCAGGTGATATATTTCAAATGCATATAGAATTAACCTATCTTCATTTCTTTTGTTTGCCTATTTGCATTCAGTGTTTTTCTCAAATGAATTGCTGGTGTGTATTTTTCTTGAATGTTTAATTAATATTGTAAACAAACACCTTATTTTTTTTATTAAATTATTAATCAAGAATTACATTTACCTGGCGTCAGGAAATGCTGCATTCTGTCCACTACCAAATGTCCATGTGGCTCAGTGGCCGGGCAACTAAATTGACAATACCAGAACATATACACACACAAGCTAAGACAAAAACCTCAAGTTAGGTAGGTACCTTCAAACCTACAGGAACAAGGCATTCCCCAGGCAGGCAGTAGGGAGTAGAAGATGTAATGAAGAACAAGTCAGAAGTGTCCAGATCCTAACCTTGCTATTGTAATCACTAAGTGTGTGATGGTAGATAAGACATCCTTCTTGGAAGGCAGTCAGTTTCCTCATTTGTAAAATACTTTTTGTTCACAGTTTTATGAGGAAAAGACTGTGCTCATTATAATCTAAGACATTTTGTGAGCTATAAATCAAGAAATAATATTGATGGTAATAGTCTTAAAAATCCAACTGATAAAGCAAGGATGGTGGTTTCCTGCTGATATTCATTTTCTTTTTATATTTCAAGGATTTGACCGGGCCCTGAAACATTCAGTCTATTGTACTTCAGCATATGCAACTAAGCATGCAATTGCAAAAAAATAACTGAGCTCTTTAAGTCCATCGATAATACTTAATTCTATGAATATTCATGTGGAGAATAATGAAATTTCTACAGGCTGCCTAATGTCAGGCTGTAAAGAAGGAGAAGCTGATTTTGATTTGGAAACTAAAGCACACCCGTCATTAAACATCCTGGATGAGAACTGACAAGGTGAATTACTATACACTCTAAGCAAACTTTACAAGCAAATGTAGTTTAATTAAACAAAAGTCTATTCGTTTTCTGCAACCTCATTTAGAAGCATTTATTTAGGCCCAGCATTTCTACTTAAAGGCTTGGCGAGCCACTATCTTTGACTCAATTACCAAAGAAACTCCAGGCACACTCTCACACTCCTTTAAAGGGTCCCATTTGTATCCCGTGTATTCTTCTCTGGCTGAAATTAAAATGCGAGAGTTTTAACAGCACATGATAAACAACACTTTAGGTCTCAAGATGTAAAAAGACTTAGCTCTTGGGTTTTTGAAAATCCTGGATTACCTAGTGAATCAATTACTCTTTCTTGGCCTCAACAGATAATGCTATGAAATGGGAAGACCCACGCCAGTTTCTCCTTTACACTGGTTGCCGGCATTTAGTTTTTGTGAATTGCACTCTATCTAAGGCAAAGGTTTGCGGGGTTTACTTCCTGGAATTACAGGGTAAGGATGAGTGAGGAGAAGACGAGCAGAAACAATTCTTATGGAGCTCTGCTGAATCTTTTGTAGAGCACACTGTCAATACCATGAGATGTCTCTGAAGTCTTCGCTTGCTTGATTTAAAACAGAGTGTAATAGCCTGGCATTACTCAGATTACTTTTATATAAAATGTACAAGAGTTCCAGGGGAAGGCTCATGCTATGTGACTACCTAGCCAAGAAATGGATAGCTGCTCAACAGTCATCTCATTTAATCCTCACATCAAGCCAAAGTGGCAAAGTATGTGGCAAAGGATGCCTATTTGTACAAAATGAGGAATGGAAGGATCATATAGGCGATACAACCTGACCAGGAACTCAGAGATAATCAGCAGCAGAATGGGGCTCTGAGCCAAAGTGCAGGCAACCCCTGTGCTCTTGACACCATATCATTCAGAAATCATGCATGATGCCAATGATCAAAAATTATAGGAGCAGCCAGAGTGGAAACAACCCAAATGTTGATTAACTGACAAATAGATAACTAAATGTGCTATAGCCATACAACAGAATATTCTTTGTCAACAATAAGGAATGAAATACTGATATAGTCTGTGCCATGAATAAACTGAAAATATTATGCTAAGCAAAAGAAGGCTAATCATAAACACCTCAAATTTCACGATTCCATTTAATGCAATGTCCAGAGTAGGCAAATCCATGTAGACTAAGTAGAGTGATGGTTGCAAATGGCTCAGGGTTCTGTGAGGTGGGGGGGGGGGGGGGGGGTAGTGGGAGTGACTGCTAAAGGGTACTGGGTTTCTTTGGGGAGGTGACAAAAATGTTCTAAAACTGTGCCAGTTGTTGCACAACTCTGCATATACTAGAAGCCATTGAATTACGTATTTTAAATAGGTAAATTCTACGCCATGTGAATTATATTTCAATAATGCTGTTCCAAAAAAAAAAAAAAAGGTAAAGGAGCAACTTAAAGAAGCATGAGCAATTGCTAAAGGACACCAAGAAGTGAGTGGATAATACCCAACAGCCATACAGAGGGTCACTATCCAATTCACCACTCAGCAGCACTGGGTTTCCCTTCACTGGAGAATGTGGTGAAAATACGTAGTTTCACGCAAGAGTAATTGTGACAAACTTCGGAGAGAGTCCCTGTGGCCTTGCTGACCAGAGTGGTTAAAAGGACTTCCTTCAAAGGTTTCTCTCTCCTGAAGGGGCTACACGGGAGCTTGATCATTTTCACTAGCTTGAACTCACCCCGCTTGAGGCCCAAGTGATAGTCAAGCATAATATTTGCCTGCAGGAATCCTGCATTCACTGTAATGACAGCATCTTCTGATCTTACCCTATGCTGATGGATAGTCAGTCACTTTTCATAACCCCAAATCACCATCATTAGTTCTTTCTCAGGGAAATGCACCAGGAAATTCTCCAATTTCAGAGGCCTTTCATCTCCCCTCATGTCTCTCAAACACTATAGTGTTTCTCCCTGCTATTCCTCTCTTCTACCCATCTTCAAGTTTAATGACTTTCTCTTGGCCTGGAGACAAGAGGAAAGGCACAGATGGTACATTTTGAGAGTTAAATTGGTTTCAAATTTAGGTGTCATTTTCTTCATGAAAGGTAAGTAAAGGATGGAAATAATTTACAATGCTCTATGAAACCATTATTTTTAAATAGAAGGAAACTGTTGGCAAGGGCATTCTGTTTCACATGTTTTAAAACATGCAGCTGTTCTCATGAATTTTGCTTAAAAATGAAAAGGAAAAAAATTTTTATGAGAAAATGACTTTTTGCTTTAAACAGTAGCAGTATCATGCAATAAACAAATTCAGCCAAGGAGAGCAGGAGGTTAGTATGATGTCTATACTAATTTCAAAGTCACTATCAACTTTCTGTGTTATTCCCTAGTTCCAGTTTGTACATCTTTATAATGCCTTCAGAATAATTTATCACATAGTAAAGATTTTAAAAAATCATTATCCTTTTGATATAAAAATCCTTATACTTCAACTTTAATATGTTCTTTCTGAAGAAGTTGCCACGTATATTTTATTCCTCAGAGAAATCAACAGCAGAGTATGAAGCAAGGTTTAAGATCTTTGACTCCCATTTAAAAAAAAAAAATCAAAGTTTTTTGTTGTGTCTATTTATCATGACACATACTTTTGGGTGCAAAATGTGAAGACCTGTGCAACCCTAAGACAAAACTTAGGTTGGTGGAATCATTAGAATGAATGTCCAGACTCTTAAACTAACGGTTTAAAGTTAATTTAATATTTAGAAGTAGTTCTTGCCCGTGGCAAATATATTAGCACAACATAAGTAAGCCATGAACAACACTGATTTATGTTTCTGTCTTTAGGGTACTTCAAACTGTCCTTTACTTCCCCAAATCAAGGGTGGCAGACATGTCAGCTTGGTTTGGCATCCCAAAAAGCTTCTTTGTGAAAACAATCACAAATCACCCAGATGTCATAGCATTATTCTCTCAGTATCAAGGACGTATTATTCTAAGGCAATTTTATTAACCAAAGCTAAAAACCATCACACACACATACATGCATGGATACATACATACACACTGTCTAGGCTGGGAAATCTTCTTTGAGGAAAGGAACTAGAACCGTGACCAAATCCATTCTCCCTTGTTCCTTGTAAAAGGTTTACCTCAAATCCACCAAAAGCTGCACAATTTGGGGCTTTTAGGCTTTCCTTTGTATTAGCTTTAAGGAAATATTCCTTTTATGAGGCTCTCAGAAGACTTCAGAGAGAGAGAGAGAGAGAGAGAGATCAAAACTAAGTCAAATGATCATTTTGCAGCCCAATCACACTGCAGCATTGCATTGTCTGAGCATGGTCACCCAAGGGTGGACTAAGCAATAAGGCTGCTTGTCTCAGGGTTCTGATACTGCTGGCTCAGAAGGAGGCTCTTTAGACCCTTCGTAAGCTAGAGAGCAGTTTTTGTTTGGAAAACTCTTCTGTTAGGAGAACCAAAGACATTAAAAATAGTAATGAGTGTTTAATATGTGCTAGGAACTGTAGTATGCCTTTGGCTCATAGTGGTATCCCATTATGTGCATTGGAGAATTCCCTTTTGGTGGAGAATGGAGAAGGAGAAAGAGCGTATCTATGCTTCAGAGAGAGTGTGAAATGAGAGGCATGATTCAGCTCATACATCAGATATGGCATTTCTCCCTAATGCTCACCATATGTGTGTCTCGATACACTAAATATATCCTTGCTTGATACATGTTTACATCCTATGCTCTGTGTATTTTTGTAAGCACTAAATTATTACACGTACTTATTACCACATAGGGTTGCATGCACAAACCTGTGCCTTCTTTACTTTAGAGCCAGTTTGAGGGGTTTTTCAGGGGTGACTGTTTCTATACATGGTTATGATGTTACCTCTTGGTTGAATATAGGACTAAGAAGATGCAAAGACAATATAATGCACTAGCTTACATAATCCCCACAACAACCTTGTAGAATAGGTATTTATATTCTCTTGTGTTATTTTACCTACTTCTCTTATTTTAAAAAATGGTACTACCAATCTTGTCTTATTTTAGGGGGAATTACTAAAAAGCTGTAAAAACAGAGGGCATGTTCTATTAACGAAAGAAAAAAAAAGGAGGGAAGGGTCATTAACTGTGCATTTGCTGGAGTGGAAAGGAGAACTCTCTATAGAGTTCACTTATGTCCACCTTAGTTTCTACCATTAGGGAAATGACAAAGATAAACTCTAGTTAGAACTAAAAAAAGTCAAAACTACCTACAACAAAAAGTAATTTGTTAGTGAGTTTTTTTTTAAATTTTTTTGTCTTTCTTTAAATTCCAGTACAGTTAACATACAGCGTAATTATTAGTTTCAGGGACGCAATATAGTGTCCAAGGCTTCCATACATCACCCACTGCTCATCACGGCAAGTGCACGCCTTCATCCCCTCAACTGTTTCACCCATCCCCCTACCTTCCTCCCCTCTGGTAACCACCAGTTTGTTCTCTACAGTTAAGAGTCTGTTTCTTGGTTTGCTTCTCTCTCTCTCTTTTCCCTTTGCTTGTTTGTTTTATTTCTATGTATGAGTGAAATCATATGGTATTTGTCTTTCTCTGGCTTATTTCACTTAGCACAGTACTCTCGAGCTCCATCTACGTTATTGCAAATGGCAACATTACATTCTTCTCTCCATTAGCCGTTCCAATCAAGGATCTGTAACTGCCTCACTCCAGAATGCTCCATCAAATGTTATCAATGCCAAAACCAAAGGCCTCTCCTCATTCTTCAACCTAATTAAACACTTTGCAGCTTATGGCAGAGTTGACCTTGCTCTTCTTCATGGTCTCTTCTTCCAGGAAGAGAACAGATTCACCCCTCTTCTTTCTGAGCACCCTTTCTCCATCAATTTTGCTGGTTCATCTTCCTTGGACTGTCCCCTAAAAGGCAGCATGTCTAAATTCCTGTCCTTGGCCCTGGTCACTCTACATTTCCTGTCCCAGAGAGCTTACCCCCCTGACATAGCCCCACTTAGAGTTGACAGTTGAGAGAGGGTGATAGTTTCCTTATCTCTGTTTCCAGGTTCACACTCTGCCTTATTTACATTAAAACTCTTCTAAGTGCCTATTTCATATCCTCATACAGTAGTCCAGGAAAATCCAACCTCCATATTTTCCCAAACTCAACTTGTCTCCCCGACAGATGTTCTCCCCTTCCTGCCTCTGTGTCATTTATGGACTTTCTCCTAACTTACCTATCCTAGTTGCCCTCCGAATCATGCTTGAATCAGCCCACTCGTGGCCCGGCTCTGCCCACTCCGGTCAGTTGTTCACCACTGTCGATGTCGGGGAACTCTGCTTTCACACTTTCCTCCCATCACTCTCACTGCCTTAGGTGGGACTGTTATTGACAGCCTTCTCACTCTCTCATTCCTCTTTCTGGCCCAAGCCTTCCTTCTCCCAATATAGATTTTACATTTAGAGCGGTGTTTCTAAAAAACAAATCTAATCAAGCCACTCTTTTGTTAGTAACTTCCAGGGGCCCCCGACTGGCTTATATGGTGAAGTTAAAATGCTTTGCCATGCTATTCTGTTTTCCAAAAGCTGGCCCATGCCGATCTTGCCAGTCTTCTCTTTGTTTACTTACAATTTCTCTCCTAGCCCACTATTCTGTTCTCCATTGTGAGGCCATTCTTCATTCCCTAACCATATCAGTGTAGTCACACCTCTGAATTTACAGTTCTAGTGTACCCTCAGCTCAAGATGTCACCCACTCTCTTTGCTGACTGGAACAATCTTCCTCTGGCTTCAAAGCCAAGCCCCAATATTCACTTCTTTGTGAAATCTTTACTCATGTAAAAATATGTATTACTGCCTATAATATTATGTATTATTGCCCATATTAGATAGTAAGCACTGCATTAAGCCCATTTCAACATTTTACTCATTTACTCTTCACAACAAATCCATGAGTAGGTACTTCCATTTTACCAATAAAGAAACTCGGGTTCAGAGAGATGAAGTAATTTTCCATGTCCCAAAGGCAAGGAAGTGGCAGAACTGCGCTTTAAACCCAGACAGTCTCATTTCAAAGAAATGTGCTTAATTACTGTGCTATGCCACCTCTTGTCACCATTTAGGTCTCTTTCTTCCTGCTAGGATGTGGATTACTTGGGGGCAGGGATTATGTGAAATTTATCTTTTTATTTCCAGTTCCCAGCATGTAGTAGATATTCAATAAATGTTTGATGACTTGTATTCAGGAGGAGCGGTGCTGCAGTGCCCTCCTGTAAGTTAAAGGTACTCAGCATTGCAGACTCTGATTGGGTGTCTTGCATGGTTTGATCTCATCCCACATCTTGCTCTGCCCCTCACTCTGCTCATCCTGGCTTATTATTGGCTTTGATCCTTTTCACGGCTCTTTTATCATAAATTCTGTGAATCTAGGATGGTTGCATCTCCATATTTACTGGATTAGACTTCTTAATTAATATTTAACTCCCCTTCCTTGAAGAACAAAATGAAAGCACAAATGAAATCACCCTTTATCGTCCCTTTTTGATATACAAGGCAGATCTCCCACTCATGACAGGTTCCCAGAAAAAGAGGATGGCCACGCTAAGTGAAAATGATCTAATTCCCATCACTTTTACTGCAGGATCAATGTAAGAACAGGGATTTACATTTCCATCCAATGACCATAGCCAAGGGTTATGAAGGAGACATCAGAAATCATGTCAAATCACTTGCATGTGATAAATCTATAAGCTTTAAAAGCAGTCTAAATTGATAAAGTGGGGCGACAAAGAAAACTGTTTTAAAAACACTAATATACGAATAATCAGTAGTAGACATGGAGTGTCTACCATGTGCCAGGCACTTTGCTAACCATGTTATATAATTCATCTCATTTAATAATTATAAGAATAAGGGAGAAGTACAACTATTATCCCCATTTTATAGAAAAAGATACAAGGGTTTCAAGAGCTTAGTGGTAATGTCGCAAGGGCTGATAAAAAACAGAGCTAGGTCTCAGACCCTTGTCTATCTGTACTTAATAGCCACGCTGCCCTGCCCCCAACATGTCCTAGACTCACAGAGTTTATGATACAAAGTATTACAAATGGTGTGTACTTCCCAAGGACCACCATTTATTTTGAATAAGGGGTGACCCTGTGCTTTCTCCAGCATCACACGTTGATCACTGCCTTAAATGAGAGAAATATTTATTTAAGATCAACAGTGACCCTACACACTGGGATTAAACCATACCTCTCCTGATCCATCTAATCCCATCATCAGGGATTAAGAGAGGCTCAAGAGATCTACCTCTCCTTACCCGAACATCCAAAGCCTTGCCCTCATTATTTACCTTAAACTCTTTTTATGTACTTCATCAGTGAAAAAAAATTCAACCATTTCCCCAAATGCTTCTTTCACATTCTTGCTCCAGTAGAAAACCTACTCTCCCTAAGGACACTGCTCCCCCTGAAGTGTGCTCAAGTGGTAGCGGTTGTTCTTTCTTGTGCCCTCATACTACTAGGACTGCAGATGGGAAAAGGGACTTGCTCCTTGTCACTGGTAAACCACATTCCCTCAATGCTCTGCAAATATCCTCAACTTTGAGTTTAGACATCTGATCATAACACACATTATCCTTCATTCACAGATACCATATCTCAGCCCTGCCATTATTCCTCCTCTGTCTGGATAAATTCAATTCCTGGCTCTCTGTCACTTACCATTGTGGTGGCCATTTCAGCACACATGTAGGTCATCTTCTAAAACCTTCACTTTCATTTCTTTGAAATGCTTTTGCCACTGCTCTTCTCTTCCATCCAGACTCAGCTACACATGTTCATGGTCTTACCTTTTCATTGTTGATAACTACAATCCCTCCTCAATCTCAATTTCATTCAACCCACTCTCTAATCCCCACTGTCTACCTTCCAAGCTCAGGGGTATGAACTAATGAACCTGACTTCATTAGTCTTTTGATACCCACTGGCATCCCTGATCAACTTATTTTATGACCTTCTCTCACCCACTTCTCATCCTTAGCCTAACTTTCACGGTGAGTTGTAATCATTATAATTACTCCTTGTACTCACTTGCCCCTCTATTGCTTTTTGGTATTTGGTATTGGCTTGGTAAAAACCATAGCCTCAATTAAATCAAATTCTACCTACTTTGTGCCTGTACTTGTTAATAAAATATGGATCAAAATACACACACACACACACACACACACACTGACCATGAAGAGTAGTGAAGAACAGTGTCCTCTGTTAGTAACTTCTTTACACTTCTCTCTTTAACACCTCCCTCTCCATCCTCTGTCTCAGCTGATGACCATAGGTCATACGTTGCTGAAAAGACAGAAGCAATCACTGGAGAAATTCCACAGAATTCCATCATATATCTATCCATCTACCATAAACTGCTCTCTCCCTTTACAACAGATGAATTTTCCATCCTCTTGCACTTATGAAGGAGATCTTATCCTTTCATCTTTTATCAATAGATCTTTCATTCTCTAGTGGATCATTCTCACCATTACACACATATATAGTTCTCTCTTATTTAGGAAGAAAACAAGAACTCTCTTGACCCTTCCTACAGTTGGAGCAAAACTCATGGAAATTGTTTTTATTTGTGTCTTTAGTTCTTGTCATCCTGTTCTCTATTAATGCCACCACATCCAGTCTTTCACTACTTTCCACTCCAAAATTTGTTTCACTCCAGTTTCAGTTAATGGAACTTACCATTTCTGTTGGCAGAAAATCCATACATCTGGTTGCTCAGGCCAAAGAATTAGGCATCATCTTCTTCTTTTATTTATTTATTTTTTAGTGTAGTAAGAACGGATAGCTTGAGATCACTTTTTTAACAAATCCTTAAGTGCAAAGAACAGTATCATTAACTATAAAAACAAAGTCGTACAACAGATCTCTAGAATTTATCCGTCTTGCATAACTGAAACTTTATACCCACTGAACAGTAAATCCCCATTTTTCCTGCCCTCAGCCCCTAGCAACCATTATTTTATTTTCTGATTCTATGAGTTTTACTATTTTTAGATACCTCATATAAATGAAATCGTGCAGTGTTTCTCCTGTAATTGGCTTATTTCACTGGCATAATGTTTGTGAAGTTCATCCATGTTATATATGGCAGGATTTCCTTATTTTTTATGGCTAAATAATATTCATTATATCTACGTGGCTCTTTTTCTTTATTCCTTCATCCATCAATGGACATTTAGATTGCTTCTACATGTTGACTACACTGAATAATACTGCAACAGATATGGGGCACAAATATCTAAGATACAGATTTTCATTTTTGGGGGGCAAATAGCCAAAAGTATGATTGCCAGATCATATGGCAATGCTATTTTTAATTATTTGAGGAAACTTCACACTGTTTTTGATGGAGGTTATACCATTTTCCATTCCCACCACTAGTGTACAAGATTCAAATTTTTGTTTGAATCTTGGTTGTTCAAATCTTTAGTTGTTCAAATTTTCCACATCCTTGCCAACAGTTTTTATCTTTTGTTTTTTTGCTAACAGCCATTCTAACAAGTATGAGATGATATCCCATGGTGATTTTTATCTGTATTTCCTTGATTATTAGTGATGTTGACCATATTTTCATATACTTGTTGGCTTGCATATCTTCTTTGGTGAAACTGAAAGCTTTTCCTCTAAGATCAGAAACAAGGCAAGAATGACCACTCTCACCTTTAGCCAGAGCAATTAGGCAAGAAAAATAAATAAAAGGCATCCAATTTGTAAGGAAGAAGTAAAATTATCTGTTGGCAGATGACATAATCTTATATGCCGAAAACTCTACAAAAAAACCTGTTAGAAATAAATGAATTCAGGAAAGCTGAAGGACACAAAATGAAGATGAAAAAAATCAGTTGTGTTTCTACATACTAACAACAAACTATCTGAAAGGGAAATTAAGAAAATAATTCCATTTATAATAGCATCATAAAGAATAAAATACTTAGGAATGAACTTAATCAAATAGGTGAAAGATATATACATTGAAGACTACAAAGTTCTGATGAAAGAAATTAAAGAAGACACAAATAAATGGCAAGACATTCCATGTTCATGGACTGGAAGACTTAATATTTAAAAAATGTCCATACTACCCAAAACAATCTACAGATTCAATGCAGTTCCTATCAAAATCCCAATGATAATTTTTACATAAATAGAAAAAAATCCCAAAACTCATTTGGAACCACAAAGGACACCAACTAGCCAAAGCAACTTTGAGAAAGAACAAGGCTGGGGGCATCACACTTCCTGATTTCAAAATATAAACTACAGTAATTAAAACATTACAGTATTGGTACAAAGATGGACATATAGACAATGGCTCAGAAGTAAGTCCACCCAAATATGGTCAACTGATCTTTGATAAGGGTGCCATGAATATACAATGGGGAAAGGCCAGTCTCTTCAATAAATGGTGTTGGGTAAACTGGATATCCACATACAAAAGAATGAAACTGAACCCTTATCTTACACCATACACAAAAATCAACTAATATGGATTAAAGATTTAAAAATAAGTTCTGAAACTGTAAAACTCCTAGAAAAAAACATACAGAAAGAAGTCATGACATTAGTCTTGGCAATCATCTCTTGAAGAGGATACTAAAAGTATAGGCAGCAAAAGCAAAACTAGACAAATGGGACTACATCAAGCTAAAAAAAACTTCTGAACAGCAAAGGAGCTATCAACAGAGTGAAAAGGCAGTCTATGAAGTGGAAGGAAATATCTGCAAGTTATATACCTGATAAGGGATAATATAAAAAATATATAGAGAACTCCTACAACTCAATAGAAAAACAACAAAACAACCAAACAATCAACAAACAAACCCAAACCAGATAACCCAATTACAAAATGGCAAAGGACTTGGGAGTCATCTTTGACTTCTCTTTTTCACACATTTCTCAGCCAATATATCTGTAAATACTACTACCTCTACCTTCAAAATATGTTGAGAATCAGACCATTTATCACCACATCCATTGGTCCTAGATACGGTCATCTTTTGTCTTGGTCACTGCAATAGCCTCCCAACTGGTCTCCCCACCCCTGCCTCTTTCACTCTCTTCTAAACACAACAGCCAGAGTGATATTTTTAAATGGCAAGTCAGATCATGTCACTCTTATGCTCAAAACTCTGCATGGATATTCATTTTCCTCAGAATAAAGGTCGTAGTTTAAAATGATCTATGATGCTCTATGTGAGCTAGCTCCACCTTTGCCTCTGTCCTCACGTCCTATTATTCTTCCCAGTTTTGCTTTCTGGTGTAATCACCTTGGTTTGCTTGCAGGCACCAGGAATACTCCCGCCTTAAGGTCTTAGAACTAGCTCTTCTATCTGCCTGGGATTCCATATCCCCAGAAATCTGCATAGTCAATATTCCCTCACAGCTAAATTCCTTGACTCCTTTAAGTTTTGGCTTGTTCAAATGTTGGCTTTTCAAGGAAGCCTTCTCTGACACCCCCCAGTCTGTTTAATACTGCAAAAGTGCAAACACAGACTCCCGTAACATTTGTCAGCATTTTGTATAGTTTTTATTTCCTTCCTTCTTTCCCCTTCCTTCTCTCTTTCTCTCTCCCCTCCCTCCCTTTTTTTCCTTTCCTCCTTTTCCCTTGCTTTCCTTTCTTTTCTTTCTCTCTCATTCATTCAGTCATTTTCTATTGTTTATCTCTCCAAGTGAAATTAAAGTTCCAAGAGGGTAGGAAATTTTTTTCCAGTTTGCTACTGATATATCCTAAGCATAATACATAGTAGGTGCTCAATAAATACTTTGAATGCAGTAAAAGTTTATACTTAAGTGTTGTTGCTACTCATTACTCAACACATTTAAACTACCCTAGAGACCTGTTTACCACGCATATGGGGAAGTCTATCTCACTTAATTATGTTCCTGATCCACTATCCCTTTTTAAATGAATTTCTTTCTCTCTTTCCCCTGAAATGTATAAGCTCATCCAGTTTTGCCCCCTTTAATTAAAACAGCAGTCATGGAGAGAAAAGAAACAAAACGACTTTGGGTTGAGAGATTATGCAGCCACACCAAAACTGGAATCCATTAGGAGCCCTAATGAAAATTATGTAAGCAAGAATGAATACAGAACTATGTGCAAGTCAGTATGCTTTCAGTTTCTTTGTATGTTCTTTGTCTTTCATCCAAGTATTAAGAGCTATTCAGTTTGCTCCTGGTCCTCTACTCTTCTCTCTCTCTCTCCCTTTCTCCTTGTGTGAGTTCATCTACTTCCAGAGATATCTATAAACCACTGTTCTGATGTTCATTCTCAAATTGATGTCTCCAGTTCAGACCTCTCCTCTAAGTTCCATTCCTAAAAATTACACATTTATCCACATTACCTTTCTACTTGAATATCTCATGTTACTTAGCAATATCCAAAATGGAACTCGTGGTCAACCCCTCAATTCTATCCTCGCCAAGTATTCCCTGTCTGAATACCTAGGTATCCATCCAATTGCCAAAGTCAGAAATCCTTGACAGCTCTTATCCATCATCTCCTACATTCAAACCACCAGCAAGTTCTGTAAATTTTTTCTCTCAAATGAATCTCAAATCATTTACTTCTCTACCTTGGTAAAGGCTACACCATTTCCCCCAACTTCCAAAAGAAATGGATAAATGAAATGCTAAAGAATCCAAAGGTGTAGGAGTTCACATATAGTTAAAGAGACCAGAATGGTCTTGAGCCCAAGTCCAAGAGGATTTGGCCTCTTAGATAATTCTTTGACAATGTATGGGAATGTTATAGGTGGGTGGGTTTGCGACAGTAGTCAAAGCAAAGGCAACAGTACAAACAAAGACACAGAGGAGGAAAGAATATGCTCTGGAAAAAATACGTAGCCCAGTTGGGCTAGAACTGAAAATATATTTAGAGGAGAAGTGGGAGCAAGGGCTAAAAACATAAAATTGGACTATATTGTGGAGGGCATGAAATACCACAAAGGGACAGATTAAGTTGATTTGTATACTTCCTGCCTTCCCAATGTGCCTTTTTGTTCATAGCCATAGATGTGTATCAGCGGAAGTGGAAGACAGCCTGTATTCTCTTAATTGTTCTGCATTTCACTAGGGTCTTTTCCATTCTGAATGTACAAAGGGATGCCCCAGAATATAGAACTTTTTCTACTCTTTTATTTCTATAACATCAATTATTAAGCAATGCTCTATATTAGCAGAGCCATATGCTTATTATAATAGTAATTGCTTCCACATGATTATTTTCAGAGATTTTTCTTTATATACTGAGATATTTATCTTGCATGCAAAACTACCTATTTTGTAAAAATACCAATAGCTGGGATACCACTGTGTTTATGATTACTATCCTCATTGAATCAAAGGCACCATATAGATGGAGAAAGTTTTAAGAATATTTAATATATCATTTACTCGATTCTATCTCCTCAAGGTGCCTTGCAGATTGTCTTAGCAGATGTGAATTTCCTTTCATCATGTAGAATGCAATTCTATCCTCGGTTTGTTATAAATTAACAATCTGAAATAAAGTCCTGCATTCTGAACAACAGCTGAAATATTTAATATGGAAAAAAATGTTTTATCCTACAAAGAGCTAGTTATTTTTCTTTGGTAAATGCAACCATTTTAAATTGTTTTCTAGCTTTAGTCTGATGGATTAAATGAATTTCTGAGATCTCCAGGTCAAGATTACATATGTATATATGTATGTGTATGTGTGCAATATATATATATATATATATATATATATATATATGTAGTGTTCCATCCTATAGGAAACAAGTTGCCAAGCTGCATAATTTTGAGAATGTAGCCAAGTGATTTTCACACCTGTAAATAAAGATTTTAAGCCATATGTATAGATAACAAAGTACAACAGGACTTACTCTGTGGGTTGTAAAAATGAAGACAAACTAAAAAATGAGAAGAATAATCCAACATAGTCTCATCTGGAGAAGAAATAGAAATCATAAAATAAGACATACAAACAGTTAATATAACATGGAGAGTTGCTCAGCCTCACCCGTACTCAGAAAAATGAAAACCATAATATATTTTCATCAAGAAACAGAAAAAATATTGAGATAGTTTCCATTGACTCCTGAGCACCAGTCTGTGTCCCACATGATTCTCAGACAGTGCTGGTGCAAGCATAAACTTTCCTATCAGGAAACTGTTGAAAAGAATTACAATTTTGCATAGCCATGTATGTCTAAATTTTTCATGAATTTATTATAAGATGAGAATTAGGAATGTGCACAGGAATTTAGCTGTAAGGATTTTATTCATCACACTCTTCTTTACTGCTTCTAAAATAAAAATAAGTTAAATGTCTTATAAAAGAAATTTGAAAAACAGGTATTATGCTAAAGGAGTACTATGTATCCCTTAATTATTGCAGAAAACATTTAATGCCATGGGAAAATGTTTATATTTACTGAAAAAAGTAAGGCTATGTAGGGCATGCAAATCATGATGCCAGCTCTACAAAATTATTAATATCATACGCAACATATTTTCTTACTTTTTACATATTTATGTTATGTATTTTAGACATATATATTTGTATATAGTACATATGTATTGTATTAATATGTTAATCTATATAACCATATAAAATATATATATATATACATATCTTACTCTGGACATCATAAATATTAATGATAAAAATTTGGCCTTCAATAATTATTAGTACTAAAGTGAAAAACTGGTAATGTTGGGATTTATTTCGGGAGTCTAGATGGCTAGGACTCCTCAGAAAGCATGGGACAGGACACCACTTCTTGTTACAGACCTGGCAAATATATTTATTCTTATTAAATAAGGAAGACTGAAAGTACTAAAACTTAGTACCCATATTAAAAGGCTAGACAAAAACAATAAAATATACTTTAACAGTTAAAAATGAGGGAATTTAAAAATAAAGAATGAACTTAATGAAAAAGAAAAAGTGAGAGTAATAAAGACAAGTAGAAAGCTTGAAAGAAAGGTAAATATATTCCTGTCAAGTCTGACTTTTAAAAGATCTGAGAGATAAAAACATAAATTTAGGGATGAGAAGGCAGACATCACTTCACTATTATAAGTTACAAGAGAACTTATAACAAAGTATATGAATATATGACTCCAGGAGAAGCAATATGGACATAGAAACAGAAAGAATCTTCAAGAAACTGTTAATCAACAACAACACACCACCTGTTCCTGTAAGAATAACATTATGACCTGTTTTCCTTGTACATAACAATATTAGATGCTTTTAATTTTTTTAAAGATTTTATTTATTTGAGAGAGAGCGAGAGAGAGCACAAATACCAGTGGGGGGGGAGGGGCAGAGGAAGGGTGAAACAGACAAGCAGACACCCCGCTGAGTGTAGAGCCTAACATGAGGCTTTATCTCAGGACCCAGAGATTATGACCTGAGCCTAAGTCAGACACTTAACCGACTGAGGCACCTAGGTGCCCCTAGATGCTATTATTTGATCATTTGACTCAGTAGTATAAATGCTGCATCTGACTGTTGTAACACTGTGTTGTGTGTGTAAACACCATAGACAACCATCAGGAATATTCCCTGTACTCCGTGAGCTTCAAATTAGATGCTTTTCAAATTTTTGTATTTTAATTATAGTCGCCATTCATATGCTAGTCGCTAGTCAGGGGTTAATTTCTCCTCTGGAAACACCAAAAAGCAGGAACCAGAACCTCTGTAATCCAGGAATTTCTTATGGCTTCCTACCTGGATTATTGTTCTCTTCTCTGATATCACTACTAATTTTTTTACCTTCCTGTCCAAACATCTGTGTGTGTACATGTGCGCTTTAATTGGATGCTTCCTAAAACATAACAGTCTCTGCTTGAAGAGACTTCCAGTAATTCTCTCATGTCTTCTTGGTCAGACCTTATTTCCTTAGGATGAAAGTCAAAGTTCTTGGTCATCTAGTCCCTACATATCTGTTGATATATTTCTACTAGAGTCCAGTAAAAATCACTATGTTCCCATTAGTCTGACTAGAGTTGGAATTTGATGGAAAGGAATATTCCTGAAAAATCATCATCATTTTACATCACCTTCCTATCCTCCAGCCACCATACACATTGGTTTTTCTTCATTGGGAATATCCATCATCTGATTTCCACTCACTTAAACTCTAACCCTCATTTACAACCTAATTAAAACTCCACCTCCTCAAAGCTGTCCCTATTATACCAGTCTGCTGACACAGGTAATGTTTATTTTCTTATTTCCTTACTAAGTAGTCAATGGAAATTTTCTCTATAAATGCATAGGGGTGCTTGATTTCTTCAATAAACAGCAAAGTACATATTTTTATCTATCCATATAAGAAATGAAAGTTGACACAGGGAGTTGAGAGAAGAAAACAGGAATGGCATCAAAAAAAAAATAGTAAGGCACGATCAGAACAGATAGCTATGAACAATAAGAAAGACAATCTAACAGGTTGCCACAAGATAATGGATTCTCCAAATATTCCAAGGAGAGTCTGGCTGCTTTGACTTCATCTCCTGGGAAATAAAATGTCTAAAACAATATTCACTTAACATTTTGTCACACACCTATATCCATATAAAACTTTTGGAGGCACATCCAAGGTATACCCTTTTGCATTTATATGACCTATCGTGTGTGTGTGCGTGCGCGTGCGTGTGTGTGTGTGTGTATGTGCACATATACTAATATATGCAGCATAAAACATACTCAAAAATAGAAATTTTAAAGGATAAATGTACAGAAAAGTAAATATAAATAGAACTTGTAATATTTTTTGCACCCCAATGAACCATGATGCTCAAATCAGGTTTTGAAAACCTAATCCTACTAATCTTAACAAGAGGGTGGAATGAAATAATAGAGAAATTAGCTCACCGATGCGGTGATTGAGCCTGAAGTCCTAAGGGCAGAGATCAGGGTTGGGCAGAGAGGAATGACATAGAAGAACATATTTTAGGTTGCAAAAAAATCAGCCTCCCCACCAAAGCAAACATTATACCTCTGACAGACTCCTACTGGTTGAGAGCTCCCAAGAGGGAAGAGTTCTTACAGAGAGAAAGCGGGTCCTTTTACATGCATTCTGACTTGAGTGGACAGGAGCATAACTGAACAGTGGCTTGAGGCTTTAAAGGGAATGCTCCTTGGTCAAAGACCATCGGAGTTCAAGGCAAAAGAGGGTCAGCACAGGTCTTCCTTCTCTCTTTCCCCTAACACTGTCTACTACCCAATGTCAAGAGTACTCATTTTGGCATTTTAGTGTATGGCCTTACGTGATCATCTCCCTGGACTTTGATCAGTCTGTATTTCTTGATGTCTATCCTTCTCAATAATAGCCCTCCTCCCAAGTGACCTCCCCCTCCTCCAATGAAACCAAAACAGGCAGACAGATACACAGAGAGACACACACAGTGGTTTTGTGAAATGCTGAGCATCTAGCAGCCCATCCTTAAATCTTTTCAGAAATAAAAGAGGGATCCTCCAAATTAAATTGTCACTCATCTGAGATTATTTAGCTACTTTTCATCAACTCTAATTAAAAAGGAACATAGTTTTGTCAGAATCCTATATGTGTGTTTTTAAAAATATACATATTTAACCAATATGCATTACTTTATAAATACCAATTTTTGTCTTTGTAAAATTAATTTCAAAGACCCTTTTGGATCAGTGTATGTGTGATGGCGTATTTCTTGCATAAAATAAATACTTCCCAACTCTCTTGTGCCTGGACTCTCTGTGTAAGTCCATGCCCCTCTTTTTTACGTTTAACACAAGCAGAGATATTGCTGTAGTGTCAATCTTTCCTATTCTCCTCAGGCCAGAGTAAGCCTCCATGAATGGAGTTCCCGAAGAATGCCAACTGAGATATTTCAGCCCCTTCCACTAGTAAACATGCTTGTATTTCAATTACTTTTTCTCCTTTGCAAATATCTTTGGGATGCTAAGAGAACTGGGAGTATACTACAATCTGAGCAAGAGCCATCCCTGAACAACACTCAGGGATCCTGCTTAACCACTTGTAGAGGAGCATTTCTGAGTTAGTGGAGCACTGTTTTCCACTTCTTGTTCCCAGCTCAGCATTATCCAACATTGCTCCAAGTCTTTCTCTCTTGGGGCACTGGAGGCCTTTGTATATCACTGCATTTTCCTCTTCTAGCCTTTGCTTTATTGTCTTCCACTTCATTGTAACAGACTCCATAAACCCTTTGCCGGATCAAAACTGAACATAATTAGTACAAAGTCATTTTCCTCCTCTTTAAATGGCTTCCTCCTAAAAAGCCCTGGGGTTTTCCTCAATCAGCTGAAATAGCTAGTTTTTAAAGTAGGTTTTCCCTCCATTTCTTTCCTAAAAGCCCACCTAGATACTTTCACTTTAGAATAACTTTAAGTATATGTGTTAGAATCAAAAATTCTGACTGTAACTTCTTAGTATGGCAGAAGATGGGGTTGGCGATTCATGCGCTCACCGTCCCCTCCCCCACACATACAATTACTTTCTTAATCTCCACATTAAATTGATTTTCATTTGATTTAATTTTATAAGAACACCTTAAAATTACTTTAGAAATTTGGTCTAGCAAAATTAAGCCCATCTTCCAGATGAGTCAAACTTAACAGAGAACGAGAAATATCCCTATTTTAAGCACACATGAAATTAAGCTAACACTGCTGGTTTCTGGCTTTCTCTCTACCATTTTTACTGTCTGTGGTTTCCCTGAAGGGTGCACATAGGTCAAGGTTGGTAACTCAAGTGCTACAAAGGCTAAGCAGACTGTAAATGAGTGGAGTAAACTGAAGGGAACTCAGGTGAACCAGAGGACATGGGCCCATCTAGAACTACCATGGTGACTATTTCTAACCAAATTTGTCCAGAAGGAAAGCTGGACAAGTGTTACTGGATCTTGTATATTTCGAAAGAAGCCAACAATAAAAATTTCTACTTAAAAATGTTGGTTCGTAATGTCAAATTTTTAAAACACTGGACTGACTAAATAAAACAACTCATGAACTACAGTTCATAGCCTCTATGTTAATGACCATTCTGTGAACCTCTTCCCTCGACCTTGGACGCCTTTAACATCCCTCAAACTGAGTTTAGGGAAACTGGGAAGGACAATTTTCAAGGTAGTTCTTTCGGCTAGACTAGATAATACTCAACATTAAACACAAGTAACATTTTTCCTCTTTGGTATAAGTATATATACATCATACATACATGTCCGTAATTTCTATGCTACTTACAAATCTATTACTTGAAATTTTCTCCTTCCCCTCACTGTGGCCTAGTTTCAGAATAGGTAAGTGAAATGTCTCATTACTTCTCATACACCTTCACAACCCCTTTTTAGCTTCATATTTTATGTTGTGCACATTCATCCAGATGCAGTTGTCCATAGAAAATTTATACTATCAACTTCCTTAGCTTTAACTCATTCTTTATGGCTTTAGTATTTGATTGTGTCTCTCCCCCCAAATGTAAATTTAGTTTGATCCTTGATGAACAACAACTAAACTGAAAAGTCACTGAACAATAAGCAAAAAAGTGAAGAGTTTTCTGAGTGGAGAGGCTTTCAATGGTGAAGTGACAAAAACAGTTTGCCTCTCACCCGGTTACTGCCTTTGCTGCTTAACTGAAGTGAAAGTACAGATATCAGGAACTCAGCAGCTTAAAACCGAGTGATTATCCACCAAGCGCAATGTCTCCCTGAAGGCCTAGAGATTACACGTGTAATAATCAGGCTGCCCTTGCCAAAAGTAAGGCTTAGTGCTTCATTTTATTTATTGTATTTATTGAATGGTGCCATTCCTTGATAGCCCCCAGGAGCATTAACAAACATGAAAGAAACCACCAAAGGAAAGAAAGAAATATATAAATAACTAAAAACCATGCCACTAAAGTTTATGATCTGGAACATGTAGTATTGACACTCTTTCAAGTCATCTGTTCTACCTTTAAGTAATGTAAGCATTGCTTTCATTTGCCAAAAACCTAAATCTCTAAAGTCTCGTACAGGTCCCTTTGCAAAACATCCATCCTTCCACTTCTTCCTAATGTACCAAGCCAAGTGACAATGTGATATTCCTAAATTTTGCGCCTGGTTCTATATTATTATCACCTGTATTTTAGCATTGCGATGATCATATATTTAAGACTCTTGTTAATAAACCTTTCATAAAATAAGGTGCCCCTATAGCCTCTAATATCTGAATTTTTAGGGACTCGAGCAGTTATTAAAATCATATCATCCTTTCATTTAGGAATAGACAAGATGAGAACCTTCTGATGGGTGATTTTTTTCTCTCTCATGTCTTTAACTTTTCAATCTATGATGACTCACTTCACATTCCTTACAAATATTGCTCTTTCAAATTTGCAAGTATAAAAAAATAAAGCTTAAAAATACCATTTGAAATAATTGTCATCAAAATGGATTTAAAGTTTGTTTTGTTTTCTTCCATGTTTTTTGTTTTGTTTTGTTTTTAAGGAATTGAAACAATATTTTCTTTCTATGGAAGTTTTTTCCATAAAGTTTGGCTGGAAAAGAAATCATCCCTGTATCTACATCAAAAGTACGGTCAAGTATTACTGCATGATTTCTGTAGCTTGTTTAATATTCTTATTCTCGACTTTAAGAGCAAAATTATGAGCCTTTGGCTATAATTATCTGGTGCTTATAGTAAGTCTTTATATCTGTTCCAGGCATTCTCTGTAAATTTTACATGTGAGATGATGGGGAAGAAGAAAGGAGTAGAGTGGATTATAAAACAAAATAAACTTAAAAGTCTGTAAGTGTAATAGAGTGGGTCAGAAATAGAAACCCACTAGCAGGTCTTGGATGTGCTTATATACACAGCACTCTAATGAATTTATTGAGGGGTTGCTTTTTGAAGAGAAAGGAAGAAGACTTGAGAAACTTACCTCACATGACAAATAAAGGAATGCAGTGTGGTTGGTGGCAATAACCTATAGATATTGTCCCTGGTATCAAGGAAAATCCTTCCTCCCCTCGGAGTTCATTCCTCATGCCTCAGTTAACATGCAGTGAGTACCTGGATGGGTTCAAGCCCTCCTCAAGAGGCAGGAACACTTGCAGACCTCAGCCAAGAGGACTCACAATCTAACAGAATCTATGTTCCACAAATGCACTTTACACAAATTCATTATGTGCCAAGAGCCAGCTTGTTTTATAAATGCATTTTGTGAAATGCAATGAAATTAACCCAACATTTATATTTTCAAACTCAAAATATATTATGAGAATTATAAATTTCCCAATTGACAAGAGATGAAAATGAACGTTGTCCTTATTTACTTTGGGTGAAAGCAGAGAGGGTAAGGGAAGGCAAATTTTCTTCTTTAACCAAGGCCAGATTTAGTTTTCTATAATTTCTGGCTCTCTATTCCATGGACAAGCTACTTTTCTTTGTGTTTTCCTTTTTTTTTTTTTCTTTCTGGATTCCTAATAAAATAACTAAAACTAGAATTATGTTGAAAAAGAAATACTCAAGGATATTTTAAGTCCCCAAGGTGAAGAAACCGCCTAAGGGAGTCAAGAGTACATAGACCAGATTTTTACAGTGTGTGCTATTCTGCATTTTTAAAGAGGCAATTAGTTATTCTTGTGTATTAGTGACTGCCCCATTTTCTCCATAACTCAGGTGATACAAAGGGCCTCAGAGAGGACATATTTTAAGTGGGACATTTATTACCCCAAAAAAGGGATGATTCTAATTTAAAGTCACTGAGGAAGTTCTTTCTATAGATGCAGTCAAATTACACAGAAGCAAAAACTTGGCCTAGCTGTTTTCAACTCTCACTGCCATTTCTAACTAAGCCATCCTTAACTTAAAGATAGAGTTAAATGACCTGTTAAAACCACTTGAACCTGAGAGTTGTTATTTATTTAAAGCGAGCACAGCCAGCACAATGTTAATTTGGCGGCCATACATACAGTGACTGTAAGATGCCGAGCTGTGAAGAAAAAAAAAAAAAAAGGACACATTTATCATGTGTTCAGTGTGATGGGACTTTCAAGCTCCTAGTAGGTTATCTGTGTCATAGGCACATGCAGGAAGAACTTCTGGCAGGCAGAGTTTTTATTACATGCGTCTGATGGCTGGATACATGTTTCACACCATAGAAAGAGAATCTGGTTTTTGAGGTCTGTCTTCACAGTCTAACTTTGCTTAGCAAAACCACAACTGGAATGTTTTAAGGGCAATTTTTGAAGAAGCACTGTGAAAATCGAGGTATCCCAAGATCCCACCATAAACATGAAATGAAAATATCTGGGATACAAAGAAAAGATGCATTTTGTGAGCACATATCTTTAAAATCTAAAATTGAATCAGAGAGTTTCTTTCTCAAAGTATAGATTCTTTAACTTCCTCTCCAAGAGAGACATACCTAAAAGGTTATTGATTGGGTTCTGAAGGACAGAGTGTTTATTATGGAGGAAGCTATCGCGGGGTACAAGTGTGAGAAATTAATGATGGCTTTGTAAGTGTCCACGCTGTGGTGTGGAACCAGTGGGGCAACTGTCAATCTATATGATAATACATTCCCAAACTTCATAAAGTCAGTGATGTGAAAATGCATTGATTTCTTTGTGAGCCAAACCGAATTTATCAAAGAGAAAGAGCAAGAAGTTTACCGAAATTAACACCTCAGCCTGCAGAGTGGCTTGTGCCTCACTTTTTATTTGCTTAAAGAGTGTCAGATTCCTTATTTTTATTCTTGGCCCCAAATGAGAAGCGAACATGCATTATGTACATCTTCTGATTATGTGGAATACTGAAACATTTAAAAAAGAGAAAAGGAAACACATTTTTATCTGTACATTTAAAAATAACCAGCCAGCACCGAAGCTTGAACTCTGGCTTCCTTACCTCCTTCGTGCTCTGCCAGATGCAGGCACAAAAGAATCGCTCAGTACTTCCGAGTACAGATTTCTTGATGTGATTCTGACTGCCTTATAACTAGCGTTACAGGAAAAAACTGAGACACTAGATTTAAGGGGTTAGTTCCTATCCACATATAGGGATTTACATAGACTCCTCAGAGGTGAAAATTGTTCAAGTGTGATGTTTCAAATAATATTGGAAAAAAGAGAGACTACTTTTGGTCTACCAAATACGTCATTCATTACGAAATTCGCCTATCCAAACAGTTCTAGGTGAATTCAAGGCAAGCTTTTTTTTTTTTTTTTTGCTCCCTTTACTTCACTGGAAAACTCCTTATCAGTTAAGTTTTTAAGATGTATATAGGTCTAAAAAGAGAGGGTGGGGAGTCTATCAATTTGCATAAATTTTGTATAGATGGTTCCCATGAGACCACTGAGAATGCCACCATGGAAGATTTGCCAAAATACCTTGTTTAAAATGTGCCATAAATTCTTGGATTGCAAGTGATTTTATTTATTAGGCAATCATACTGCCTCCACTTAAATAGTATCTGACACACTCGGAGTTGAAAAAGTACATCAGTAAATGGATTCAATGTATGCCTTTATGAAAACTTCTAAAAGTAATTTCCTATCAAATAAGTGCCTTAGAGTGTTGAATGTGCCAAGTGTCAGAATTTTGTTAAAATTCAAAAGGAGTCAAGTACAGATTTTTCCTTGAGAGTACACCTTGATTAGCTACATGAACAGAGGCATAAGTAAGACACATCTCCTTGTCCCCACAGTAGAATAAATTATTTCAGAATTAAACACAAATTTAAATTCCACAAAGTGACATCTTTTTGAATATATGCGACTTACCCAGGAAATGATGTATTTTCAACACAGTTTTGAGATTAAATGATATTTAGCTATGCTTTCGCATTCACAACAAGCTGTCCGCCTGCAAATTTCTTTTTCTTTTTTTAAATGCAAGAAAATACTTAAAGCTGCTCTAGTAGAAGTTTATAATATTTTATATAAACATTCTTAACTGATCTGTTTGTAAACATTTTAATGGCAATTCTTTCAGCAAACACACAATATATTCATAACAAACCACAGAGCATTTGATGTTTTCTTCATAAATCAGCTGTACCTAATGCAATTTATCTTTTAAAAGATGTTCTTGACTAAACACAGTTCTGAGTCGCGAAGAAATCCACAAATAAGCACCTTATCTCTTTAATGACTTGCTTAGGCTTCCCTATATTTACTGCTTAATGATCGGAAGCATTTAATTTTCAAAGTTTCATTAAAACCCATCTACAAAGCTGATGGATAAGCAATAGTGATTTGTGATAGAAGATGTGGGAAGCCATTAACCTACATAGGGTACCAAGGAGAAAAGTAAAGAGAGAAGAGAATACTTTTTTTGAAGACAAGTCTCTTCCTATTTGTCATTATTAAACTCCAGAGCATCTGTTCCTGGTTTGATCTTCAATACGGATATGAGGCATTGCCGCCTGGAAATGAAAGTCTAAGATAAGGTAGGATTCTTAAGAGATCTTCATGAAAAAAAAAAAAAACAGGTTGCTATTTACTGGGAAGGGGAAATCAATACGAAGACCTAGAAACTTGTGGTGAGAGGACATTTTCTAGGTATAGGTCATAGTTTATCAAGTTGCCTCTTTTGCAATGTAATTTACTTGCTAATAAGACCAACTGACTATACCTGCATACCGTGTTATCGTCAAAATGTGATTTTAAAATTCTATCCTCATTTCTTGTGTGCTTGAGGTTTCCTGGTTTATTCTTCCCGAGCTCGGAGTGGGTAAACAAGGTCGATTTAAAAGAAAATGAATGGTTTTATACTCCTCTTTATTAAAAAAATAGGCATCCCAAATGCCACACTGTGCCATACCCAGAACATGAAAAGGTATTTAAGAAGCAGGCCTACCGTTCTCATCATCTGACTTATTTTCGTTGTCAGAATCGGTCAAAGTAAGGGCTGAGTTCTCACGACTGGACAGGCCGGAACTGCGTCTGGATTTTATCCCTCTCCCCCACAGTCTGATGGCGTGTTCTGGAGACATCCCTCCCTCTGTGTCGGAGTCGGCGTCAGACCCTGTGCTCAGAGAGTAGCCCTGATGAAGGATCCCCATGTCAGAACAGTAGCCACTTCGGTGCGGGGAGGGCTCACAGATTCCCAGTTCCGCAAGGGTGAAGTTAGTTCCTAAGGTGACAGCAACAGAGAGACTGATTACAAATTGTGAAATGCCTTACAAAGTGGAATTTATTCTTACAAAGAGCAGACAGGTGTTTTTCCCCATCCAAAAAAATCTACCAGATTTCCATGGCATACAGGAATATACGAGCAAGAGTGTTGAGGATATTGGGGTAAATTTGAGAGCAAAAAAGTAAACATCTGAGATTAATTTTAACCCTAGGCCAGAATGCTCAGATTTTGTTTCAAAAATGTTACAGCATTTACTGTTGTCTAGGTAGCACATGTAGCTGAAAAAACATGGGATTTATAGTGATAGCGAACGTATACCAAGCGCTTACTTTGCTCTGGGCATCTTTTGTTTGGCAACTTCTATTTTACATTCTTGAGTTTTACAACAACTTTATGAAGAAGATAATATTATTGTAATCATTTTGTAAGGAAACTGAGGAACAGAGGAACAGAGAATTTAAGTGACTTACCCAAGGTCATACATCTAGATTGTAGCAAAACATGGATCTGATCCTTGAGCAGTCTGTCTTCATGTCAAAGAACCTTAATCCTCCAATAAATGTGAGTGGTGGCCGGGAGACCTGGGTACTGGTCCCAGCTTCCCACTGGTAAGTCTCACTGTGGCAAGTCTCCTACTCCTTGAGCCCAGTTTTCTCATCTGTAAAATCTTGGTATTAATCTCTTAAATTCCTCTCAGGATCACTGTGTATCTTCCATGTGATAATATACACCAAACTTTTAAAAAAAAATAAACTATGTAATGTATTATTTAATTCAGCGTCCTAGGGATGAAGAGTCAGTCCTTATGTTTTTAAATGATTATCAAACAGTGTCTCCAACTTAAAACCACAAGTAGGTTTCGCCCATGGAGAGTGAATGTGTGCGCAAATGGGAAGCAGAAAATAGGCATTTATTGACCATTTGTATGTTACCATGTGTTTGGCACGGGCAGACCGTGTATAGGCTTTAAATCTCATTTAAATATCATAATAGCCCAGCAGTTTAGACGTTGACCATTTCCAAGGTCACTCCTAGGCAAGTGGCAGATCCAGATCCAGGATACACCTCTCATCTGCAGATTCCAAGCATCTGCACATTTTACAGTGTGAAACAGTCTCAATCAAAAACCAGCCTGGCAACATTTTGGCACAGTGAACGCTCTATCTATCTGTGTTCTTTACTCTTACAGTTTCCTACAAGAAATTTTAAACTTTCGATGCAAATTAGATGAAATCATGTGGTACATTCTATATACTGACATATAAAGCTTATTTATTTTTTCGTCTTTAACCAAGTTACAGACAATGGGGAAAATGCAGTGAAGAAATGCACTTTTGTACTATTAGTGAGGAAAACCTTATAAATAACACCAAACCCCTGGTTTACTTTGTATTTATTGATTATATTAGGGTCATTCCCTATCAATCATATCTCCAAACTTACGATGTAACATAACTACTCTATGGTACTACACATACATGGCATCATTTCTCAGCTTTTATTTTAGAAAGGGTTAAGCAACTGTTTGTATTAATGTCATGTGACTTTAATTTGTAATAGACATGTATTTTTATTCTGAGGTTTTACTTCCCAACTTTGCTACACGTTGAAGTCCCACAGTCTTCTTTAGTTAGCTGTGTAAATGGGATCAAACCCAATTTTACACATAATTGCCTCTGCAGAGTGAAACCCATTCATCGGAGAGCTAACCCAAGCAAAACTTCCTGTGGGGATGGGGTGATTTCCTGCTCACTGTGCAGGGAAGAGGGAAGTCCTCATGGCCACCAGCACAGTCCTAAGTGCTATTATTTATTCCCTGTGCACATTTTATCATGTTGTCTGAGATCCCTTGCCCAGGCACTCTGTTCCAGTTTGCATCCTTGGTAATTAGGTACTGTCTCATCATTGTACACTAAAGTGCATATTTTAGTAGTCTATAAAATGAAAGTTAAGTTTGTATATGTCTGATGTTACAATACTTTTCTATTTTTGTTTTCTCAGTCTTCAGTAAATGAATATGAGCATTCTCCCATCTTGTTTTTAGAGCTCATGTTTGCTCTGGACAGGCATGAAATACAACGTTTCCTTTTCCTACAATAAATGAAAACAAGTCAAACAAAAACACACATGTTTTTATTCCACATGTGGGAATTTTTAGCTATATGATTCCATTTGAAACAGAGTGTGTCTGTATTAAGGCAAATTTCCTGATGGTTTTCCCACATCTCATTATCGGGAACTAGCTTCAAAGACCTCCTCAGGAAAAGAGAAACATCTGTGTGAGGAAAGAAGCCTCAGTTTTAAGAGCATCCCATGTGCTTTTCAATCTGGGTACCCGAAGTCCTAGGCAATAAGCCTAGGGCATGGAAAGCCATGGAATAAATACCGTCCCCCTTCTTTGGTTATCAAATTTACTTGATGAGAAGAAATTAAAGTATTATTTTTTCTGTTAAAACAAACTTGAGATCATCATAAATCAGGTAAAATTTGCACAACTTTTAAAGTAACCACAAATGTTAAGAAACAGTGTACTATTTCAAGAGTTTCAACTTTAAGTTTACAGCCCCATAAGCCACAAACAAGCAACATTGTAAAGAAACTTGGAGGTAAGGTACTGAATCCACTGGGGGGAAAAAGTAACTATGTTCACAATGGCTTATAGGAAGCCAGATTTTCACCTAAATTCATAACAGTTTCCTCAAAAATATTACCTTCTAAACTCCTCATCTTCATCTTCAATAGAACCACAGTTCCCCAATGCTACCCGTTCCTCACAATGCCTAGTTTGGTATCTTTTGTCCTCAACTAACTCAAAGAATAGAAATCTTAATTCTAAGTACCTGGGAGATGTTCTGGCCCAAGCATTTTCCAAGTTTGCTGGCTTAACATATGAAGCTGGTGAGCCACATACACAGTGGAAAGGAAAAACGGATCTATCATTTATTGAATCATTCAACAAATATTCATTGTTCCTAGTGCTGTGCTAAGCACTGGGGATATAACAGTGAGCCTTATAAAAATGGAGCCTATGACATTTACAGTCTAATCAGGAAAGAGACATTAATCAAAGAATCCCATAAACAAAGTACAATTTAAAAAGTGATAAATACCATATAGGAAAAGGACAAGGAGCCATGAAAGGTTATCTAGTGATTCAACTGTTCATCCTCTCACAGCTTGGCCAGCAGATGTTCATCTAGTGGTAGACTCACTACTTGGAGGGACTGCGAATTTACTCCAGGAAATTATTAGGCCCCCTTCAGTTTGCTCTTACCATACTGCTCCCAAACATTCCCCTATTAGACATTGATTTCCGACAAACGTTTTTCACGTAGTTCCTCTTACAGCACAAAACCCTCATGTCATACTCTTCTGCTCAGAATGTAAACAGCATAGAGGAGTTTTAATACCATGTCAACTTATTGTTTTGCACTTACTTTGCTCATTGATGGAAGGTTGATTTTGCTTTAATTCATCTTGTATAATTATGTCTTTATTAAGCTCCATGGCAGCTTTGAATGGAAGAGAGAGACTAGTCATTGTGTGATTCTCCAAGCTAAGATTTCTAGTGGAAAGCAGTCAACATTTCTTTCTTTCTCTACTTTCTTGCAGAAAGATAGAAAGAGTCATCATATTTCAGTATTCATATACTTATGTTTACCTTCTATCTGCCTCCAGTCTCTCTGATACCATATTAAAGTGGATGTGGACGATGTTTCAAATGTGTTTCATCTCAGGGTTTTTTTTTTTTTTTTTTATGGTCGCTGCCAATAAACTGCCCGGTGTGGCCCCATGTTATATTATCAAGGCCAAAGTCACTATTTTTATTTAAAAAATCCATATTTATAGCATGGAATTGGAGTATAATTTAGGGTGTTGGGAGAGAACATTAATGTCTAAAAACTGTTAGGTGACCACGATAGCAGAACGGAAGTGTTTAAAAATGATTCTCTTGGTAAGTCTCTTTGTCTTTGAGTTGTCTTTTTCTTGACCATAACTTCAGTGCTTAACCCAGATCCTCTTCAGAACTTTTTTGGAGGTAAATTTGGCAAGAAATATCAAAAATCAGCCTTTGACCAACTAGTTTTGTTTGGGGACACAACTCAAAGGAAAGATATGGCAGCGTATTGTGATCATGGCTTTATCTCCTAAGTTTTTACCAACTTCTCACACTTTGAAATAACCTTTAACTAGGAGAAGCACATATGTCGCTAAGTCAGAATTATCGTGTCATGGTAATACCAGGGAATACAAATAGCACTGGAAATGTCAGCATTTGAACAGATTTTCTACTATGAGGGCAGGAAGATAAAAGTTAACTTAGTAATAGGGGAGCACAATATAGAAAACTTGTATTACCTAAATGTTCAGTATGCAAGTCCCCTGAATTTAAGAGATGAAATTCTACACATGGGAGCAAAAGTTGTTACAACATGAAAATGGTCACTAACAATCACTTATAAAATTAATCCCCACCATCCCCACCCACTTACTGCTAGTATCTCTTCTCATATCAACCACCCTATCAACATCTGTATCATCAGTTAGTTGCTGATAACAGAAAGTAATATGGTGCCAATGTGAGTTTAAGTTGTAAAGCTTGTAAAGATGCAGATTTCTGTGAAGTCAATACAAGTGATGCTAAGAAACACTAGGATCATAAGCAAGGCCACATAATTACCATGATCTAGCAGAATTAACCCGTGAACAAGAAAAAAATGGAAATGCATTTTGGCGTGATGATGGCTTCTTCAAAAGATGACTTGATGGGCTTCTGGTTTTGGATCAAGATAGAATTCCCCATGTCTCTCTACTTGTCCACTAAGTACAGCTAAACCCCCTGGACAGTACATAGAACAATTACAGAGAAAGAGTTTAAAAGGGGTCTAAAGAAGATAGACCTATTAGGATCCCGGGACCTGAGTAAGGGCCTGGTTGTGAGTTCCCTGGGGTTTCTTTTTGCCTTATATGCCCCAGACCTGGTGTTGGAGAAATCTGCAAATTAAAAACACCAGTGGAAGCAGGCAAAATAAGCCCAGAGTAAAGCCTCCTGTAAGTTAAGAGTCCTTCCGTACCTCCACAAACACCCCAGGGTGGAATCAAGTGATAAAGCAGAATTTCATCTCCATCCAGTAGGAATGAGCCTTCCGAGACACCTGACAGGAAGGTGTCTTTGGTGGCCATAAGGGCATCCTGGACTTCCATCCCCACCCAGTGGTAATGAGGCATCCCTTCCTCTCCCCGATGGTCTCAGAGAAGAATTAATGTTAAATCTAAATTCACCACCACCTGAAGGATTCATGGAGGAACTGTAAAGAGGTGCCCCTCTCCCTCTCAACCAGGTTGCTATCTGCAGAGTCCTAGTGAAGACTCTAAAATCCCAACTTGGCTCAGCAGAAAGACAGCATCCCTTCTCAATCCACACTACCGCTCACCCCCCATCCCCCATCCCCAGCCCTGCTTTGTCAAAGTAGGCCAAGTGGCCAACTTGGACTTGCACCTCCATCTGGCAGTCAAGCCTCAGTGTCCCATTTTTCCCACTGGCTTGGTGTCAGAGGAGGCCTGCTGAAACAGAAGATTTAAATAAGATCCAGATTTTCAAAACATAATACAAATAGCCAGGATACAATACAAAATTACTCATCATGCCAAGAATCAGGAAAATCTCAACTTGAATGAGGACTGATAATTATTTAAATAAAAGGTTAATGAACAGTCCTTAGGAAAATTAATGAATTCATCCTTTTTTTTTTTTTTTTTTTGCAAAATACAACTCTCTGTGATCATGCTGTAAAATTCAAATATAAAGTGAAGGATGTATTGTACATCCATGCAATTTTGCCATAAAATGTATATTATGCCTTGCACAAGAAATGTTATTCTTTATCCTTTTGAATAATTACAGCATAGTTGGAATAATAAATTGTATAAACATAAAATAAAATATACTATTGATAATCAATTTTCTTTTTTGAAGATAAAGTTGATTCTTTTTCAACATTGATTCCATTTTTTTTTTTTTTAAAGATTTTATTTATTTATTTGAGAGAAAGAGAATGAGAGACAGAGAGCACGAGAGGGAAGAGGGTGAGAGGGAGAAGCAGACTCCCTGCTGAGCAGGGAGCCCGATGCGGGACTCGATCCCGGGACTCCAGGATCATGACCTGAGCCGAAGGCAGTCGCCCAACCAACTGAGCCACCCAGGTGCCCAACATTGATTCCATTTTTAAGTGACCTTTTTTTCAGCGTCATTTATCCTAAGAAAAAGAGAATCTCCTGTAAATAAACATGGGCCACTTTTCCTGAGTCTATATTTTCAAGTCGGAAATGAGTATGAATTCCAAATTTTCCAGCAAGTATTTAAGAAAATGATATAAATTATAATGTTATAGTTCTTTTTTTATCACAGTAAGTGGAGTAATTTGATCTGATACCCTAAGTTTCTGCAACAGAAAGTTATCAAGAAAAATATGGCAATTATAAGTGATAATTTTTATTTTTGATTAATCAAAAATGTACCACCAAATTGTTACCTTATATTTAATATCAATACCTTATCTTGAAATTTGAGAAATTATTGACATGTTCAAGCTACACAAAATAATCACTTGCCAAAAACTTACCAATATTACCTAAAATATTATTTTCAAGCAATCTAAAATCTACATATCTATAAATGCATTGATAACAATTTTGAAAACTACTGAAGAGACTACTTATGAATTCGAATGTTTTATGCTTGTGTATACTAAAATTCTTCACATAAACTCCTTCTTAATGCCCTTCTAAAGTTCATCTGATTTTACATATTCAGATATTTTCCCAAATGTTGACAAAACTGTTCATGAAAAATCCTGTGGCTTAAAACTACAGAGGAGGTGTACATGCATTATTATTCATAAAATTTTAAGCCAAATGTTTATATTTCAAAAATTCACCCTAAGAATAACACTTTTCCTCATGTATGGCTCCTAACATGTTAATATTTTGATATTCTAAACTTTCAGATTATTTTAAACTCTCCCTAAATGCATGATATGTCACAACTTTCATAATTTTTAACTATTTCAAAAATTCACCCAAAAAATACGTTCTGAATCAAGGAAACATCAAAATAGCTAGTGACGACAGTAGAGTTTCCAATATCTTTGGTTTCTCTGTAAGCTTTATAACTTCAAAGAGAAAGGTGAATGTGGCATTCTCCTCTGATATGGTGGCCTTTTCACTGCTCCAGCCTGAACAAAGCCCGATTTGGAAAACCCAAAGCAGCCACAACAAAAGGTTCAGCTGGACTACTGCCAGTTCATAAATAGAAATGAAACACCAGTAACCTAGCTAGCTGGAGATTCTTTTCTGCTGATGACAATTCCAACCAGATAAAAATTGAATTCTGGTATTATAGACTATACCTATCAGTTACCCTATATAACAGCAGCATTACCAAGGTGTAGAGTCATCTGACCATGTCTGCAAACAAATTTTTTTTTTTGGATAGAAAAAAATAAATAAAAGGACAATAGTGACTTAGCTGCAATAGTCTAGCTGTCCTCTGTTTGGGAACAACTACTAGATTAGCCTACATTTATGGAGGACTTCACAGTGTGGCAGGCACTGTTCTACATGCTTTCATGTACAGTTTTCAAATTAATAAGGATGACAGCCCTATAAAATTGTCACTATATAGGCAAGGGTTAAAGTGGGAATTCCAGAGTCTGTCTTAAAAATACTTGACCATAAATTCTTAGAATTATTTCTTCTGATGAGTCTCCATTTACTCATTCATAAAATAAACATAAAAATAGCACTCACCTTCATAGGGCTGTTGTGAGCAATGAATTAGACAAGGCAGGTAAAAATGCTCCTTAGGATATTGCCTGCCATAGAATAACTTTATTAACAAACATAGCTATTGTGACAATCATCAGTTTACAGACGCAGAAACTTTATTTTTTAGTTATAATTCTTATAATTTAATTTATATAATTTATATTTTAAAATTATAATTATAATTTAATTATAATTACTAACATTTTCTATTTTCTCTTGAGTTGATTTAGAAAGTTTGGGAAAAATCTATATTTCTAGGAATATGCTCATTTCATCTATGTTTTCAAATGAACTGGCACAAAGTTATCCACGTATTTTTGAATCCTTTTAAATTTCTGCTAGATTTGTAGAATGTTGTCTTTATTTTCATTCTTGATGTCACTTATTTGTGCTTTTTCTTTTTAAAAATGTTTTTTAAAATTTCCATTTGAGTATAGTTTACACACATTACATTAATTTCAAGTGTGCAGTATAGTGATTCAACATCTCTATGTGTTAAGCTCTGCTCACCACAAGTGTGGCTACCGTGAGTCACCATACACTATTACAATATCATTGACTATATTTCCTATGCTGTATCTTTTATTCCTGTGACTTATTCATTTCATAACTGAAAACCTGTATCTCCCACTCCCCTTCCTTCATTTTGGTCATCTTCCGTACCCCCCTCCTTCTGGGAACCATCAGTTTCATCTCTGTATTTATAGATCTGATTCTGCTTTTTGTTTATCATTTATTTTGTTTTTTAGATTCCACACATGAGTGAAGTCATACGGTACTTGTTTTTCTCAGTATGATTCATTTCACTCAGCATAATACCCTCTAGAGCCATCCACATTGTCACAAATGGCAAAAAAAACAAAAACTCATCCTTTTTATAATGGCTATATAATATTCTTGCGTGTGTGTGTGTGTGTGTGTGTGTGTGTGTGTGAGTGTGTACACCACATCTTCCTTATTAGAGATGCCATATGATCCAATAATTCCACTGCTGGGAATTTACCCAAAGAAAACGAAAACACTAATTTGAAAAGATATATGCATCCCTGTGTTTATTGCAGCATTATTTATAATAACCAAGGCATGGCAGCCGCCTAAATGTCCATCAATAAACGGATGTACTTTCTTTCTTTTAACCGGATTGGTTTCACCAATGATTGGTTCTGTCTTTCAAAAACCAAATTTTTGCTTTTCTGACTCCGTGTATGTTTTTAATTTATTAACTTCTACCCTTATATATAGAAATTATTCCTTTCCCCTCTTTTTAGTTTATTCAACTGTTCTTTTCCATAGCTCTAAAATTTGAATCTTTATGTCATTAGTGTTCAGCCACTCTTCTTTTTTTACTATGAATATTTCAGACTATATATTTTTCTGTAAGCACCACTTTAAGCACCGTTTTACTACATCTCTCAAGTTTTGATTCATAGTATTTTCATTGTTGTTTAGATCTAAAGATTTTATACATCTACTGAACCTATTTATTAAGTTTCCAAATGTATTGTGATATTTTGCATATATTTCTGTTTTTGATTTCTAATTTAACTGTATTTGGGTAGAGAGGAAAATTTTTATGTTACTAAATCTTTGAATAATTTTGAAATTTGTTTTAAAAACTGATAAACTTTGTAAGTATTATATATGTATCTGAGAAGAACACAGGTTCTCTAATTACTGAGTGTAATATTCCAGATATGTCAATTAGACCAAATTATTAATCATGTGTTCACTACCTCTATATGGTACTAATTCTTGTCTATCATTTGCTGTTTGCTTGTCTTATCACTAACTGAAAGATATGATAAAATTTCCTATTATAATGGTGTTTCTCCCCATAGTTTTATCAATATTTGCTTTTGTCTATTTAAGGCTCTATTATAGATGTATTTGGGTTTAGAATTATTATAGCTTTCTGGTGGATTACTGATTATCATGACTATGTAGTGACTCTAACTCTAATAAACATTCTTGAGATAATAGCTGATTTTAGTATATTTTATAAGGAATTTGTCCCTTTCATCTAAATTACTATAGTTTATGACAGTACCTTTGAATATGTGTAGGATCTATAACAATAGCCCTTATTTTATTCTGGGTTTGGAGTATTTGTATATTCTCTCTTTTTTCTTGATCATTCTTGCTAGGGGTTTATCAATTTTTTCAAAGGACAAGCTTTTTGGCTTTAGTATTTTCTTTTATTGTTTATTTTCTATTTCTTTAATTTTTGCTCTTATCTCGACTGTTTTTCTTAACCTAACACTGGGTTTTATTTGTTCATTCTTTTCTAGTTTTTTTTTTTTTTCCTTTTCTAGGCTCTTGAGGTAGAAATATAAATCACTGATTTAAAAACTATTTCTTAAACAATCAAGCCTAATAATCTTCCTATTCACCTATATCCCACAAATTTGAATATGTTGTACTTTAATTATAATTCAATTCCAAATATTTTCTAGTTTCTCTTGTACTTTTGTATCACATGGGTTACTTAGAAGTGTGTGATTTTATTTCTACATATCTGGACTTGTCTAGATTTCTTATCATTATTTATTTCTCACTTAAGTACTTGATGGACAGAGAACACCCTCTCTAGGATTTCCTCTTGAAATTCACTGAAACTTACTTTGTAGCTCAGAATACAGTATATGCTGCTGAGTGTTTCGATGGAAGATAAAGTGTATTCTACAGTTGTGTATAGAGTTCTATAAATATCTATTTGGTCAAGAGGAATAACAATGTTGTTCTCTAGATCCTTACTGATAATTTTGGGCTAGCTCTTCTACTAGTTGCAGAGGAAAGGGTTGAATCTGTAACAAAGTATGGGTTTTTTCTTTCTCCGTTTACAATTGTCAATTTTTCTCCTCCTCCTCCTCTTCTTTTCTCTTCTTTTTCAAATTGTTATTAGACACATATACTTTTACATCTCTGGGGTGAATTGACACTTTTATCAATTCCAATATCCATCTTTTTCTCTGTAATACTGCTTGCCTTAAAGCCTATTTTCCCAATAGAAAATACTCAAGCCAGCTTTCTTAGGTTTACTGTATGTAGTAAACATATTGTACATCTACTTCTGTTCCTTTCAACTTTTCTGTGTTTTTGTATTTAAAAATATGTCTCTCGTAGACAGCATATATTTGGGACTTGCTATTTATCTGACAATCTTTTCCTTTTCATTGGTATGACAGTCCATTTATATTAATGTAATTATTGATATGGCTGGATGTAAGTTCATCATTTTGCCATGTTTTTTCTATCCATCCTTTTTTTACCATTCCTTTCTATATGTCCTTTCCCATCTTCACTTGGGTTAATAATTTTTTTAAAATTTCATTTTAATTTTTCTATTGATATTGTAGTTATCTCCTCAAATAATTTATAGTAGTTTCTCTAGGGATTATAATATGTATGCCTTGTCAGTCTATTCAGAGTTCTAATATGCTGTTCCTTCAATTTCTGCGATTTCATCATTTCTCTATTCTAAAAATTTCTCAGTCATTGCTTCTTAAATATTTACTTACTTGTATACTGTTTATTCTCTTCACTAATTAAACAAGTATTATCCTTCTCTCTAAATGTCTCTATTATATTTTTAATCTCTTTTCTCTCTGTGCTGTCTCTTGCTAATTTCTTCTTGCTATTTTTTCCAGTTGACTAATTCTCTCTTTAATTGTGCCTAATCTCATATTTACTGTATGAACTCAACTATTTTTAACAACAATTATGTATTTCATTTATAAAACTTACATAGCTTTTTAAATGTTTCTGTTCAGTTTTTCTATTACCATCTTAGTTGCTAATTTGCATATTATACATTTGAAAGTACAGATCCAACAAATTATAATGTTTTAGGACTTCAAAGATGAAAATTGCTTGTGTGTTGATTTGCTTTCTCTTAGTTATGAAGGTTTGTTTTCTTATGTACTTAATTATATTTATTTTAGCTGACATTGGTTTATTTTAGTTTTTGAAAATCACAAGGGCCTCAGATGAAGATTTGTATTTGCTTCTGTCTAAGACATGTGGTAGTATTAATCACATACCTTTTTTAGGATTCCTGGTTAGTGCAAGAATCTCAGTTTCATGTCCCTCTTGCTCTAAGTCCAAGGTCCAATGTCCCAAATGCAGGTCTGATATTAGTCCTCGCTCTCAGTGAAGACCCACCAGAAGCTTGCAGTTCTAGCTTCAGATTTCTGGCTTTAGTTCATTTTTGGTTTTTATTTTGTTTTATTTTAGCTGCTTGGAGATTTGCCTTACTTACTGTGAGGGCTATTTTTTTTTTTGCTTTGATCAAGCTATTCAATATTCCTATTTTTCAGTTTTCTCAATTGTAAAATGGAGGAAATTATAGCAGTTCTTGCCTCTGGGCATTGTGTCAGAGAATATATATATTTAGAATATTCCAGAACAAAGTCAAAAGTCAATAAATATTAGCTATTATTAATATTACTATTACCATGTTACTAGTAAGCAAAGAAACACAAAATGATGGACATGATTGCCTTTTCTAATTTTTCCTACCTCTACACAAACAGAATACTTTTCCAGTTAAACTGTAGTCTATTTAGATATAATTAATGTTTATTCTATTAATTAAGGTAACATTCTAGTTTCTTAAAGGAAAATGGAGAATATTTGATTTATCAGTAAAGACGCTACCAACATTAACTAAAATTTTGACAAAGACATGACATTTGCATTCTCAGCACTCATGAAGGTCCCTGTCTCTATCATGCACTTGATGTTTTGCAAACATTTTGACTTTCCCATCACTGAAGGATTATTCTAGATCTCAAGAGTTAATTAATTAATCTATAGCCTGACATCTTGTGAGATGGACAGATTGCAGTCTACCACCAGGTGAATATATGTACAGCAGACATTTTGTTCAGTAACTAATCAGAGTCTACTTTGTAACCACAAATATTGGGGAGAAATGTTAATGATATACTCTTGTTTGTAAATCAATTCCTTTAAATCAACTGCTTCATTACCAATTACTGCTAGGATTTAGATTCTTGTTTAAAACTATGTTAAGCATCCAGACACAGAGCTTGTAGAGAATGGCAAGACCATAGTTTCCTAGTGCCCGTTAGCATCATTAAACAGGGAGAGGATAATTGAAACTGAATCAAGAGTTTTCCTTTTCTTCCTTTCCCACCTTGCTTCCTGTGTTCCAAACACATGTCGTAGGTTACAAGTACATGTAAAGCCTTAATTACATTTAGCATCTGGCAGCTGTTGACTTACAGAGAGTTGTTGAGTCACATAAACTCAAAGTCAAAAGGAAATTCAGGAATAGAAGGCAGAAGCTTGCTCAATGGAGTAAAAAAATCTTATATCATCACAGCTGAAATACTCTACCATCAGCACTATTATGTTCATGGTGTGAGTGATGCTGTAACTAATCAGTTTCGGCAATACCAGAGACTAACTCGCCACTAAAATACTTCATTCCCAATGTGGTTTGAGCCATCAGCTAAAGGGCCTTACAAGCATTGCTTTTAACAAGTGATGGATTCATTCACATACAATGGAGACAACAGCTTTACAAGGATTTTAGCATATCTAGAGGCATCAACTGGTAACTCTTTAAAAACAAAATCTTCACACTATCCACTCAAAACTGTTACCAAAGTTAGATGTGCCAAGTAGTTTAGTTTATACACTGCTTACTTTTGGAGGAAATAAGTCTCCTGAGAAACCAGCAAGAAGAGATACAAACCTTTAATACTGGTCACCATTAGCCACATATTGGCAATTTTATGAGTAGAGAATTAATAGAAATAACTGCCTTGGGTCTTAATAGAGATAGACCTCAAAATCCAATTGTCAAGTTACAAAAGCATAATAAGAAAAATATAATGGCTGCTATATGTTGTTTTTAGATACATAATACTAACAAGATAAATCTGAACTGGAAAAACATACACCAAATTCTTCATAGCAATTATTTCTGTCACTACAGAGAGGAGAATGCAGTGGTTGGGGAGGGAGTAGAGGGAGGAAAGAGGATTTGAAACAAATTTGAGAAAATATTAACACTTGTTAATTACAGGGGATGAGTACTATGTACTTTATTCTCTGTACTTTTCTCTGATTTAAAGGTTTTTTTTCTAAAAATTCAAATAATTGAAAAATAGAAGTCTTGGACAGTCTATTTTTATCACATACTTAAAAATATTTGCAAAATCATAATTTTTCTATTAAGTCATGTCATTCAACATTTTTATGGTTACATTTTGAAATAAACTACAAAGAATTGCCTCTGCTTGCATGTCTATTTAACATCTAGCCAATCAGGAAGGAAGTTATGAAACAAAAGTAAAAGCAACCAATAGATAAATAAACCGATACATCCATACAATGGGATATTTTTCGGGAACAAAAAGAAAAGAGCCATCAAGCCATGAAAAGACATGGAGGAAACTTAAATGTATATTACGAAGTAAAAGAAGCCAATCTGAAAAGTCTACATACTGTATGATTCCAACTATATGACATTCTAGAAAAGGCAAAACTATGCAGACAGTAAAATGATCCGTGGTTGCCAGGGATTCAGCAGGGAGAGATGACTATGTGGAGCACAGACAATTTTTAGGGCAGTGAAAATACTCTGTATGATATTATAATGATGGACACATGTCATTTTACATTTGCCCAAACCCACAGAACTTATAGCATCAAGACTGAAGTGTAATGTAAACTATGGACTTTGGGTGATAATGATGTGCCAATGCAGGTTCATCAGGTGTAATAAATGTTTATTTATCACTCTGGTGGGGAATGCTGATAATGGAAGAAGCTATGCATGTGTGGAAGAAGGAGGTATATGGTATATCTCTGTTCCTTCCCCCTCAATTTTGCTGTGAACCTATAATTGCTTTAACAAAATATTCTTAACTTTTTTAAAAAAATCACATGCAAACAAATCATTACATGACAGGTATACTGCCAGGAAACTGATGTACTCTTCTCCCTAGGAGAAACACTCTAGATCCTTGTGATTAAGAACACACCAGAAGCAAGTAATCCAGAATCTGAATCCCTATTCCACCACTTATGGTCTGATGATGTTCAAGTTAATTAGTTCCTCCACCCTTGATCTTCAGTCTCCACATCAATAAAATAGGTTTAATAATATCTATATTCATAAGGCCATGGAGACCGCTAACTTCATGGGAGCAGACACATGAAAACATGAGAGGAGACATAAACCTAAAAGAAGGGAATCTAGGCAAGTAGAACAAAGGTAAAGAGCCTCATTCATTCATTCATTCACTCATTCATTCATTCATTCATTCAATATTTATTAAGTGCTTATTAACTGCTAAACCTTGTTCTGCAGGCTTGGGATATATTGGAAAACAAAAGAGATAATGATCTCTGTCCTAGTGGAGCTTATATTTTAGCTGGGGCAAACAGATATTAAACAATTAACATAATGAATAAGTGTGTAGTACCCTCAAAGGTGGTAAGTACTATGAAAAGAAAACAGAAAATAGAGGGGTGAAAGCCTTTTGTGTTTTGAATAATTTGATCGAGGAAGGCCTTACTGAGAAGATGAAATTTAAACAAAGACTTGAAGAAGCTGAAAGAGTCAGCCTTTCCAATACCTGTGGCAAAAGGAAACCATCAGTGTAAAGGTTCCAGGCAGGAGTGTGCCTGGCATGTCCCAGGAACAGCGAGAGGAACTTTGTGGCTGGAATGCAGTGAACAAAGATGCCATCTTATAAGAAAGGGTCAGAGAGTTAATGAGAGCTGAGTTCTAAAGGGCTTCGAGAGTGATTTTAAGGACATTTATCTTTACCAAGAGGGAAACAGAGAACCATTGCATTGTTTTCGGGAGGGGTGACACTGTCTAATTTTCATTTTTAAAGGATTGTTCTGTTAGGTTAGAATACTGAAGGAGGGGAATAAGAACAGAATCAAAGAGACCACTCAGAATGCATTTGTAAGAGATGATCACAGCCTATTCTGGTTGTAAGGAGCAAAGTGGTTGGCAGAGTGGGATTTCCTAATGGACTGTATGTAGGGTATGGCAGAAAGAGTTGAATGTGACAATGTTTTTGTTTTTGTTTTTGTTTTTAAAGATTTAATTATTTGACAGAGAGAGACACAACGAGAGAGGGAACACAAGCAGAGGGAGTGGGAGAGGGAGAAGCAGGCTTCCCGCCGAACAGGGAGCCTGATGTGGGGCTCGATCCCAGGACCCTGGGACCATGACCTGAGCCAAAGGCAGACACCCAATGACTGAGCTACCCAGGTGCCCCCGTGACAATGTTTTTGAACTGAAAATCAGAAGGAGTTGCCATCAATTGTGATGGGGAAGACACATACAGACCAAGATTTCAATCCTGGATATCTGAGTTTGAACTACATATTAGACATATAAATGGAGATGCTGAGTAGGCAGTTGGATATATAAAAGATATAGATATGTAAGTGATATAGATTTGGGAGTCATTGGCATGTAGATTCTGTTTAGTGCCATGGAGCTGGACAACGTCACAGTGTGGAATAACTCTACATAGAAAAGAATATCAAGGACTGAGCCCTAAGTCACTTTTATATTCAGAGTTTGGAGCAAAGAGGAGGAAGCTGTAAAGGAGTATGAAAATGAACAACCAGTGCAGTAGGAGGAAAGCCACGAGCATATGCTAGAACAGAATCTAAGTAATGAAAGTGTATCACAGAGTAAGGGGCAATTAACTGTTTCAAACATTGCTGATAGATTGCTAAGATGAGAATCGAGAATGTGACATGAAGATATAGCAATATGGTAATCACTAGTGATGTTGGTGAAAAACAAACACCAAAAAGAGTTATGTGGAGGGGTATATGTGATAATCTGATTGGACTGTGTTTATAAGAAAATAGGGGAGAAGAATCAGTGGCAATAAGACAAACACATCATCTGAGATGTGCTACAATAAGGAGTGAAGGAATGTGGTGGTAGCTGATGGAAAAAGTAAGTGAACAGAAGTTGGGGGAAGGTCACAGCATGTGTGTATGCTGGTAGGAATGAAAGAATGGTTCATTTAGGAAAGAGAGTTGGGAGAACTCTTGATGCAACATTCTTGAGTAGATCAGTAGGACACTGACCTTGCATACAAGTGGGGGTTTCACCTGGGATAAGAGTAGAGATTGTTCATTTATAGTGATAGGAAGGAAGGCAGAGCCTGTGGGTGCAGCTGGTGGGAGTGGGTAGATGGTAGATGTGGATTTGGGAGTCTGCCACTGATTGAGGATGGGAAGGAGGTGCCTGAGGCTTAGGAGAGAGCGGGGGAGATAAAGCAGACATCTAAGAGTGTGAGGCCATGCATAGATCAGACAGTTCAGTACAACTGCAGAGCAGAAGTAAGGGACCACTTGAAATTTAATAAACTTCCAAAACTTCTGGGACAAATTTATTACAGTGCACATGTAACAATGAACTCATCATTCACTAGGGCTGCTTTGATTTGCATAAAAATTACATTATGGTGACTATATTCAGTTCTTAAAAATGAGAAAATATTAAATGCAATGTAAAAACACTGTTATTAAAATGAATGGTTCTTATGTTGGGGGAAAAGTAGAGCAATTAGGGTGATGTGTTATATGTGGACCAATTTATTCCTTATGTGTAAATGGTAACTATAAATTCTGAACCCATAGAAATTAATTCACATTATATCACAAACTTCTACTTTTCATCAGATGGTTGTACCATTTTTTCAGACAAGAAGTCTTTGCCTCAAAATACTGAAATTCACTTTTTTAGATCCATGGATGAATACGACAAAAAGACATGTCAATTTCAATAGCCCGAAGGCCAACTTACACAGTAGGTACAACAGACACAGTAACTAGGGCCATAACACCTTCAAGGGCCCACAGAAATAGTTTAATTTCTTTTAAAATCAGAAAAAAAACCTTTAGTTTGTAGAAAATGTTTTAATCTTTAATAATAATTTGTTTGTCTTTATATTACATAGTTGTAACTATAATATCAAATATTTTTTTCGGGAGGAAGGGGCCAACAAAGGCAATAGTGCCTAAGGTCCATGAAAGTTATGGTGCAGCCCTGCATCCTCCATGAAATCCTTCCCCATGTACGGAAGGCCAAAATCACAATGAATGAAAACATCAACCTCCTCAAAGCATTTTAAAATGAAATGAGGACTGTGCTCTAATAGTGTTCCTATCCTGAAATGCACAAAGAACATTTTCCCCTGCACAGACACCAAGTGCTCTGGCCACTTGACTGCTCCAGAGGCACAGGAGAAGTGCCTGGTCTCCGTTTTCAGGTGCTCTGGCAAAGCTATGCCCAGAGTTAATATCATCCTGCCTCTTCTAATTAGTAGAACAACTGTTCAGTCATTACAGACCACTTCCTTGGCATTCCTCATTTTCCCAAAATATCTCCCAGAATCCAGTGACTATACTATCTATCTCTTCCATTTGGTATTCAGAGGGCACACATTTATTGAAGATTTTCAAAGCAAACTGCCTTAGGAATCAACATCATCCATGGAAAGTTGCAAGAATTATCTCCCCCAAGTAGCAGAAAAGCAGGGAGGTTCCTGAGCTTTCCAGAAATCACAAAGCATATCTCTCACAGAGTTGAGAACTGAGATGCATCTCTCTTGCCTCTCCCTGCCTTAAAAAGAAAAAAAAAAAAATCAGTGGTCACTCCTGGTAGACTGCTTCCTTCATAGAAAGCCAACTTTTTTCCAGCAAAACTGCTACTTCTCTGGAATGATGGGCAATGAAATCCAATGTGACACTTAATTGTTCTCTACTGAGATGTTTCTCTTTGCTGAGGTTTTTCCAGGTGCTTTATGAAAAACATTTGCACTACCTGGCACTTTGTTAGCCTTCCTCTGAGAACCTTTCCCTTATTAAGATAGCTTTGTTTTCAAAGGGGACATTGGTTTTGTTTGCTCGCTCATAGCCTGTGAACAGACCACCAGGGAAATTGCTGTTTCACTGGCATAAGTCCCACATGCCTATGTCACAAGGGGTTAGGAGCCTCATTAATTCCTATGCTCTCATTTCAGGTTGTTTAGGGATCAGCAGCAGATTATTATTTCAAACACTTATTTCTTGCTTCAATTTCCTCTCTCTTAGAATTGGCTCCAAATCATTTTCTCTTGTGTGCAGTGTACTCAATCTCCATTCGGATAAGAAAATCAAAATAGTCTTTTCAGAAAACCTATCCATCAGCATTATCAGGAACACACCCCACAAAGGCTTTGGTTGACATTCCTACATATCTGGCAGGTTTTATGCTTCTTTGTACTTAAGTCTCTCTTCCTCAGAATCAATGCCATTATATGGCTCACAGAGACCCAAGGGCACCCACTGTTTATGTTTCAAACTGATTAGTTCAAAGCAGTTCTACAAATAGACAAAAAGGTGTGCTAGGAACCAACCAGGGATACAGAGATGGAAAAGCTGTGTCCCTGCTTTGGGTGATCTCCATAGGCTAACAAACAAGATAAACATATACGTATACAATGCCAATATCATGCTGTATTCCTGGTGACTTTATTTTTCACTCTACCTACACTGGTGGGTGTGGGAAGGCAGATGCAGTGGGGGAGATAACTCTCTCTATTTTTTTTTTTTTTCTCTAGAAAGCCTGAGAGGCAAACATACAATCTTGGGTAAGCCCCTTCATCCCCTGACTCCTCAGGTTTTCTCTGAAAATAAAAGGATGGGATCAGAAGGGTTGGCATCCTTCATTCAGTCATTCAACAAACATTTATGGCTTAATAGTTACTGGTTGTGTTGTATGTGTCAAGACTGGGTTATAAACACATTACATGTAAACTCTCATATAATCCTCAAGACAAAATGAGGAGGAAGGTATGGGCTTAAAAGACAGAAATAACATTTCTAAGGCCATATGATGAGTAGATAGAATAGCCCCAATTAGTGCATTTCTCCTTCTGGCTCCCAAGCCTGGGTGCTCTCTCACCTGTCATGCTTTCTAGTTGAGTCTAAAGACTTTCCGCTTTAAACTTCAAGTGACTATAAGATATTTCTAGTGAGAGTCTAGGCATCAGAGACACTTTTCCCAATTAGAATACTGAAGGGAATCTGCACAAAAAGGGCAAAACAGGAAACTAACTCTTTTATAAGAGAATGGCTTCTGAATTCCCATCCTTTATGTCCATCCAACTGTTCAAATCAATGAAATAATCTACAGGTTATAAAAGTGAATTAGGCTTACTTCTTTAAACACCCTTTTTGCTATGAAGAGTTGAGAATGAAGCACAGACATAAGGGATCCGATGTCAAGAAGTAGGGAATTGAGCATCCCTTGGTCAGAGTAAGAAACTGATGTGTGACAGTAACATTAGCTTGTCAACTTGTCAGCCCTGCTCAACATGCCAGATCCTTCTCAGCAACGCTGACTGATCTCTACCACTGGATCAGGATCTAGTGTAGTAGCTGCTCAATGAACATTTGTTGAGTTAAAGAAAGTTAGAGAGGTAGATTAAAAATAGAGGGAACGTACCAGTGTCATTCATCAAGAATGTATACTTTTATTTTTTTAACTCTATGCACCCGTCCCCTTCTTCACCTTCTCTGACTTTTCCTTCTACCAATTTTATACATCTTAAAATACACATGGGACACTAATACAGATAAAATATGTAAAACAGCTTTCTGTTTAGTGCTTTTGACACCTTGGCAGTGCCATCTCTCTAACCATTCTGAGAATTCTGTCTTCAAAAAATATATATCTGTATGTATATTTTTAAACAAAACAACCTATACTATTCACTGCCATCATGTGGTCACTTGGACAGACCCAAAGCCTTAGACCATCTGAGAAGTATATGCAAATATCTGTGTATTTTTATTTCTCTGCATTCTACCAGGTTTTATTTCAAGCAAGAAATTATCCACCCCCTCTTCCTTTTGCACATCACAGAGCCAAGTTTCCTGTGTTACACCGATTTCCAAATGTTCAGCACCATTTATCCCTTTTTTATAGTTCATATAAAGACATGGCTCCAAGACCTCAAATAACAAAAAGTTTATTTATGTATTTATTTTTGCATGGCATGCGCTGATGAGCTAGTCTGCTCAGCAAGCATTTCACAGATTAGACGCGTGAGTATGGTTTCAGGCAAGGCTCCCTCATGTTTCTGTGCATTGGCTGATAAACACTTCAAAGTAAACCGCTCATAAATATGAAATGAAAAGCTGAGGAGTCGTTATGCACAGCTTTGAGATACAAATCTCTTTATTCCCTTCTGAAGTGGGGTTTGATTGACATAATGAGTCATAGATCCTGTCCAGGGACACACTGCCTTTTCCCCTTTTCTCTGGAGACAGGGAGACTTTAAAGAAATCCACTTTAGAACTTGGTGATAGACAGCTTACTTGAAAAAATAATAAAGTTGAGTCCTATATTAAATAACTTATTATTTTGTGTTAATGCTGACTTTGACAACCATGACATATGTCAAAGTTTCACTACACATCCTCAGAAAGACATTATTAGCAACAACTCTAAGAAATAGATTGCCAAATTTAAAAAAAAAAAGTGCCATTATGTCTTTTGTCATATATATTGTTGCTATATAGACCCTTTGTCTGGTAAGAGAAAATCACTACTTAAATTAATTCAAAGCAGAAGTCTAAAATCCTGTAGACCGAAAGGCTATGGGGAGTAACAGAGGCAATGGGGAATAATTATTGTGGAAAATTCATTTTATAAATAAATGTCTTCCAAAAAGGAGAGGATCACGCAGTAGAACTTTCTATGAAAAATAGGTTGAAGAACAATTGAAAGTGGAGATTCAATTTAATCTTGCTCACAAGTTTTTAATAACTATCTGCTTGCCTGAAAAAGATAAAAATTTCAATGAGGTCATATTATTTTCCACTAGATCGCATTTTGTAAATTCAAATGACTTACAGAAGCTAGGCAGTTAACACAAAGGAGCTAAGTCACCCAGTGTAAAGGGCATTAAGGAGCAGTGGGGGCTTGTAGAAAAATGAGAATTTTGGTAAGGCAGTTGTTAACTCCAGTAGATATCTGCCATCCACAAAGATAGAACTAATGTTGCCTGGTTTTGCATTTTTTTCTAAAAAAGCCTTAAATCTAGACTCTGTGTAATATTTACTTATTTATAAATAATGGCCAAAAAATGTAATTTTAAAAAAGTGCAATCCAAATAAGGTAGGTCTTTGGGCTGCCAGTCTTTAGTTTCTGCTCCAGACTTTCTATAGTGATCATTTAAAGAAGATTTTATTAAGAAGTAAAAGAGAAGGGAGAGAGAATAAAAACCTTAAATCAGAGAATGGTGAGAGAGGAAGGGATTCTGAGCTAATCTACTCTAGTGGTTTTCATCTACCTTTCCAGAATCCCTAGGGATTCTGCTGAGAGCCTGCAGTAAGTGAGAAGGACCCACCTAGAGCTGTCCCTTCCCAAAGTCCCTCTAACCAGAGCAACGGCAATTTTTAAATTTAATACAGTGACGTGGGCCAGGATACTTTCAAAAACAGCTAATTGGGACCATCCCCTCACCTGAGAGTTACCAAGTTACTTACCACCATTCCCCCATAGACACCTAATTGGCCCAGGGTTCAAGATTCCTTTACGTTTCAGAGTCAGAACGCCTCTAATTTTCTGCCTAGAGATTTAGCTTGAAAGTCACAGAGAATTAACTGTCTACTAAAATTAGTGTTTCCCTTTCCATGGTATAGAACCGCTACTAGAAGGTGGTTGCCCAGCCAGGAATGATCACTCCCTGTTCCCAAGCCATCTAGGTCAGACCGCATGTCTAGTTCTTGTCAACCGAGTGAAGCAGAAGTGATGTGTGTCATTTAAAATCCAGAGAGCTAGCAGCACCAGATCCAAGATGGCCGCCAGCAGGAGGCTGATGAAGGAGCTTGAAGAAATCCGCAAATGTGGGATGAAAAACTTCCCTAACATCCAGGTTGATGAAGCTAATTTATTGACTTGGCAAGGGCTTATTGTTCCTGACCACCCTCCATATGATAAGGGGGACTTCAGAATCGAAATCAACTTTCCAGCAGAGTACCCATTCAAACCACCGAAGATCACATTTAAAACAAAGATCTATCACCTGAACATCGATGAAAAGGGGCAGGTCTCTCTGCCAGTCATTAGTGCCGAAAACTGGAAGCCAGCAACCAAAACCGACTAAGTAATCCAGTCCCTCATAGCACTGGTGAACGACCCCCAGCCCGAGCACCCACTTCGGGCTGACCTAGCTGAAGAATAACTCTAAGGGCTGTAAAAGATTCTGTAAGAGCGCTGAAGAGTTTACAAAGAAGTAGGGGTAGAAGCGACCTGTGGACTAAACTGCCGCGACCGATTCCAGCGAGTGTGAGCGGAGACCCCGAGCAACGCGTTCAGACACCCCGCAAAGCAGGACTCTAGAAAATTGACACGTGCCGCCGCCTGGCGTTTGCTTGTGGTAGTTACTAACTTTCCATTTTTCTTAATCAAAAGTGGTCTAGGTAACCTGTAAAGAAAGGATTAAAAATTTAAGATGTTCTAAAATAAATAAATAAATAAATAAATAAATAAATAAATAAATAATATAAAATAAAATAAAATCCAGAGAGCTGAAAAAGCAAATGATCCCCCTCCATGTTCTCTTTCCCTTGTGATGCAGGAGATCCGGCAATGACAGATTCAAGATGGGGGCGCCACCAATGAAAGGAACCGTGTTTCCAGAGTCATCCCCTGGAGGAGATGAACTCAGTCATCAGCATTCCTGATTCTGGGCTTCACAGAAATTAAAAAAAAAAATTAATTTTGATTGTGGCTGATCCTTTATATATATTTGAATTTCCTTGTCTCATCATCTAGATTTAACCAAAATAATGCAGCCAATATTGAATTGTTTGAAGTTGTGCTTTACAGGAAACATACACTACTATGTGATTCAAAAGATAAAACACTGACTTTCTGTTGGGAAGTTGTTAATGAAAAGAAACTACTATTCAGTGAGAGCTATTTTGTAGGAGCAGGAAAATGATACAACCTGCTGAAGGACATGGTCAAGAAAAGCAGGAACTTGGACTCAGATTTTGGCAGTTCCACAAAGCTCTCACAGCCCTACACTAATTTCTGTTGCAGTATCATGAGTTGGTGACTAAGATTTTATTAAAATTCCTACCAGTCCAACATAATAAAATTTAGCATCAATCTGATATGTCAGATATTAAATCTCTAATTATTTATATTATGAATTTAAAAAAAAACAGCTTTGACTAATACAAGTATCTTCAAGTAAACATTCGGACATAAGGAACTACCTGGTCAATATGTAACATTATATTGTATTCCAATAGCAGCAATATTATACTTCAATAACAAATGTTTTTATGAGATGTTTTCATACATATGAGAAAAGAGATAATAGCAGAATCTTTAGCACAGTTTTTTAACAGGAAGGAAGACAATGATCACATAAGTTAGCATCAGAAAATTGTCAGACATCAAACCCCAATGAAACCCCAAATAAAAAAAGAGATATGCGGGTGCCTGGGTGGCTCAATCGGTTAAGCATCTACCTTTGGCTCAGGTCATGATCCCAGGGTCCTGGGCTCGAGCCCTACATCAGGCTCCCTGCTCAGTGGGGAGCCTGCTTCTCCCCTTCCCGCTGCCCCTTCTTGTGTTCTCTCTCTCTTAAATAAACAGATCTTTAAAAAAAGAGAGATGCTCGTGTATAAGTGTGTGTGTATATATATAACCTGTACATATATAGTATATATGTATATATAGTAATGAAAATAATAAGAGAATTGAGAAGTTAGAAAAGCAAAGTGATATACACATGCTCAAGAATAACAAGAATCATCTTTGATTCATCTCCAACTTCTGTTAAGATGCCCAACCAGCTCACTCTCAAACTAAGAGTGATCATGCAACACAGTGTAAAGGGGCTTTGGAATCAGACTAAATGAAGTTCAAATCCTCCAGCTTCGTTGCTCTGGGATCGGGGGTCATTTTCCTGGCTTCTCTAAACTTCTATTTCCTCATTTATAAAATAAGGAATATTTTAATCTAAACATCTACCTGTATTAAAAAATACACACTAATGTCCACATCCAAGGAAACTAAACCTAGACGTTCAGGTGATGAACATAAACCCTTATAACAAAGTAGGTTACAACTAAACCAGTGCTACCTGGGACTGGAGCTGAGAGCAAATGAGCCCGAGAAATCCCTTGGGGAGGATAGAAATGTTCTAAAGTTGTGTTGTGATGATGGGTGTACAACTCTGTTGATTTACTAAAATTCACGCAACTGGACACGTGAAAGGGGAGCATTGTGATTTGTAAATTATACCTTAATAAAGCTGTTAAAAAATTAAACCAGTTGCATGCAAGTATTTCTATGCATGTAGGTGAAAATTGCACCTGCAAAGCCCAGAAAACGACAATAGAGTCAACACTTGAGATTTACCGAATGTGGAAAGAACTATTTGAAGCTAATCTACTATTCTCATATGAATTGAAAGGAGGTGGGATCTCTGACTATGCAAAGAAACAGAGTCATTGTAACAGCATGACTTTTATTTTGATTCCATCACAAATGTTAGCGGCTACAATATTCCTAGAATAATAGTTACTCATTAACTCTGCTTTGAAAATCATGAAGCCACAGCTCTCCTGGGAGTAAAACACCATGCTAACCATGAGGGTAAAAAGAATAGCCTTTCTAAGAATAAATCTATACCAGAATACTTTTCTATCTTGAGGTATTTAAATCCTCTAGACTGAAAATAGTTTGATTAAACAGGCTGCACGGGGATCGTGCGTTCTGTCTCAGTCCAGGAAGAAACAGCTGTCAGTCACATCTCTGTCCTCCTCCAGTCCCTGGAGGACAATGGAAGCAAGCTGTCTCCGGGATAAGCGCTCCTCCGAGAATTGCCAGCTCGTCATGGCCTGCAGCTGAAAAGCAGCCATTCTGCTCACTTGGTCTATTAGCTCTTTGACTTCCTTCCTTCATGCACAAATATAAATATAATGCTTAAGTGAATGATTACTACGGTCCCCAAAGAAATTTCAATTAAACACTTGGAATCCCTAGGAATGGTACCTAGGGAGAGTCCCCAAAAGAGCTGCAATTTGTTATGTATTATTAAGTCTGGCTTTGGATTGTAAATCTCCTGGTTGTTTTTTTTTTCATGTTACTGGGGCTTCCAAAGAACCACTTCCCATATGATTTGAACAATTTTCCCCAAACTCTAAGCAGGACCAGCATAATGGAGTTATTCCTGAATAATAAACCCCCAGTCTGTTAAAAAGTTTAAAAGGCAGATGGGGAAATTTCTTTGTCTGCTACTAGAGTTTGGGATGAGGTAACTTTTCCTCTCTTCTCAAATGTTCTCAAGAGGACATTAGGAAATGTATGGTGAGTACTGCAGTGGATTCTTTCATGTAGCACTCAGTGTTTCATTCTACCATAATCCTACAGCATCGTATGCATGGGAGCTGATGACTAGAATCTAAGCCCCACCAAGGGGAGTCTTTTGTCTAACTGACTTGTGTGTTTTTCAGCACCCACAACAGTGCTGGGTATATAGACTGAAGGTTTTCCATACATAAATGTAGATGGATGGATGGATCAAAGAAGGAAGGAAAGAAGGAAGGAAGGAAGGAACGATGGAAGGAAGGGGGGATGGAAGGGAGGAAGGGAGGGAGGACGGATGGACAGGCAGACTTGGAGAGAAGTCCCTTGACAATAGGACAGGTCTTTCTGTTCCACTTCTGACAAAATTTCATTTTTTTTTTAAGATTTTATTTATTTGACAGAGACAGACACAGAGAGAGAGGGAACACAAGCAGGGGGAGTGGGAGAGGGAGAAGCAGGCTTCCCGCGGAGCAGGGAGCCCGATGCGGGGCTAGATCCCAGGACCCTGGGACCAGACCTGAGCCAAAGGCAGACGCTTAACGACTGAGCCACCCAGGCGCCCCTAGGAAATCTTCAGTTTCATTTTTAGTGCCACTCAAAGGTATATATTCTTGGTGAATCATCAAAAGCTATCTATTTTATTTTCCTTTAAATAAAGGAATAATTAATTAATAATAATGAATGTCCCCTTGTACATCTGAGTTCCAAGTTGAGTTGAATTTCTTTTCAAAATTTCCTGATTCTACCTAGTGAGTCTTAAAGGCAAAAATAGCAAATGTAATTCAGATGGTCATGCCCTCAGCCACCAAAATGCTTCATCAAATGAGTTTCTTCTCTCTGCAATTACACATATATATGTATAAGTTCTTGAATTAATTGCTTTTTTTTTTTTTCTAGTCTGGATAGAATCTGCATCTGGGGACACTTGAATTCTGGTTCGAGTTTTGCAGCTACCTAAATGGATGAGTTTACATAAGCCATTTTACTCAATATTAAGATGATTCAGTTAAAGAATGTTTTTAAGATTCCTTTCAGGTCTGAAATTAATAAATTTTATGATGACAGGAATTGTTATGATAAGTATTTTTTGCCTCAGTCATACTGCCATCCCATGCCCTCTGCAATATGACATCTCTTATACAAAAGGCAGATCAGTGTAACTTAGGGTTTAAGAAAAATGAAGCCAAAATATAATTATCTCAGACAATTGATTTAATTAATAATGATTTTATTAAGGAACAAATTCCTTTTATTAGTTCATTTTTAAAAATTCAATAAATGCATTTCGTTATCAATTCTAGTTCGATTTCTGATATTTTCCTCATACCTGGGTAGAGTGGAGGAGAAAGCTACGCTCTCTTGAGCTACAGCAAAAGCACAGCTCTGCTATGGTTAAATCAATCCGGCTCTAGAGGTCTTGGTAGGCAAAAGCAAACATCTGGAAACAAAATCTAAAATTTATCGAGTACATAAATGAGAATGAAACAAAACATGACATTTCCATATTGTGTGGGAGAAACATCAAGCTCTCAATGGCCAGCCAATATTAAAGCTGAATTAAAACAGAGAATTGAAGACATCAAGTCATACCTAGATCTTGGTTTCTAATACTCTTCTCAAATAAAGAAACAAGGAAACAACCCAAAAAACCAGTCCCTTTGAAGAAATGACTGATTCTAAGACTGGAACAAAAAATATATAAAAGCCTGGAGTATCCTGTAACTCCAGAAAGTGAGAAAGTGCTCAAAACAAAATAAAAACCCACAATGACCTGTGTGTATCCCAGGGACCCAAAAGCCAACTAAAAAGAACTCACAGTGGCCAAAATGGAACAATTTGTTCAGCAAAATAAATCAAGTAGGACTGTCTTATAACCCAAAGTATAAAATAAATACCCCCAAGTCTGTATTGATGTAAATGAAAAGTTGAATAAATAAATAAATACAAAGGATGACAACTCTTTCATGCAGAAGAATTTCAAATCATTTATGTGGATACTCTGCACTCAGTGAAGTGGAATATAACTCCTCAATCCTGAAGTGTAAGTCACTTTCTTCTAAACACTTTAAAAGAAATTTGTGTGTAGTGATGACTTCTAAAAAATACATTACAGAAAGGAAGATAAAAACAGCAACTTGACAGTAGAGAACTTTGAAAAACAATGATGATCGGGGTTAGTATCAATAGTGATAAGTCATGTTGATAGAATGTACTCTGGATATAAGATGATGAGAATGGCACTTTTACCTCTGTAGTCCTCCTCCTAAAAAGACATTATAACGCTCTGATCAGGAGGAAAATATCAGACGAATCCCAACTGAGGGCCATTCTATAAAACACCCGACCAAAACTCCCCAATACTGCCAAGGTCATCAAAAACAAGGAAAGTCTAAGAAACTGTCACACCCAAGAGAAGTTAAAGAAGATACGATGACTAGATGTGGTGTGGTATTTTTGCATAGGATCCTGGACCAGAAAAAGGACATTAGGGGAAAAATGGAGAAAATTTTAATTAAATATGAACTTTAGTTAATAACAATGTATCAGTATTGTTCCATTAACTGTAACGAATGTACCATACTATTGCAAGATGTTGATAATAGAGAAAATTGGGGTATACAGGAACTCTCTGTACTATCTTTGTAATAAATCCGTAAAATAAAACACTTTAAAATTTTAAATTCTTTTAAAATAAAAAAGTTTACTTAAAATTTTTCATCCAAATGTGTTCTACAACTTTATCCCATCCAGAAAAAGAAAAAAAAAGTGATAGAAAAGGGGGAAATTTATCAGTATTTAGGGAAATGAAGTCGAGAAACTATTTGGTGAAATATAAATTTTACTTTGTTTCTCTTCCTCCTCCTCCTCCTCCTTTTTCTTCTTCTTCTTCTTTTCTCCTTCTCCTTCTTCTTTCTTCTTCTCCTTCTCTCCTTCTCTCCTTCTCTCCTTCTCCTTCTTCTTCTTCTTCTTCTATTTTTCTTTTTAAAGCCACAGCTAACTTAGCCAAATTATGTCTCCTTACTTAGCCTCCAAGCACAGGAGCCAACCTTTGGTTAACAAGAGATCTACATGTCATCTTAAATAATAACACATAGACACACAATTACTCCTTCATGAAATTTAAGACAGAAGATTTCCTCAATCACCCGAAATGAGAAGTACTTCATCAAAGATCATGTACTGCCTTCATATGAATCATTTAACAGCACAGGAGTAACCAGATGATTGAAATGTTCACAGAAAAATTAAGAAACAATAACAAAAAATAAATAAAAAAACCAAGCAGTTAAATTTACTCTTTGATGAATAGGTAGATGATTCAGTTTAAACATATTAAATACATACACCTAGTGATATCCTGGCATTTTTGGGGAGGGGACCCTAAAAAATACTTCATCAGGAGCAACAGAAGAAAGATAATTTACCCTTAGGACAAGCCAATGACTCATAGTTAAAATAGTGACCTAAAATAAAATCCTGTTTTCTAATTTTAAAACATTAAGAGGGAAGGAAAAAATAAAGCACACAATTGAACTAGAACAACTCACAGGCGAGCTTGCCATGAACTGATCATGAGGAAACAGTGCACACCTACCACTAATCTAAAGTTAGACCCAAACAGGAATAGCAGAGACCCAGGAAGCTCACTGACAGGATCTTCAGGGATGGCCTCGTACTGAATAAGAATCTATGGCATGTCAGCAGAACTGCCTCCATTCTTAATTGGAGAGGGAAGGGAGGAGAGATGAGAAGTGACAGTTGAGCAAGTTCCCATGTCTGCGTCCTTCTGACTTGTCTTTCTTGGAATTTTGTTGAAATACATATTTTTAAAAGCCTATACAGGCGTATTTTAGGATATCAATCTTGACAGTATTTACTCACAATTTTTAGAGCACATAGTTTAATAATTTGTCAATATGGCTTATGCCATGGTAGCACCAATCCACCTTTTATATGCACCCAATAATTTTGATAGTGTCATTCTCAAAGTTTATATTCAATCAAAGTTGATAAAAAATATATTATGTGTTGTGGACTGAGTTGTGTCCCCCCCCCCCCAAATTCATATATTTAAGCCTGGACCCTTCATGTGCTTAAACTGGAGACAGGGTCTTGAAGGAGATGATTAAGGTTAATTGAGGTCATAAAGGTGTAGTCCTGGTCCAATAGAACTGGTGCCCTTAGATGAAGAGGAGGAGACACCAGTGGTCTCTCTCCACCATGTAAGACACAGCAAGAAGGTAGCTGTTAGCAAGCTGGAAAAGCTCTTAACCAGAACCCAACTCTGCTGGAACCTTGATCATAGCTTCTGGCCTCCAGAGCACAAGAAAATAAATTGCTGTTGTTTAAGCTACACAATCTACGTTATTTTGTTATGGCAGCCCATGCTAATATATTATGCAGGCACTTAGAGTGGCTCCTATAAAATTGGGGTTCTCTTTCTTCAAGGTATATGGTTAAGATTGTACTTCCCAAATCTCCCTTAAAAATAGGAAAAGTCACATGATATATTGTAGCCAATGAAATGTCAGCAAGGGTGGCATTTGTCAATTTCAGCGAGCTTCTTTAATAAGAAAGAGGGTGTGATTCTCCATATGTTTTGTTTTTCCTGCCTCTGCAACCTGTAGTGTTCCAGATGGTCAGGTCTTTATCAGCTATATGTCTGAGTGAGGACAATGAGGAACAAAGACCCTAGTCAACCCACAATGGACAAACAGTGTGAGTTAGAAATAAACATGTGTTGTTTTATGTCCCTGAGACTTTCCACTGTTAAGGCTGATATAGCAAACTTAGTTCTGCAAGGAAAAAAAAAAGTAAAAGAAAAACAAAACAGTAAAGCAAGCAAGCAAACAAATAAAAAACCCTTAGTCCTACAGGAGGGAAAAAGGAGAAGCAAACAAGAACAAACTTTGTAATGCTCTGCTGTAGCTCACAGAATAACCACAGTGGGCATATATTAGAGATACAATACTAAATAAAAATTTATTAATCTTTGTAACGATGTAGATATTTTAACTACCAACAGATTTGGTAGTCTACTGAGGAAGCACAAAATTTCATTTTATGCTTTAACATTTTTATGAAAAATATCCAGATCCAAGATAATTTTGGAACAGCATTTCGATTTCATCTAGTCTTAACATTATTTGCAAAGTCTTCATTATTTATAAGGGTAAACAGAAGATTAATCTTGATTTATGATAAAACATCCTAACACATACTGAGATTGACATTTCAAATTGGTCATATTTTGTTGTGAACCTTTTATAACTCAACCTTTTATATTCCCAAGGCTAACACTTAGTTTCCTTCCTCATTGCCACTTTCTGAAGTCACCCCACCATGGTGAACAACCTACCTCTCCCTCTGTGACCACATTATTTTGTAACATTGATTCTTTACACAATGGGCATCCTCTGCCTTAAAGTTTTCATTGCCCCCATTCCCATATGGATGATGACTACTCATTCTCCAAGACTCACCCACATGTCAACTGCTCTGAAAAATCTTGGCCAAAATCTTTAGCAACAATTATCTCCTCCTTTAGATTCCAAATCACTTTATGGCTACCTTTATTAAGACACTTATTCCCCTTAATTATAATTTACCTGTTAATGTGTCTGTTCATTTTATTTTTGAATTCTAAGTGAGCTGAAAACATCTCTCACTGTATTATGTAGCTACAATATACTTGTTGAATGATTGGGTGAAAGTGTCAAATTATAAATTGTTTCTGCCGGAAAATGTTGGATACTTAACAAAGGATACTTATGTTCATAATGTTTAATTTTTTTTCTTAATCATCAAAGGGAAACAGGTTGTCAGCTTACTTGCTTTTATTTTTCCTGTCTCTATTCTGTTATACATGGTATTATAACACAAGGAAGTTTAGGGGTCCCTGGGTGGCACAGTATGTTAAGTGTCTGACTCTTGGTTTCAGCTCAGGTCGTGATTTCAGGGCCTTGAGATCAAGCCCCACATTGAGCTCTGTGCTCAGCATGGAGTTTGCTTGAGATTCTGTCTCCCTCTCCCTCTGCCTGTCCCCCTGCTCTCTCTCTGTCTAAAATAAATGGATAAATCTTTTAAAAAAGTAACACAGGAAGTTTAGGTATACTAGCATTTGAGTTTGCTGGACTATGCTTTGTAATCACTGATTAGAAAGAATATAAGGGGCCTTAGAAGTCTTTACAGTTCTGTCCAGATTTCCCTTTGCAAACTTCTGACATGTGATTTATATTCCTTAGGTAATAAAGGAGCTTTCCTCAACTTTCTTCACAGCCAGCCTACCGAACCTCTTCATTCTCCGTCTCTAACACTCCTGTGGGCAAGAACAAAAGCAGAAAAGAAAGCCAGGGACCAGAGATGCCTTTTCATGCTCTTAATCAAAGGCTAAACTTGGCACACACTCCAAGCAGCTCTCCCAAGTAGGGATGGTCCAGACCAGCTGGCTACCACGGCCAGCAAAAACAGAACAACTACAAATTACTGCACCTACTCTAGATGCTAGGTCCCCACCCTGACAAAAAAAAAAAAAAAAAAAAGGAGAAACCAAAAGGATTGACATCAGATGAGAGCGTGGAGAGATTGTTGTGGGTGCAAATACATGTTTACACATGTTCCAGTTTGGGAGCGGGGAGAAACAGATTGAACACGCTTCAGGGGCAGTGCTTCACAGAGATTGGCATCAGTAAGACAGGGACGTACAAGCCAACTCCATCACTTGTGAATCTCAGGAAGTTACTTCACCTGTTAAACCTTCGTTTCTTCATTTATGAAGGTGAAGGGATCTTGATAGATTCCCGGTAATGTTGCTGAAGTGATTCAGTGTGCTACCGAGCACAGAACATGGCACAGAGCTCATACCTCACTCCCACTGAGGCTTATGTGTTATTTGGCCCCTTAGACAAATACATAGGAACTGAGCCTTTGTTGTTAATCACCATTGGTATGACACTAGCAACTAATAATAGTTTGACTAGTTTGCTGTGTTGTGATAATATGGGGGAAATAGCTGGGATGGAATTTGGAAGAGGAGAATTTGAGGCATGGCCGAACCTCTAAGCAGCTCTATTATCCTTCACAAACCACTCTTCTGGCTTCGGTTCCCTCATCTTTAAAGGGGTTAAAGCAATTGGTCTCATCTGTTGCACTAAGGTTTGAATCTCTGGGATAAACCAGACTTTCTTATGTTGTATGCAGAATGAAGTGGTAGGAGTGATGGAGGTAGGAGGGAGTGGGCATGCTCATAAAACTGGTGTCACAGAGCAGAAGGTTGCTAGCCAACCAAGTTAAAATAGGCAAACCCTGCTCACAGTAACCTGAAAGGCTCCAATTTGGCAACACCCATGAGCTGAATTTCTATTCAACAATGGATTTTGTCACCTTTCTCTCCTGTTAGATTTAAAATCTCCCAGCCCTCCACAAATTCTGATTTCAAAAGGCAAATATGGTTTTGGTGACAATTGCAAAATGCTTGCAAATCAGAGCCTCAATTCAGTGTCTTTTTAAGATCCCGGCAGAGATTGCCACTGCAAATAACATGACCTGTAAATCGAAGCCTGTAGGATAAGGGGAACCCTGGCTGTTGAAATGAAACGTACCTAATAGCATCTTAACAGAGAGTTACAGGTCTGAAAGAAATTATAAACATGATGGAAGAAAGGAATAAAAAAAAAGAAGTGAAGACGAAAAAGAAAGAAAAGGGAGGGAAGGAAAAGAAGGAGAGGAGAATGCATTATTGAAGGGAAATTCCTGGAATAGGAAGTGCGCCTTGCTTGTTTGGCCAAGTCAAAAAAGTACCACTTAACTCCAATTTTCAGAGAAAGGGATGGGGGTTCATGCATATGCTACTTAATAATTTTATACCGTTAAATGTATCTGGACATCAATGATTTTATTTTCAAAAGACAAACTTTTAATATTAACATTGAAGGCGTATTATAAAGTTCATCAAGTACATTTAAGGAATTTTAAGGAAGTTCCACTGTCAGTTGAGTCCAGATGGTGACCACTGATCTGCTTAAGGTCAGTTGTTGTTTTAAGTTTGGGTAAGATTATGGGGCCAGAATTAGACTTCTTGGGCTAGAACTTAACTCCTTTTTTTGTTTATTTATTTAATTTCAGTATAGTTAACATCCACTGTAATATTAGTTTCAGGTATTTAATAGAGTGACTCAACACTTCCATACATCACCCTGTGCTCATCACAACAAGTGTTCTCTTAATCCCCTTCACCTGTTTCAACGATTCCCCCCCCCCCCACCTGTTTCCCCTCTGGTAACCACCAGTTTGTTCTTTATAGTTAAGAGTCTGTTTTTTTGTTTCTTTTTTTTCTTTGTTCATTTGATTTGTTCCTTAAATTTGACATATGAGCTAAATCATATGGTATCTGTCTTTCTCTGACTTATTTCACTTAGCATTATACCCTCTAGATCCATCCATGTTGTTGCAAATGGCAAGATTCCATTCTTTTTTATGGCTGAGTAATACTCCCTTGCATATATATACCACATTTTCTTTATCCATTCATCTGTAGATGGACGTTTGGGTTGCTTCCATATTTTGGCTATTGAAAATAATGCTGCAGTAAACACAGGGGTCTGTATATCTTTTCGAATTAGTGTTTTCATATTCTTTGGGTAAATATCACTAGTAGAATTACTGGAAACTATGGTAATTCTATTTTTAATTCTGAGGAACCTCCGTACTGTTTTCCATAGCCAACTCCACTCTTTTCTAACCATGTGAACTTTTGCAAGCTACTTACCCTATCTTCAGCTTAGTTTTCTTATTGCCAAATGGGGATAATTAAAGCATTCTGTATTATAGGTTTTAGTGAAGTAATACATAAAACAATTCATAAAAGCATTTAACATAGTAGGGACATAGAATGCACTCAATAAATATAAGCTGTAATTATTAGCAGAGCTCTAGTTCAGATATTTTTAAATGTTATGTATTTTGTTATAAAATATGTATATACATCAACTCATCAGCTGTAGATAAGGCGGACCGTACCAGTGACTTAATGACTTTAACTAGATTGAAATTATTTTCTCCAACATTGCTACCTTACAGAGCGAAGCCAAGGAAACCACTAGATTATTAAGCCTTGAAGGTGTACCTTCACAAAGATTTTCTAAAGCTCCTTGATTTTTAAAAAAAATTTTTTTTGAAGATTTTATTTATTTATTTGACAGAGAGAGACACACAGCAAGAGAGGGAACACAAACAAGGGGAGTGGGAGAGGGAGAAGCAGGCTTCCCGCGGAGCAGAGAGCCTGATGCAGGGCTCGATCCCAGGACCCTGGGATCATGACCTGAGCCGAAGGCAGACGCTTAATGACTGAGCCACCCAGGCGCCCCTAAAGCTCCTTGATTTTTTAAGAGACCAAGCTTATTCCAGCCTTGCTCTTTAGAGTCTTACTTTTAAGGACATTATTTTCCCCACTGTGCAGTGGATCTACATCCCTGACCTTGGAGCAAAGGGGCAAGAATATTAAACATTTCCACACAACCACCAAATAGAAAGCAACAGACTCATCTCTCTCTAACCCCACTAGAAGCACTCCACCTACTTCCAGCACCACCATGCAGCCCTAAAAGGCTGTGCCGTATATTAGCTAGCCCAAAGCCACAGAAAATAAGTGGTGATATTAATAACAACAACAACAGCCACCACTTAATATACACTGGGTAGTTCTTTAAAAATTCATGTAAAGATTACCTCATTAAACAAGGTTACAAGGTGATATGCCATTATTCCCACTTTATACATGGGGAAATTAAGGCTAAGAAGAGAAGTAAACAGTTCTGGGGGTTCCACAGCTCGAAATTGAGGAAACCAGAGCCCTGAAGCCACTAGGATGTTCCCTCTCCCATTTTCTTGGATTTGCCTCAATAATCCATAAGGAATTCAGCCGAGTTTTCCTGTTCCCCAGGGAAGGCTTCCTCCAATTACATTTTCTCTCTTCATCCATTTTACTTATGGCCTCTATCACTGACACAAGATTTCTTTTATCTTTGTTAATGATCTATTGCTTCCTTGTGGAGTTTCCATTGTGTGCACAATTGTTTCTGGAGTTTAAAATCACATCCATTTCTTCCTCAGCCTCACACTACCTTTTAAACAAACTCCTTACCTGGTTTTACACTTGTATTTGCACGTCATTCAGAAGATGAGTTTTCCTCCTCAATCTGGGACTCAGCCATAACGCCTATATGCAGGACCTTCTATTCCTGGCTTCCTTGATAAGTGCATCTCTATAGAATATTATTATTTGACTGCAATATGTAGGACATGAAATACACAAGATAACTAACTGGATCAAAAACCCTGAAAGACTGTTCATAAGATGTTCAGTGCTTCCATTTTCACCGTTGAGCTAATTAGTTTTTTTTATGATTACTGTTTATGAACTCAACCCAGTACAGGCAAATAACATACTGCAGAGGATACTCCTGAAGTGACAGGTCACATGAAGCATCCTATGGAATGAATGCAAGCTACTCATGGGGATGAAACTGAGGCAAAGCCAAGCATCCAGTGCCAGAAAAAATGAATTCTCATCTCCTGACCCCCTTCCCAGCGATACAGAAGCCTCCAGTTGCCTTGTCACAAAGCTGTTCTCCAGGGAACAAAGCCTGCTTCTGTTGAGGCGGGTGCAGCTACCAGCAAAGGAAGCCCTCACTGTGATTCAAGGGCAGTTTAGACGCGCTAGAGGCAAAGGAAGCAATTTTGACAAAGAATAGCAAGAGCTATCTATACAAATGTAGAACAACAACATAAAAAAGCATAAAAGGTATTGATAATTAATTTAAAATACCATAAGGAAACCATAGCTAAAGTGAGGGGGAAAACAGAGCCTCAACAAAGACAAATGAACCACAGAGGCCATGAAAGCAAATGCCCCAACACTTTGGACTGCAATTGCAACGCCCCAATTTTTTCCTGTAATTATGGTTCTACTTATCCCATCTTAGATTCATAGAAAAACTTGAGTGGATAGGGAATTATTTCATGCTGGGAATACAGAAATAAGTTTGAACAAATTGCCCATTTGTGATTATTTAAATAAAACATCATAATTGGAAATGTTGGTCGATAAAGGCAATTTTTTTCCTTCTTTCTCTTTTGTATAAGAACAATACACTAAATGCTATCTTGATTTTTTTTTTTTACTGCATTTCTGTAAATACAGTATTTAATGCCAGGTGCCCCCTCAATTTTACATTGTGATAGGCTACATAAAAGGAGGAGTAAATGCACTCCACGTTGTTTTCCACACCACTTGGGTTCCGACAAGTCATTAAGAACATTCTCTGCTTGGGTATTGTCTTCTATGATAATTATAGGCAGCTTGACTCAGTGGTGCTCACATTTAACGGGTCTCACTTTTACCACATTTATTTCAACCACGGTTCCCTTGCTGGTTACTTTTACATCCACTGTTTTCAGAGACTCTTTAAAAATACATCTTTCAAATGGAAGAGGTTCTCCTTCTTCTCTTTTACCCAAAACAAAATATGCTCTCTTTTGCTCTCAACAAAGAAAAAGATAATTTTTGGTTATCTTACAAGGACAGAACTTTATGTATTGAAACCAAATCCTTCTCAGGTGTGGCTATGGAGGTGCAGACTCCCCGTGTCATCACTCCTGCAGGCAGGGAGTCATATTGGTCTTATTTTTTATGCACCATCTATCTATCTTTCGATTTTGAAAAAGTCCCTAGTTGACTGGACTTGAAGCTTTTAGATATACATTTTTGAAATAATTTATTTCAACTGGCATTTAGGTCGAATTGAAGGAGTTATTTTTTCTTAATATCCTTCAATATATAATAAATGCAAAGTATGATTTAAATGCCTATTTTGAGCAAAGTTTGGGTCTACCCATTGGAGAAGACATGAAGAAGAATGCAGTCTAATCCCTGCCCTCAAAATTAAGGGGTAGACACAGATAAAAACCCTAAAGTTACAGGAATGACGAGGAAACAGAAATGATGGTGGATAGTGGAAACATGAACTGTTGCTGACCCCTTGTTCTCAGACTTAGGGGTAGGAGCATGAAAAAATTAAACCACAGAAGTCAGCTACTATTTTGTCTTGGATCTTGTTGGACAATACTTGGTGAGTGAACATACTAGATGTCCACGATGCCCCGCCTTTGCTTGAATCTCTCTTATGACAGGAAGATCACTCTGTCACAGCTCTACCTCTCTGCATTTTGAAAGTTCTTCCCTGTATGGAATTGGAACTATGAGTATTCTGCTTCTACCCCAGGGGCCACATGGATTATGCCTATGTAGTCAAGAGCATGAGATTTGCAGTCAGCGAGACTGGGTTCAAATGAAGATCTTGAAGACAGCTCTCTGGTGTTCTCTTTCCATGATGTTCTTTTATACCATCAGGTAACAATGTTTAGAGAGGTGACACGCTCAAGATCATAAGTCTGGTTGATGATAGAAATATAGTAAGAACTGAGATATCCTAAAAATCTAGGGACTCTGGGGTGCCTTGGTGGCTCAGTCCTTTAAGCATCTGCCTTCTGTTCAGGTCATGATCTCAGGGTCCTGGGATCAGGCCCTGCATCGGGCTCCCTGCTCAGTGGGGAGCCTGCTTCTCCCTCTCCCTCTGTGATCTCTCTTGCTCTCACTCTCTCTCAAGTAAATAAATAAAATCTTAAAAAAAAAAAAATCCAGTGACTTTGTCATTATGAAACAATTCAGGAAAATTCCAAATATTTTAGCCAGGAAAATAACGTGTTTTTTTTTTCCTATAATAAGTGGTATCACAGGATTTAAGGTAGATTTTCATATTCCAAATGACTAACTGACTCAAATGCTTTGTGAGAAATTAGGGCTATGAAAAACTAAACAAATTGTCTTAATGAGGAGGAAGCTCATTAAAACCAACAGTGATCTCTACTCTCAGTAAGAACCCATGATTTCCATCCTCCATATTGCTTTCTCTTCTTTACATTTCCATTTTCAAAACTGAAGTTTGAACATTTGACATATACCACATAGCTGGATTAATTCAATAATCTCCTAATAGATTTTTCCTAATTCCAAAGTCTACTCACTCCTACTTCCTCCTTCACACCATTCGTCAAACTATTAACATAAAACACAGGACAGAATTTGCCATCTTCCTTTTCTTGAACCCCAAATATCTATAGGACCATGTCTAAGCCCTTTGACAAGCTATTTAAGATTCTTTCAAGGAGTCCCAAATCTACTTACCCATACTCTTACACTGAGAGGGGCTGTTATCGCACAAAGTCAATAAACTCATATTCCTGATACTTCAAATGGTCAATAAACTTTAGCGATAAAATTTATCCTGAAAGGCACTAACTCCTTCTGCAACTACTGTCATTTGTTTATTCACTCAACCAATGTGCACTGATCATTATTACAGACAAAAGGGATATGGTAATGAAATAAAAGAACTGTGTCTCTTGACACAGTTCTCAATGAATTTCTCTTTTAGTGGAGAAACAAGCAAAAAAAAAAAAAACTAAAAAAATAAATAAAATATATACTTTGTTAGGTACTGAGAAATACTAAGAAGAAAAATAAAACAGAGATAAAGGATACAGTATATCAGAAAGAAGGGTTTGAACATGTAGGTAGACAACCAGGGAAGATCTCAGTGCAAAGGTAATATTTGAGCCAAGAGCCAAAGAAAGTGAAAGACTGCTTCAAATGTTTACCTATGGAATTCCATCTTGAAGGGATAGCAACGGGAAATGAATAGCATGAGGTGGAGGCATTACTGTGTTTTGAAATCAGGGAGGCCAGCGTGGCTAGCTTAGATTGAGAGGGGAGGACACTAGCAGGAAATTGATTCAGGGGCTCACATGGGGGAAAAACATTTAGGGGCTTGTAAATCATATTGAGAATTTACATATTTTATTGAATGATATGGAGGACTACTGGAAAGCTTTGAACAGGGAAATGAGACTGATTATTTTTTTAAACAGGATTACACTTGATGCTGAGACAAGGATAACTCCAAGTTTTTAGCTTAAACATTGTAAGAAGGAAAATACAACATCCCATTATATCCAGTGACTGTATTTGTAAAACCTTGGGTTGTATCCATTTTTATCCATCTACACTCTCACTAGCTTAGCCTAAACCATCATTTTTTATCTAATTTAAAACAGTATCATCATAAATGGTTTTCCATCATAGCTCTTGTCCCCACTTAATCAATTCATTTTGCAGAAATTAGGATGATCAGTTAAATATAGGAGGCCCTGCAAAGGCTAGCCTATTGATTTAGAATATAACTTAACTCTTTATGGCCTGAAATGCTTTACCCTATTTCGCCATGTTCTCCCTTTCTAGTATCATCTCCCTGGCATTCTGACATATTCTGGAATTCTTTCTCATCTCTAGACCTTTACGCAGTTGTCCCCCTACCTAGAGGCTGCCCTTCCTCCTAGTCTTTTGAAATGATAGTGCCTTCACTTCCTTCTCATTTCAGATAGCTCCTCAGGGAGGCTTTTTCTGAACAGACTATCTAAAGTCTGTCACTCCCTATTCTTTTAATATACACCATTCATTCATTCATTGATTTAACTGATATTTATTAAGTGCCTATGTGCCAGACACTGTCTTAAGTACTATTCTTTTCTCATTGCATTTATTCTAATTTGTGACTGTATTTCATATTTAATTCCTGCCTTCCCAACTGGACCCCAAAGTCCTTAAGTGTAAGAGCTGTGTGTGTTTTGTTCACCACTGCATTTTTTTTTCTGCTACGTGACAGGTAATCAAAAAACATTTGTAGAATACATGAATAATGTTATTTAGAATTTGTTGGTTTCTCCTTTAGGCTTCTATAGTAGAAATTATTTCATTAAAATTTCATATCACAGGTAATTATCAATAGCTCTTTCTTCAATAGCATGTACTTAATCTGAGACAGAAACTATTACTTTATCATTACTGTATCTTTCAAAAAGACTAGCTTAGTAGTTTCATAAGTATTAACACTTCTTGAATTGAAATGATGACTGGGTAGAACTTTGAGGTTTTCCCCAGTATCTCAACTGAATGTGTCTTGGGAGACTTGACTTTATTCCGTTTTAAAAGGATATGTATAAAATTACGAGGATTCTTGGTCAGTTTCAGAAGTATAGTAACAAAGTAGATGCACTTTCCATGTTTCAAAGCTAAGGGCTTCCCATTATAATTTCAAAAACTACAGAACCTCTATAAGCCTACAGAATATGTCCTGCTTTCTTCACCAAATTCATCCTGTGGCACGGTTTTCATGGAGGTCCAGCTACATTGGCCTTTCTCTAGTCCTGAACTGAGTATCTTCCCTCCTCAGGTTGGTATACTGACCATTCCTCTACCCAGAATGCTCTTCAGCCCCATCCCCACAGCGCAGGCTTCTGTTCCTCGTCCTCCAGGTTCCAATTCAAATGTCACCTTTTAGAGAGGTCTTTACAGAAAGCTCTGTGTAAAGAGTCTTTTCCTTACTCCTCCCCAAAGTGCTCTATAAGATCTCTATTTCTTTTTTTCCCCCCTTAACACCACTAACTGAAATTATTTTATTTATTTACTTACAAAGTCATGGTTGATGTCCCCCCCATAGAATATAAGATTAATGCAGCACAAATCTTGGTTTGTTCACTATTAAGATCTTATGTGCCTAGAACAATGTCTGGCATATAGTTGAATGGGCATAACAAATATTTTTGAAATGAATGAATTAATGCATACATAATAAAAATACTCCACTAGCATTATTACAAATAGTTAGCCAACGCACAACTCTTGTGTGTAAGCCAAAATCCGCAAGATGGGATTAAGAATAGAAAAGTAGAACAATTCTCAACTCTAACCTGGAAGTCATATAAGTCCCCTTGTATGGGATGTTACTCAAGGAAGAAAGGAGGTTTCCTGGGGTGAAGGGTAATAGACCCTAATATGGGCAATTAGTTACTAGATTTGCAGAATTGGGCTTTTCTCCTCTATATGGGTCTCTAGGAACCAGCACATTTCCTGGCTTAAAGGAAATCTACAATAGATGCTTGTTGAATTGACCTGAAATTAGAACAAAAACCTGCAGTAGGACATTTGCTGCTATAAACTCCAGCAACACTCAAACTATATTTAAACCGTGTTTACTTATTTATAAGTATCATTTAAATAGATGAATATAAATTCTTGTCAGCTAATTTCCAGTGATTTACTGAAATGCTCTATTTAAAAATGTCAAGTGGCCATTAGCAGTAAACCTCCAAGAATTTATCTGCCATAATATTCCTACTTAAACATTGTCATTGCGTTATTTCATTTTATTGGTTTATTTTTAAAAATCTTTCTGAAACTGTTGAAAGTTCCTAATAGCAATTCATTCTCAATTTAAGGTGATTAAAATACATAAAGCAGGAATGGGAGGGAAACCCTCTACAGAGTTACTAAACATCACTATACCTAACTGCCAGCAGGGGCTGCTAGAGCCAGGCAAGAGCTTAAATAATGGTGAAAGGTGCAGTTTTTGAAATTTGACATTTTACGCCAAATTAGGCCAAATTCAGTCCATCTTGACCCTTCTGGAGAGCTAGAGAGAAGTTACTTGGCATCTTACTAAGTTTATCCTCTTTCCTTTATCTGATAATTTATTTCAATCATCTTTCTTAAGATCAATTTACCTTGTCATACCTATATGATTAATATCTTAAGGCACTGCAAATAAAATGGAAATCACTTACAGTCATATTTATTTATATTTCATATTTATTTAAATAATATCTTCCTTGGTTCAACCCAAATACAGTGTGGGTCAAATAACTCTTAATTCTCCCATTTCTGTCTTTCTGTATGTGGCAGATAGAGAAGGATGAAATCCCGTACGCTCCCATATCTGCAGTTGAGAGTTTTTATGATCAAATTAGAGTTCTCCTTGGAGAATCTCACGTCCATGCTTACTAGCTCAACATGTACAGGTTAGAATATTTAGAAAAAAATAGCTATCCTTCTTTAAGTGGAGACTTAACTGGCAAAGAAGAATCCACTTGTGTCTGAGGAGTACAAATTGTGAAATACAAAGCAATCGCAAAGCTCTGGGTGCCCTGCTGTTTGTAAAAGCTAAACACCAACAACAGTGTGCTTCTCTTCTAGAGCGCATACACCTGTATCACTCACACATGAGGTGTATAACTGAGCTGTGGATGAAAGCTACGATGGCTCATATAATGGCTAACACTAATTGAGTGCCTACAACAGACCAGTCACTGTATTTAGTACCTCCCACAATCTATCTCTCATCTCCACAACAACACTTCAAGGTAAATATTATCATCACTTCACCATGAAAAAACCCAGGGCTTACTGGGTGACTAACTTACTCGAGGTCACAATCTAATAGGATCACAGTGAAGAATAATTCAAACTCAGATCTTTCCGACCATTACACCAAAGGTTAGCTAACTTGGTCTTGTAGCAGAATATGGGCCTGTTAAGACCCAGATTACTGGGCCCCATTTCCACAGTTTCTGATTAGTTGATCTTGGGTGGGGCCTGATGATTTGCATTTCTCTCAAGTTCAGAGGTACGCTGGTCCCAGATCACATTTGGACAACTATTGTCCTACATCATATCATGCTCTTGGTTAGAATGTAAAACCTTGTAGTTAAGACCAACTGAATACTGGTCTTATTCCAGGAGTTTTATATATACTCCCATGAAATTTAAGATACATTAATATAACATATATCAAAATATTTATAGGTATTATCTCTGGAATTTCAGCTTTTGTTATACTCTTCTAAATTGTTTGACTTTTAAAAATTCAGCACATGTAATTTTTAATTTCAGCAAATAGAAAGCTGATTGCATTTAGGAAAAAATAAAACAAAAAACCTCCCAAGTGTGACATTTACAAAGGTGTCAACATCTCAGCACCTTTCCTAGGGAGGAGAATACATACACACAGACATACATGTTATATATATATATATGTATATATATATATGTATGTGTACATGTGCAAGCACACACACCCTTATCTACAAAAAAAAAAAAGATAAAAGCTCAGTTTTCAGCCCAACGTCCCCAGTAAATTCACTGTTTCAAATCTTCTTTTCTTTATCTGTACATTGAAAAGATTGGGCTAGAATCAAACATCTCATAGTTAGAGGACTTTTAAAAGACTAGATAGTCTCAAAAGTTCAGTCCAGCTCTATACAGTGTACTAATGTAAATCCTCCTCTCAGGATTTGAAGGAGAAAAAGGCCAAATGTCAGGTATTTTTCTAGGGGTCATTTAGATGAGACCAGAACAAACTGAAGGGTGTTCAACAAGGTGCTTACAGTTTCGGGGCCACTCGATCAAAATGCCCCCGCTACAGTTTTGCATTTTTAAATATATCATATTACATAATGATAGCACATGACCATTTCCATTCTGCAAATATGCCAGCTAAAGGAAATACCCTGGTATTTATGAGATGCTTACTGCATCTGTCACCATGGCCTTATGGCCCAAATCAAAGTGATCGGAGCTATTAAAATGATTTCCCTATTTGGCTGAATTTTAAAGACTATAGTTTTGAAGTCAGTGGCAGATGACCTACTAATGGTATTTAATGGTTCTCTCAACAAATTGTGAAGTACCTTGAATGACCCACTAGTTAAGTACATAAAAGGCGAATTCCAGTTTGAACCATCGAATCCTTCAACCCGTCCTGTTTTTCTTCTGGGCAACAGGGCTTTATTTTCCACCTTCAAGGAGGAATGGGGAGAGTAACAAAGGGAGTGAAAGGGGAATTAAAATTTCTTGAGAAGGGGCCTAAACATTTGACATGAGCCATGGTATTTGATCTTCACAACACTACAGAAGAAGAACATTTTAATCTTCATTTTGCAAATGAGGAAAAAGTAAGGAGAATTTGCATAACTGAGGTAGGTCACTTAGCCAGGGAGTAAGGCAGTGAAACTTGAATGGGATCTATCTTCTCCTAGAGCCCGTGTTTTCATGATGCTTCCCAGAAAGAGAAAAATGCTGACATTCCCTCTCCATGATGTTGATGGCTAAAAGGGACAGGAGGAGATCCGAGTCTCCTGAGGCTGAGATATAACACACCGTAGGACCTTTAGAGATGCTCTTGGTGGGGGGGGGGGGAGTGTGTTTATTTGTTTTTCACAAATATTTTTCAGCACTTGAATGAATGAGCATCATAAACAAGTAAATCAAAGAGAGTCAAGAAGACATAAAAGCGAAGGCAAGAGATTCAATGTCCAGGCTGACTTTAAGGGGAAATAAACCAATAAATGCCACCTGGAGCTGAAATACGAGGAAAGCATAACACAAAGAAGGCATGGATAACAGAATAACTTGGCCATCCCAGCCTTAGCTGCCTTTATTCCCGTCTACCTTAGCAAATAACCTAATCATTGGCCTAGAAACAAGGAGCAAGCAGTTGGCAGACAAACCAAAGTCAAGGAAAGTTAGAGCAGACAAATTCCTGGCAAAGAATCTTCTCACCCCGGGGAGCTGTGATAAATCCTGCAAGGCTCATGTCGGCAAAAAGGGAAAAAAAAAAAAGTCCCCACTCCACATAACATTAACTTCAGTATAACTTCTGGATGATCCCTGTCTGTCAGCCTGCAGATAGAAAACAGGAAAGAGCAGGCTGGAGAGAGAGAAACTTTAAGAATGACATACATTTCCTTTCCCATGCTGGTGTGAATGCCCCCAAAATGCCCTATTATTTTTTTCTTTGCCTGTTTTGATGCATTGGCCAAATAAGTGAGTTTGCATTTTACTCCTGGATTACATTTTTTTTTCATTTTGTGAATATGGATCACTGCTAGAATTGTCATATAATCTCTAGTAAAGAGTATCAGTTTTTAAAAATAAGTCTTTTTTATTGGCTTGTTGTTAGTGTTAAATGAAACAATACATGGAAGGAACTTTCTAGTTCCTTCTCACTTGAAAATGGAGAATTTATTTCAGGGGCCCTAAATAATGAGAGAGGAGGAGCTATTTATCCTAAGCAAGTGAGTTAAAAGAATAAAACAGGGAATCAGGATTGCAGATGTGTTCCAGATGTCTTTTCGTCAATAGAGGAAGAGGTCCCTCTAAAAGTAAAAGGGATACTGGAAAATGAAGGTCTGAACCACCCCCAAAGAAGCTGTTCCTATAGGGCTACACCCTGAATGATCTGCTTCTGTGTCTACCGAACGATACAGCAAAAACTGTGATGTGCTTTAAGACAGGATTCATCTGTATATTTAAGAATCTATTTATTCAGGTTTTTTCCTGAATGAAGTCCATTTACTTTTTGAGCCCTAATTATACTTTGGTGGGTTGATTTTTATACTGCTTAGAACAGTTTCAATCCATCCATTTTTTCATACACATATTATTTCCATTAGACTATAATAAGCCTATCCACTCGACAAATATTTTAGTGAGCATCACGTACGTGCCAGAAGACAAACACTATTAAGATAGACTGAGGACTTGTATCTTATTTGATTTTGATTTTTCTTCATATAATAAAAATAACAGCAGTACTAAATCCATCGGGCTTCTGTTTGAATCAAATTAGATTATACAAGCAAACTTCTTAGCTTATGGCCCGAAGTATCATAAATGTTCAATAGGTATTAGCTATTATTATTGCTAGCAGAGTGCCTGGCATACACCAGGGGTTTAATAGATATTTGCAAAGTGAATGGTCAAAGACTGGTTGCGTATAGTATTTACCATGGTAGTGACCTTGCTCATTACAACTGGTTATATGGCACTAAATGGTCCCTTGGTTCAGCCATTTAATAGGTTTTGGGTATGTTTGCATATAAAGTGAGGTAGATACTCAAGTCATGCTATTTCCAAGCACTTAAAAAAATCCAGTTAATTTATATGTTGGTATTTATGAGAACCATGTGTAATAGCACAAATCACACCAGAATGGAGAAAAGCCAGCACCTGACAGGATTTTTTCCTCCAAATAGATACAGGACATTGGAAAAGTCACTTCCTGGACTTACCTGAACATTCCTTTTTTTGACTATAACATGAGGAGGGTTAGACTAACTCTTGATGTTTCCTTCTAGCATTAACTGCCTGTAATTTTAAATCATTTTCATAGTGAGATTCCATAAGGCCTTTACAAAATGCAGATGGGGAAGTCAAATCTGCTTTTGGTTTTCCCTCCATAAGCTTTCCTAGGCTGTATGGGTGAAATGTAATTAACATAATTACATTTACGTAACGATCAATAATGATCATTGCTAACATGGTCTGAGGACTTCTAAATGCCAGGCAGCAAGTTAAGTGCCTTTCCATGTATTTTTTCATTTAACACTAACAACAAGCCAATATAAAGTACAGATGCTCCCTGACTTACAATGGCTTGACTTACAATTTTTCCACTTTATGATGGTGAGAAAGCATTCAGTAGAAACCATGCTTCAAACTTTGAATTTTGATTGATTCCTGAGCTAGTGATATGTGATACAATATTCCCACATGACGCTGGGCCACGGTAGCAGCTGCAGGCCCCAGTCAGCCACGTGATCATGGGGATAAACGACCTATACACTTACGACCCTTCTGCACCCAGACAACCATTCTGGGTTTCAGTTTCAGTACAGCATTCAATAAATTCCATGAGATAGCCAACACTTTATTATAAGATAGGGTTTGTGTGAGATGATCATGCCCAGCTGTGGGCTAATGCAAATATTTTGAGCATATTCTGAGTGTAAGATAGGCTAAGTTGTGATGTTCAGTGGGTCAAGTGTATTAAATGCATTTTCAACTTAGTGATCTTTTCAACTTGATATGGGTTTATCAGGATGTAACCCCATGGTAAGTCAAGGGAGATCTGTATTATTAATATCTCCACAAAAAAACAAAAATAAAGTGAAACTTAGAGACATTTACTAACTTGCCTATAGTCTTATAGCTAAAAAGCAAATCTAGGACATCTGACCTCATGGTAAATATACTTAACTACAGTGTATTTTACAACAGTGAAACAAATTTCTGCCTGTGCCACAAAAATACTCTTGGCCTCAATCTCCTTTTGGTCCTTAATGAAGTAAAGTCATCCCTCTAAATTAGCCAACTGTATACAGATTGATAAATAGGTATCTACATTTCTGAACATGTATGGGTGTGATTTGTTTGTAGGTATGAGTGTACATATGAGTCCCCCCCTCCCCAGACAGGTGCAGTGTGGCTACTGACGTTCCAATTTCCCACACAAGAAAGCCTTAATGGACAAGATGGCTTTACAAGACATAGCTAATGATTCTACTGAGAAACTACTTTTTTATTCTTCTCCAGTTGCCCCTCTCTTCCTCCGTTTAATGGAAGCTGCAGTCAGTCTAGGCTGACAGTCTCAAAAATGTAGTTTACAATTAAAAAAAAAAAATCACTTTCTAAATAAGTCTCACATGCACAGGTCCCACTTGTTAGACTTGAGTCACAAAGCAGTTGATAAGTTGGGGACACTCAGGAGAACATGGGATATCACAAACAGGGACCTAATTCTCTCAACTGGCCAGTGAGGCTGTGTGGGGAGAGAAGGCGAATGTTTCTTGAAATGAGACGCCTCTACACATGATTTCTAAATAGAAATCTTTTTGGCTCAGCTGCCATTGGAAAAGTAGTTAGGCCCTATTCTTACAATATATCAGCAGAGGCCTTAAAGGTAATTACAGCCTTATATTTACTCTGACTCTATTATACAGATGAAAAGAAGATGGTTTAATCACTGAGGTGGTTTTAATGTGCACTTATCTCATTTTATTCATGCTGTGGGAAAAACATACACACGTTTGTATTTAAGAAAGGAAAATAATGAACTACTTCATCTATTCTTCAATTCCATGACATACATTAAGTGAATCCATGTTATTAGAGTCATCTAAGGTATGTAGTAAAGCATTTGTTTATTTCTCTAACACGTAACATATTTAAGAGTCTTCCATCCTGAAATGGTTAATTTCAAACTTTCCCAAGGTAGTCTCCTCTGAGCCCCATTACCAACATATGATTGTCACTGCAACATGGCTTTACTGACACATTGGTGTTAAAAGGCAGTGACAGAGCCAACAGGAGAGAACCAGAGCCATTTATATATACTGTAGAACTACACTGACAACCCAAAGGAACACGCCATCTGCATTCTATGTTGCTGCAACCTACTGAACTGTGGGTTTGCAATTTCAGAATTCAGAATGTCATGCCCGGCTCCACTTTAGGGAGCTCCCACAGCTGCTACTTTTGCTTCCCTGCCTTCAGAATTCTGATGCTGAAGTTAGTATGTGAGGACATCCTTGTGTAGTGATGGAGACATGGCAGTAGGGCATGCTAGAGTACCATATATTTTTATGTATTTATTTATTCAAGCTGTGTGGCCTTTTATCCCCCCTTTCCCTTTGCAACTTATCAACCTGAGCCCTCAGACGCTCACACCCACACAATGATCTCAGCAGGCAAGAAGGAAAAGCAAAAGCAAATGCACTTTAGGAAAGAACAGGAAACCGACACTGAAATGGCCATTACTGGGCATTTCAATTTTACCTGTGGTTTCAGCTTCTGCTCAAAGTGCATGCAATGAATATGGCCTGATTACCTTAATTCAGTGATATTGGCAATAATCACAATGACAGGCAGTGCCTAAGAGATTGCCCTTGACAGCAGAGTCACAGAAACGGAGGTATGGAGAATTTCTGTTCAGCACAACACACAAAAGGAATAATGGACAGATGCTCAGGGATCTATTTCCTGGTAGAAGGGTAGATGGTGAAAGAGCTGAATTCACTTTGTGATTAATAGTAGGGTTGATGAGTTGATCTTTCACTGGTCTCTTCCAGCATTTTCACTCTCAATACTATGGGAGGATAGAAAAAGAGCTACAGAATAACCATAGAGACAGTTTACTGCTGATTTAGCTTAGTAGGAAAAAAGAAACTTTTAAAATATGAGTAAGAATCAAATACGAAAATAAAATCAACTGATTTTGAAGGCAAAATACCAAGGGTCATTCCCTGGATAAGAAGAATCATGAGCCTATGGAAAAGATCCTTTCCGGTTATATTATGGACTGCTAAGGGGAAGGAGATTTTCTGCCATCGATGACCATGCCGTTTAAGTTAGGGAAGTCTACTGGGTCAGGGGGTTTAGAGATGGGATGAAGGTCAAGGATTAATGGTACCCCAGGTCATCGAAATAATGGGAAAAAATAGCCTAAAAAGTAACCGATGGATGATGAGAAGACAGCTATAAGAACACATTGATAGTAACACATTGATAATAAGGGGTGTGCAGAGGAAGGGGGGTATCACCACATGACACTCTTTATTATATATATATATATATATATATATATATAGACAGCTCTCTCAGAATGGAGCACTGGGTGTTATACGCAAACAATGAATCATGGAACACTACATTGGTGTGGGAGGGTTGGGGTGGCTGGGTGATAGACACTGGGGAGGGTATATGCTACGGTGAGTGCTGTGAATTGTGTTAGACTGTTGAATCACAGACCTGTACCTCTGAAACAAATAATACATTATATGTTAAAAAAAAAAAAAAGAAGAAGAAGATAGCAGGAAGGGAAAAATGAAGGGGAGGAATCGGAGGGGGAGACGAACCATGAGAGACTATGGACTCTGAGAAACAAACTGAGCGTGGGGGGATGGGCTAGCCTGGTGATGGGTATTAAAGAGGGCACTCTCAGAATGGAGCACTGGGTGTTATACGCAAACAATGAATCATGTAACACTACATCAAAAACTAATGATCTAATGTATGGTGATTAACTAACATAATAAAAAAAAGAAAAAAAGAATTAAAAAAACTAATGATGAAATGTATGGTGATTAACATAACATAATAAAATAAAATTTAAAAAAAGCATGACTATTCATAGGATGCTTTACCTCTGGCCTACACAGCATGAGCATCAGAACTCTGACTGCAATTATTAATTGAAATTCACTTGTTCCATGCTTCTCTTCATTGCAATATCTCAAAAAGTTCTTTAAAAAACTTTTAAAAGACAGGAAAACATTAGTTGGGATTACCTAACTTCACTCAACCTGATACCACCCCCCACAGGATTTACTAAAGTTGACTTGAACAATACACTCCAGAACATACATATGTGTGAGTAAATGTATGTGTGTGGATATATACTTGTGGCTAGACGCATTTCTAGACATATACATAAGTATATGTGGAGACATAGGTATATCCACACTTAACTGAAAATCATACACAGTGAGCCTCTCCATCTGCCTCCGATCCCTTCTCAGAAAGAAATGAAGGGACACTTAGAGGAAGCTACAGGATCCATCTTGTCTTCAGCTTCACTGGTTGCCATTAACCTGCATCATTTTCTGCAGAGTGTCATGGTCCCCAAACTGCATCTCCTTATATACAACTCGATACTGGAATGGTCATGTGTTTGTATCAGATTTGATATGACAACTAGAGTTTGGACAGTTTCTCCATCTGTGATTTTCCACAATTCATTTGTTCATTCCTTCACTCAGCAAATAGTTACAAAGCATGCATTAGAGGACAGGCATTGTTCTATCAGGTCCTAAGGGTACGTAGTGATTAAGAGATAAAAATAAGGGGCGCCTGGGGGGCTCAGTCAGTTAAGCATCTGACTCTCAGCTTCACCTCAGGTCATGATCTCAGGGTCCTGTCAGGCTCCCAGGTTCCACACTCAGCACAGAGTCTGCTTGTCTCTCTCCCTCTGCTCCTCCCCCTAATATCTCTTTCTCTGTAATAAATAAATACAATTTTTTTTTAAAAAAAAGATAAAAACAGAAACAAACAACCCCTCCCCAAACTGTGTCCTTATGGAGTTTACATTCCTATGTATATACACTAAGCACACATTAGAATATAAAGCATGAAGCAGGATAAAGGGAAATAGAGAGTGAGTGCCAAGCGGGTTAGTGCAGCTTTTAGTTTTTACAGAGTAGGTAGGCATGTACCCAGGGATGGTCTGTCCACTTCAGCTACGCCCTCTGTTTGTTAGCCTCTTTGCTCTTCTTTGTTTTTCCCTCCTCTTTGCTTGGGAACAGGTGGGATTGTATAGCTTCTGAAATACTAATAGGAAGGGTCGACTTTTTTTCTTCAAATTTTTATTTAAATTCTAGCTAACATACAGTGTAATACTGGTTTCAGGAGTAGAATTCAGTGATTCATCACTTACATACAACACCCAGTGCTCATCATAACAAGTGCCCTCCTTAATGTCCATCACCCATTTAGCCCACCCCCACCCACCTCCCTCTATCAACAAAGGGTCAGTTTTTAAGTTTAGTACCAGTTGAAAAAACATCATCCCCATTATGCCTGTTACTGACTTTTGTAATAGTTCTCTAAACACTTTTTGCATTAGTCTTTTTTTCTTTTAATTTTTTTAGAGAGAGAAAGAGAGAAGGCATGAGTGCAGGGTGGAGGGGCAGAGGGAGAGAGAGAAGAAAAACCCAAGCAAACTCCATGCTGAGCATGGAGTCCGAAAGCGGGGCTCCATGCAGGGCTCCACACAAGGCTCAATCTCACAACCCCGAGATCAGACCTGAGCCGAAACCAAGAGTCAGATCTTAACTGCGCTACCCAGGCATCCCTGCCTTAGTCCATTAAATATTCCTGCCAACAGAGAGCTATTCATTCCATGAGTACCTACATTTGAGCTAAGCTTAATCTCAATTCTGTGACTATCTCAAAAATCTGCTAATGAAAAATTATGGCATCATATGCAGGTCACCCTACATATTACCACTTGTTAAAGAATAAGACAGAGAAAGCCAAATTAATGGAGAAAAATGGTCATGTTCTCTAATTACCTGTGGAAATCTTGGGGCAGATTGGTTAAAAATAAGTTAACAACCATATGGTACCATCTTACCTATTAATTTTGCAAAAATTGTAAAATCATGATGCCATCTAATGCTGTCCAGCTTGTAGTTGAATTACAACTGGAACTAAATTATGGGTAGTAGTGTAAAATGATAAAAGCCATTTGACAGAAGTTTGCTCTTTCAAGAGGCACAGAAGTGTTCATTCTCTTTCACTCATGAATCCTATTTCTAGAAACTTACTCTAAATGTATGTACACTTGTTTAGTGAATCTTATTTATTTTAGTAAAAAAAAATGGCAGTGATCTAATTACTTACCATGCAAGGAATGGTTAAGTAAAATTTCCTATATTAGTCCAATGTGTGGTATTTGGTGATTAAAAAGAAAATCACTGAGGGTATGCAAGTCTGAAGGATAATTGAAGAATAAAAGGATGTAAAAATGTAACTATTCTATGTAAAAATGTATCCAGATGGATGAGATAGGAGCTAAAATGAAATGAAAAAAATAAAAACTTGATTTGTTATGAATGGGTGTCATAAAGATGTCTATATCATTAATATATATATTAATATTACACATGTAATATGTATCTGATAATTTATGTACTAAAATAATTTCATGTGCTACGTTATTATTATTGTTCTAATATTATTTCTACAATTAAAAATATAATTTTCATGTTTGAGGCACGCAAATTATGGACCAAGCCCAGGAAATTGTATTAGATTGTGATGTCCCACTTTTTGTTAACTGTGTCATGTCATCTTTAAGATGATATCTATCTCATCTTATGTAAAGATTTCAGAGCTCCTAAATATATTAAATCACATATTAAACATATTCTCTCATTTCTCCAAATTCAAGATTTTAATTGTCTTTAATGCCCTATTTTAATTGGAATGTTGCTAAATCCGTTGACAGTCTTACCAACCATTTTAACAGCCTTTTAATTTGTCGTCTAGAAAATTATAACTCTTCATTAACTTTGGGAGACACAGCATTGCAGTTGTGATATATCATTCCTCATTTTATTAACAACCTACTTAATGAAATGCAGGCTTCGAGCAGATGATGGTGATAATGTAAGCACTTGCCCTGGTTTTTTTTTCTTTAACAAAATTAAGAATTTACTGATAAGCATAATAAGAGAAAAAACAACCAATTCCTCAGGAGTGCAAGAAGTAAAAACCTAAAGAAAGAGAGTTTTGAGTCCTCCTGTGTATAATTAATATCCATATAATTTTTTCTAAAATGCTCAATGTCTTTACAGCGCCATTTGCCACTCTAAGGTAATACCGAAAGGCTATGTCAGTCCCTCGGTATTTGTAAACATAACCCACTTGGATCAAAAATGCGGGAAGACATAATCTGGTAGAGGATCTTGGTGAGCATGAAAATGACAACAGGGCGGGAAGTGGGTGGAGAAGAAAGGACACTCCCTTCAGGGTAAGTCTGGAGGTTCTTTACTTCAAATGGCATTCACCATTAGTTCTCACTCAGCAGATTTCACAATCTATGGTATTAGTAATGTGAAATTAAATATGAGCAGACATAGTCAAAGATCTAGCAAGTAAACAGAAGAGCCGGGACTAAGTCCACACAGAAGCAGAGATAGAGTGATCTGAGAGGGGTCTGATAGATCATTCATGCCTTCCTTGGCCTCATTTTAGAGAAAAGTGAGGCTTAAAGAGGATAAGTGACATGACATGTCAAGGTGACAAAGTAAATTAGCATCAGAGTCCAAGTTCGGGTCGAGGCTTCAGGAGGACAGTGTTGTCCTCTCGCCAGGGTCCTGTTCAGCAGTGTAGATGCTCACTGCTCAGCTGCTGCACCCTCCAAGAATGTCACGCTTTATCCTGCATCACCTTGGCACTGTCACCCAAAACTAGAGAGGGTTATGAAAGATAGCTTCCAAGGGAAAAAGCATCTCGTGCAAGTTTTTTTTTTTCTTTTGTTCAGGTTTATGTAGCAAACATTGTAACACACTGAGATTAATTTTCACATAAGACCTATTTTTCCCATGGGAATCAGACATCATTTCATTTTTTGTTCCCTTCTCATATCATGACACTGCCCTCCCTAGGGATGATTTGTTCTATAGGTGGAAACCTGCCCACAGACACATTCAAAATGAGATAGAAAAATCCAGCAAATCTTGCCTTTGTCTCTTGACTCCATCTTTTCCGTTCTGGGCATTTGTGTGTTTGGGACCGAGATGCAAGGGTTCCTTTTGAGATAAATCTAAGCAATACTTTAGATTTAGGGTAAATGGACACTAATAGTATACCCGATTACTACACAGCCTACAGTATTTATTGTTCCTTGTTCTAATGGTCATTTGATTAAAATATACCACAATCAGACCCAATCAAATCACTTAACTCTGTGCACAAACTCTTTAAGTAATTTAACACATATTTAGTACATACGATTTTTGTGTATAGTCATGAACATAAATATATAAATTTATTTATGTACTTATAAATTTACAAATATATAAGTTTTAATGTGTTTAATATATGTAATATGTTCTATGTGATTTATCAAGCATGCATATATAATATTTATGTACTTTGCATATGTATATCCCTATATATGTGTGTATGGTCAATTGAAAAAAATTAAAAGTATAATAATGCTACAATTCCAAATACTGTAGGATTTAGTAATTATAATGCCATTGCAAAAAAACCTGAAGTTTCAGGGGTAGTCATTTGGCCTTATATAACTCCCTTTACTTGGGCTTTAGAGAAATAAGACATAGGATCCCTACATTCATAAAATTTAAAATTGGCTTAACAAAATATCAGTACAACAAAATTATACATTATAGATTACGATACTGGGGTATGATTTGTAAGAATTTTATTTTGTTTTAAGAAGTTTTTTTTTAAGATTTATTTATTTGAGAGAGCAAGCGCAAGTGCGCTCAGGCGCATATGCGAGCACGTGCATAAGCAGGCGCACAGGGGCAGAAGGAGAGGGAGAGAGAGAATCCTTGAGCAGACTGCCTGCTGAGCATGGAGTCCACTGCATAGGGCTCAGTCCCAGGACTCCGAGATCATGAGCTGAGCCAAAAACAAGAGTCGGTTGCTTAACTGACTGAGACACCCAGGTGCCCCTTATGAAGTATTTTTGATTTTTGATGCATGCCCTAAACATTTAGATTTATACTAAAGTCCAGCTTACTTGATTTTTTTTCTCTCTACATTAGCATAATTTTAAAATACTCACAAATTTATATTGAGCAAGTTAGTAACCTGCACGAAGATTTATGTAGAATGATCACTGAAGCATTATAGTAACAAAAAATAAGTAAAAACTAAAATTCCACTGGAATAAAAAGATTAAGTGCAAGGAATAGCATAGACAGAGCCACATGGCAATGACACACGGGTGTTGAAGAAATCTTATTCCAGAAGAATATTTCAAGAAAAAAAAATTCAGGACACAATAAGGAAAAAGAGCAAAGTACTAAAAGTTCATATAATTCCAAACTTGAAAATATGTTACATATGTGCACAAGCAGCTAAAAGGCTAGAGAATAAACATACCAAAATGATAATAGCAATTGCTAATGAGAGGTAAGATAATCGGTTGTTTTAATTTTCTTCTTTATATATTTGTCATCCTCAAATTCTCTACAATGGATATGCATTGTTTTTATAATCAGAAAAGAAATGCAATCAAAGTAATTTAAAAAGACTCTCAAAGACTGACTCACAAATTATCCAAAACCCCAAGCAGCAACCTGAGCCCTACTCCCCTTCTCCGTGAAGCTTGGTTATGCTGCCATATTCAAACATCCAGGGTCCCCCAAATGCTGAGCCAAACCAGGCACTAACGAACTCACTATTTTCTAAAAATAGAGCGAAATGAAGACAGACTCTAGTACTGAGCATTGTATGTTAAATACTCTGATTATTAATAATGCAATTAATTTAATGAAAAGGATACTTAATAAAATAAGAATAAATGTGGTTTAAACTAAGTCCTTCACTGTCTAAAGTTCATTCAGGTCCCAGTGAAACAATTATTTACATTTAGTATAAACTAATTTACTGTTATTATCATTTTTATTAACGTCATCAATTTCTCTGATTCACTTTCACACATTCAAGGGGAATCAACAACACTAATTTTCCAGCCTATAATTTGTATGTAACAACCAAGCCTGGTGTACATCTCTCATATGAATTTAATTCTTTCTTTTTTTAGTTGTTTAGGGTTCAGTCCTGATCAAATGAAATTCAGAATGCTATTTATTTCTTTCCTAAAACACAAAACCTCTTACTCAGGGGTCACTGCAGTTGCATCAAATGAAAGGCTAATTAATGTGTTTATTAAGCCTACTCTGAAATAAACACATATATGCAAGAGTGAAAATGCTTTCTTTTTTTTTTTTTTTTAAGCAAGTGCCAGGTGATAGCATCTAGATACACAAACACCGCCTACTCTAAGGAGGTCTTTCTACAAATATTTTTAAAGGCTCCTTTTGGCTCTGAATAAAGTAATATACCGGGGCTGCTACAGGAGCATGAGTTGGGCTGTGAGAAGCCATAATCCGAATATGCTAAGAAAATGTAAGCAAAAAATTGCAAATAAAACTGCTTATATTCATGTAACTTGTTTGGCGACAGCCGTATAGCATAAGGAAAGCTGCTATAACTCATAACAGCATCTTGTAATAAAACAGCTCTATGCATCCCTCTCAAACTGTTCAGTGCTCAGAACTCATCAGATGGCTGAGTAAGCATTACACTTTGGGACAGTAAATCTGTTTCCAATATGGTGTACATTCACAGATAGGCGCTTTAGTATTCATCCTAAGACACTTTCAGCTAAGTACTCATAAAGAAAGGGTAATCATATATTTAAATATCGGGATGCTATTTTCTCTGTCTACTTCAGTAATCTAGTTCACAGTAGAACAAACCTAAATGGATCTTAGGAAACCTTTAGCAAACTCAACCCTGACTCATAGTGTACAATCTCTACCTGCAGTGGTCTCCGGGAAACCTTCCCTTCTGCTCCCATTAATCAGTGCTTCTGTTTGCCATGGTAGTTTCTGTGTGGTACTAGCATTATACTCTCTTTATCACCCTCACATTAGCTTGTGGGTTTCCTTAGAGCATGGACTGTACCTTTTCCATGTCTATATTTCTAGCTCTTAAACAAAACCAGGGACAAAGCCGGCCATAGGTAAGTTTTTGATGATTGACTGAGTGATCCCCCATGGTTTAAAGTCCCTAGACAGGCTTTGAGGTCCTGAATCCTTTCCACAGTCCTAAGGTTTGCATGGGGGTGAGAATAAAGCGAACAGCATCTGAGGCTTTCAAGCTGTTTACAGATGTTCATTTTCCTGAGTGATACACCCTGGTTCGAGCTTTGGAAGAGATTGCTTCTATTCTTCTCACGGAGAGATGGAGAGTGGCGCTGCTCGTTTTTCCTGTTTTCCTGTGTGGCACTACATCCATAGCAGGCTTACCTGCCCCAGGTAAGGGACACAATGTCGGAGACTTATTAGGGGAGACAGGAACATCCTCTCAGAAAGGTGATTTTTAAATGTAAACCTCCCCCCATACAGATAAAGATTCAAGCCCCTACAAAATTAGATCATTTAGAACTCTAGGCAATTCTAAAGGTAACTGTATTGAGCAGTTAGGTCGGTCTGAGCTGAGTGTGAACTCTGTTTAAGCAGGAGCATCCCCACTGTCCCTGTCCCTGCTTTCACCTCCACAGTGGTTTTACCTTGGTTTTACTTTTGTGTGTCTGCCCCCAGGTTAGAAACCAGGAACACCGTGATCTCAACTTTAAGCTTCCATGGCAGGTTCCTCTTAGAAAAGGAACACTACAGGCAGAGCTTGATGGCGGATTGGTAAGTGGGACTTTGTGAGATTTGGGCCACATGAAATGCTGCCTCACCACCAAGCGGTGACTGGAATTCAGAGGGGAAGACACTGGCCCTGGGTGGACGGAGAACGGCTCCGGTGGGCTGGGAGGTGAGAGAGGACACAGCTCCCTCTGGTACCTGAGAAATCTCATGGTGTGGGGGGCTCCTGGGCTCAGTCTCCTGGGCTGGACCATACCCAGGAGGTCGCTGTGAACACATGAATGTGTTTGAGCCCGTGCGATTTTGAAATAGAGTTGTGGAGTTGACAAAGAAATCTGTCAGGCATTTCACCCACCTCAACAATTTGGTGATAACAAATGCTGCTTACAGAGTATTTCATCATTAATAAACTTCACCCCACACGTAAACCTTTGGAGTAGGTCCTAGGACACTGAATGTACAGAAGAATACATCTGCCCCAGGGAGTCTTGCCCAAGACCTGCCCAGCATCACACGACTCATCATGGTCCAGCACAGGCTTGAAGCTGTGTCTCCCTACTTCAAATTCTGTGTCCTGAATTGCTGAGTTGCTGGAAATGTGTGCAAGGGAACAAGTGAAGCGGGAGGCAGGAGGTGGCTTTCTCGGCAGCCTGGAACTCTGACTTGCTCTGATTCACCCCATTTATTCACACAGGAAACAGCAGGAGAGAGACGCAGGGATGACGAACCTAAGGTAAAGATGGGTGAGGACACCTCAAGGAGCTGGAGGCTGTAGCAGTCAGAGAATGGTCCAGCCCATCACTTAACAGGGGTGAGGAGGGGAGAACTATCTCCTCTGGGTTCAGAGAAAGGAAAGGAAATAGTACACACACACACACACACACACACACACACACACACACACACAAAGTGAGGACAGCTAAAGACCATGGTTTTTATGTTTAAATGAACACTGGAGAGGCAAAGGACTGAGTTTCCCACCCATGTCTCCTGCTTCACAATTGTTAAATATAAACAGATTCCTTAGTCAATGTAAACTCAACCCCATGAACTTTGGGGAGAGAACAAGGAACCTGACCAGGAACCCGCAGGTGGTTTAGCTGGATGAATTCTGAATTAGAATCCCAGCTCTAAACTTGGAAGCTCTATGTGACCTTGGCCACCTCAGAAGCTCTCTAGACCTCAGTTTCCTTACCTGTCGAGTGAGTGGTTTGAAATAGATCAGCCCTGAGGGTCTGTGTGGTTCTGATATTCTATGTTCCCAGCACTTTTGGGAGAGTTACCATACCCTCATCCTCTATGGTTTCCAGAGAAATAGCATCTGTCACATCAATGACACAGTATTTGTATCCCTCCCTTTATTTTTCTTCTGCTAAGGTGTTTTAATCCTGACAGTATAATAGAATAAATCACAGCCATCAGAGATGGGAGTGACACTGGCCACACACATTCGAAATAAACAGTCAAAAATCACTCACCCATGCCTTCCCCTTTGCCCACAGCCTCTGCTGTCTGACAACACTAAGGTTGAACTATGATTTCCATCTGGCTGCTCAGATCTGTGCACCAAAATAACCCTCTGCATTGTCTTAATAGTTGTAATGATACTCTGCTCTTCAGCAGCCTGTCTGTTCAGACCATCTCAATATTTGGACTTGACTTCTTCCCTCCAGCAAGTATTGAGGGAAGAATGGTTGTTATATAGTCAATCAACAAACGGTTCTTAGTGCCTACAAGCAGCAGCACTACAGGTAGATCGCTTAGGTTTGATTTTCTTTCCACCACTTCTGTACAAGTTGCCTGCCCTTGGGTAGGGTAACTAACCTCTCAAAACCTTGGTTCCCCTTAAGCATGGTGATGATTTTTATTTATGAACCTCACAGGTATGAGGCACACATACTAAGGTATGAACCTCAGTAACTTTAGCTATTAACATTACTGTTACTCCTTTTTTTTGCCTCTGTGTTAGACAAGAGAAGGCAATCATTAGCGTGATACAGAATTGCAGAAATAGATGAAGGTAATAAAAAGCTTCAAAAAAGACAGAGTTCTCAGAATAATTGGCTTGGGGGCTAAATAAGTCCCATAAATGGGTGATTTTCAAGATGAACTCCTATCCACTTCTTTGCTTTGTTTCCTCAACACGTAGCTTAGCTGGCATCCCTGCACCCATCTGTGAAAGCTATCTGTGAATGAGAAGCTATGATATTCCATACAACCAAGGATGGGTATGTTTGTGTATGACAGAGGGTTTTTTGATCTTAAAAAAAAAAAAAAAAAGATTCTTCCCTCTTAAGAAAAAAAGGACTATGACTTACCTAAATTAAACCACCTTTAAAAAGCCAAGGAATGAATCACTGTCCACTAAGGATGACTGAGGAACAAGAAGTCAATATTCACCATGCCTTCCAAGGGAAGTGGCAAGGGGTGGAAACTAGTGGAGGATACATGGTTTAAGATAAAGCAAAAAAGGATTGGACGCACTGTTCTGATCCAGAAAGCGAGACTTAGGGATAAGGGCCATGATCGGATTGAAATGTGCTTTCTTCGTGATCCGCAAAACATCCACTGCTCATCTCTGTAATTCTTAGCAAATTCAATACAAGGAGTGAGCTTAATGCCTTCCATGTATAGATGAACTCAGAGACTTCACAAATTTCTGTCAGACACACTTGAACCAGCCTCTAGCACTTGGGATGCTGTTTCCCCTTAAAGTAATCCTGGATGGCTTGTACCTGTTCTTCCTGCTTACACTCCACCTTAGGATTTGTTTCCTCACTGAGAATTCAGTGACTTCTTTGTGCCGTAATGATATTCTACTGCTCTCCAGCTGAAAATCCTCAAATGGTTTCCACTGTCCTCTTGGTTCTGATCATGATCTCTGTATTTCGGTTTGAGCATGTGCCACTTCAAATGATGCAATGTGTTATCAGTAACGTATTATCATGAAACAAACAAACAAAACCTCTGTGAAAGAAGATTCCTTCTGTTCATTTCATCCCTGCCTCAGCCCCTTTACAAAATGTGCCGAGTCCCTGCCACAGCATGCTGAATCCTTCTAATTCTGTTAAAGACCGAAAGCAAGTACCTCACAGTATTAAGCTGCTACAGAATTAAACATTCTATGACAAATCATTCTCCCGAGATATAAACTGAGGTTGAACAAATAGTAAGTTGTTCACACAGATATTAATTCTCTCTCTTACGACTCTGAGATCAAGCCATTTGAGTTTCCTCAAAAGGGTTAATGAAAGACCTGAAGGTCTCTGAAATCTGAGGCTGAAATTAGAGCATGTGTTATTATTACTGTTTTTGTTAGTCACCCAGAACACAAGTAAGATGTATGCTTAGAGGATATAAAAAAGAAACAAAATGCACGTTGGCTTTCACTCAGGGTTTGGCTAAAAATACATTCCAACATGCAGCACACAGGCATGTCCTAGAAAGCTCGCATGGTACTGGGGGCGGCCAAGAGGCAGCTCTGGCTTTGTTTGGCAACAAAGATCACTTGATCATGCAGAGAGCAGGGGGTCTGGCAGAGTCAGCTTTGAGTAAAAAAACTGTGCCTTCCAGTGTTCCTTCCCAATCTACTGTGGCCAAACTGAAAGAACACAGGGCAAACAGATGCCCTAGGGGGAGGGACAGAGGGGGTAAGGGAGGATGGGGGAGAGCTTTGGGACCAGATGCGATCCCTCCAAATTCTAATGTATGATGAGAATCTCTGTTCAGCAAACATTTATTAAATGTCTCTGTGAATGGCACTATAGCTGGTACTAAGGGGGATGGAAAGATGAATGAGGCACTGTCTTCATCCTCAAGGAACCTACAGGGTATATTTACAGCTTGCTTTTCTGCACGGCAATCTGATGTGATGGCTTTCTAAGGGGAAAAAGCACTACCATGTTTCCTAGGCATGTAGTGAGAAATCGCACATGTACTAAAAGCAACAACAACAAAGACAACCAACGAGGGAACTCTTTCTATATTTTTGCAACTTTCATACAAATCTAAAACTATTCTAAAATTAAAAGTTTACCATTAAAAAAAAAAAAACTAACCAACCAAACAGAAATCATAGTGTTTCTTATGTAAAACAAAATAAAAAACAAACCACAAACATTCTAAAATCTAGTAAATACCAGGCCGTATCTGGAACACAAGCTCAGTGCCTTCCTTTTCAATCAATTCCCAACTAAGAAGTCCTACGCTGGCATCTTTGGGAGCTATGTCTCCCAGATGGGACAGTCTTCTTTTGGCCTACACAGTGTATCTCCAAATGATTTAGCTGCCAAAGGCGTTGACCCACCATGCCCTAAAAGCAGAGGCTGAGAAGAATTCTTGTGAATAATTACTTTATTTGGGAAGTGACTCAGAGGAGCAGGAGAGAGGGACAGGGTGAAAAACAGGACAGAGAAGAGCCAATATAAGGATGAGTGATAGAGTTGGCCACTGTTGTGGGAACCTAGCAATGACGGTGCTGGGACCTTCCAAGGAGCCTTAGGCTATACTTCTCAGGATGAAGGAGAGGAGCTTTTGACATTAGCTTCCTATCCACTGTCTTCTGAATCCACTGGTCAAGGTGGCCCTATAGGTGCTGATTCTGGGATGGCTTACACTTGATTGTCCTCATCCTCAAGGGCATTTAGCACCTTATTGTCAGAAAATTCCAGGGCAGGAAAAGAGGCCGGCATGTCGTGCAGAGCTTACTTAAAGAGCTCCAAGAGTACATTACAGCAACATTTCAAACCTGAGGATTTTATGAAAAAAAAAATCCAGATTTCTCATTTTCTTGATAAGTTGTGAGATCTAGAACACTAGACTTGAATTCCCCAAAGGCACCAAACTGCCAGAGCTGAGAGGCACTGCCTGGACCTACATAATCCAAATCAGGACAGTCCCCATCCCTGACACATAGTTGAAAACCCAGCTTGTTTCATTCCTTGAGCTTACCTGCCTTCTCCTGTGAATGTTGGACTTTTCGCCCTGACTTGAACTATTCTTAGACTTCATAAACATTCACAGTGAAAAGCAAGCAGGGACTTACTATTAATACTATCTTTCCTCCCTGGCTTCATCTTTCAAAATAGACATAATTTTATTGTGTTTCTTCCAATAGTAGGTTTCAATTCATCATTACTGCTTTGGTGTTGAAGATGTTAGATCAATGGATATAATTAATTGATTACGTGCTATATTCCAAGTCAGATGCTCACATTAAATCCTCACATTTAATGTTTAGCAGAATGTAAGATAGGAAGTAGGAGTGCTAAAAGAATCAGTCCACTTGCTTCCTCGGACTCAGAACAAAGAGGTGGACCCTGACAACCAAGGACTTGCAACAACTATTATGCAGGCAAATGGCTGCTCATTATTGGTTTGGAAATACTATATAAAGAGCTCCCAGCAACATGGCATTTATTAAGCAAAGCCCTCTAGGAATTAGGAAGCTCTATTGAAACCAGAATTATGGGCTTTTGCGTGAAAAGTGAGATTCCAAGTCACTGTCCTAAGCATGAGGCCCTGAATGTTTGAAAGGCTATCAGTTACCAAAGTTATATTCCATAGAGTTCATCCAGTGACACTCGATCCTTTGAGATGTTTATTTAAAAATATTGATGCCTTAGTCCAACCTCCCAGTGATTCAGATTTAATTAGTCCTGGGCAGGGTTTGGGCATGGGGACTTTTCAGAACTCCCCAGAAGAGTCTAACGAGTTGCCACCGGTCCAGAGAAAGAAATGGCATGGGGCTGTGGCCACCTTCGCTGTCCCCTCACTGCTCAGCACCTTGCTGTAGCCTCCCTGCTGCTCAGCCTCTGGGTTTGTGAAGCAGAAAGTGTGAAGTGGGTCATGTCCAGGCCAGGCTTTTGCAACACATACAAATGGGGGTCGGAGTGTGAGCATTCACTGAATTGTCATTGTGAACTAAGAAGAATTTGAACCCAAGGCTGCCAGATGAACCAAGGTCTTTTTAAAGTTGACAGTGTCACCTGGATTGGCAGTCATGTTGAGAGGAATTTGTTTGGACTACGGATATTCACCCTGCAGTTGACTGGACTTCTTCTTTTTTTTTTTTTTTTAGAATATTAAAGTAATATTTTTCCCTTCTCTCAATGTTCCAGCCAACAGATCCATAGAAACATATTTAATCCACTGGAATTACTCTCTAAATAAATTCCACATTTTGGTTCAAAGCGCTACAGATAAATTCAGTGCTTTAATTCCCACACGTGAAGCGGACTTTACCTGTACAAGGACGAACTGAGAAGCACACATTATACAGCCAAGGTGGCAGCAGACGTGGGGGGATTTAAAAGGAAGTGCTTCAAACTATTTTTAAAATAAAATGCATCCCACTGGGACAGCAACTGCCCAATGCCTACTATTCATAAATCAGGGTGAACAAAGAGAAGCTTCACATTTTGTGGCTCTGGCCAAAGAAAAGACCTGAAAAGGAGGGAGAATAACAGATTCAGCTGAGAATACAACGGAGCCCATCTGATTTTCTCTGCTTCTTTTTGTTGTTGTTGTTGTTGTTGTTGTTTTAATTCCCAAAAAGATCTTTCTATCTTGGAGAAAATACATTAAAGATAATGCTCATAATAACTTGGGGAAAATATTCCAAATATTATAAAAGATTGGTGGACATTATTAAATAAGTCTGTGTTGCATTTATTTTTAATATCTTTGCACACACTCAGTATTTGTTCTAATCGCTCCCAGCAGAGATTTATTGCTAAAGTAGATCTGACTTGAGGTTGAGTGAAAAGGAAAGCAATCAGTGCGGGAGGAATATTGAGTAACTTGGTGCAAGGGAGTTTGGCTGCAGCAGGGAGAGAGGGCTTGGGAGATATGCATGCCAATTAAGGTGCTCAAGAAATGAACATGAATTCATTTCAGGTACATACTAGCCCCCTCCTCTTCATACGTCCATAGGGATGCTTCTGGAATTGCCAGAGCTGAAAATTAAATTATAAACCTAAAACATGACACTGAAAATGTAATGTCTCCTTTGATACTATCAGTGCAATGATTCATCAGTGGGTGGGGCGGCACCCCTCCTGGACCCACACCGTAAGGCATGGTGAGCCCGACATTGGCAATTACTCCATCTCGCACAGCAGTTTCTCTAAAGCTCCCGGTCAGAATTATATCTTGTCACAGATCCCATTGCACCAAAGGCCTCCTACACATATGACACAGTAGGTCCCTACAGAGGCACAACTGCAATCCGTGGCGCCAGCCTAGGAAAGTTCAGAGTGGATCACCAATACTCCCAGAAAGCAAATGTTAGTGCAATGTATGAATGTCAGAGTGTGTTGGAGAAAACTCTTGCAAGCTGGCATTTCACAGTGTGGGATTTGATACTGTCACGCTGGACAGACACACAGCCCACGTGTTCTAAGTTCCTTTTCTGAACTGTGCTTTAAATTCTTCTTCTTGGAACAGGAAACAAGCCGCTAATAAGAATAAATTCTCTTGGAGTTGCAACCATGAGTCACTGCAGAGAACTTCGCTTATCTCCCTTTTCGCGGGAGTCTGAATCCACAGGCCCTGTATGCTGAGTCACTCAGACTGAGGCTAACGGTCACAATAGCAGCTCATGAAGGGTCACCAGAGTTCAGAAGGCAGAGGTTTCACCAAAGAGGTGGTTCATACGTTAAGCCTTGTGGGAAGAAAGGATTTGGAATAGGCAGATACGTATTCTACAAAGAAGAAATGGGCAGAGGAAAGTACATGCTCTTCCGGCTATTGCTATGGCCTTCGGGGGCTGAGTAGAGAAAGTCAGTGACTGAAGAGAGAACTGGGAGAAGACAAAAGGCAAGAGATGTGGCTTGTGGCAAACTGGAATGTGAATGGACTGGCCACAGGCACTCGATTCAACATTTCTAAAGCACTCTGTAAGCCAGACTAAACGTATGTAGGGGCTGAGTATGCCTGTGTGCATTAACTTTGTAACCTCTGATTTAGGGGATAAAAAGGAGGTCACCTCTGAGTAGGGGAGTGGGAAATAAAATTAGCCCTGTCTGATTTACTTAGGCCTAGAATATGCAGTCAAGGTAGGACTGAGTAGAACGTGTAAAGGAAGTTTTTTTTTTTCCCCATTTTCTTTGCAGGATTTTTCTTCTTCCTTTTCCTGTCCATTGGTTACCTGTGTTCCCATGTGAGCTTCTTCTTTCTTTACCTTGTACATTTTTCCTGGATGATCACACTGAGTCCCAAGAAATTATTAGTTGTCAACTCCTAAATCTCTATCCAGCTCAAATCTCTCAGCAGAATTTCGGAGCCTGTACGTTTAGCTGCCTATTAGATATCTCTACATGTGCATGGCCTAAGGGCATCTCCAACTCAAAAGGTCCACACTTACACATCCTATCTTTATCCACAAACCACCTCATCCTATGTTTCAAACCCCAGCGACTAGCACTAACATTAAGACAGTTGCCATAACCAGAAACTTCAGTCCTTGAATCTTCTTCTCTCCCTCACCTTGCGTCAGTTGGCAGGAAGTACTGACCCCACATTCTAAACATCCTCAGTTTTGCTAGTCAAGTTACCAGTTGGCAGGAATACAATACATACTCACTTGCACACACAACATACCCCTCACACACATGCTGAGTCTCTGATTTATTAAGCCAATGACAGAGAATGAATAAGGTACTGTTGTCACACAGAAAAGAGGTAGATAAAACATAATCTTTTTTCTGCATTTTTCTTGCCATGGATCCATAGGAGGTTTTCTGTTGCTGATGCCACTCTTTATGTAGGCAGGAACCTAACAAGGTTGTGGGGAAAAAAAATCTAAACTCTTGTAACAATGCTACATTTTTATACTCAGGCGTATGTAACCACTCCAGGGGAACCTGAACTAACAATCTATGCACTTCCATTTAAGGGCTTAATTACAACCATTGACCTTTCCTGGTCTCTTTAAGTAAACTCAGCATCAGAAAGGTAAATTTCCCAATGCCCAAGAGTCCCAGAACAATATATCTGCCTCCACTTTTACAGAGTCCTAAAAAGGACAACAATCTTTGTGGCTTACCAACATTTTTCAAGCATCTCCATCATCCCAAGTCAGACTACTAAGCTCCCTTGCCTCCATGAAATACACTCTCCTAACCTACCTCACTGAGCATCTTGTCTCCCAAGTCAGCATTATCTCTTCAAAAAGCATCATGACCCACTTTCATCCTACTACTCTAGCTCATTTGTCCCCACTCCACATTCAGCTAACTTGAACTTCTTTTAGATTCTTAGAACAACCAAGCTTTGTCATCTCTGGACCTTTGCACGTTCTACATCTTTTGCCTGACAACTTCTTGCCAATCTGATCACCCAACTCCTCATCCTTCAAGTGTATGAAAGGACGTCACAATTTCTGACATTCCTGATGCACAATTCTGGGTTAGATGCCTCTCCAGAATTACACGATATTTTCCCTTTTTGGTGTTTATCAGACATACCTAGTTACATGTCTATTATATCTTTCCTTTTTAGGATCACCAGGCTTTGTGTGATTACAGACAATGTTTGCCTTATTCATTGCTCTACACCATAACTTAACACAGTTGCCTCATGGGTACCCCAAAATATATTTGGGTTAATTTGAGTGAAGGGGCAAAAATAGGGCAATGTTTTAGAAATTCAAGACTATCTATGATACCCCCCCCCAAAAAAAAGTGCCAGGGGAAGGACTAGGGAAGGAGGCAATTTGAACGGTGAAGTAGTTGTCCAGTCTTGAAATGTTGGAAGGTTCCCATGGAATGAGAAACTTGGACAAAAGATAAATTAAGAAAGAATAACCATCATAACTTGATGAACATCAATATAAAGAAAAAAGAGTCTCCTTGGAAGACCAAAATGCAAGAGTTGTGATACCAATTCCCAAAAGCTAGGAAATAAAAATGAAAACAGATTTTGAGGAAAAGACAATTAAGTTTTCTACTGGACTATTTAAGAAGACATACTCCAGGAGTAGTTAGAAAAGTAGAAATGGAGCTCGGAAATACCATTTATGTTAGACTTGAGTATCAGCAGGATTGGGAGCATCTTGTATGAGGCCAGTCAGTATTCCTCACCCACTTCTGATACCAGAACCTTTCTTTCCAATACGGAATTCATTCCATCCAGTTTAGGAGGCGCTCACCATAAGCCATCTCCAGGCACAGAGCAGACCTAAGTCAAAGACATGGCCAAGAAAAGTCAGAGTGATAGAGGCATCAGCATGTGTTCCCTGCGAGGCCTATCCGGATCTGACCCTTTCCAACAATGTTACGGAGGGCAGAGAATGTGAGAGTGGGATTATCAACAGACATCTTCAAATAGATTCTCTCCAAAGAATAAAGCCAAGTCAGAGAATGAGAAATAAGAGATGGTACGTGTAGGTCCAGATGCATTGTTAGATTCTCCAGTGATGTAACACAAGGCATCACATATTTTGCATAAGCTCGTTTCAGTCGGAATATTATCTTACTTTCACTTGTAACTGAAAAAGTCTTGAAAAGTAGCAACAGTGAATGTGAAGTTATAGGAACTGGACTGTTACAAAGAAAGTGCCACAGAAAAGAAAGAACAGAGGGCTAAGGACGAAACAGGAGAAGAATCACAGGACAAGAGCAAAAAAAGAAATTCAATTCAGAGAAAGATCAAAAGTAGAACACAGAACTGACAACAGGTAATTATTTAACGGGCAATAATTAGGCAAGCACAAAGATTAAAATTTGAACAGTATAGATTTAATACCAGAAGGGCAGTGAACACAACAAAGAAAATCCAGAGAAGACTGAATCACTAAGTGGCAAGGACTTCCAATTATTACCTAAAGAGTGATGAGAATGGATTAATTTTCTCCAGAGTTTATAAGGATAAAACCTTCTCTTAATTAAACCCGGCCCTAAAATTCACATTTATTTTTATGCTATAAAATGCACATCTTTAAAACGAAGTCCATATCCGATGACACTACCTTAGAGCATTTTTTTTCTGATCCTTTTTCTTTGTTTACTTGTAAAGTTGTTTGACTAGAAACTCTCTTATAGTGTGTTGGCATCAGCTGACAGTTGTTAGATGGTATTGTTCCTTTTTCTCTAAAAATAGGGAATTAATGTGTGAGTTATGTTCGTCTTTGGTAGCAAAGGGTATGGTGCACAGGGAGTCAAACACACTATCAACAACTGGAAGAAAAATTCTGGATTTGAAGATGTCAGAATTTTTGCAAGTCGTAAGAAACAAATCCAAGGGAAAAATATTCTCTTGCACACAGTATTAGGAGAGGTGGAGAGCTGATGATGACCACTTTTGCTGGCAATGGACTTAAAATGACAATAATGATAACCAGTTGCACCTATTCAGCACTTATTAAAGGAAAGATGGCATCCATACCATGATAAATGCATAATCATAAAAACATTATCCCAATAACTATAATGTGGGAACTTTTGCAGAGGGAGAAAATGAGATTCAGAGGTTCTACATTCTAGAATTTGATCAAGCTCACACTGATGGAACACATCAGTACTGGGGTACAGACAGTTGAACTTTGGGTCTGCATTCTTAACTGCTTTCCTATGTACCTCTCAAATGAAGCAAGAAGGATTCAAATTAGCCAGCAAGAAGACAATGGATCATATTACACTGAAATGTTGTAGATTCTCTTTTTCTCAAAAAAATAAATAAATAAATCAACAACACAACCAAAGAATAAGAAGCAGCACGTTATTCTCAGTTGAGTTATGAAAAGAAGTCCTGCCTAGAAGTGGGAAAATAAATTAAAAACAATCTTTTCAAGGTACTTTTTAGCCTTCCAAATACTGACCTGACAAACTTTTGAACTTCACTAAAACTCTTTGTAGGTAAAGGGCTGGGGTTTTCAATACAGAATCTTTCTAACTGTTGCTTTGGATACAGTGTAAAAATAAGTTTTTTAAGACACTGGTATAGGCAGAAATGCTCACAGGTTTCCAAAGTATTTCACCAATTCTTATATACATTGACTGAATGAATACAGTTAACATTTTAGCTTATAGTGGCTCATGAATTTCTAGCACATTAACACAGCTTAAATTTATGCTATGCCCGATTACACAGAGTAAAATATATTGCCCCAATTATTTTAAAGATCACAAGAGTGAAAACTGGTTTATGAAATACCAAAATCAAACCTAGTCTAATAAGTGTATGTGTGTACATCTTTACGTATTTTTTAAGTGCATCAAAGGGCTGGTGCAAGTTATTTCTGTGCTAGAACTGATTGACAGAACTGATGCAAGCATATTTTCAAAAATCCAATCTTCCCCAATTCTTTCTTCAACCTTGACCCAAAGAGACAGCCTGAGGAGCAGAGAAAGAATTCAATCTTGGCCCCCTCTCCAGAGACTTGCGCTACTAACTAGAAAGAAGGGCTTTTTGAGGCATGAGAAGCCTGGATGAATCCTCTGGCCCACTGGGCCTTGCCTAGCACAGAAACCAGTCGGTTCTGCTTTCCTGAGCAATATCATTTAGATAGCAACACCTCTCTTGGTTAGTGTTCCAGGTTGAGAGGTTGTGGGAAAAGATGATGACTAGAGGGAAGGGCAAAGAATTGGTGCTGACAGCCTGGCGCGCATTCTGACAGCAGGAACTTTTTCCTGCAGTGGTGGCTGGTGGAGAGCTACTGTAGGTAGGAACGCTTACACGGAGTTTGGGACAGTTGTGAAAATGGCGGCAAATGGGTGAGCACAGGAACCAAGATCAGCAGTGCTGGTGGCAGCTCACGGGACATTCAAGGTAGCAACTGCAGTTCCTACAGTAAGAAATGTTTAAAGGTGTTGATACCAAAAAGGTTTATAAACTGAACTTCACAGCCTTTGACTTAGGCTTTAAGAGCTTGTTTATTTATTTATTTGGGAGGGCATCAAACACAGTAGTTCAAGTTCAAGACACAGCTCTTGAATCCAGCTTCTGGGATTTAAAACTTGTCCTCACCAATTCCTGTATTTGTGACCTTGGAATGATTTATTTAACCTCTTCATGCCTCGGTTTCCTTATCCAGCAAAAAGGGAGCAATAATAAGACCCACCTCACAACACTGTTGTGAACATTCCCCTGGGTTAATATCAGCGAAATGCTTAGACTGACACCTGACATATAGAAAGTGCTCAACGAACGTTAGCCATTATTCTTTTGTTATTCTCATTGTTCTTGTTTAATACATCTGAAAATGGTGTACTAATCCCAGTGAAACACAAAATGTAGACCAGAGTCACAGGCACATTAATATGCAAAAGCAGAGTTCAAGTCTAACTTGAGGCTCGTAAGCCATGGGGGAATGTCTTGTGTATCACGCTGCTCTACACCCTAACTTCAGGGTCCCAAAGAACAAGCTTATACAATCTGCCTGGGCACTTGGCTGACCTTCATTATCCGAAGTGGCATCTATTTCACAGGTTAGACCGGGGCTGGGTCTGACCGGGGATTAGACCACTGGTCACTTTTGTCAGGTGCATTAACTCTCAGACCACTAGGATGCTATTCAGTGCAGAATTAGTCATTTACTAATTACTAATTACTCCAATGGCCACAGACCTAAGGTCAGCAATTTTCTCCCTTCACACCAGGAGGATCCAGCATAATAGAGGCCAGACAGGTAATTTGCATTGTCTCTTCTTAGGAGCAGAGGCTGATCTTGTGTTGAAAGCAAGCGAATAAGGTATAATTTGATGGGAACTTCCATAAACTTCTCATAGGAACACCTAGCCTCTCTCTCCTGCTGGGATCTGGCAGGTTCTCACATGTGAGACTTGCAGATACTTGCAGGGGAACTGGACAGGGTCTGACCCTGGCCCCACACCACTTTTAGTAACTGGCAATTCTTTTCCACTCTGAGCATCTGGAGAGTCATCCAACTGTGTTTGCCAAACTTGCTTGAATGTGAGAAGCATGTTTGTTTTATGATCAGTGTCTTGGGTTTTAAATAAGAATACCACAGGAGATGATCCTGCTATGATCCTTGCTAATGTACCTCTAGGCTAATAAGTTCTGAGATGATCCTGCTCTTTGATTTCATGAATAAGAAAATAAAATGGGAAATGCATGACATTTAAAAATTATTGTTATTCCTGAGAGTAAAATTTATTTTAACCCTCTCTGTAGTGGCTAAGTTTCACGTTGACTATGATGCCTGCCAGATTGTATCTCCTGTTCTTCCTCTCCTTAAATATGTGCTTATTTACTTCCTGAGTTCAATTTTAGAACCCATCAAAGTAGATCCACTCAGACTCTGACTACATTTTCATGCATAAATTCATAGATGTCTTCAGAAGGAACTGTACTTGCATATGCAAATACTTTCCAATGCCTTTTCATTTCTACTTTTGGCCTGCAGTTTTTAATTCATGCAAACACATTACACAAACAAATATGGGCTCAATAACAACACACGGCATGTGTGAATTGTTAATTGCAAAGCTATGGGTTTGATATGGCCAAGCAACTTCCATTATTATCAATGGAGAGGAACAAGATTAAACAGGAAGAATAAAGGTATATTTGAACATAAAATCCCAAGCATTTGGTTTCATTTTATGTAAATATTAATAAGGGAAAAGGTGACAGGACAATCCACAATTCAACAACAATCTGGGATCGACAGCTCAGTGCACAATGATCCAGAAACCAGGATGCACCTTTAATGAGACTTAGGAAGAAAGCTCAACATTTCCACACAGAATCATAAGAAACAAAAATGTATGCAGCAACACTGTAAATAAAACCAAAAATATAGTAGAAAAATGAAAGGCTTCCAACCATGCTGAATGTGCATCACCTTTCAAAATATTTGAGTCTTGTATTAGTGACGCTCTTGGAAATAACAAGTGCCCTAATACTTTATATTGGAAATTTAAACAGTCTCTTAATTAATTAAGCTGGGATTCTTCATATTGTTTTCCCCAATTCCCACTCATGCACTTTGGGGTCAGGAGAGAACTTAGTGAAGTAAAACATTTGTTGAAGGTACTCACAGATCAAAAACATTTGATACAGAGCAATTTTCAAGCAACCCTCCCCGTTTGAAGTGTGTTTTATTTATATGAAGATAACTCAGAAAAGGAGAGTGTAGATTAAATAAAAATTGTATCCCGCAAGGGTCTACTATTGTAGTAGAAATATAATTTAACTGTTTCTCTGATTTTTTAAAAAAATATTCTGTTAAATATAAAAACTGGAGCTAGGTTAACTGGGAGCATACAAAAACATGTTTTTTAGAACAAACACTGGACTCCAGATTTGTGCGTGTGTGGGTATGTGTGTATATACATAGACAGAGAATACGTATGTGTGGTGTTTTCACCAGGAATGGAATTCCAAGCTATCAAATGAATATTTGTGATCCCCCCCCAAAAAAATCTTATATTGAAACCTAATGGTATTTGCAGGTGGGGCTTTTGGGAGGTGTTTGAGTCATGAGGGTAGAACCCTCATGTGGGTTTAATGCCCTTATAAAAGACAACCTGGAGAGCGCCCCTGCCCTCTTCAGCTATGTGAGGACACAGGGAAAGACAGCAGTCAATAAACCAGGAAGCTAGGTCTCACCAGACACTAAATTTGCTAGTACATTTATCTTGGACTTCGCAGCCTCCAGAACTATACAAAATAAATTTCTATTGTTTATAAGCCACCCATTTATGGTATTTTGTTATAGCAGCCAGAAAGAACTAAGACACAAGCTAAAGTATCTCATGAGGAATTGAATTAGTTGCAATATTCAGGAACAGGAACAAGGAACGAGAAATAAAGAATCAATGTAATAAACAAATGATGCAATAACCTACCAGGCAGGGCCTGGAATCTTGGCAGAGTGACCCTTGCTGATAGATTCCCTGTGGTTTTGTGCATTCACTTGTAATTTTGCTAAGCTGTTTATGTAAATCACACATGGCAAGGCTGGTCCACAAAGCACAAGACATGGAACTCATGAGTCAACCTCACCATACTGCCTCCCAGCACTGTTTTTGCTTTAAGTCTACATGTCCATACATTTACAGCAACCCTTGACAAGCGATAACAAACTTCCTCATGGATATTGGATATGAAGAGAACGCCAACTGTTAGTGCTTGAGAAAAATAACCTCCTCCCCAAAGAAATCAAAATACCGAAAGAAAAATAAGTTTTGGTGAAAGTAGCAGGGAGAATTATATCTGTGGAATTGGGTAATAACATATATCAGTTCACCTATGCTCTGAAACACAAAAAGACAAATGTATAACTCAAAATTAACACCACATCTGAGGAGGAAAGAAATTATATATTACACAGGATAGGGGAGGTTCGAATAGACTTTAATCAATATAGCATTTGTTCAAAGAGAATCTAACTGAGAAGCTCAATGTGTAAAACAGTAGAAATTCGAGCAGTTTAAAAGCCACAGATAATTTTGAGTTCCTCAGGACAGGGATTCATAATGGTCTCCAGAATACCCGTTACAGAGCCAAAGGTTTGCTGTTATGTTACATTTATCAAAACCTACCATTGTGGGGCTCCAAAGCAACCACCAAATTGTCAAGGAATTCAGCATCCAGGACAAAAGAGACTCTTCTGTCATTCCCACAGGATTCTGCTATGGGTCGATAAAAGGATTGTTCTCTTAAACTAAACTCTAAAGGAGAGATGATGCCAGCAAGCTTTGCTTCCAGTTTTACCAACCTTAGTGATCGACACGCAACAGTCCAAGAATGTAAGGCAGTTCAGAGAAAGTCAGTGGGGTCAGCTCTACCTACCTTGTCTCGGAAACTCATCTGACTCCCGGTGAACGAGGTCTGTGACTCGGTTTCCATAGTGCATCCTGCTGTCATGGTCATAGGCCTTCAGAGTCTCGCTGGAGCTATAGGACTTTTGCGTGGGCACGCGGCAGTCTTCACTGTCCAGGGAGGAACTCGTGTAGCGGCACTCTTTGCCACACCGCCCCCTGGTCAGAGAGCGGTGTCGCCTGTCCTTCACATCCATTATTCCGGGTTCGACAGAAAGTCGACACTTTCAGAAAAGTGAGGCCTGAGTTTTGGCACTTGTCACTTTGCCACCTAAAAACATCAAAGGAAAAGAACAAGACTGTGATGATAAGAAATGCTGCCTTCAGTTCTGACTCATGCTCTGACTCAGATAAAAACATATAAAGGGAATTTAGTCAGTAGTGTACAATCTCTTTTCTAAATGTTTAATACATACTTAAACAATCAGCCTAAATAGAACAACTGGATACAGTAAATTAAATCTTTTGCTGGTTAATAGATTTTGAGGAAAAAATAGTATTAAAATAACTCATGTTTTGATTTTCCTATATGTACACAGATGACATAAGTCTGTCACTAATGCAAGATTTTACTGTGAAGTGGCTCAAAGCAAAACTGATTTTACCCATCTTTACTTGCACTCTCTTTTTGCTATAGAGAGGCTGTGGTAAAGCAAATATCAAAATTAAATAAATAAAAAGAAAAAAGTGCATGGAGGCATACATATATGCTACTGAAGCTCTGCAATGGTACCAAGTCATATCTGACTAATATAAAATTGCCTAGCTGGGTCGCAAGAATAGTAATATAAGCCATTCTTGACATGCAAACAATCCTCCTCTGATTTTTTTTTTAAAGATTTTATTTATTTGAGAGGGAAAATGAGAATGAGAGGGAGAGAGAGAAAGAGAACGAGTTGGGGAGAGGCAAAGGGAGAGGGAGAAGCAGACTTCCCGCTGATCAGGGAGCCCAATATGGGGCTCAATCCCAGCACCATGAGATCATGACCTGAGCCAAGGCAGACGCTTAACTGAATGAGCCACCCAGGCGCCCGGCTCCTCTGATTTTTTTAATGAACCTTCAGCAAACTCCTAATCAGTTTTCTTTCCTTTGCAAATTTGTGTCTTGAACACACTAGGCCACTCCCTTCCCTAGTCATCTACCAATAGGAGATACTGCTCACAAGAGGTCTAACTGGCACAACCACCTGATCATCAACCTAAGCCTGCTGGGCTTCATTGCTGGGCTAGCTACTGCTGAAAAGAAAAATGGGGAAGAGCAAATGAATGCAAGAGGTACACTGATGGGAAGGAATCTCTTTAACATATGAACTGGCAACCAGAGAGCCCCTCAGTCTGTCACTTGACACCCTGAGCCTGAAAGTGTATGCCAAACATCACTCAGAAAACACTAGCCTTCTGCCTAGCAAATACAACAAAATTGCTTAGATGCTTCCAGGTTTCAAATGATAGGCTCTTACTGATTTCATTGGCCATGCAAAATAGCATGGACCATAGGGCCAGGGCCTGGACAGAATGGACAAATATGAAATTTAATTGAAATGGAAAATACGACCCAGAGCCAGCGTAATGATTTTTCTCCAGGCTACTGTTGCTCACTGCCTCCTCAATATGTCAGAAAATATTTGGTGAGCAGATCTGTAGTTTTGAACTCCTCTGCTCTTCTTTGGCTATTTACCACACTGTAATGCGATGCCTATTCATAACAAAGAACTAGCCTGTATGAAAAGCTATGTGCATGGCATCTGTCTCAAGATGGCAGAAGCCAAGTTATCCTTCCCTTGTCTTTTTACACTAAGCGTCCCTTTTGGATCTCATGAATCCTCCTGATCTATATTATTTGTATACTTTATCAAATACTGCTTATAATCATGGACAGTTTTGTTTGAAAACTGACAATTAAAAAGAGGGTACACCTGTTGTGAACCAAGCACAGTGGTATTGCTGCCACGATCACTCACAAAAGAGCTAATCTTTAGTTTCCTAGATCATACAATTCCTGACTCAGGAGGCTGAGAAGCATCTTTGTGAGTTACAAGTCAAGACCCCAGGACCTGCTTGAAGGACACAAATACTCAATAATGGCATGGAAGTTTTTGTGGCTATATAGCTGATCCAAGTATCTTAACACTACTGCAATTTCTAGATGCCAAAAATCACCTTCCTTAGTTTACAACATGTGATCTCAGCATTTTGGAATTCATATTACAGGCTGGTTAGGGGCTTGACCACTGAAGTCTTGATTGGATGCCAACCTTACCATGGCCACTGACTAGCCAGAGCTTTTGTAAAATTAGTCCTGGACTTTCAAATTTAATTTCTCAACCAGTGAATATGGAACATAACAGAATCTATTTCATAAAGTTTTTATAAAAATTAAAACACGGTGGTAAAGCTCCTAATATGTTGTCTAAAACATGGTAGAGACTATAAGAAATAGGTTTTTTTCCTCTAAAATAACTGAAAATTTTTTTCTTAGCTAAGTAGTTACAGATATGCATAAGACAGAGGGTGGTAACAATAATATAAATCCCTGGAATTCAAAATTCTAATTATAAATATCAATATTGAACTACACACAGATAAAGGGAGACCTTCAGCCCCTATTAAAGGTATATAAGATTGTGTATGCACCAACACTGAAGAATCACAGTGTTTCTTTGGGAAGTTGGGTGTTTTGAGTGAATTTTATAATTTTTCTCTCTCCTGATTCACCGTAAGTTTTTACTTTTTAATGTCTTTAGTGTTCCTGACTCATGAAATCCTATCTCCTTTAATTTGTATCGTGCTTTAGAAAGCGGGCTGACTTTCTGTGTGTGGGTATGTGATTTTATTTCACATATTTAAAAAAAATCATGTTCTAAGTGGGGGCCTAAAGGCTTATTACCTATTCATAAAGTACAAGAACTATAGTGGGTGGACATTTTGACGTCTAATTTGGTTGTCCAGTGATCTTTTCTTGCTAAATTCCTCTTTTTTGTCTATTCCCTTGATAGTTAAGTTTGTCAGCAATGCCATCTCTGGACAGATGATAGACGTTTACATATAATGAGGTAAAAAATATGACAAATCTTAGTCAGAGAAAGCTAATTTTTTAAGGAACTGAGCAGAGTACACAGATTGTTGGCCAAAAGATGTTCTGATCCTAGCCTGCCTGTTATTTAAAAATTAATTTTCAAGATTAAAAAAGATAAAATAGGAGAATTTATATTACAATCTGGATCTCCAGCTTATCATGAAAATCTGGGCAGTCTGGAAATTTCCACTTCCAGAAAGATGTAATAAACGTACTTCACTTATTCCTCCCACTAGGTACAACTAAAACCCCTGGATATTATATATAAAACAAATATAAGAAAAATACGATAGGTGGAAAGAGAAGGCAGACCAACTAGGGCCTTTAGAACCCAAGCAACAATACTGTGGCAAATTCCTGAGATTTCTTTTTGCCCTATATATCTCAGACTTGGAGCTAAAGACACTGGCAACCCAGAAATATCAATAGGCACAGACAACAAAAGCCCCAACAAAAGCAGGCTTCCCCTAGCCAAAGGACAAAGAGGCAGTATAACAAGAAAGAAAATGTTTAGATAGTAACAACTTCCCTCTAGCCAAACAACATGGAAAAACCTGTAGTCCCAGTCCCACCTTCACCAGCAAAAGCCAAGTGGGGAGCCTAGATTTCCAAGCTGCTGAGGTGACAAGGCCTCCCAATCTCATAGAGTGGTTTCATACAAGGCTAAGAAGGGAGCCAGGATTTTCATCCCTTCCAGAAAATAATGAGGCCATCCTCTTCTCATAGGGAGCCTGGCCTTCCATTCCCATGGAGTAGTAGTAAGATGTCACTCTCCTCCCCTGGAGTGGTATAGGAGGAGGCCTAGTGGGGAGTTAGGACTTTCACTATCTCCAGTGGTAACCAGTCCTTCTGCCTCTTGTTGGTAGTTTGTCGGGGTCACTGGATATTGGTGTCAGTGGGAGTAATGACAGGTAATGAGGCACTCCTATCCCAACCACCAAGGGAAATATCAGTGGAGGCCTAGTGGGGAGCCAGAACTCCCCCACCTCCTCTCTACCCACCAGCTTCTAATAGGGGGATCCCTGCCTTAGGGTATCGGCAGAGACTGAGTGGGGAACCAAGACTTTTATTCCAATCTAGCAGGAATGAGGTGGGATTTCTCTTCTGACAGAGCAGTGTCAGAGGAAACCAATTAAAACAGAAAACTTAAGTAAGATGTAGAATCTCATAACATAATACCCAAAATGTCTTGATTTCAACAACAACAACAACAAAACAACCTGTCATACCAAGAACTAGGAAGATCTCAAACCGAAGGGAAAAAACAAAAAACAAAAACAAAAACAAAAAAACCAATCAGTAGATGACAACACTTAGAAGACAAGATGTTGGAATTATCTGACATAGACTTTAAAACAGCCATCATAAAAATCCTCAATGAGCAATTATGGTCACACTTAAAACAAATGAAAAACTAGAGACTCATAAAAAAGGTAAGAAGTCTCAGCAAATGAATAAAAAGATATAAAGAGGACTCTGATGGAAGTTTTTCGAACTGAAAAATGAAATAACTAAAGTGAAAAACTCAATAGATGGGCTCAAGAGCAGAATGGAAGGATTAAAGAATAAGGGAGCTTGAAAATTAAATAGAAATTACTCAAACTATACAACAGATTAAAAAAAAATAGCCTAGGAAAAAAATGCAAAGAGCTTCAGGGACCTGTAGAATGGTAACAAAAGACCTATGGTTGTCAGAGTCTCAGAATGAAAGGAGAAAGAGAGAGGGGTGAGAAGCAGCTGAATGCATCCAAATTTGCAAAAGACATAAAGCTGAACAAACACCAAGTGGGATAAATCCAGATTTATCCATATCAGGACATACAGTCAAACTTCTGAAAAGTTAAGACAAAGAAAATTTTGCAAGCAGTGGAAGAAAAATAATATCTTACCTACAGAGGAAAACAATTTAAATGAAAATGGATTTCTCATCAGAAACCATGAAAGTCAGAAAGAAATTGCACATTTTTTTCCAAATGCTGAAAAAAAAAGAAGTTTCAATCCAGAATCTAACAACCAGTAAAAATATCCTTATAGAATGAAGGTGAAAACATGGCATCTCAGAGGAAGAAAAAACTAAGATAATTTATCAGTACAGTACTAGCACAAAAATAGACACATAGGGGGGGTGCCTGGGTGGCTCAATCAGTTAAGCATCTGGCTCTTGATTTTGGCTCAGATCATGATCTCAGGGTCATGAGATAGAGCCCCACATTAGACTCCAGAGTGGGCGTGGAGTCTGCTTAAGATTCTTTCTCTCCCTCTTCCTCTGCCTCTCCCCCTGCTCTCTCTTGCACGCTCTCGCTTTAAAAAAAAAAAAAAAAAGTTTCTTAAGTTAAAAAAATAGACACATAGATCAATAAAACAGAATAGAAAGCCCAGAAATAAACCAACACATTTCCAGAGAAGGAAATTATAGAGTGATATAAGGATAAATCCTCCAAGAAGAAATAGCAACTTTAAATAGGTATGCACCAAAAAACACCTGCAAATATGTGAAATAAAAAATGGGGATAGAACTAAAAAAAAATAAAATAAACAAATCCACAATTACAGTTGGAGATTTCAACACTGGAATCCCACTGACTGATAATGCAACTAGATAGAAAATAAAGAAGGATATAGAAGAATCCCCAAAACACCATCGATCAACAGGGTCTATTCAAAATTTATAGAATATCCCTCCCAACAACAGCAAATTATATACTCTTTTTAGGTATCTATGGAACATATATCAAGAGGGAACACACCTTGTGCCATAAAACAAAAATTAAAAATTTTAAAAGAATTGATATCATACAGAGTATGTTCTCTTAGCATATTGGAATCAAACCTGAATCAATAACAGAAAGATAAGAAGAAAATCTCTAAATACTTGAAAACTAAACAACACTTTCCTAAAAAATTCATGAGTAAAAGAAGGATCTCAAGTGAGATCAAAAGATACATTAAAATGAAGGAAAATGAAAATATAAGATATTAAAATTTGTGAGAAACTGCATAAGCAGTGCTGAGAGGGAAATTTACAGAACTAAAAACATCCACTGGAAAATAGGAAAAGCCTCAAATCAATAATCTAAGCTTCCATGTCAAGAATCTAAAGAAAAGAAAATAAACTCAAAGTAAGAAGGAAGGAAATAAAAAAGGACCAAATTTAATGGAACTGAAAACAGAAAAAACAATACAGAAAAGCAATGAAACAGGTTTTATCTTTGAAAATATCAATAAAATTGACAAACTTCTTGCAAGCTTGACAAAGGAAAAAAAAAAGAAGGCACACATTACCAATATCAGGAATGAAATGGTAGATCACTAGGGACCCTGATGGCATGAACAAGACTGTTAAAGAATACCACAAAGAAATCTACAAAAATAAATTTGACAACTAAGATGAAATGGATCAACTTCTCAAACAGCTGAGTATCACAACTCACCCAATATGAAATAGATCATTTGAATAACCCTGTAACTATTAAAGAGATTTAATTTGTAATTTTAAAATTCACACACACACACAACATCTCCAGGCCCAGATGATTTCACTGGAGTATCCTATAGAATGTTTAAAGAAGAATTAATGCCAGTTCTACAAAATCTCTCCCAGAAAATAAAGAGGAAGGAACATTTGACAATTCATTTCATGAAGCTACTGTTATCCTGTTAGCCAAACCAGACAAAGTCAAGACCAAAAAACAAAAACAACTAAATAAACACAAATGAACCTGAAGACCAGTATTTCCCCATTAATACAGATGCAAATATCCTTACATTAGCAAATAAAATTCAGCAATATATAAAAATATTATATACCATAACAAAATAGGGTTTATTCTGGGGGTGCAAGGATGGCTCAGCATTCTAAAATCAGTCAATGTAATCTACCATATTAACAGGCTAAAGAAGAAAAATCACACAATAATATCAATGTAGAAAAAAACATTTGGCAAAAACCCACAACTACTCATGATAAAAACTCTCAGAAAAGTAGGGATAGAGAAAATTTCTTCAATTTGGTAATGGCTTAACAACATAAAAACTACAGCTAATATTACACTAATGGTAATGAATGAGAACAAGGCAAGGATGTCTGCTGTCCTCACTCTTATTCAAAACTGGAACCTCTAGCCAGTGCAATGACATAGGAAAGGGAAATTAAAGAGCAGAAAGAAGACATAAAACTGTCCCTGCTTATAGATGGCATGGTTTTGTTTTCTATGCAGAAAATCCCCAAAAAACTTCTAGAATAAATAAACTTAATGAGGTCATAGGATACAAGATAAACATTCAGAAAGAAAAATGAATTACACGTGTTGTGATGAGCACTGGGTGTTATATGCAACTAATGAATCCTTGAACACTACATCAAAAACTAATGATGTATTATATGTTGTTTAATTGAACGTAATAAAAAAAATGAACTGCATTTCAGTATACTAGCAATGAACACATGGACACCAGAATGCAAAATACAATACTATTTACAATATTTCTTTCAAAAAGAGAGTAATACTTAGATATAAGTCTAACAACACATGTACAAAAACTCTATGGTGAAAATGGCACAACACTGATGAAAGAAATCAAAGACCTAAATAAATGGAGAGACATATTATGTTCATGGATTGGAAGAATCAATATAGCAAAAAAAAAAAAAATCAATTCTCCCCAAATTTACATATAAATTGAATGAAGTTCCTATCAAATCCCAGCAAAAATTTTTATATAGACAAGATTATTCTAAAGTTTATATAGGAAGGCAGAGGAACTAGAACAGCTAAAAGGTTTTTTTGTTATTTTTTTTTTAATAAGAAGAAAGTAGGAGGAATCAGTCTACCCAAATTTAAGACTTCTATAGCTGCAGTAATCAATCCTGTGTGTTACTGGCAGAGGAACAAACACATAAATTAAAGAGAATACCATAGAGAACTTGGGTACACACCCACTGATAATATGCTCAACTGATTTCTTTTTAAAAATGCAAAAGCAATTCAACAGAGGGAAGGTAGCATTTTCAACAAATGGTGCTGAAATAGTTGGACATCAGTAAGCAAAACAAACAAACAGACAAACAACAAATAAATAAAAAAGAAAATTGACTTTTTTCCCTACTAATAAAAAATTACTAAAAATGGATTTGGTGACTTAAATATAAAGCCTACACCTTTTAGAAAAGGTTTAGGAAAAAACCATAAAACTTGGAGAGTAGAAAGGAGGAAATCTTTAGATTTGACACCAAATGCATTATCTATAAAATGAAAAATTAATAAATTGAACTTCATCAAAATTAAACTTGCTCTGGGGGCGCCTGGGTGGCTCAGTCATTAAGCGTCTGCCTTTGGCTCAGGCCACGATCCCAGAGTCCTGGGATTGAGCCCCGCATCAGGCTCCTTGCTCCGTGGGAAGCCTGCTTCTTCCTCTCCCACTCCCCCCTACTTGTGTTCCATCTCTCGCTGTCTCTCTTTCTGTCAAATAAATAAATAAGATCTTTAAAAAACAAAACAAAACAAAACAAAATTAAACTTACTCTGAAAAAGATCCTGTTAAGAGCATGAAAAGATAATGTACAGACTAAGAGAACCTACTCACAAACCATATATCTGATAAAGGATAAGTATTGAGAATATGTAATTATTTCTCAAAATTAAACTATTAAAAAATCAAACAATCCAATTAGAAAATTGGCAAAAGACAAGAAATGACATTTCACTAAATAGGACATATGAATGATAAATAAACACATTCAACATCATTAGCCATTAGAGAAATGCAAATTAAAATCACAATGAGATATTACTACAGACTTGTCAGAACAGTTAAAAAATTAAAAAAAAAAAAGAAAAAGTAAAATAGTGACAAGATGACTTACTGACAAGGATGTGGAAAAACTGGATCACTCATGCACTGCTGCCCTGATATAAAATGGCAAAGTCACTCTGGAAACCAGTTTAGCAATTCGTCTATTTTTCTATTTTGTCTGTCCCCTGTCCCCCTACCCACCTCTCCTCTGGTAACCATGAGTTTGTTCTTTATGACTTGTTTCTGTTTTGTTTGTTTTGTTTTTTAGATTCCACATATAGTGAAGTCATATGGCATTGTCTTTCTCTGTCTGACCTATTTCACTTAGTATAATACCCTCTAGGTTCTTCCATGTTGTTGCAAATGGCTTAGTAATGTTCCAATGTGTATGTACATCACATCTTCATCCATTCACCAACTGATGGACATTTAGTTTGCTTCCATATCTTGGCTATTGTATACGATGCTGTGATGAACAAAGGGGTGCATGGGTCTTTTTGAATTAGTGTTTTCATTCTGGGGAGGGGATAAATATCTAGAAGTGGAACTGCCAGATTGTATGGTAATTCTATTTTTGTAATTTTTTGAGGATACTTCATACTGTTTTCCATAGTAGATGCACTGATACACATTCCCTCCAACAGTGCATGGGCGTTCTCTTTTCTCCATGTCCTTGCCAACACTTGTTAATTCTTGTCTTTTTGATTAGTCATTCTCATCAGTGTGAGATGATACCTGATCTTGGGGTTTTGTTTGTTTGTTTGTGTTTGTGTTTTTTTTAGAGAGAGAGAGAGGGCATGCAAGGGAGGGGAGGGAGGGGCAGAGGGAGAAAGAGAATCTCAGTGCAGAGCCTGATGAGGGACTCAATCTCATGACCCTGAGATCATGATCTAAGCTGAAATCAAGAGTCAGACATTTAACCCACTGAGCCACCCAGGCACCCCTGATTGTGGTTTGATTTGCATTTCTCTGATGGTTAGTGATGTTGAGTATTTTTTCACTTGCCTATATGTCTTCTTTGGAAAAATATGGTTTTTTAAAAAACACTGAATGTGCAACTTCCATAGAACCCAGCAACTGCCCTGCTGGGCATTTATCACAGAGAAATAAAAATCTGTGTTCACACAAAAACCTGTACACAAATGTTTATGGAAGAATGTTTATTCATAACAGTCTCAAACTGGAAATGACCCAGATGTCCTTCAATGGGAGACTGGTTAAACAAACTCTAGTATACCCATGATATGAAATACTGCTCTCTAATAAAAAGGAATGGACTAATGATATACAAAAAAAAAACAGGGTGAATCTCCAGAGAATAATGCTGAGTGAAAAAGCCAATCCCAAAGGTTACTTGGGATATTATAACAGCTTTGAAATGACAAAATTAGAGAAATGAGAAGAGATTAATGGTTTTCAGGATTAAAGAGGGTATTGAGGGTGTGAGGGAAGTGAGTATGGCTATAAATGGACAACACCAGGAATCGTGTGGTGATGGAAATATTCTGTATCTTGGCTTTATCAATGTCAATATCCTGGTTGTGATACTGTACTACACTTTGGAAGATGTTGTTATTGTTGGAAATTGACTAAAGGGTACTATGGGATGTCTCTGTACTACTTCAAATTGCACCTGATTCTCAGTTACATTGAAGTAAAAAGCCTAATTTCTTAAATTTTAATCAGGCAATCCAGAAAACTTGGGCTCAAAGTCCATCATGAAAACAAATACCTAATCTGTGAGATTACTCATTGTTAGTATTATTAGCATTATTATTACCATTATTATTATCATTTTACTATCCTTTTAATGTTATCACCAGTCCACTTCCCTTATTTGAACTCCCTTCCTGGAAAATGCAGGTCATTATGTTCATGACTTTTAGTATAAAGAAAAAAGAAACATTGTTGTAGCCACTGGGAAGGATCACAAAGAGCCAGTTACACTGTGAGAAGAAGCATTTGCCAACATATTTTTCTTAAGACAATTCTAAAGTAATAGAATATCGGTTTTAATCCAAATCTGGCTAAATACCCATCCTTTATCTAATAAAGTGCACATATTTCCTATTATGGACAAGCACTCTTTGCATAGTCGTCCTTGAAAGTGAAGGTCAACAATTCACGTGGGGAAATGCAAGTTTAGAGACTGATTTTAAAAAGTAATTAAAATTGCCTTGAAGCAGTAGAAAAGATGGTAACCAAAATTATAAATCTTTTCCCCAAGCCTCTGCTTTTTCCGGCACTGACAAATGGCAATCATTGGATGGCAATGCCTTTGCCAGCTCGTTACTGCTATGCTGAGGCTTTATTCTGTTACATTCCACATTTGCTCCCTTGAAGAGTGTTCACACTGCTTTTTTCATCAGTTGCCTAAGTGGGTTCCATCACTTTAGCAGAACAGACTACAGAGATCTTGCCTGCAAGCCTTAGTCTAATTAACTAATCCTATGAGCTGTAACACTGTTCACTATTAACTTTTCAGATTATCCTACTACTTAAGGAGGCTGACTTGTTAATCACTGACAGACCATTTGAGATGTGTGTGTGGATGTGTGTGTTACTGTATTTGTGAGTGCACCTGTGTATGTATGTGAATGTGTGCATGAATGATACATAGGTGAATTTTAGGGACGCCCAATGGAGAGCTACTCCTTCCCTGTTACAACTAATATTGCAGGCAGTTGATTAAACTTGCCTCACTCTCATCATCATTGATCTTTGATCACACCCTGGGCATTGTTTCACTGTGCTCCAATATGTGTGTCTCATAAATTAACTGCAGATCTTTGAGAGGTGTGGTACCAGGAAAACCAACCATTTCCAAATGTCCACATGATTTGGAACTCTGTCAATTCTGATATAGATTAATGTGACTACCTCTCTTCCTCATTTCAAATTATGATACATCACTGAATAAATTTGTCCAGTAGGGAGTGGGGAGTCAGTACATGAACATCAAATAGTCTTGTTTCCTAATTTAAGCTGGTGTCACAGATATTTTAGAAATCCAGTAAAAAGTTTCATTGCGTGAGCATGTTTGTAGTTAAAAAATACATTTTTTAAAAGCTCAATCAGAAAGCTCCTGTAGAATATCTTTCTTCCTTCCGATAACATGTTAATTGGATTGCCTACTTGTTTCTTAAATATTGCAGGAGCCATGTTTCTATGTTTAAAAAGATGTAATGGATAATGCATGACCCCTTTATCCTTAACTCTTCAGCAAGTTTTGCCCATTACAAAAAGCACAAATGCTAAGTCAACCTAAAAACAGTGCATTCACAGATTACTTTCCTGTGTATTAGAACTCCTTTATGAAAGCAGTTTATTTTAAAATCTTATTTATTTATTTATTTATTTATTTATTTATTTATTTATTTATCTATCTATTTATTTATAAAAAATCTTTAAAGCACCAAATGAAATATAATATAGAACCTCACATATAAAAGAAAGAGGCTGAGATAGTGGAGGGAGTTGGAGCCCCACTCACTTGCCTGCACCCCTACCCTGAAATAGGGCTCCCACAGACAGAGTGTGAATACTAGAGTATGTACTCAAAGATTTATACAGTCTCTGCTCCTACAAACATTTAAGAACGTCTGAACATAGATATACTCCAAAATATCTAGAGACAGAATATCCCTGTGACCTCTGGGTGGACCATAGAAAATCTGGTTTAAAATATACAAAAGTGGAAGACAGTGCCCTAGTAATTTAATGCACTAGTAAATAAGAGGTCAAAGGCAATTTGCTTTCTGTTCCCTTGTGCCATTATATTGATATGTCTGGGGATAAAAAGCCAACTCTGGTTAATGCCCAGAGCAAGAAAGGATAAGCAAATTCACAATTATATTTTGCTCTCTAGCTTCAGAGCTACATGTTGCTGCCTTTGAGAATCTGTTAGGGTCCCTGGAACCATGTGCACAGGAAATGGTGAGAGCAGTACCAAGATCTGCTCTCTATGAATTTTATAAATTGTGAAATGCAAAGATATTCTGTGTGTTAGCAGTTCCCATGAACAAAAACCACAAAGGGTTAAAAATGCACCCTTATAAGTCTAGAGATCTGCCACCATAGCACAAGCTTACATGTTTGTGTATATTCTTATATGAATAGCAATGAAAAATCCAAAGTCTATGTCAGATTGGTATTTAATCCAATTCTGTGCCTCCACCCCCACTCCGGTCCAAACTGTTTAACATTCAAGAAAGTCAGCATGGTTACACCTCCTGCTAAAATTTAAATGTGAAATGTGGAAGTTTAGTGAAGTCTTTGCCTCCTCAGCTCCACCTTCCCCACACACAGACCCCTCTGCTCTCTTCCCATTCTCCTATGTGACTCCTGAGATCAGAAGTCGAACAGATGGCTGTACCTTAGGCACTGGCTAAGTTACCGTAACCGGAAAGACAGTCCCTCCCCTCCACACCTCCCTACCATGCAGAGCTCAGGAAGGCAGCAGAGCAGACACAAGAGCCTGCAGCCTCAAAACCTAATGAAGGAAACAACTGAACACTCTCTGCTCATCCTGTTGAGCATGTCCTCTTCATACATGAGACTAAAAGCAGCACTAGATCATCAAAGGGTGTAAGGGATGTTGGACCACAGGTTTCTAGGCAAAACACCAAAGTCAAAATCATTGTCAAGTTGAACTCTTATTTAATGAATGACTACAAAGTGCTAGGCCTTGAGTTAGGCTTTTTATATAAGTTATCACAAATTATACAATCCTGCAACATAGTTTTTGTTGTTGTTGTTTTGTTTTATTTTATGTACGTTTCACAGAAGGGGAAATGGAGACTCTAAGAGGTTAAATGACTTGCTAACTCCATATACCTAATAGGTGTTCATGCTGAGATGGGGACTGAGAGCTATCTGACTCTGAGGCCTACCTTCATTACAAAAATAGTAACTCAGAGGAAAAGGCAGTCTTTAAATGTTCTGCCATGTCCCTTTTGAACATTGCACTTGTAGTTGTCTGAGAACCCAATGGAACTGCGTCATGAGAGTCACTAACTGCATCACAATCCTGATGTATCCAATAAGAAAAACATCTGGACTGCTGGGGTGATTCAATCAGTTAAGCATCCAACTCTTGATTTCAGCTCAGGTTATGATCTCAGGCTCCAGTCATGATCTCAGCATCGTGAGATCAAGCTCGGTGCTTGGTGGTAGGGCGTCTGCTTGAGATTCTCTCTCCCTCTTCTTCTGCCCCTCCTCTTGCTCACACTCTTTCTCAAATAAATACATCTTTAAAAAATAATTAAAACATCTGATCAGTTGACCAGTATATGTAAACACCTCTTATATATCATGAACAATGGAAACAAAGGAGAGAGACATCATGAGAATTCTCATGAAAGATGTGAGGGAGAGACCTCAGTTTCCACATCTGGATAATGAAAATAAGATGCCTACTTTGAAGCGTTAATGTGAAAATGTCAAACTGGCACATGTGAATCTCCTAATGATAGATGTTGAAATTGTGACAGACTTCGCCACTGTCACCATCATTCTCATCACTACCATCAATCATCAATATCTTCTAGCCATTAAAAGTTATAGTAGTTTGGGGGGGGAGGCGCCTGCATGGCTCAGTTGGTTGAATGTCCAACTCTTGGTTTCAGCTCAGGTCCTGAACTCAGGGATCTGGGATTGAGCCCCACGTTGGGCTCTGTGCTCAGCTTTAGTCTGCTTGTGATTCTCTCTCCCTCTGCCGCCCCCTCCCCCCATTGTGCGTTCACATGTGCCCTCTATCTCAAATAAATAGAATCTTTTTAAAAAATTACAGTAGCTGTTACTTAGTGATCCCCAAAGTATGTGTTAAGTACCACTATTCCAAACAGTATCTGTTAGGGTTAGCACTTTCTGGGGATGGACACACAGATACTAATATTCTCATTTAGCATTCAACCTTGGCTGCATGAAACAGGTTCACTGACACTGAAAATGTGAAATTGAGATGATGTAACCCCACCCCATTCTTTAGCAAATCAGGTGCACTTTGCCCCATATTTTAAATAGACCATATTAAGTTCATCACAGAAATGATAATACATATAAGGAGAAAATGGCACAAAAAGGATTTATTGTTTATAATGAACTTGCTCGCTGGCCAGAAGAGTAGATGCTGGTAACTGGAAACTGTGGTCTGCCAGGTGTTGGATGTAGAGATAGAGGCTTTGAGGAATTTGGGATACCTCTAAAGTACTCTGCATAATAAAGAGAGATGTGAGAAGGTCTTAGGGAGGAGGTAAGTGCAGGAACTGGACCCAGAGAAATCTAAACATCACGTGGGGAAGGATGTAAAAGAGATATATTCAGAGAGGGAGTGGAGAATGCAGCTATCCCCTGGGGACTTTCAGAGTAGAATGCTAACTGGGTGTTGTTAACCCTTTGTGCCCCACGCCCTCACCCAAAAAAGACTGGGGGGAAGGCATTCACAGCACAATCTACATTCAACATTTTTGTTATAAATTTGATAGCGTGTGTGTGTGAGAATGGAGTCAAAATTTTCTTTTATTTTACTACTATAAGAAAGCAGACAGCATTCATTAAGGGCTTACTTCAATGATGACATGGTATGAGAAATGAGGTATGAAATCCAGGAAGGGATGAGAACAAGGGCAGTATTTTATTCTGTATCTGAGATGCTCCTTGAGGGCAAAGACCTTGTCTCCGGCCAATAATCTATCTCCAGGAGCTGGAAGAGACCCACTGTTAACACCCAATAAAGCTTTGTTAAAAATAACTATGCATTTACATAGAGGTATCTGAGGAAAAGAATGGGATAAATGTTTATTATTTATTTATTTTAAAGATTTTATTTATTTATTTGACACAGAGAGAGAGACAACAAGAGAGGGAACACAAGCAGGGGGAGTGGGAGAGGGCGAAGCAGGTTTCCTGCTGAGCAGGGAGCCCAATGTGGGGCTGGATCCCAGGGCCCTGGGATCATGCCCTGAGCCGAAGGCAGATGCCCAATGACTGAGCCACCCAGGTGCCCCGGGATAAATGTTTAAAAGGGCTTAGGCTATTTTGGTCTTCCTTAGTGTTTAACTGTTCTGCACATATTTTTCAAGTCTATTGTTAATTTGCACGATTTACGTAAGAACTTTCATACAAATTTTGTGATATAGTCCCTCCTGCTTTGTCAAACAAATACAATATAAGTGTTCTCTTTCAAGACAGCCCCTACTTCCTTTAGGAAGCAAAATATAAATATTGCTTACTGCTTTGGAAATTTTAAAGTAGTACTCAAAGAATAGGAACCAGCCCCTCTTATGACAAGAAGAATCAATAGCCTACCTTTAAAACATCTTTCTGTTTTGGAAAGTATGTGTAGAGGCCTAGCATGACTATATGTCAGGAGTCAATAAACATTTTCTATAAAGATCAAGACAGTAAATTTTTTCCACATCTAGAGTCTGTCACAACTAGTCACTAGCACTGTAGCACAAAAGCAGTCACATAAAATGCTTAAATGAACGGGTGCCTGTGCTCCAATAAAACTTTATTTCCAAAAACATCCAGAGAGCCTGGTTTGACCAGCAGACCACAGTAAGACAGCCCTTGCTATAGGTAAACAGGGAGTGACCAAAAGAAAGAAGTTTGGGATTCTGGCTAATTATTAGCTTTAAACTAACCATGCTTCACCAAGGATCTCCCAGAATTCCTGACCAGAAACTTTCTGACAATATGGAAATGACATAAACAAGACATTTCTGGTGTGGCAGCAATAACTACTACAATATAACTAGAGAAAATTGCTTTTATTTAGGAGGATGCTGATTTGAAATTGATACAGTGTCTTAGGTTACAAGCCAAAGCTGGGCATCTCTTGAGATGATAGACTTGTAGTTAACTGCTCTCGTGACAATAGTTTGAAATTTGACCTTTTTGCATAATATGTGTTTAGCTCTTGCTTGACTGCTCCGGCTAATTATTACTTTGCCAATTATTTTCTGGCATGTAGATTTGCCAGCGAATATAAGAAGCACCAATGATGATATCAAAGTATTTTCCCCCTTATGTCACTCTTTCTTTTGTTTTATAGGTTTCTCTTATTCTGCATGTATGAGACAGAAGATGATAATCAATTTACCAAGTGACCAAAAATGTTGACAGTTCAAGTTTCAAGATCCAGAAGAACACAAACTCCCAAAAGAAGCTCATCTTCATTCTAGCTTGAAAAGGGTATTTATCAAGAAGTAAAGAGCAAGAATTTGGGTAATAGCTTAAGAGTTCATTTATACACACCTTTATTAAAAGCACTCTTTGTAGCCTCTGCTTACTATTATAGTTTGCTTATAAATCAATAGGTGATTTGATAGAGAAGATTAGAAAATGCAGAGCCTGATACAAAATACTGTGCAAATTTAAAAATAACTCAATAACATCAATCTCAAAATTATGTACTTGCATTCCTGCATTTCCTAGTGATCCCTCAAGGTATACTATTATATTTTTACAGCCATTAGCACTGCCATTCACCAGAAACATAATGGTGTAATCACTCAGAGGTTCAAGGAAATGAAAGTCTCTCACATTTGCCTACTACCCTCTGTTGTCTAATATAGTATCAAATGTTACAACAGTGTAAACTCTTCCATACACGCAGATAAAATCCTCTACGGGAGACAGCTGTGATGAACTGCTTAAAATATAGAGGTAGTGTCTGATTTTTGAGAGGGGAATGTTCCCTCCCAAAGCAATTACCAACATCCCGTGTGTTATAAAATGCTTGTGTTCTAGTACAACTGCCTGGAAAGTGAATCTAGCTTCTTCCAGGCTTTTGATTACAGAAATGGAGGGTCACTCTTGTGGGGGAAAGAAGAAACGCACAAAGAAGTCATCGAAACCCCTAGGAAGACATACACTTCTTCAATCCTGGAAATGGAAAAGAAGCCCATGCTTGACAAGTTAGTAATGGTCCTCAGTAGAGGTTATGAGAAACCCTAAGCAGTCAGGATTGTCAGGAACAACAGCTAAGGACCCAAAGCAAGCATGAACGTGCAAACAAAAGAAAGGCACACACCAGAACTGAATGCCAGCAGATTCTATCAAATGCCTTCCCAGATTCACCAGCAGGATGATGTGCAATTTTCTGTGGGAACTCAAATACAACTTCATAACACTTTATGGAAACAGCAGGATTTTAAAAAGAAACAGGTTGATTTGGCCGGCAGGACCAGTTGATGACAGAGAGCAGAGGCAACTCAAAATATACTGCAGGAAGAACAAAGAGAGCAACACGTGTCCTACAAAACTCAGGTGAAGTGACTGCAGATGGGATGAAACTGTCCCTACTTATAAAAGGTGAACCATGTTTCATGAGACATTCACATTTTATGATTTAGCATGACTTCCATACCAAATTATCATTCATCTATGAACTTGGATATCTGAAACCCTTTATTTATAGGAAGGAAAAGGTCCCAATGACTGTACCATGTGAGGGATTTCATATCCCCTATGTCTTCAAGCAACACAATAGCCATTTTATTCAGGTACCTGTGTCTTCATCTTACAGATGAGGAATAAAATAACAAACTTGGCTTGAGATTACATAAAAACAGTGGAGGCTGGATGTGAATCCATATATCTGGCATTAAATCCAGATTTCCCAACAAAGGGAAATAGCTTCTCTTCTGTGTATTCCACTATTGTTTCACAACAGGTTAAGTTTCTACAATGTGAAAAATGATCTCAAATTTCAAGAACTGAGAAAGTACCCTATGTACAGCTACTTCTTATTATCTAAACTTTGGAAAATTAAATTTTATCTTCAGTAAGAAGACACTTCAAAAATAAATGAATGATCTTCCAACTCTTAATCAAGGTTAAATTCCATGACCTCTCTTTCTATGTTAACCCCCTTTCCCTTATACCCAAGTGTTTTTATGTGATTTGATAAAAAATTAAATGTGAATTAAAATTCATTCCAGGGGAATTTTGCACCTCTCCTTGAGATGATTAGTGACAATTTGCAATCTCACAATCATGATAAATGATCGTTGTAATAAGGAGATGCTGAAAGGAGAGGCTCAATTGGTTCAAGTAGGAAAAGAGTCAGACATTCCATAACTGGGACTTAACTTCACTCAGTCTCTATGCCGTTTCACTTAACAAGCACTTATTATATACCTCCAAAAAAGTTGGAACTATGCCAAATGCAGTGGACAGAAAACAAGTAAGACATGGACTGTTCCAAGAATCTCACCCACTCCTCGGGAGCCAGGCCCAAGCACAGATCATTAATGTAGGTTCATTGCAATGTCAGTTCCATGAGAAAGACCATATTGACCATATTGTAAAGGTTACCCAATCCCTATATCTGCAGTTTGACTGGAACAAGAGTGACCACATCAACCAAGCTAGACCAATCAGAATAAAGTGTCTTCTCCAGGAATACAGAAATATTTGGAGGTAGAGGAGAGACTAATTAAAACAGGCTATCTTCTGGTAGTTGGACCTGTAATGTACATACTTGGAAAATGTGAGATCAGAAACCCCTACTCATTGACAGATAAGCAGATACAGAAGAAGCCAATTAGAAGAGTGAGAGAAGAATAAAGAAGGATGGATATGTCTACAAAATTGGAGATATAGGATGGAGAGTCTACACACAATTTTCCAATTCCTAGTTCTAGTATCTTCCAGGCCTGGGTATAAATCTGCCGCTGGATTCACAGAGATACCTCTATACCTTTAGAGTAAATCTCCCATTTCAGCTTAAACCACCTTGAGTTAGTTTCACATATTTGGAACCCAGAAAGTTCAATTTAAGAAGTTCATCTGAACTTACAGAAAGTAAAATTATTGATAATTTCATAACCCACCCTACATCTTCAATATGCTAGCACCCCGCTGGCAAAAGCCCTTTAAAATGGTCATCATGCCCACTCTTCCCTTTGTTTATCCATACTCTGTCTTCATCTTCTTAAGAAGTGTTTACCATTTTCCTTTGTACTTGGCTCACATAAGAGCCGTTTCAGAAAATACAATCTTGGGCTGCAAAAGCTATGGAACCCATTTACTATCTGACCCTGCACACATCTTGGGCATCTAGATGCCTAAGTACAATTTGATGATTCTAACAAGTCTGTCTGCCAGTTTCACTTGCTAAGCAAACGTTAACAACCTTAAATGATCGTGATATATATACTACTAAAGAAATAATATTCAGATGGAAAAGATATATGGACTGGGGGATATAGGAATAGGGGAAGACATATAGGTAAAAACATCTTGACTTAGTGCTTGCTTGCGTCAGTCATGAGCAAGATCCTGCAGTGTGGCAATTCCCTATCCAAGACCCCAGTGAGGGCTTGTATTCCTTTGCAGCTGCCAGGGGAATTGGAGGATGTGACACATACTCCACGGGAAAACAGCCCAGAGTTTAGGAAAAAAAAACACACACTACTCAACTGTCACATTTCCTAAATCACTCATGAATATATTTCCATATGCACTCACAGCCAGATTATTTCAAGTATGCCCCATCTCGTCTACCACATCAAGATTTACAAAAAAAAAAGGAAGCTGAGGATGTGGGTGGAGGTGGGAGAGAACATGTCCCCTGGGCCAGTAGCATGAGTTCACAAGTTTAACATTTCCATGCTAGCCCTATAGCCAAATATCAATCTTTCCATTCCTTCTGCAAAATAAATAACCATATCTAAAACATAAAAACACAGCCTCTTTATTTTCAGACCAATCCTTCCGCAAAATAAGCCTTTGGGAGAACACGAGACCTTCAATTTTGCAACTAACATAGACACTCAGGCTACCAGGAATTCTGTGTTTGACCTAGTCCCAACCACCACAGACGCAGTACGAACTAAGAAAATATTTTTTATTCTTCACTGCAAAAGGAGAATTCCCTAGCATTTCTGAAGGTTTTATAAATCAGGAGAGCAGATACCAGAATGGTGAAGGCTGACACATAAAAGGGTGTTAAAGAAATATTCAAGAATTGGTAATATAAGATTGATGGAAAATTTATTATTTTAGCATATGGGGAATTTCCAGAATATATTTAAAATCTAAGTAGGATATGTAAAAATGGGTGGGTGGGTGGAATCTACAGAATTCTCGTCTGACGTGAAAACACTCAATTCTCTGCTTCAGTCTGCTCATTTCCCCCCGGGGTAATATGCAGGAGTTCAGTCTCTGACTCCACACACATGGGTTTGAATTCCAGCTTGAATTCCCCTTGTTATCCATGAACCCTGAGCAAAATTCTCAGCCTGTCTTAGTCTCTCTTTACTGTTCTGTGAAATGAGGATGATAATCCTCACTTTACTGGGTAGCATTATAAAGACTTAAGAGAGACCTTTCTACAATGCATTAACACAGTGCCTAATGCAGAGTACGCATTCATACATGCTAGCAAGTCTACATTAATTTGTTCGTGTACTTAAAACAAAATGGAAGAGGGAAGTGAATGCAATTTGCCCAAAGTCATAACTGGACTGTAAAAGACATTAGACATAACACTACTCAGGAAACTTATAGCCTTGCATTATACTCAGTAAGGTTCCCAGAGTATCTTTCCCAGTGTATATTTGAGACTAGAAAATATATCTCTTTTAACCCCCTTTTCCACCAAGATTTGCTAAGCAGCTGTTGGGTCTGTGGCAATTCTGCCTCTTGACCCTCCACCCCTCTTATCTCCCCCACGGTATCCTTGTCTATCCTCATCCACTACCAGTGTATACACATTTTATCACCTAGGAAAAGCAAAGGAAAGAACTGGCATTTACACACCGTTGCCTCTCTGGCCTGCCTTGCCGAGATGCACCATTTCAGAATCTCACAAACCCATGAATGGCATCCTTCTTTAACTCACTGGGCACCAAAAGACAGGGAAAACAATGCAAAAAAAAAAAAAAAAAAAAGGTAATCATTATTGGGAGCTTCTTATCTTCCAGGCAATGAGATAAGAGCTTCTTTTGCATTATCTCTTCCAATATCCTCAACAATCCCACCCAAAGATCCCCCTATTTTGAATTTGAAAGTTAAATCAAACATCTCAATAATCCTTTTTTTTTTTTTTAAATATGTTTTCTGCCATTCCATTTTAAAGATGATGAACCTGGGGTCCAAAGTCAAATAGCTCATGAGTGGTGGAACCTAGTTTTGGGATTCACAGAATAGGCGCTGTTCAACTCTCCCACTGGAGAACTTTAAAGAAATGGGAGGCCCACGGGACTTAGCTATTTATTCCAGGGAGATACAATGTGTATCTTTCAAATTGGAGTAATTATAGGGTAACATTTAAAAAAATGAGAATTTATTCAGGACAGGCTACATCCATACATGTTCAAGGAAAGCACACACACACAGAATCCATGGGGGAGGATTAATCAAAGAAGTTATTTGAAGGATATAAAAATTGAAGCTTTAATATTTCAATTCACTATTTGTAACTTCTATGTGTCATATGCTATATACTTCACTGTCCTTACCAACCTCTTCACCTAATGCTTGGGTTCTTGAACTTCAGTGAACATCAGAATTACCTGGGCAGCTTGTTAGAACAGATTGCTGTCCCCACTCTCTGTTACTCAGTAAGTGTGGGGTAGGGAGAGCACAAGAATCTGCATTTCTAACAAATTCCTAAGTGATGCTGATACTGCTGGTCCTAGAATCATACTTTAAGAACCATTCACGTAATAAAATCTTCTGGGTTTTTGCACCTGCCAATGGGAGAATACTAGTACCAAACTCATAGAGATCCAGGGAGTATTTAAAAAACTTAGTGCATGGAAAGCTCTTGGAGCTAGCATCTCAGGCAGAGTAAATGATCTACACATTCTGGTGTTGGTCATTATTGTTGTTTTTCTTGTTTAAGGCCAAGCTCAAATTTTCTAAATAATCTAACCAGAATAATTTTTCTTTCTGCATCTTAATATTGCTCTTGTGCCATCACATGATGGTACAGTGATTACATTTCACTGTATGTTGCATATATAGATATTTAACTTTCATGATATATTGTCAATGCTACAAGGCAGCAAACAAATGCCAATTTATATTGTTTTCCTGTCTTCCATAGTGCCTAGCACAGTGCTCCATGAGCATTTATTAAACTGTTGCTTAATAATGAAATGATTCAAAAGCAAAGAGTGAATCTAGAAGAGATTTAAATTGTACTATTAGAATCAATTTAGCAGAAGATTTAGTAAGATCCCTTAGGTCTCCTGATTCAGAGTCTAATGCCAGCCCTCAGTTTGTTGCACAGACACAGCTGTACCCATGGAAGAGGAGATAAACAGCCAATGTAATTACAGTGACACAATGGTTACACTTTTATAGCTGAGGGGAGCAGCAAATAGGATTTTAAAAATCAAATTAAAACTGTCATTCCACAACATTAAGTTTCCAGAATTTTCATTTTTTAATATTAATGATTTTTTTCTTCAAAAAGGAACAAACAATGCTAATTCTACTGCTACAATACTGTTAATGAAGAAATAAAGAATAATTTATCATTGCATAATTAACACAGTACAGTTAAGCATGTTTTAATGATTTTGTATAATGGCCTCTCATAACTAGATGATACTTGTTAGTCATAGTGGGGAAAGAAAACTATCTAAGGAATCATTAATTAAGATGGATAAACTGACCAGGTTTTATTTCATTCTTTTATATAAAGTGTTTAAAAGATTTCTTCGTGTATTTTGGCATTGTTTTATTCCTGAGTCTGTAGGTGAGCATATGGTTAATAAAACATTTTTACTGAGTCAAGAAATGAAAGCCAAACATAACCCATGGAAATCAACAGGCTTTCTTCTTCTTTGCTTCCAAATGGTACCAACTCTTTAACTTCGCAGGTGCATGAGACTTTGAAGGATAGTAGAACACTGTTATCTTTAGCCATCTATAATACCTTAAAATCATCAGAATTAATGAAGAAATGTACTGGAATTTCCTTTTGAAACATTTTAGGGGCCAGGAAGTATGAAGAGAGGAAAAAATCAAAGAAGATGAGTTAAAGATGGTAATAAACATGATCTTATAGCTACTCTTTCTTTTAATAGTGTTACCAAAGATAGATTCTTTGAGGTATTGAAGGTTGTATCTATAGCAAATGCTGCAAAAATTTCAGTATCTACATTCAATCAAAGCAAGTGCATATTCACGTTTGAGTTATTATGCGGTAGGGGAGTGAAGACGTGGGGTTGACAGAGTTACCTTTTGCCCACTGGAGAGGTTTTAAACAAGTGACCTACCTGGCCACAGCCAGCCTGAAGATACATTTATTTGACTCACATATTACTTAAATCATATTGTAGTGTTCAACATATGCAAATTGAGAAATTATACTTATAAAATATATATTTCCAGCTGCTCTTTAGAAATCAGATCATTTAGCAATGCTGAACCCATAACATACAATCTGCAGAACAGTGTTGGGAGCTGTTCCCTTTTTTTTTTTTTTTTAAGATTTTTTATTTATTTATTTATTTATTTATTTATTTATTTATTTGAGAGAGAGAGAATGAGAGATAGAGAGCATGAGAGGGAAGAGGGTCAGAGGGAGAAGCAGACTCCCCGCCGAGCAGGGAGCCCGATGTGGGATTCGATCCCGGGACTCTAGGATCATGACCTGAGCCGAAGGCAGTCATTTAACCAACTGAGACACCCAGGCGCCCGGGAGCTGTTCCCTTTTAAAAAGCAGGGACTTGTGTCTCCAGATCTCTAGTTATATGTATTCTCTATTGTCTGACACTCAATCCTATTTCATCATTTACATTACCTGCTTGACTCCTGTTGACATTTACATTTTTTACCCTGAGCTACTATATGTCTAGCACAGTGGTTCCCAAAGCATGGTCCCCAGACCAGTAGCATCAGCATCACTTGTGAATTTGTTAGAAATACAAATTCTCAGCCCTCTCCCAGATCTACTGACTCAGAAACTCTGGAGATAAGACCCACCGCTCTGTGTTTAGCAAATCCTTCAGGTGATTCTGATGCCCATTTAAGTTTGAGAATCACTAGTCTAGCACATTCTTCTTGCATATCCAAGCCTTAAGATGCTTATTTATTCTTGGCTTGCTTTCATTTCCAGAAACCTATGAAGGATCAATAATAGTAGGGACATTAGCAAAAACCTTTTTGTTCTTGTCAGTTGTAGCAATATTTCCATTGCACAAATTGAAACAAAGGGACAGAGAATAGTCTCCTGAGTAAAGCCACTACCCTCTATTGCTTAGGTTTTCTGTATTCCAGTTGAAGTTTTAATAGTTACGATGATCAAGTTTCATCCATGTCTATACATATTTCTAAATGGCAAAGTGTTTTTTTGACAGAAGGAAGCTAAGGGAGGAAGTAAGAGCCTGTTTCTGATACCATGGAATTCTAAACAGCAAAGTCTAAGACAAAAATGTTTTGTAGCACTTCCACATCACTTCACCTACTTCCTCATAGGCTAAGCACAGATCCAACAGCAGGGGATGACACAAGAATGTGGAGAGCACAAGGGTGGTTCACTGGGGAGACAACAATGCAACGGACTGCCACAGTATCTGACCCCATCTATGAGCAGCTGAACCAACATCAGCAGCCACATTTCTCTGGACTTTTTATTACGTTAGAAAATTTAAGCTCTATTTTTTAAGGGTCTTTCATTTGAGTTTTATTTGCAGCTTAACACATTCCTAACTGGTATGGACACTGCATCCACCACATACATGAAAAAAGATTTAAAAAATTGCATACAAAAAACATATAAAACATACTATCTCCAATTTATGGTTAGTAAAAGACTATGGAATTTCCTCTTTCTTTTCTTAAAATTATCAGTATCAAGTTTCAAAGGGCATTCTTAATCTCTTGCTTTGTGAAATATGGAAAACAAATGGGTGTATATTTCTCTTCACCTCACCTTGGCTCAAATTCCATTAATTTTGACCATATAAACACAAAGTCTTTATCTTTCAAAATGCAACAGTATAATCTTGGGAATCCATAAAGAAACTTACTCTCACAGATCTTAACTATTGCCCTTCTTTGGGTCTTGTCTAGCTCCTTTCTTGACAAGTTTTAATTACTACATGACTTTGTACTTCTGTGTACTATGTATATTTTCCATTTTATTTATGACACATTTACATCTCACTGGTCCATTTAACTATAGCATAAACTTGAGGAAAGAGTTTATGACTGTGAACCCTTTCTTGACTTATTTTCTAATACTTTTCTGAGTTTTCTTTGCTTAATTTTCATTTCTGTATAATGAAACTCTTCACTTTTTTTAGTTGCCTGGTTACTTTGTTTTGTTTTGCCTCAATTAGTTTGGCATTTCACCCCTGGAAAATATTAGATACTTATGACTTGATTCTTTTCTTTCCAAATAATTCATTCCTCACCAATTCTTGTCCTACCAAAACGAATTAGGATATAACCAAAGTCTTAGCTACAGGGATATGTGTTGCAATACTGTTTATAATAACCAAGTGTCTGGAAACAATTGGTTATCCAAAAATAGGAGAATGAATTAATCAATTATAATACCTCTCACAATGCAATATTTTGCAACTTTCACCTGGAATGCAATGATATATATCTGTATGTATAGCTAGTGGAAAAAGCAGGGTATAAGGCATTACATAGCGTCTGATCTTATTTCATGGTGGGTAATAAAGGAAAGCTGTATTACCCTTTTTGCATATTCTATTTTATCTATATAATCTAATTTATTGATATAGTGCCTTAAGCTCTTCCATCAAAATCTTGATCTATATGCCTGTGAAATAGAAAGATCCCATCTCAGCATGATGATGCATGAGATAGAAGCACGACTTTTAACTCTGAGAGCATTGAAGAAAAATGTAGGTATCTTTACTGAGATGTTTTCAGAGTATATGGAAGTATTAATGGAAAATTGCATCTTACAATATTCAGCAAACTTCCTTATCTTTTCACAGAGGAAAACTTTCTAAAAGTTGTTTTACCACTTGATCTCCCCCAAATCTCACACCACATAGCAGCTACTCCACTTCCTCTTTTCTTTCCCCTAAAGCCTTCCAAAACTTCTCTCCCTATCTCTGTGTTTTTCTTTTTTCCTAATGTCCCCTTCCCTTTCTAGCTACTTTTTCACTAAGTAAATCAATCTAAATACATTATTCTCTTTCTGTTTAGTCTACTTATATCTCCGCAAATTTTGATAGAGAAGCAGTCAAACAAAAGACCTCCCTTACCAATGTGGCAGAAAGGGGATAGGAGGACAAAGAATAAATTTCACTGGTTCAAACACACCGAGGGTTCTAGAGGGGAGGGGGGTGGGGGGATGGGTCAGCCCGGGGATGGGTATTAAGGAGGGCACGTACTGCGTGGAGCACCAGGTGTTACACGCAAACAATGAATCATGGAACACTACATCAAGAACTAATGATGTAATGTATGGTGATTAACATAACATAATAAAAAATATTCTGATTATAAAAAAATTTCACTGGTTCTTCAACATCTGTATTATACTTTACTAATGGTCCTTATATTACATTATACTTTGAGGTTAATACAATACTTTAATTTTAGTACCAATTACGACTTCTATAAACATCTCTTACTTTTGTAATCCATTAAAAAAAAAAAAGATAAATGCCAGCAGCAGAAATTCCCTGGCAGTTTCCATTATTCCCACTGCTCTATTAAGGGAAGCACCCATCATCTCTGCCCTTTGTTTCTTTGGTTTGGATCAGTTACTCTTGACAAAGCATGCTTGATCAATTTATTTTATTCCTCAAGCACCGGAGAGTTGTTTTAACTCTGAAAAGTTTTAACTCACCCATTGTCAAGGGTCACCAACCCGGAATGCCTGTAACATTTGTAGCCAGGGACTATGAGAATACCAAAACCACACAGACAATATCTAGCTCATTCACTTGCATCTCATGCAGTGCAAGTGGGCCAGCTCCAGAAAACATACCCAAAGGCACTTCATCACATACAAGGTGGGCACCACTTAGTGTAGGATCACGTCCAAAAACTGAAAACCAAAGCCAAAGCTAAAGCCAAAAGAATGCATAATGAATGGGAATAAAGAGCATTTAACAAAACAGCAATCACAAGCCTCATCTAGTTTCCCAAGACATTTTAGGAACTGCGATCAAAAACTCATTGTTTCCTAACATCTCTTTAATAATCCAGAGTTCCAAACAATCTGCAGAGAAACAAAACTGTCATACATGCATCCCAATGGCATCACCATATACCTAATGAGGAACAAAGTACAAAGTAAAAATAAAACTTAAATCACACCAAATCTCAACTTGCAAACACATATACCTCAGAGATAGTGTTTCATTTAAATCAACACCGACATATTCTACATTTGCTAGTTGGAGGTTTTTGCCTTAACTGAAATAGCCTATAGTTTCTTATTCTCTCAAGACACTTTTACTCCTTGTAAGTGGACAAGCCTCAAACAAATGTAGCTATAAACATCAACCTAGCAAATAATTGAAATCTATTTGAAATGGAAAGAATTTACAAGTACCAATGGTTTGCATAAAGCTCACAGAGAAACAGACCAAGAAGTAAAAGGGAACAGGACTTTATAGTCAGCTTGTCATTCCCAATTAGCACCAATTCCCTAAACTATTTCATTCATTCTGGCAAAGATAAGTGCTTTTAAATGGGAAACATGCCTTAAAGAAAGAACATGGCTTTCAGTAATCACCCTTGGAAAGAGGACCTTCATAATGGTGTAATTTTTGACACATTAAAGTCCTCATTACAATCATCTAGTAAAAAAAAGGATTTTAGCCTTTACTTTATTCTAAGTGTGGAAAAATTACAAAGAAATAATAAAGTTTGCCATTCACGGGTGCGCAATATCCAAGTGTCAATAAATATTATTAAAAATCTTTTAATGATTCTCCATTTCTTCTGCAATTTGACAGACCTACGGACTACGATTTTGAGTGCAGAGCTCAAGAGACCAGAAAAAGAACTTTCACAGCACAGAATATTTAACCCCATGGAACGAACAAAAATAAATAATTTCTTAGTAGGAACAAATGATTTCTTATCATATAGCATAAAATCTAAATTCACTCGTTCCCACGGCCTATGAGGAACTAGTTAATCTGTCATCTTCTGTCTCACACCATCAGCCATACTGACTCCACTCTGGACACAAGGATCTTCTTTCTGTTCCTTGAACCAGCCAAGGACAATCTCTCACAGTGCCTTAGCACTTAACTGCTCCCTCTTCCTAAAGGGGTCTGAGCTCAGAGCTATGTATGGTGGCTCCTTGGACTCCTCACCATTTGGCTTTCAGCTCACATGCCCCCTGCACAGAAAAGTCCTTCCTGGATTGCCTTATCTAAATTCAACACTCACTCATTACTTCCTTTCAGATAGCCTTTTATTATTATTACTTCACCATCAGTAGTGATTACTCTCCCTAATAATCCACTTATTTTTTTCTATTTACTGCTGAGATCCTTCCCTTTTTTTGGGGGGGGGTGGTGGGTAATGTAACCTCCATGAGAGAAAGAGACTTATATTTTCCAAGTCCAGTAAATACTTGCAGACTGCATAAGAGAAGGTAGAGAAATTTAAGACAAGGGCTGGTTAATCGGCTGACCCAGATAGAATCTACCCTATCCTGGAAGTAGGATAGCTGGATGAAGGAATGACTTTGACATAGATGCATAATAGAGAGCTTCCATTTCATCTCCATGTGGAGCACAGCAGGGAGGAGAGCCCTTTCTCTGCGCATTCAGCACTAAACATGGTTCTGACACAAATGGCTTTCTTCCTGAGCTTTGTTTGAAGACTTTGAATGAGGAAACTCTTAGGTGGGAAAGATCTGAAGAAGCAGATGTTCCTGAAACTGCCCTTTCTCTCTTGTCACCCTTTCTCTCCCTGGTTCTGCACACTTTTACTGTGATCCTTGGAAGCTCGGAAGTTCATGGTCACCATGCCAGCTGATCTTTAGGAGTGTAAACTGTTCCCTGGTTAATCCTTACTGAAGTGCAGAACATGTCTTTTCTTTTCCCTATACGTCAATCAAGCAACTTGTACTAAAAATCTCAGAGAAAGGAAAAGCAAGAGATAAAATAATTTGCCAACTTTATTTTAAATTGATTTGGCAGGCAAGCTTTAAATGTGCCTATCCAAGTTCCTTTCCCTTGTATATAATCCCATCTGAGGGAGAAAAAGTAGACATCATGGTCATAGCAGAATCTTCAAAGTTTTATCTTGCAATAAATTTAGATTGTTGTTAATTCTAGAATATTGATTCGAGGCCAGGCATTCAACAAGCATTTAAAGAGCACCAACTATATTCTTGAGTAAATGTAAACTGCTGTAGCTGTGTACGCACAATGTAATTTAAAGTTAAACAGTGCTTGCAGCTTGGGGAAACGCATAGATAATAAAGTTTTAGTTAAAGAGCACCAATTAACTGTGCACTAAACATGGCCCTAGACACTGCATAGTTGGCAAAACTGGGGGGGAGGATATAAGTGATTGTTAATATATTACTCATCATAATGAGTAGAAAAGAAACTATTACTGTCATCACAGATGCTAAAACATCACTTAAGAAAACTTCTACTCTTAGTTTTAAAAATATATATATTATTTGAGAAATAAGTTTCAACAGCTATTTTAACATGAAAAAAATGCTAAGGTTTTAATTTTTTATTACCTCTACATTTAAAAATAATTTCATTTTCTTGACAACTTTGGAAAGAAGGATTTTCATTTTGTTTTGTTTTTCTTATTAAGATGTCAAATCTAAGCCTCAAAGAGGTTAAGACACTTACCCAAGCATACACTACTATGAAGTCAAGAACAAGGACTCAAACCCATGTCTAACTCCAAAATACATGCTTTTTGCATTCATCAGGTTGCCTATATGGTCACAATACGAAAAAATTAAGTAATATTATACTCAATTGCACTTCTTCCCAGAGAGCTATGACATTTGAGGTCAGAATTAATCATCCAGCTGAACATATGTAAAATACCTGGGAGAAACTGAAATGTTATAAGTGTTAACTTGGCATGAGGTGTGATGTTAACCCTACTCAGGAGTGATCTAAAGGTGGGGCGCCTGGGTGGCTCAGTTGGTTAAGTATCTGCCTTCGGCTCACGTCATGATCCCAGGGTCCTGGGATTGAGCCCCGCATTGGGCTTCCTGCTCAGCGGGGAGCCTGCTTCTCCCTCTCCCTCTGCCTGCCACTCCCCTGCTTGTGCTCTCTCTCTTTCTCTGGGTCAAATAAATAAATAAAATCTTAAAAAAAAAAAGAGCGATCTAAAGGCAATAATCAGATTGTGTTGAGGGTGCACAGAATCAATGTTCAGTTGAACCAATCTAGCAGAATCACTAGTTGTTGGCCTTGCTCCAGGTTCTCCTCTTCTGCCTCAGTGCACATCTAGATTATCTTTCACTGTCTCCTTTGCAATTAGATGTGACTGTATAATTGAGATCTACCAATAGAAAGGGAGCAGAAGTGATATGGGCCATTCCCAGGCAAAACCCATAAAAATCTCTCAGATGCTCCTTTCCCTGCATAGTAGGCCAAAATGAAAGTGATTCTGGAAGATATGTGTTGAAGATGGCAGAGTTTCTCTCAGCCTGGGTCCTTTCCTCCTCCAAAACAGTATGAAAGAAAACCACCCACTGTTATTCACCTGCCTGCTATTGTTATTGAGGAATAAATGATTTCTTTGAGCTATTTTACAACAGTAGTTGGCCTACCTTAACAAATACAACTAGATTCCATCATACTTGTTGAACTATATGGAAGGCTAATATTTCCCCAAGCTTTGGGCTCAACGTTTCTTCCTCCTCCTCCTCAATACCTTTCTTTATCACCTTTGGCACTTCTATCCTATAGGTTTCTTGGTTTCTGCAAAGTTTTCCCTAACCTCAGAGAGGGTATTTCATAGCCCTCTAAAATTTCCTGTTTTGTGTTTCAGAAGCATGGAGCAAATTAACCTTATGAACCCTTACTTGAGCAGATGCCAGGAGAACTCCATCACACTAGGCCCCGAGAAAAGGCCTGACTTTGGCCCTGAATACATTTTTCTACCTTGTTTAGCTTTCCTAAGCAATCTTTGCTGAGAATTTTTCTGTATTTCAAGTGCGGATAATGCTTTATCTCTTGTGATGCTAACCTGAGATTTACCTTGGCACATAGTAGGCATTCAAATATTTATCAAATTTTATTTATCCTTCAGGTCTTCAAGAAGACTGAGATAAAGTTCCAGTGTTATAGCTTTGTACATCAAGACAACATTACACCAGGGGCCCCTGGATGGCTCAGTTGTTAAGCGTCTGCCTTCGGCTCAGGTCATGATCCCAGGGTCCTGGGATCGAACCCCACGTTGGGCTCTCTGCTCCGCGGGAAGCCTGCTTCTCCCTCTCCCACTCCCCCTGCTTGTGTTCCCTCTCTCGCTGTGTCTCTCTCTGTCAAATAAATAAATAAAATCTTTAAAAAAAAGACAAATTATACCCAAAGTAAAGCTAGCAAACAAAATCTCGAAAATTTACACAATGGGCAAAGAAGTATACTGCCTCACTGAACTATGGTCCGAAGTCAATGTGATTTTCTTAATCAAACTGAAAAATCACAGGTAAAATTCACAGGGTCATTGAGATGTCCTCCACCTTTTATTAAGATGAGGTAGGCCCAGACACTTGGCCATTTTTTGGCATTGGTGGAGAATGTAAACTGTATATCATGAATTTGCCCAAAATGGTTAATCTGGAAGCAGTGAGAGCACCTTACCTTGTGTCTGTTCCTTATTAAGAAAAATCAAACAAAATACTCCTTCTTGGCCCCTCCCAATTCCAAGTGAATGAAGGACAGAACGAGACAGTAAAAACATCATCTAAAATTATAGCACATATATAACATTAGGCATTAGCATGCATTTTCATTGTTTTAACCCCTACATTATTAACATTAATGTTTGTGTTTGTAGATTTCCCTATAGAATAGTGTTGTATCATTGTTTTATTTATATAGTTTTGTGTGCTATCACTCTTCTTGAATTTAGTTATTTGTTTGAAACCAAAGAGCCCTCTCAACTGAAAGCAATTGCAAATATACAGCCAGTTCTCATGCTTCTATTGCTGCATGGGCACGCGAAGCTGGACCTCGGAATTAACTTTTACAACACATTCCTTTTCCTTCCAGATGCCACAGTCCTTCTGAATATATTCAGCATATAAAGATTCTAATCATCAGCACTGTTTCCTATTCAGGGATTTAAAACATCTACAAGCTGAAGTTGTATCCATAGAGAATGGTCCCCATTCTATTTCCATTTTTCAAAGTTTATTCTTCCTCAAAAGAGAGAACCAATTTGCCTCGGTATATCACCACTTGGCCAAATAAACCCAAAACTGTCCAATCAACATAACCTCTCAAGCAAACAAACTAGGAATGGGACTCATGAAAGAAATATGGTTGGCATTTACATCTATCACTAGAGTTCTCAGAAGCTGTTCACTAAATCTATTCACTCAGCAGCATTCTTAGATGCTAAAATTTTTGTATTGAGATGCACAATGTGACAATCAAATAACAGGTCAACACAGTAAGCTTTTACAACGCAATAGCTTTTCAGCAAGACATGTTTCTCTCTGTACAGGGACTTGCCTCAGTGTGGGAACAAGTGGGATGGAATGGTCTCGTATTTCAGATCAGAGAGCAAAAGGGTGCAATACATGCCGGACTCCCCTCACATAATACTCCCACCAAATAAAGCCATCTGGATGCCATACTATATATCAGTGCTGTGTGACAGAATATAATGGGAGCCACAAATGTAAGTCACACATGTAATGTTACATTTTCTGGTAGCCACATTAAAAATTAAAAAAGAAACAGGTGAAGTGAATTTTAATAATATATTTGATTTAACCCAGTATATCTCAACTACAATAATTTCAACATGCAATCAATATTTTAAAATTTGTTAGTAAGTTATTTTGCATTCTTTTTATTCATATTAAGTCTTTAAAACCTACTGTGTATTTTATACTCACAGTGCATCTCAACTTGGACTAGCTATACTCTAAATGCAAAATAGCCGCATGTGGCTACCATACTGGACAACCAACTTTATGTTTGGGAACAACATCATGTGCTACTTTCCTGGAATGATCCCCATTACCACTTAATCCTCTACTAGCTAGGCCTATTCACACTCAGAGCTCAGAATTATTTATTCAACACATATTTATTAAGTAAACACAATATTCCAGGCAGTGTTCTAGGGTCAAAGGATAAGGAATGGACAAGGCAATATCTCCCTTTCAAAGCATGGAAGTACAAACATTTACCCAGAGAGGCCTGGCCTGATTCCTTGAGAGGACCTGTCCCTCTGTCATATGCTTTTATTGTGCACACTCTTCCTTCACAGGATGTTTCCCAATTTAAATCATTTGCCAAATATCTACCTTAATAGACTGTAAAGATCCACGAGAGCAAACATAACATCTCATTCACTGCTGCATCCCAAAGCCAACCCAGCACACTCTGCATCTGGCACAGAGTAGATGTGCAGAAATACTTGTTGAACATAAAGCAGAAAGGAGGGAAGAAGAAAGGAAGGAAGTAAGGGAGGGAGGGAGGAAAGAAAGAAAGGAAGAGAGAGCGGTAGAGAGATATAAACTGGTAGAAGGTGAGGCAACTCTATCAATGATGCTCATTAGCTAAATGGCATAGCTAGGTGCCATAATTTACCATTCTCTACCTTATTTATATTCACCCCTTTCTGAATCTTCCCAAGCTCCACAGAATCGGTACTTTATACCTTGTATTTCATCTGCTGTTTTCCTGGATTTACCTCAACAATGCTTCAGTCCTGGTTGTGTCCTAAAGATATGTATGAAGGGGCTATATATTTTATAGTCACTCCAGTAAATTTTAAAAACTTTTTTATCTAGTTTATATTGTATAATATGCATTCAAAAGAAGCTGGCTCACTTTCACCACTGTCATCTTGCCAAGGATCAACAGAATGGTTATAAGCAGCTCACACCTAGCTCTAATGACAGAGATACGCTGATATTTCCTTCCAGTGGCCTATTCACTCTTTACTGACTTAATCACCAGAATTCCTTTTTTAGGCCAATGATTTTTTCATTATTGTTTTTTTAGTTTTTGCTAGAACATATCATCTATGCATATCATGCACTTTCAAATTTATGTTTCAATCAAAAACTTCAAAATGTTTTATGACGTATATTGGGTTTTTTCATCTCTGTCCTCTAAATCCGTATTTTACTCATTGTCTAATTTATGTCAGCAATCTACAGATTCAGCTAAGTTGGTCGATGCTGAAACTTTGCAGCCCTCCATCCCCAACCTTTCTCTAGGAAGTTCAGGGGTCTTCAAAGTGCGGTCCAGGTACCAGCAGCACAGACATCACCTGGGAACTTGTTAGAAATACATATCTTCAGGCACCTCCCAGACATACCAAATCAGAGAATCTGGGGATGGGGCCCAGCAATCTGTTGTTTTATGGAGCCCTGCAGGGGAGTCTGGTGTACACTCTGATGCAGAGTTTAAAAAGCACTGCTCTCAGCCAACCTCTCGCCTTGTGCTAGGGTGCAACATTATCAGAAACAGAAGTGAGCTAACTCACTGGACACTATGTTTTGGAAATGAAATAGGGTATCATGATAAAGAAACGTATTTAGAGAGCATATTTAAATCTTGGAATGATAAAAAATAAAACTATAAACTAAAATGAAATTTACAAAGAATGGCACAAGCATTAAAAAAACAAAAACAAAAAAGACCCAAACTCTTAAATTGAAAATCCATCAAATTTCATTGTAAAGGGGAAAAGAAGTCACTGGGGCTATTTTAAAATCTACAACATTTCTGAAATCAGATTCCAAGTTGTCTTTCAGTTTTTGTTTATAGTATTTTTAGATCTCCCTCCGCATGCTATGTTTTCTTTTAGACATACTGCCAACTTTTTGTATCTGTCATCTGGTTTTGAAAATGAGGTTTCTCATCACTTTTTAAGCATTTCACCATTTCAATTGTCACACTAATGCTTGGTACATCTGGAAGTTCCTATGATAGGATGGATTTAGAATCTACATTTAAAAGCGTGTCAAATAATTACCAATATTTAATTTCATGTTCCTTCAGAGAAAAAAAAAACCCATTAGAGGTTCTACAGCTCTTCTTCCGTGCCATCTCCTAAATTAAACTTCATATTAAAAAGACTAGATTCTAGGATTTCTCAGGCTTCACATTTTCAAATTTAAATTCAAAAAAGCAGAAAGAACTGATATGGAATGAGGTGATTTATCCCAGGGGTTTGTTCTTTTCAACTATAAGATAAACCGAGAATCACAAGGGGGAGAGGAGGGGAAGAATCACATGAGTCGGGCTGGCATCCTCATGTTATTTTTGTATGTGATTACATACTGCTTTGGGGTTTCTATTTCAAGCACTAGTCATTTATTTTTTCCTCCAATACAAATGTATTCTTGATGACTAGGATATTGTTCTAATTATTTTTAATAAAAATCATTTGGCACCCTTGAACTTTTATAGTGTTCTCCAAAAGGTTCAAAATATTAAACAAAAGTATCCTTCCATCCCCAAACCGCAATATGACTTCAGAAAGTTAATTAATGTCATGTCTGGAAGGATTAGGCTGTGAAAGCTGTTTGAGATGGTAGCAAAGAGCATAAACTTGAGAGTCAAACTGCATAGGTATGGATTCAGCTCTGTCACTTACTCACTAGATGACCTTGAGCAATTCCTTAAACTCTATATTTAAATTTTATCATCTATAGCAAGTGTGTGGAAATTTATCTAGCTCTTGGATTGTTGTTAACAAGGATCAAATAAATCAGCTCATGTAAAAGGTCTATCATGACGCCTGATACATGGTTTCAAATACTTAGGGATATGATTTTAATAATTGGTTGATCTCTGAAATGATGCCTTGATAAGAAGTTCTTTCAGTTAGGGACAAGTATATTAATACTTGCTGTCCTGGCGTTAGCTGATTTTCCATAAACTTGTCATAATGAATGATGGATAGGTGGCTGGACAAATTAGTGGGTGGGTCCAAGAAGATTAGAGTAGGGAGCTTTCTTGAGAAGTTGAGGATAAGAAGTACCAGCAATCATCCATTCTTATCTACAGGTACCCCCCACCTGCTCCTCTCTTGCCTACCCCACATCTCCAACAACAACAAAAAAAAACTCTCTCCATCATATAGACACGAGTAAGCAGAAAGGTCCCCACTGCTCAGGAATCTGTGGGTAACATGCAATTCTCTCCTGACTACTTTCTCCACCTAAAAGACAAAGGGTGCCTGGTTACACCACAAGGAATGCTTGCCTTTGCTTGTTTGAAAACATCCCAGAGTTTTAGGCCATGATATGTATCAGTTTAACTTAGTCATTATACCTTTTATTTTTCTTCTGAAATACATATTTAGATATATGTATTTAATATCATAACATGAAAACATAATAAAATATAACACACTATAAAGAAATATATAAAGGAATACAGATAGCCCACAATTGACAATGGTTCAACTTATGATTTTTTGACTTTCATATTCGGTAAAAACTGTACTTCGAATTTCGATTTTTTTTCCTGGGCTAGTGATGTGCGGGTCTGATACTCTTCTGATGTTGGACAGTGGCAGGAAGCAGAAGCTCCCAGTCAGCCATGCGATCCTCAGGATAAACAACCTATACACTTACAACCATTCACATTTTACTTTCAGTATAGTATTCAATAAAAATACATGAGATATTCAATACTTAGTTATAAAATAGGTTTTGTGCTGGATGACTGTGCCCAACTGTAGGATAATGTAGGTGTTCTGAGTACATTTAAGTGGACTAGGCTAAACTGTAATGTTCGATAGGTTAGGGTAATTAAATGCATTTATATGTTATATATAATATATAAAAGTATATATAAATATATATTCCTTCATATAGTATATATTTATATACATACATATAAAGTCCATAAAAGCAGCGAACGTTCATTGTAGAAAATACTGTGCATGAATATATGGATGTTTCCAGCCATTCCCTATAAAGCAGTACACCCATGCAAAATTTTGGTAACCCATAAATAAATAAATGTATATTTATTACAGTTTACAGAGGTAGCAATAACAACAATCCTTTCTTTTTCTCTTGAGTCCTAAACTAATTAAGAAGCAGTTAAGAGCTGCAGAGTATTAAATGGCAAAGCCTATGTCCCTACTCCCTTCTAGACGTAGAAAAGAAGAAACGTCCACATCCCAGAGGGAAAAGGCATCTAGTTCCAGGAACCAGATCTACCCCTTCCCAACCCCTTGGTGACTTGTCCTTAGGGGAGGAAGACTAACTCATCTAATTGGTGAAAATGGGAAAAGGAAGTGAACAAAGGGCACTCTCTCTCCAGTCATGCCAGGGGAGGCCTCGCGTTGTTTGGGTCTACCTGTGATGGAGGGCCTGGGTTTCACTGGGGGAGGGGAAATTCAACAGGTGACAAAGAGTATTATGAAGGTGATATTCTGAGCCCCATTATCTGGCTCTTTCACTGCTGGTTTCCACCTCAGTTTGAGAGAAGAGAATGGGGTTATTCTTTGGTCCTTTATATATGCCCTTTGTGAGATCCAAATTACTATTCTACAAGATGCCTGTCTCTTAATAATGTTGAGAATGTTTTCCCTTGTCATTAAATATTCTTTCCTCCATAACATCATCTTTAATTTCTGTTCAGCATTTTTATTGTATGATGCTTTATACCTTATTGAGCCTCTTATATAAGATAATTGGGATTTTATTTTATTTTTTATTATTTTTTAAGATTTATTTATTTATTTTGAGAGAGTGCGAATGAGAGAGAGAGAGAGAGAGAGAGAGTACATGAGAGGGGGGAGGGTTAGAAGGAGAAGCAGGCTCCTCGCTGAACAGGGAGCCCGATGCGGGACTCGATCCCGGGACTCCAGGATCATGACCTGAGCTGAAGGCAGTCGCTTAACCAACTGAGCCACCCAGGGGCCCAATAATTGGGATTTTAAAAAATTAAGTTGCTGTAATTAAATTTGCAAATAATATAAACATACTGTATTCTTTCTATACCATTCTCTTCATTTACTGAGGATGAATTGTTAAAAGAACACTGGCTGGGTCAACATATGTGAACATTTGAAATATTTTTTTAAAGTACTGTGCAAAGTTGTCATTTAGAAAGTTTGGGTCATCTTGTGCTTCCCTTACAAGTAAACGAGAGTGTCTGTTTCCTTGAACACTTACTAGAGTTAAGGAATGGAATTAAAACAATATGTCATATTTCACTTCTTGAGATTTTACATACTTTAGGTAGTGGAAAAAAAGGCAGGCTGCATCCTTTGTTTGGAAGGCACTGTTTGACTACAGTTTGCCCAAGTGTGAAATGCCATATTTCCTTAGATCAAGTTACCTAATCTCTTGACATTAACAAATATTAGCATTTTAAAACCTGTTTTGAAATTAAGACAAAAGCAAACATCATTGCTAATGTACATCTGAGGGAGGAAGGAGAAAGAAACCATGGAAACCAGCAGAGGAATTAAAATGGCAAGGAAGAATTAGGCATCAGAATAGAACCAGCAATAGGCCAGATGAGGATTTTAATTGGAACCAATTTGACAAGAATTACAAGGTGTTCCTTTGCATTTTTCTTCTTCTTTTTTTCTTTTTTCCTTTTGGTCATGCTTTTAGGAACCTTGATAAATCTCACCTCCACTATACTTTCGCTTCTCATAAAACTCCTTAACATACCACAGGCAGTTACTACACACACACACAGCTCAGTTTTTAGGCCACAGGATGGCACTCTGGGTGCATACAAATGATGAAGTACCACTCTTCCCCCGGAAGAGGTTCTCTGTCCCTTGAGAGGTTCTGATAGACACTATTCCTTAGCCCTAACTCAAAGTCCAGCACCTATCCATGGGAGGAATTTCTAGTGACTAAGCTTTCTCCATTCTAAAAGCCCAGGGCTTCTCCTGGTTGTTTGTCTCCACATGTCAAATGCCGGCAAGGGGCTTCCTAGAACAACTAACCTCTTAGGCTTCTCACTTCCTTGAAGGTTACACCTATGGAGGGTGAGAATTTTCTTCACGGAAAGCAGAAATATCCCTGACATGAACACATCAGGAATGTAACCACTTCACTGCTTATGGATCACATAGTAAAAATGCATTTCCATATGGTTGATAGTTCTAAGCACCAAAAATAGCAGTGTTGTTTTTCTTTAAATATAATTAATGTTCTGTTGTGTGGGAGTGAGGTTAACATGTGATAAATGCAGTTGTAGGTAAATCATACAGAACATTTTTTTCCATATTTGGACAATTGAAGTTGTCCTTGTTATTATAGGTATCATCATGATTACTGTTTATCATTAAAATGTGATGTAAAAAGAAAAGCATTCTTAAGCTTTAATGTTAAGACTTCTGATATAATCATCAGAACATTAAAAGACATAAAAGATGAAATAAGTCCTTGGCAGACAAAGTGCACTTAACTGTATCTTTAGTAAACTATAAATAATAGTAAGAAGATTTATATTAAAACCACAATAATGATTTCCACTGATGGAAAGAAAGAGGAAGGAGTTGCCAGGCAAGTCATGGGGGATGGGGAGTGGATGATAAAGAAACAGTGTGGGTGCAAAGTGAATTCCTGTCAAGGAATTATAAGAAAATAATTCAAAATTTAAAATAGGACAAAATGATAGGAAGACTTGAATGTCAAGCTAAGGTTTCTTTAAGACATGCCTCAGACACAGAATGAAGGCCTTGGGCAGAGAGGTTGTGTGATGAGGACACTGTTTTAAGATCAATCAGGTATCAGTGTGGAAAAAATTGGGTTTTTTCACTTCCAAAAAGAGGTGAAAGCAGAGAACCTGAAGGCATGGAAGTGTGTTAGAAGGATCCTGCAGGTGACTAATGTAACAAGGGCTCAGGCCAAAGTGGGGGCAAAGGAAATGGAGAAAAATCTGTAGGTTAGAGAGATACTGGGAGAAATATGGACTGTCCAGACTAGGTGACTAAGTGACACTGGTAATGAAGCCTTCAAAATCACAACTTCAGATAGTCCAGCATCTTGAATGAACACAACCTCCAGTCCTCTCGGCGCACTACAATAATTCTCTGAGCGGATCTCCAAGGACCCATTTTTCTTCTTCTGTAGTCCCCTCCAGGCTTCATTCCTTTTCCTGCTCCACCAGAATAATATCCTCAGAAATAGCCTCAGTTCCCTTGCCCTTCAATTTAATTGGCAAAACCCTGGGTAAACACAATCAGCCAACAGGTGTCTCCCACCCCTACTGCATCCATGCACATTAACAATGATGGGTCTTACCCAGTAAGACAGAAAGATGTAGAGATAAATCCAAGAGACATGGCCTTCAAATTTCCAGAAATTTTACTACGTTTCTTTGCTATCTTCCATCTCTACCCTCAGCAAATATGGTAAGCATTTTCACACATTCTCCTTACTTTTATCTGATCATCTGGCCTCATTCCTTTTAAGAATCTCTAGAAACTATGAGATGGGAACTTCATTTCAAATCTAGATACTAACTGGGTCTGCACCCATTTTTTTCCTGCTCTTTTATTACAATGAGAAAAATCTTCTTCCTTCCATTAAGTGACAAAACTTTTACATGTGCACAGGATCTGTGTCCTATTACTCCTGAAAGGTTTCTCTTTTGCACTTTTGGTCTCACATTCTATAACTGATAGTTCTCACTCACACATGAACATAATCAAGAATATCATTCATTTAATTATCAAAGGTTTGATGAGTATCTGCTATGTATCAGGTGTTCTATAAGTCAGGGATAGATAAATTAAAAAGAAAAAAACAGACCAAAAAAAAAAATACCATGGAGTTCTAGTCTCTGCTAGTGCTAATTCCAGTCTCATCTCAAAACAAACAAAACAAAAAATAAAAATAAAACAATCCAATTCCATTACCACACAGTCTTCTTCAGCTACCAATCATTACTCTGTTCTACTTCTAGAAAAACTCCTTCAGATTGTGGTGTACATATAATATCCCCACTTTGGCATCTTGCAATCATTTTCAAACCCCCCAATCTTGCTCCTATTCCCATCACTCCACTAAATCTCTTTCAGCTCAGGTGTCAAAAAATATCTATGTTGCCAAATCCAACCACTGCTCTTCAGTCCCCAACTCATTCGACCCTTGGCAGTATTTAACTGTGTTGTCAGTCCTTTCTCCTTGAAGCACAATTCCCTTGACTTCTATTGTATCGTACTCTTGGCTGAGATTCTTCCAGTTCCTTTACTATGCCATTGCATGTAATTCTGTCTGTGTGCAATGCTCATCCTTTCTCTTAGTCAGCCTATATGCTTCCTACTCTTCAGGAATGAGCTTACATATCACTTCTTCCAAGAAGTCTTTTCTATCTACTTGTTTTAATCTGAACTCCAATTTTTATTTCATGACACCCTATTTGCATCCAGAATCTTTGTCACAAATTTGTATAATATGTGCAAATTTGTTTAATGTTTGTGAGGAATAAGACTTTTGAATTTTTTTAACAATTATATACCAACCTTATATTACTAATCTGTCCAGTAATGACATTGTATATAATTATATACCTAGTGCCTGATATATAGTAAACAGCAGCTAAATAAATGAACTAGGTATTTTGCTCCCTTTTTATTGGACCATGTTTGAGACTGAATGAGACAGAGTCAAAAGTAACTCCTTGTCTTTTGGAGTAAGTGAGTGAGAAGGAAAATTTCAATGAAGTTCATAGTACAGGAAAATTTGGAAGAGGACTTGCTATAGGAGGAAATACTGTGAGCCATTTGAGGGACATGTTTGATTTGAGCTATCATGGAAACATCTAAAGGAAAGACATAGCACACTGACAGAGACATGTGGCTTCTTCTTGATATCCACTCTACCCCTTTTCCATGGTGTAGAAGCCATAGTACTTAGTGGTTTGGCCTCCCCTCAAGCAGTAAGCTACTTACGTTACTCTCATTCCCTCTTGTCAGAGATTTGATTGTGAGCCCAGGTCTAAGCTAATTGGTACAATACACTCAGTGGCAACAGGGAATGGCTCAGGAATGAACATGAGGCCCAACCCAATGCAAGAAGTCACAAAGAGAAGGTTTCCTAAGAAATATGGGAAAAGTGTTCTTGTTCAAAGAGCAGTAAGAAGAGATGTGCCCTCTTTCCTGTTGAACATGATGGAGGAAGCACATAGCCTTAATTGCTACCGTTGATCATTCTCTGCACAGCCAAAGGAAAGTCATGCTTGGAAAAATGGCAACGTATGAATAACAAACCCAGAAGATAGTAAGAACCTGGGTTCCTATTACATCATGAATGGCTGGGTCAATAAACCCTGAAGCCTCTTAGTTCTGCTATTTCTTGGTATGACCCAATAAACCTATTAATAAATTATATACATAATTTTTTCTCTCCTTTTGGGTGAAGACTTCTTACCTGATACGCATAAGGCAAGGGCTTTGGAAATTGAGTGGGAGTAAAACTAAGAAAACGGACAAGTTCACTGTAAGAATAATATCATTAAAAATATAGGAAGAATGAAGCAACAAATGACCTAGCATTATAAAGAAATGGTTAATAATTAGAAAGAATAGTATAAATAGGGACAAGTAAGGCAAAAAACAAAAGCCATCTACCAGTCACTTAGTTATCTATCCTGTTCCTCAGAGGAGTGATGTTGGTCATATTATTCAATCGTATCAGAACAATAGTATGTAAGAGAAGCTCCAGTGCCAGAAAATAAGAGTCTGTGAAAATGTATTTTTAGAGAGAAAGCTCAATAAAATTCTAATAAGGAATACCATGAATAAGTTCATTAATTTACCCATGAATAAATATGATGTAACTTTATATGTAGTTCTCAACTGTTTCACCATTTATTGAGAGATATCTTTATTATAGGCACTTCCTAATCCTGGATCTAGGCAACATGCCTGCCCTCAAATTATAGACTCCTAGTAGGGGAGACAGACTAATAAAAGGTATACCACGGTCTGGTTAATCCTGAGACAAATGTAGGTTCAGGTACTGGCACTACGGCACCTATCCTACACAATGTTAGAGGAGTGGGGCCACGTGAAAAGAGTCTTGGGGAAATAATGCCTGAACTGGATGTCTAAGGAAGAACAGGCAAAGAAGAAAGCAAGTTCTTGGCAGAAGGAACAAACACAGAGAAATGAGAGATGCGTGATATAGCTCTAGAGTATGAAGTGTGACTCTTGTATCCTGACCCAGATTCTACCTCTGGTTGAAATTGGTGCTCTTACATACTGCCCCTCAGTCTACAAGAGGCCAATCAGCCCAGTCCAAATTGGAAAAGAAATGAAAAGTGTCTATTACTTATGGTGTTCTACATTATCAATTATGGTTAGATAAATGAACATGACAAGACATGTTTCAAGGACACCTTGAAGATACCAGATCTTTTCATTTTCATTGTGAAAGGCAATGACTTAGATACCAGTTCCTGTGGGATTTATTTTATCTGCTTATAGGAAAACTTATAGACTCAGGCACATAAGGCCATTGCTCTGTTTCTGAACCAAGTATCCAAGTACTGCTGTCTAATTACATTTTATATACCTCAATACAATGCACACGGGGCCCCCAGAAACGTTTCTCTCAGAATATCTAATCATAAGCAAATAGCAGCCTCTTCTTTTCTAAAATAGAAACTGAAGCAACTTTCATCTGTGATCAAGAACATCTTTTCATGATCAGTGGAGTGAGAATCCAAACAACTTGAATTTTTTCTTCTTCACAGGCTTCTGATACCTTGATTAAGACAATCTGTTAAATTCCAATTCTTACTATTTCAGTTGCTCTCTTTCTTGGGCCTAGGCAATCAGAAGGAGGCAAGGCCAGTTTGCCTAGTCATTCCATGAAAGTAAATGTCCACTTTAAAAAGGTAGCTGCTCTATGCAAGTAAACAGGCAGAACCGGGGTGCCTGGGTGACTTAGCTGGTTGAGCATCTGTCTTTGGCTCAAGTCATGATCCCAGGGTCCTGAGACTGAGCTCTGCGTGGGGCTCCCTGCTCAGTGGGGAGTCTGCTTCTCCCTCTTCCACTCTCCCTGCTTGTGCTCTCTCTCTGTCTCTCTGTCAAATAAATAAATAAAATCTTTAAAAAACAAACAAGGGGCGCCTGGGTGGCTCAGTCGTTAAGCGTCTGCCTTCGGCTCAGGTCATGATCCCAGGGTCCTGGGATCGAGCCCCGCATTGGGCTCCCTGTTCCGCAGGAAGCCTGCTTCTCCCTCTACCATTCCCCCTGCTTATGTTCCCTCTCTCGCTGTGTCTCTCTCTGTCAAATAAATAAATAAAATCTTTGAAAAAATAAAAAAATAAAAAAATAAAAAACAAACAAAACAAAACAAAACAAAACATAGGCAGAACCTAACCATCCCTGGTACAGGAAAAAAAATTCCTTTGCAAATCTCAGAGGTGAATAATTCACAACCTCCCTCTATAGCTAATTCTTCTTTTTAGAATATTCTAACTTTGCAGAAACTCTCCCTCAGGTCTATTCCAAGCTTATCTTCAGAGACAATAAGTTCTTTCAGTATCAGGGAGACTAAAGGAAATATTCTATATATGGTGAGATTTGAGGTATGATAACTAAGAGCTTGGCCCCAAAATATCTCTCCTATTCTCATAGGACCTAACTTCTATTGATTGTATGATCTACCATTACTTTGCAAATGACTAATAAAAAATGTAAAAAAAAAAAAACAAAGCTATAGACTAGTGCTTTATCACTTTTTTTTTTTTTTTAATTTATTGGAAGACCTGAGGGTGCCTGGTGCCAGTCATTTAAGCATCCAACTCTTGGTTTTGGCTTAGGTTGTGACTCAGTGTCATGAGATCCAGCCCCACATTTGGCTACACGCTCAGTGCAGGGTTTGCTTGAGACTCTCTCTTCCTCTCCCTCTGTCCCTCCTGCTCATGCTCTCTTTCTATCTAAAATAAATAAATAAATCTTAAGAAAAAAGAAAGAGCTCCTAATACTTATTTAGACACAGATTTTTATTGTATTATTATTTTGTGGCAAATATTAAAAAATTTCTAACACTGCTTCATATATGGAATCCCACTCTTTAGAATTAGTATTTTGATGAAGAATCATAAATATCTGTGCTTTTCCACAAATGGAACCTCCCTATGCTGGAGGGTTGATGATTTGGCATCTCCGAAAACAGAGTTCTACTGTGGTCTTGGTGATTTTCTTCTCAGCTGTTGACATCCATTCTCTAAGTTTTATTGTTGATGCTTTTCTTGATCTTAGGAGAAGGTTTAAATGGGAGATTATTAGGCAACAACTAAGATAAATGTTCCCTTTTTAAATGTTCCCTAAATGAAATGTCAAGTTGCTGCATTTAAATGCAGATGGCAATTAAATTCAACATATATTACTGATAATGCACATGACTTGAACAAGTTTTTTTTTCATACTTTATGATTTTATTTAAATTCCCATTAGTCAACATACAGTGTAATATTAGTTTCAGGTGTATAAGACTTGATCAAAGTTTTTACCATGTGTATGCTATGACAATTCCATTACAATGGTCTTCGGTGAAGTGATTAAATGTTGCCATCAATTGTTTCAGGGATGTTAAAATGTAAAAAATATAAATTTCTTAAAACTGATGAAATATGGATCTCCCAATGGAAGTCACTTATTCATTTGTCTATTTACTCAATCAGTCATTAAAAATTATATTTATTGAGTATCTACCATGTGACAGGCACATGGATAAGAGTCATAAAATGATCAAGTAGATGGATGGGTTTCTCCAATCACAGACTTAGAAACTCATGGATCTAAAATTATATACTGTTAGAGTTTATGGCCTAATCATAAATAGGAGTTTCTAGTTTCTCACAAGGTATTTCTTGATCAAGAGAAGTCCTAGGAATTGCAAGAGAAAATTTGCTATTCTGCCAAGATACCATCTACCCTTAGCAGAAGAAATGGTAACCAGAGAGGTTTCTGGAAATAAACAGATATATTAATCTAAGATAATGTTCACTTAGAGCAAAGAAAAATCAGAGCAGACCAAACTAAGTGAACCAAGGCATTTCTATTTTCAGATTGAGAAAAAGAGTATACAAGTAGAGGCAGGCTGGATGAGAGAGACACATTGCTAATACCAGCCAGCTGGTGATGTGGAAAGGAACTGGAGGCATCCTAACTTCCATATGGATGTTCCTTTAGCTTCTGTTAGCTTCCCAAATTCTAGAACTTTCTTGCCTATATCTAAGATATGGACCACTCAATCCCTATGTTATGCACATTCCTGCATTTGGTACTCCTGCCTACTTCCTGCCATATTACACTATCATCACAGAATCATCAAACGGACCTCTTCAAAGGATCGTCAAAGAATTCTAGAATTCTAAAATTTAATCCAAGCTTCAGATTGTTTTAGAAATAGGGAAACCGGGGCCCAGAGACAGAATGCAAATTGCCTAAGAACAGTCAGCTTTCTTCCTGTCATATATTCTTCTCTGACAATGGAATCATTTGATTATTACAACTCCAGTGTCTTTCGGCCACTGATTCAATGACATCTCTGTCTCAGATACTCCTAGACAGCAACTTTTTATTGTTTATTCTAGAGATGACACTTGTATACACTCACACATGCAGAGACATATATATCACTCTTGAATGTCAAACGCTATCTTGGAATTAGATGTATGAAAGATAAAATGATGATTGTCTTCCCCTTAAAGACTCTATGCTGCAGACAGAAAGGAGAGCATGCCAAAAGTCCATGTAATAATTTAGATGTGGATAAGGTAACACGTGATACTTCCTCTGCTGAAGAAATTCAGAAATGATCTCAGGGAAGAGGAGATGCCTGAATAGAAATAACTGGGAGTTTATGGTATAAGAGGGAGAAAGGCTGGTGGAACAAACATCTGTGGATCTTGCCTAGTTTGTGGTCTTTCCTCCTGCCTCTAATAACAGCAACTTCAATTTCCTGAGAGATCTCACCATTCCCTCACTCTTGTTCCATGAGATTCACCCCACCCTTGATTCAGAGCCACACATACGACCCTGGGCTCACCCATCAGAACATCCCACTGACCTGACCACAGAATTGGTTTAGTAATGGATGAAGACTTTAGTCAGATTAATGAGACTTGAATCTGGGACTTTTACTAAAATAGACGTGGAAAAAAGCAGTCTTTTTTTCTGGTGTTACCAATAGAATAGATTATAATTTGGAGCAGATGGCAGCCATCTTGTAACCATGAGGGAGAGCCCGAGAATGGAGCAATCACAAAGGAAAGCAGAACTGACAGATGGAGAGTGAGATCAATACCTGATAAAAATCATTAGAGTATCTGGATACAGCTGTGTCTGAAATTGTACTAAATCTACCTCAAACTTTTCAGTTGTGTGAGTCAAAAGCTTTCCTTTTTTACTAAAGCCAGATTCAATTATATTCTGTTTCCTGCATATAAAGGACTACTCATAGTGGGTGTGTGTAGGCAGTGCTTGTGAGAGAAGATCGATTTTTGGGGAGCCAGAGGGTGCTGTTATGGGCTGAATTATTTCCCTCAAAATTCGTATGTTGAAGTCTTAGCCCCCAGTACTTCAGAATGTGACTATATTTGGAGATAAGATGAGGTGATTAAAGTTAAATGAGGTCATTGGAGTGGGCCCTAATCCAACATGACCGGTGTCTTCATAAGAAGAGCTGATGAGGACACAGATATGTACACAGAGAAGAGCATAAAACGACAGGGAGACAATGACATCTGTAGGCCAAGGACAGAGGCCCTTAGAAGAAATCAACCCTACTGACACCTTGATCTTAGACTTCTAGCCTCCAAAACTGTGAGGAAATACATTTCTGGTCAATCCCCCAGAGTGTGGTACTTTGTTAAGGCGGTGCTAGCAAACTAAAAGAGGCAGGTTCCCAGGAAGAATGACTGTCATGGATAAAGGATCAGGCCATGCAGAAGTGGTCAAAGATGAAGGTAGAGGGGATAGTGTAAAGTATGTTCAAATGGATGCAAAAAATGGACATGGCATATGTCACCTTCATCACGATTTGGTTCTGTCTCATTCTGTCTTCTTTTACACATATCTTTGTCCATGAGGGAGGACAAGCCACACTGCGCGGTGTTTAGACACTGTGACTCAAGTCTTCAAATACTTATTTGTTTTTTGAAATGTATCAGGGACTCAATACTGCTAAATATAATCAATCCTTCCTGCTAAGTTTAGGGAATAAGCTTCTTTCACAAGAGCCCTGCAATTGTGATGTGCAGTCTGATAGAAATCTGGCATTTTCAAGTTGGTCTCTTCAAGTAGCCTGGCTTCTAAGAATTGGGTTATTGTTGATTTTTGCTTCAAAATGGTATGTGGCTCTATTTTGTCTGTGCACAACAGAGCACTGATGAAACAAAGTATAGTCTGGCCTTTAAACAATGGTGACAAAAAAGCCTCAATTGTTGAACTTTCAAAAACCTCCCAGCCTCAAGAACATGCTCCTCACTGTTGCTGTAATGAAGTCCTTTAGGTCTGGGAGTGAGAAGAAGAGTAAAAGTAAAGCTAAAGGAAGAGAAAGAAGAAACTTCCGTTTGAAACAGAATTTTAAAAATTGTGTTTGTTTGTCCTTAGCTCGGGTGTGAGGACTCATTACGGACTAACTTCTTCATGTTTCATCGGGATACACAAAGACCGAGCTGGAGCTGGTAACTCGAGGGAACCAGTCTCCTGTGTTATTTCCAACTCTCCACTTATTAAAGTTAGACCAATGCTATTTTCTCTGTACCGAGTTCTATCAGAGACATTTTAAAGTGCTCTTTACTTTCTTGATAGAAAGCATCTGGGCATTCTTGAGTGTTTTCATGGATTTTTACCCATGCTCATAAAAAAACCATAAGGTTCTTTTTTTTTTTTTAAAGCACCATTTCACTTCCTGATATAATTGTTTATTAATTTTCAGATCACTCTATAAATCATGCCCTATCAGGCTGTCATACACACATTGAAAGTTTTGCAGAGTAACAAAACAAACAAACAAAAATAACAACAAACCCCACCCCCCAAAAAAAACTTAGAAATTATGTTTCCCTCTCATAATCATTGATGCTAGCTTTCAACCTTGGCTGTGATATTTTCTTCTGAGTCACCATAAAAAACAACAACTCCTTCTAAACGCTTTTTATACTTAGGAGAAAAATGAAATCAAGTGCTTTCTTATCATAATAAGTGAATGCATTATATGTTAACAAGCATTTTCTTATTTTTATAATGGCAAAAAATTGTTAAGCACTATTTCACTCTCCTTAATTGTAATAAAGCAGATTTGCTTTCAGACTGAAATACAACAAACTCTGATAAATAGCAGTCAACCCAAGGTGGGGTTGAAATCCCAGGGAAAATGCTGACCCTCTTCATAGGTGCATGTAATTTTATAGATAGGCCAGGGCTTTATGGATTCCCTAGAATACATGTTTCCAACTGGTTTCAAGTTTGATAACTTCAGACACTGAGCTATAAGTGGAAAAAGAAGAATGAAGAACAAGAAAAAGGAGAAGCAGGACGCTGATGACAAGGGGGACGAGGAAGGAGGGGACATTATTTTGCTAAAACCCACAGTTACACAGACAACGATATGGCCTTCTACTTTAAAATCAAGTTGCAGTAGATCTGCACAAGCAGGCAGCCAGCTGCAGTTATATGGACTTTTAGAAAAATATTTATCTAATTCCTACACAAACAGCAAGGTCAAGCTTTTATGTTCCACCTTCTCTATCAGGCTTCCAACCCCAGAGCCAGCAATGATGTTCAGCCTCCCCGAACTCAGAGTATTTATTCTTGCTGCCACTGATGTGGCACTTAGTGTATGCTACCAAGCTTTGTTAATTATCTTTTTTATGTACATGTCCTGTCTGTCCAAATAGCTGACTCTCTTTGACTGTAAAGGCAGTATCTTAAAACACTTTACATCTCCACCACACAGCAAAGGGTTTTGCTAGAGTAGTTTCAACATATGTTTTTGGACGATGGTGGTGATGATGCAGTGAAGGGGAGGCATTATGCAATGTGCCCTGTTATACGAAGGCATCTTGAACATTTTCTGCTATAATCTACCACCCAGCTCTGTGTGCCATAGGAACGTAGCACATGTCTGGTTAATTTTAAGCAATTTTCTTACAGTCCAAGTAAGTTGGTATTCAGTTATTGAACTAATTCACATTACGTTTCTGTGTATAGACGTGGGGCTCTATGAGGGGCTTGATCCCAGGACCCCAGGATCACGACTGGAGCCGAAGGCAGATGCTTAACCAATTGAGCCACTCAGGCACCCCTGTGTATATTTTATTCTTCTAGGAGGTTCTTATACTCCTTAAACACTTTTGTCAGTGGCTCTCCGTCCTGGCTTTGTATCAACATTGCCTCTGAAGCTTTATAAAATGAAGATGCAGAGTGCCTGGGTGCCTCAGTCGTTGAGCGTCTGCCTTCGGCTCGGGTCATGATCCCGGGGGGTCCTGGGATGGAGCCCCACATCGGGCTCCCTGCTCGGTGGGAGGCCTGCTTCTCCCTCTCCCACTCCCCCTGCTTGTGTTCCCTCTCTCGCTGTGTCTCTCTTTGTCAAATAAATAAATAAAATCTTAAAAACAAAAAAATGAAGATGCCAGGGCCCCACCCAAGACCTAAAATATCAAAATATTTGGAGATAGGACCTAAAATCTGCATTTAAAAAAGAATCTCTACTGACAATTCTGATGTGCGACCAGGTTTGAAAACTATTGAAAAACTTAATCATATACTATTTTCTTGCCAATATAGCCTTTTCCCCCCCTCTTTCCTCAAATTTTTTTCAGACTTTACACATTAATTAAATCATACATGAAATAATGGTACATGCAGACAGATCAAGTGGTTATAATTTATATGTGAATAGAGTATTTCATAAAATATTTAAATAATTAAATATGTGAATGAAACAAAAATATGTTAGATGACCTATTTCTGCATTTCCCACACTGCTTTACAAAAAGATTTAAAGCAGCTTTGAAAACAATTTTAGAATTAAACAAATACTGAGGGAACTAAGCTGAAGGGACATGAGGGTAGAAAATAAGCAACTCCAGAAAGACAGGAGGTAATGTTTGCAAACTAGAATGGAAGGCATGGTGTCCTGTTAAAGGCATACGGCAGTCCACAAATTTGGTTAACTCTGTGTTTCCTCGCAGCCAAAGCAAAGAGAGAAACACTGCTGCTGTACAGTTTCCATGATATTAAAGTGGTTCACTTTTCCAGACACTGATGGCTCTTTATAAAAAGGAGAACTTGTAGCTCTGGTAGGCAACATCTCCCATGCAGTCTTCCCTACAAACAATAGTGTATTTTCTCCCATTATTTCTTTTAAAGTTTCCATCAGTGCTGCCTGCTGGCACGATGACAACACAACATTTTGCAAAAGTGATTCGACAAGGAGCCTAAACTGTTCAATGACTCGGGAAGCAAATTTTAGAGAATGATTGCCTTTCAGTTAATCTTCTATAAATAGTATTTCTTGAGACTGTATTTTTGAAAATGATTTGTAAAAGTTTAAGACTGTCCTCAAACATGGAGTCTGTTGTGTCAATATTCTCTATGGCTAATTAAAGTCATTTACTTGACCATCATCTGTGCAGAGGGATAGCTCTGGTGTTTTTATTAAAAATAAAAATTCAAATTCAGACACATGCTAGAGATGCTGAAACCCCATTTCTCTAGTGGCAATTGGAAAAGAAAGTTCCCTTTGAGTGGGCCAAATTTTTTCTCAGAAAACAGTTCTTAGTCAGTTTTAACATTGGAATACTACTTATTGTATAACCTAAAATTCCCTAGAGTTGAGCTATGTACTGAATTTTCCCTTAAATATGAAGTTTCAATAAGTATTCTACTATGTTTACTCTCCTTCCTGGCTTTTCAGATAGAAATCTAGAGGTGATGGTCACCTCCAAATGACCTACAATATCTGGTCATGTTGTATATGTCTGTCTTTAGTGAGTACATTTAATCTAAGAGATTAAACCAAAAGTACAGGATTTGGATACAGAAAAGAGAGAAGCTGCAGAGCTCAAGACTTCTGGAGAACTGAATTTCTGCCTCCCACCACTCACTGGTTGCATGGCCCTGAGCAAATCCATTCCTCACATGCAAAATTAGTGTTTTACTCTTTTTCACCATTTTTCTTAGCATTGTTGCTAAACATTTTTTGTAATACATAAAATGCTTGCTAATTGCAGGTATTTATTTTTCTTTGGATTCTTTAAAAAGAACACTAGCACAGAGATTGAGAGGAAAGCTTGATATCTTATGACTCAATGGACAGCGGCTGCCTGTAGGTATACACACACACACACACACACACACACACACGCACGCACGAGATCTGATTTCTTCCTCTCGCCTCACCTTTGCACATGAGTGCCGTGGTGGCTCTATTTTCATAGCCCTCACCTTATCAGCTCAGTCCTAAGCATAAAGTACAAAATACATCCCTAACTCCAAAACATTATTTTCATGGATTTTCTTTTCTTTTGCTGTAGCTGGCCATTTATTGCGTGCTTATGATCTGCCACATTGCTTGCAGGCACTGACCTTCACATTTCACTTTCCCCCCTAGAGGGTAAGTCCCAGGAAGGCAGAAGTCATGCCCATTGGGATTGCAGCTGCCTCCCCAAACCTTTGTAAAGTATGAGACACATAGTAGGCATTCAATAAAGAGCTGTAACAGAGTTTCTCATCCATTTGTTCATATAACACTAGTGTTATCCCCATTTTTTAGGTGAAGAAATTGAGGCTCCAAGAGAGGATGCAGTTTGAACAAGGGAATGAGGCTAATGGGGCAGAATTCAGATTTGAACCCACTTCTACAGAGCTCTCATGACCCTGTTATGTATTACTTGCCCTGTATATGATGCAAACTTCTCCAATAACCTAGGTGCCCCTCAGGCAGCTAGGGCTCCATGTGTAACACATCCATTCTTATTTGTGATACGATAATCTAATTGGATTTATATGTGTGAGCGTAAGTAAAATGAGCCATGTCCCAGGTTTGGCTTATAAAATGCACAGTATTTAGAAGAAAACAATTTATACTGCACACTGTGTTCTTGTGCATATTGGCTGAAATGTCTACAAATTTGGTTCTTAGCTTCCTTGCTACAAAAAGAAAGAAACACAATTGACTGTAAGAATCGTAGTGTCTATGAGCTACAAAAAGAAACAAAAAACAGAGAGGGGAAAAAAACTCTGGGTTTTTAAAAGAAGCATTCATTTTTCTCATAGTGAGATTTGAGAGTCTTTTCTCTGTGAGCTTTACTAAAGAGATGTCATTCAGGGCCTCTTTCGCAGCACTGGTTTTTGGGGAAACAAACGTTGGAGTTAGTACCAGTATAGTTTGATGACCTCAGGAAACTTGTTCCTGACCCAAACCCTTGCATTTCAGAGGTCTGGCCTGATTTAGAGGTACAGTTCTCCTCGCATACACTCAAATCATATCTCCTTTGTGTGGAAAAATAAGATTTCATGCACAATCAAGTTTATCTACTTCAAATCAATAAAAGCATTAAAACAGATATAAAAGAAATACAGTTAACCAATTTAAATATTATTGAAAGTCTTGTAGAACTACAGATATGCTGAATGTGAAATTTCCTAGTTGAAAGGTATGTTGAAAGCGTTTCAGGCAACACTAGAATGCTTTCAAATGATGCGCAGCCACTTATGAAAACTATTCAGGTGCTTTCCCTAATCTGAAAGGGAGTGCTTTTTCATAGCATTAGTTTTATAATGAGCCTTTTCAGGCAAATTTCAAAGGGTGCATGGTTCACATACTTTAAACTAAATTCACTCATAATTTAGCATCCAACAAAAGCTAATGCTTAATTGTCTCTAAAGAGGCTATAGAAGGAAAACATTTTCCTTATTCACAAACATAGAGCTCAACAGTGGGGCTCCCTTCCATGACCACCCCTCCCTGATTTTCATAGGAACAATGGCTCTGTCAAGAGCTGGCCATGAGGAGACCGGGAACACAGATGCCAGGGTGACTCAGGAGGCTGAGACTCACTGGCTTTGCACAACTGGTCTCAACCCCTTCGGGGATAAAGCCTTTGGCCTGCACAGTGGAGGGGATCGAGATGTGTAATTTATGTAACACGGGATATCTAACAGTTTACTATTGGCTGACACCTCGAGAGAAGTCTTTTAATTTGCTGAGCTCCACCCAGCTTCCTCGGTGGCAAAATGAGGAGGCTGTGCTTGACAGATGGTCTTAATTATCACAGCGGTTAATAGCACAGACAGACACGGAAGCCAGAGGTTCAGCTTCATAGTTCTTGCTCTGCCACTTCCTAAGTGACTTTGGACAAGGAAATACAACTCTCTGTGCCTCAACCGCCTCACTGGCAAAGCAGGAAAAGAGTACAATCCTCTAAGACTACAGGGAGTGTTAAAATGAGTTCATGTGCGTAAAGAATTCAGAACGACATGCGGTTGGTGGAAGGAAGTACCGCCTACATCTTAACTATTATTCTTATTATTCCATCGCTCCCATTTTTATGTTCTGAGTTTCTTGGGAAAGCAATGACATATTCTCTCACTTTTATTCATTTATTTTTCTTTCTCTCTTGCGTGTCTTTCGATTAGTGGAGCCCCTTGGTAAAGCCTTCAGTTGCTCTGTTTTTCCTTTTGTACTAGAACTTTTGCCAGGTTGAACACACAAATGCCTTTTGAGGTATGGGGCACTGGAGAGAGGGGATTCTCTGAAAGGAGTACATCAAGGAAGAGGGCAGCTCCCTTGGAAGATGGCATGCCAAAATATAATGATTCGACAAAGCCTTTTTGGAAAACACACACACACACACACACACACAAACTTTTGAACCTGTCCAATCCTGAGAAAACTAGATATAAGCAAACAGGGAAAAAAAGTATAAGAAAAAAAAACTTGCTCTTGTAAACCTTCAAAATCTCAAGTCATTTTCATAATTGTGACACTTGGTACAATTTGATAATATCTTATATTGATTCTCAGGTTTTAAGACAATAATCATTACATTATTATCTGCAGCCTAAGCAGTGTAGCATAACCTCCTAATTAGGATAAAAAACAGAGCCGGGAGCGGCCCCAGGAAGTCACAACAAGTCAATATTTTTAATAAGGATTAATTAAAAAAGAACTCTACAAGGTTGTATTAGAGGCAGTTCTGGCATGTCTATTGATTAACAGTTGGCATTACATCTCATAAAGGGCTCATTATGTAAAGCATCAATCTAAGTGTGATGTTCCCTCCCCCACCCCTTAAATACTATCGATTTTTGTGATGTGTTTTTTAAAGCACACTTTGGGAACTGAGAAGATTGAGAATGGGGTCCTGCAATCACATGGTCCATCACACCGCCAGGCACCCAACAGAAATGGCAAAGAAGACTAATGGCTTCTGCTTCTCCCCCAGAGTCAGCCTCCACTGATTTCTCAGGTTGGCAGAGGAAATGCGCTTAACCACACCATCAACCAAAGGAATCCAGATTCGAAATGGGCACCCACCATCAACTCCCCAGAAGGGTGTCAGCTCAAGCTGGCATTCTCCTGAAAGAGGACGGGTTTTTGTTGTTTTTTTTTTCCTGCCCCGGAATAATTTCATGTGTGTTCATTCTCCAGTCCCCACTATTTCCTTTACATATTTATTTATATGCAAATCAACAACAATGCCATTTGGAAACTACCTCCAGTGCCCTTCTAAAGACTGCAGCACTAGGAATCAGCAGGAAGACAGCGCGGCCACAGGTGCCTGCAACTCATGAATATGCAGCTCTGACATTTGAAACTCTTCAGCAGATTTCTCAACTCCTTTCTCCATTGACACCAATTCACTCCCAATCACAAGGGTTTTCAAGTAAACAACGCTGGTTGGAGGCTGCTGCAAATACTTCCTGAAGTAATCTCAGTCCGTGCTTCTTAAAAAAAAATTGCAGACGGATCCCCTTAATAATATACAGAGAAACTTCAATTCTTAAAAAAAAAAAGTCTGTGTGGTTGATGCTAGGTGGCAGTGCTGTGTAATTAAAACTCTCGAAAGGATTCCACCAGAATTTGTGAGTCACGCCACCGACTTTTCTAAATACGATCATAAGGTATAATTATTAGTAAAATACATTAGGAACTCATAGTTCTTGCTTAGAAACTCATCAAGAAGTCATGACAGAGCCTTTGCCACTTGAAGGTCAGTATTTTTCAAAAACAACCTAAAACAAGACTAATCTAAGCATGTATATTATGCATTTTTAAAGTGACCAAACGAATACCCATAATTTACCAGAAAATGTATTATTTAGATAAAACAAGCTATATTTTTCTGTTACTTATGATATCATGCATATGTAATTTTACGGATCTCCCACCAGTAATCTTTTAATGGTGGAAAAATCTAGAATACCTGCTGTGTAGGTGTCATACCGTAGCATCAACAGGAACCCTTTATTCATTTGTTTGTTCTAAAGATCTATGAAGACCTACTATGTAGGCTAAGTATAGCAATAGGCACAATGAAGGAAATAAAGATGCTTAATTCATGGTCCTTGTACTCAAGGATATTGCACTATAGAAGGAGAAAACTAAATACCAGATCGACAAGGTAGAAAATAAGTATGAGGCTTGCAAGAGGGCGCATAGCAGCCTGGACAGAATGACTCAAGAGGCCAGGGTAAGCCTTCAGTGAAGATTAAAAGACTTTGAGACTTGCCTCTGTTCCTTCTTCCTCCCAGTGTAACCCTTCCCCCATAAATGATCTGCCGGGGGCAGGGGATAAATCTATCCATGTACTTTTTATCTAAACTGAATCCTCTCCCACACGATGGGGGAAAGGAACACTGGATTGGCTCTAGTTTTGAATGGGAGCTTTAGAATGTTATCACCTTAGTTTTTCATTCTGGCTCTATCTTTAACTAGACATGTGATGTTGAACAAATTGCTTAACCTCTTTATGTCTTAGCCCCATCATTAAGCCCCCAGTCACATTGAGGACATGCCTGGCATGCCATCCACAGACACTCCAATGTGAATGTCTCCCCCTAAGACTACCATGTGAATTTTCCTCCTGAGTTGATCACAATGATGATCTTGCATCCTTCTATGCGATGTTTATTTGCCAGAATTGTAGGCTTATTATTCCATTTCTGTCCAAAAAATTAATCCTCGTAAAAATGGCCTATAGTGGCCAAATTGGCAGGACACTGGCCACCAGCTTTGCAGTAGTTCTCAAACTCTAATGCACTAAGACTTCACTTTTATACAAATTGTGATTCCTGAAGACCCCATATAATTCAAGACATACAATTCAAGGTAAATTTTCCCATAGGAATATACATCTGCAACTGTTAGTAGCATAAATGGGTTTTATTTCCAGTTTTAATTTTCTCAGTATTGCCTCTAATATTTTATGGAGGCCAGTGTCCCACATTAATAATATAGTGTACATTAGTGGTTGTTAGATCTTTTTAACAAAACTATCATCTCATGTAACTCCCTTTTCAAAATCTGTGCTTAGCATTTTTCAGCATGAGTGAGAGCATTACCATTTAATGAATACCTGGATGGCATGGTTATAATATACAAAATACAAAGGAACAGTGAATATAGCAATGATATAGCAAAAATTACCAACATTATTTGTACAAAAAAAAAACAATGTGGTCCGATGATACAAAAAAAAAATAGGTATTTGAAATTACCAACTAAACTAGCATTGCTGATGGTAGTTTATAATTCATCTGGTCTGCCAGCTTTAAAATTGCAAATCTCAACTGTAATTTTTTATAATTTGAGGGAATCACATTGTTTCAAATTTTGCCTACAGTATGCATTTTGTTTTATTATGTTAAAACTATACTATTTCAAATTCACATAAAATGTAGCATCCTCGTCAGAATAAACTGGGATACTTGTTAAAAATGAAGATTCCTGTTTTCTACTCCAACGTATATATGGGATAGAGTGCATTTTTGACAAGCAGCTCAGATAACATTAGAAAATTCTGGTATGGGTGGTATAGATGGTCCAATGAAACACTGATGTAATTTCTCTACTTTTTGAAAACCCAAGCTGAAAAAGCCTTAAATGAAAGGCTTCAGCTTATATAAAACAAAGCAGGTTTATTTTTATGCAGTTCTTCAAGTTTAACTCTGTATAAAGCAAATATACTTGAAATGAACTTCATCATCTGGGGAATGGTTCAATAAGCCATGGTACATCTATGAGCCAAAGGCCAGTTACCACTTTGTACCTAATCAGTCTTAAAAAGCTCCACAGGGGAAGCGTTGGAAGCGTTGTATCTGAAAGATTCATGCCACACCTCATTTTAATCATGGACACAATAACCCCCATCTCTTCAAAGTCATTTAGCTGTGAATTTTCAAGAATACATCAAGTAGATTTTCTATGGGCCCATCTGTGCGGCACATTTATTTTCTGTGACTGTTTTGCTGAGCACAATGAAAACCTTGACTACTAATGAACAGGGACCCAGAGAATGGCAGGGCGGCGGCGGAGGCAGAGGCGGCTCTTGGGGAGAGAATCCTTTCACCTGGAGCTGCTGCCACAGGTCGATCTGTGGAAGCTTTTCAAGGAAAGCCTTTGAGTTGAGCGGCTTCTCTCTCTTCTAGTCTACTTGAGGAATAATTTCTACTATGTTCTTCCTGGCTATAAAGCCAAAAAGCTAAAAGCAAACTTCTCTATGGCGTTCAACAAAACTTGGAGTTCCACTGAGACATAAATGTTTGAAACTATTAGAAAGAAGGGCTCTGGTGTGTAAGCACTATAAATTGAGAAAGTAAGAATTTGTGCTTTGGAGACGTAACTTCTATAATCTGTTCAGTTTTACTCTCTGTAAAATGGGACTCATAAAATTTACCTCATGGGACTGTTAGGGAGGAAAGGAGATAAAACATGTAAAGTTCTTAACAAAGTAATGGTAACTGAAAAGCATATCACCAGCTAATATATCATATGTATGACATATATTATAATATATAAATCAATCTAATGTCATCTGTCATTAGTATTATTAAGAAGAGAAACAAACTATAATCTCATAGCATCATGGCCAGTCAGTCTATGCATAGAGCTGTCAATAATAAATCACTTTCGAGCAAGTACTAAATATAGAATACCCACCGCCCCTGGGATTACAGTCTTTGGGACATGGGGTAATTTATCAGTTTAGCATTGGATGGAAGAAATAGTTATTATTATGTTATCATACAGGTGAAAGAGTGAAGAAAACACATTCCTGAGCCAAGTACACTTCAACACAGCATTGTGAATAATAAATATATTTCTAAGAAAACTCACATTGTAGTATGGGCTCCAGCATCAGTTATGCCCAATTGCATTAAAAATTATTGTTCTCTGAGTCCACATGGATATCTCAGTGATAGATGATGATCAAACCATCTAATTTCATCAATTCTTACATAAATATTTATAATATTTTAGAGAATCTTATCCTCAGAGTTAGGCCAATGTAGAATTCATAATCAATCACCCAAATTTTATCCTGTTGGTTGAAATGATGTAATTATTAAAAATATTCATAAAATCTTAGTAGGTTGATTACAAGTTAGACACAATAGCCACTGATTTTCTTTTTCCAGAAGGGCCTAGGAAACCAGTTTAACCAAAAGCAGAACTGTGAGATACTTATTTTGAGGAAATTAATCAGGGGACAAGAGATTATTTCAAAAGAGAGACTGAAATGGAATCTTAAAGTCCTTTAAAGCCCAAAACCCTCCTTGGAACTCCCCCAAGTCTTTCCCCCTCACAGAGTTGTCATAGGTATTTGTGACTGCAGTACTTACCACAGTCTACCTTATCTTATCATTATTTACTTATCCGGGTTTATTAGATTGCAATCTTGTGAAGGGAAGGTAATACATTCTCATTTATGTATTTTCTCCCATATTGCCTAACATACAATTTCACTCATGGTGTTTGTTCCATATACTGTTACAAAACTGAATTGAAGTGCGAACTATATTGCTCAAACTTCATAGAAAAAATGTGTAAAGGCAGGCATTTAAAAAGGCAATGCAAGTGCAAACAGATTTGGCAGTTCAAGAAGGAGTATTCATTTAAGAAAAGGGAAATTTATTTCTTTTCAGGTTAGACAAATATTTTAATATTTAGAACTGCTTCATACAATATGATTGCTTCCCTTCATGCATGCATTCACTCATCTCACCTCTCAGGAAGAAGCATAGCAGGGTGGGTAGAAATGGGCTCTGGTTTCAACTGTTTTGAGTTTCAGCCCTATGTCCACCACTATTGGCTACTTGATCTCTGGCTCTGGTAGATGATATCACCAAACCTCAGCTTCCTACTGTGTGAAATAGGAACAATACCTACAATAATACCTACTTCATGGAGCTCTCATGTGAGATAAATGAAATAATCCATACAATGTACTAAATAAATTTGGCCATCAATTTTATTTGAAACTATTATATTTATAGCACTGTGCTATTCACTGCATGAAGTTTAAGACATTAAAGCATGATCTCCTACTCCTAGAAGTTTGCAATATACCAGGTAAGCAAGGCACAAAGGAAAAAGTTTATTGCATACGACTAATTGCCATATTAATTCAGTGGCCGCTGAGAGTTGATACAGTTGAATAAGGGAAGAGAAGCATATGCTTACTGAGCCTTATTAGCATCAGACATTATCCAGAAAACCAGACCTTGTTTTTTGTCTTTCTCTCTTTTTTTAGTGGTTGGGTTACTCCTGGACCCTGAAAAAAACAGGATTTCAAATTCTGGCATTTCAACTGAATTGGGTGAATTATGTGAGGAAAAAAAGGTGGTTTTACAAAAAGCAGGAAATACTGTAAAAATAAATCATTAGCTGCCATAAATTAGAAACCTTAATCACTCAGTCAATATAAGTTAAGGAATAACAATATTACTAAAAATAACATTTATTGAGTTCTTTCATATGCCAGGAAAACTAAGTGCTTTTCATATGCATTCTCTCATTTTTCCTTATAATGGTGCTATGAAGTAGGTGCTATTCTTATTCTCATTTTATAAATAAGAAAAAGGAAACCTGAAGAACATAAGCAATTCACCCAAGGTGCCAAGAGGGTATGACTGCCTACTAAGAACCCAGTAAGAGCAACATGAGGAGTTATGAAGAAAGTTGTGTGCAAGGGGCATTGCTTTCTCCTTCATCCTTTTGAGTCCTCTTAGATAAAACTAGAAGCTACTAGGTTTCACTGTTCCCTCCTACCCAAGGCTGAAAGAAATCTCCACAGAGCAACTTTGTTCTCACTCTGACCACTGACTTGAATAGAACAACAAGCAAAGAGAAAGGGCTTCCAAAATGGAAGACAGAGGCTACATGTTCCCACTCAATGTTAGCATGATCTGAGGTACATTTGGATATCAGGAGCAACATTTACAGGGCCAAAAGATCTCTCAAGAACACAGACAAACCCAGACATGGGAAAACATTAAAGTCCTCATTAACTTACCTTACATTACACTAGTATTTTCAAGAGGAGGAGCCGGTAAGTGAGGCTCTAAGCAAAAACCCTGTACCTTTACATCTTGAATGAAAACCTTTAAAAGAGCTCTAATTCAAGCCAATATACCAAAATAAATTGACTTGCAATCTAAATCTTCAGGTAATATATGCATTCTCTATGCCTTAAAAAAACATTAATTATGTCCATGTGATTCTAGAGCTCTTTGGTGCATGCCTGACTTGTTTTACAGCACTTCTCACTTCTAACGTAGCAAATTTATGAGACCATTCAACTGCTTTTTCTCCAGGACTTGGTACTGTAAAGGGTTTTACTCTAAGTTTCTCAAGGCTCAGTCATCTACTATTAGCTTAGAATGATTAAAATACACACTAAGTTGTATCAGTTTATCTTAGACAATCATATATCATTGCAAAGAATAAATATTTACTTGTCATGAATATCAGAGACAACCAAGAATCTCTATCGGTTCTCTCTCTCCCTCCCTGTCTCTTTCTGTCTCTCACACACACATTTTTCCAAGAATGTCCATCTCTCTCATGAGTTGATTTCAAATTAAAAAATGATATTACTCCCTAAAAGAAATTATTTCATTCTTAAGTGCAATTTAAGACTTAAATAAGAATATCCCTTAGTAGTTCTTTATGCAGCCCTTTGGAAATTTAGAAAGCATGCTTATGCCTGTGGTCTCATTTTGCTGAAATGAAACTCAAGTCTGAGGAAGTTGTGTGGCCTGTGTTTGAGAACACCTGGCACAGAGAGAACTCTAAGTAACTGAAAGCCCCGAGGGGCCCCCAATCGTCTGACTTCAGGACTGGCTGCAAACCCACAATCCACAGGCCTCATTTGACTTACAGCTGTGTTTTACACGGTCCACACATAATTTTTAAAAATTGCATTCCTTGCCAATATTTAAAAACAATTTTTTTGTAACATAAATAAAATCTTTATGTCCAGTTCACTTTAAAGTCAGAAGATCTGACACCACCAGACTAGCATCTCTCAAGAGAACAATGAGCGGGTGCTCAGTAGCTGCACTCATGTGTTCTCTCCCTCGTTTTGGCTTTGCCCATTTATTTTGTGCAGCCTCCTTGAGGCATTTGAATTTAGACACTGCACTGATCATGTGTCATACAACAAAGATTCCCAGTCCATGGAGAAATGTCACCAATGTCCCATCAAGAGAGAATATGGAAGGCAGAACTGAAATTTAAGAATCAGAATTTTAGAACTGGAATAGACTTCCATTCAATCTCAAAGTTTACCATCAAGTGTTACAGGGCTCTGGGACAATCTTAAAAAGTCAATTCCTTGAGCTTTTCCAATATTAAAATCTATTTACCAATGCACTAAATTGGCTTTCTTTTTCTAATACAAAATTGTCTTATTTAAAATTTTGATTCTATACTCTTCTTTATATCTTACATCTTCCTTCAAGGGGCTCGTCTTTTTTTTATTTATTTTTTTGATGTAGCAATAATTATTTCAAGTCACAGTAACTAAAATTATAGTTGCTGCTAATCAAATGTTTCAATGATGTGTGCTTTGAAGTAACACATGATTTTGTCAGATAAACATGGGGGAAATCTATTTACTACCGAGTATACTTCCTTGTTAAAAAATATTTCCAAAACTGGCCAGGGAGATTAAAAAAACAAAACAAAACAAAAGAAAAACAAACAAAACCCCCCTCCCCGAAACCTTTGATTAGTGAAAAGATTGGGAAACATCAACTTTTTTAAATGCCTCATTTATGGAATACAGAAGAGAAAGCTGTGACCTAAACAAATTAAGTGACTTAGTACGACTGCACAATTGTCAAAGCTTGGAACTAAAATTCTAAGTTATATGTTTGCTCCAGGATACATGATCTGCCTAAATTATCTTTTTTTTAAGATTTATTTATTCAGTTTAGAGAGAGAGGGAAAAAGAAAAAGAGAGAATAGGCAGAAGGCCAGAGGGAGATGGAGAGAGAGAATCCCAAGCAGACTCCTGTCATGCACGGATCCCGACACAGGGTTCGATCCCAAGACCCTGAGATCGTGACCAGAGCCGATGTTAAGAGTTGGCTGCTCAACCGACTGAGCCACCCAGGTGCCCCAAATTATCTTTCATCAATTTGGGATTTGCCTAGTTCTCTCTAGTGTAGATTAAAACAGTCCCTTCCCAAGCATTTTATCAGATACTGTGGCAGGCTTTGGGGATCCAAAAACCAATAGCTTACAGTCCCTTTCTTCATGTGACCTTTTCTAGTGATGAAGGTAAGCAGAGCGATAATAAAATAAGGTGTCATAGGTACCATGACAAAAGGGGACAAGAGAAGAAAAAGACAACATAAAGGCAGAAACATTTTGAACATGTCAGGAATGATGCTGAGTTCCATTTTGAGGGGGATAAGGTTTGAGGACACTGAAATCTAGGCAGAGCAGCTGGGTGTGTGAGTAACAATGATAGGCAGAACTCTTTTCCCCTCACCCTTAGGCACTGATGTCATGTCAAATCCAGTCCATGGCAAAGGGACCTTGAAGAAGCAAGTAAGGTTATTAATCATCTGACCTTAAAATAGGTAAATTATCTTGGATTATCCAGGTAGGTCCAGTATAATTCACATAAGCCTTTAAAAGTAGAGCTTTCTTCTGGCTGAGAGAGTAGAAAAAGTCCAAGGAGGGGCAGAAGTGGACGTTGGAAAGATCCCAAGAAGCACCATCACTGGCTTGAGATGAAGTGGGCCCCATGTCAAGGAAATGGGAACTTCACTCCTACACCCCCAAAGAACTAAATTCCCCTTGCCACTTGGATCAGCTTGGAAGTGGATTCTTCCCCAGAGCTCCAGAAAGGAATGCAGCCTTGCTGACATCTTAGTTTCAGCCTTGTGAGCCTTTAAACAGAGGACCTGACTTAGATATACTGTGCCCAGACCCCTGACCCATGGACACGGTGAGATAATAAATAAGCATTGTTTTTATTTTATTTTTTTTTTAAGATTTTATTTATTTATTTGACAGAGAGACAGCGAGAGAGGGAACACAAGCAGGGGGAGTGGGAGAGGGAGAAGCAGGCTTCCTGATGAGCAGGGAGCCTGATTCGGGGCTTGATCCCAGGACCCTGGGATTATGACTTGAGCAGAAGGCAGATGCTTAACCGATTGAGCCACCCACGTGCCCCGCATTGTTTTGATGTGCTAAATTGACACTCACTTGTTAGGCAGCAGTAGAATACGAAAATGGCATTTTAATTAAGAAGTTTAGGGGATAATGTAAAGGAAAAAATTCTTCCTCATCCTCTCTAGCACCCTGCAGTTCAAAAAAAGTTCAAAAAAGGAGAGTTATCTACACGTAAATCTGATGTGTCAGTTGAAGATTAACATTTATTTAAAGTGGGGGTAGAAATGAGAAAAAGGAAGAGCTGGTACTGAAAGGAAAACAAACACACTTAGTGGAAAGATTCCCTCTGTACTGGGCATTCCCAAGGGGCTTTATATTATTATTTAATCATCATGCCAAAGTGGTGGAAGAGATATATTATTCCTCCCGTTTTGCAGATGAGAAGACTGGGGCTGATAGGTATGAACGATAGGTCAAAGACCAACAGCTCATCAGTGGGCAAGTCAGGATAGGCTGTCAAATAACTCAGGTCATCCTGATGAGGAAGTTCCTGTGGCTCATTTGTAATATATGCATGAGGTCTGTTGTTCAGATCATAGTTGTCTGCATTTATGTGTACACAGCAAAAGTGGTCACTTTAAAAGCCCTGCTTGAAACAAAAATTCTTGAGCTTTTAAAGAAAGCTTTTGGCAAACAGGACCCTAATCTGCAGGAGGCGTAGTTCTCCCTGAGTAATTATTCCATTTTCTTTGCAGCAATGTCCTCAGACAAGGACACCGAGCTTCCCTGGCCCCGGCATCACAGTAAATTTGACCACTGCAGCATATGGTGCCTGATGCTAGAAACGTGGCCCCTCTGAAGTCCAGAATGAAGATTAGCAATCCTAAATTGGATTCCACTGAGGATGTCTATGCATTTCTAATTCCTGTGTCGAGGGGCAAGAATCTTCCGGCATCTGCTCCGGGAAATCTGTGTGTGCATTTCATCTGGAAAGCTAAAGGGATTTTCTCACACTCTGGTCCATCTTGCTCCACTGTGGTTTATCCACATTAATCTTCTCACTGATTTATCTCTTCTCATTTTGAACAGCTTGGATGCTATTGCTTCAATTACTTTTTTTGGGATATTATTCTGTTGTCTAATTGACCTACTATTAATTTTATTTTCTGTTATCTAATTTATTCCACCCTCCTCTTTCCCTCCACCCCCTAGTTTCAGGCCATTACTTCTTATTTCTTTCAGTTCCATTCAATTGCCTTTTTTTTTTTTCTTTCAGGCCCTATAATAATCTCTAACATCAGCAAATACTTACAGAGAACATAACATCTGCAGTGAAGACAGTGTGATGCAAAACTGCACACTACCTACTCACTCCTTCTATTGTGAATATTAACCTCTCCTCATTATTTAAAAATGGCAGATTTTCTTTTCCTAGATTTTATAACTCCTTACATCTTATAGCTCTAAAATTTTCTTTTTTCTTCCACCCTCCCTCGCTCCTTTTTAACTTTCCATTCCTCTTTCTTTATTCTTTACTTCTCTTTCTGCCTTTCTTTCTTTCTTTCTTTATGTAAAGTGCACTATTTTCATCTGGCCTACAGAGGTAAAGTGTTTATTTGACATATTTTAGAAAACACAAGAAAGTATAAAAAATAAAATTTGAAAAAAAAATCCATAATCCTAAAGACCAAGATAACTGCCAATAACATTTTGCTACAGTCCTGTTATGATAGCATGACATATTCTAACCCACTGAGGGCTTTATCGAAATCAATGGTCTTTAACCTTTTATTAAGGAGAGTCTCTACTGTCCACTCTCTTCAAATGCAGAGGACTTTCCTTCCTACCTGACCGACATGAAAGAAAGTCATGAATGTCTACAGTAGTTCAAGGAAGAAAACGATTGCTTCAGTCTGGGGAGATGCGGGCCTGCTTCATGAAAGAGGTGACAAGTGAGCTCCACTATTGAGGGGGAATATGGGGTTAGTTCTTGAACTGCCGTGGAAGATAGGGAATAGGAAAGGTATTTTAGAGAGAAATTGTGGTGTGAGCAAAAGAGGGGCAGCTTTTGACCAGCAGAAGCCATATCTGAAGAACACGGAGTAGTCCTTCATACGTGGGAAGAAAGGGTAACAGAAGGGATGCGATAGAACTCGAGACGAGGAAATTACGTCAGCCAGAAAGTATGAGGGTGTGGAATGGCAAGGAAAGGAATGTAGCAAACAGGGACCCCTGAATGTTTCAAGCAGAGTCAAGACCACACTACAGAAAATTATTCAAGTGGCACTGAGAGGTGATATTGTGTGGTGAAAAGAATATGTGTTCTGAATTGGATTGGCGCAGGTTCCAATTCCAATTTCTCCCTTTATAAGATGTGTGTGGCACTTGGCAAATTACATATAATCACTATACCTCAGGTTCCTCAAGTGGAAATAATACTACATAGGATTTGTCTTGGTTCGAGTCCCCTGGAAGCAGACCTGAGAGGAAGAGTCACATGTAAGTGACTTAAGGAAGTTCTCCCAGCAGAGACTTGTCTCCTTCCCCCAAGAAAGAGGAAAAGGGAACACACCCAACAAAGTTTCAGACTAAGCCCAAAGAGATTAGCTTCAACCTCATCCTCCCAGGTGATTCTATAATACAAGTTACAGCTCAGAGATAACTTGATCCAAAGCAAGGGAGCTAGGGTTCTTCTACTCCCAGGTGCCACACTGATGACTGGGAGAATGGGAGAGTCGTCAGTTGAAATATGCTTGTCAATGGGTAGAATTTGGGGGAGGAAAGCAGGAGGATAAATTCCACTGTGGACATGATGATCTAGGCCAGCAAATGAAGAAGAGCTCTTGCTTTCTTCTACAGGACACCTAAACATAACTACAAAGTTAATTTTAGTTGATAAGAAATTTAATTAACCATTATTAGTCATTTAAATCCCTTCACTTCCCCTGCAGAGAAAAGTGAATCCTGGGGAAGGTAGGTTCTTTGCTGAGCAAAATGAGGGGGTGGCCATGTGGTAGGGATATGTCCAGAGACAGGTAGGCAGACAGAAAAAGAGGTAGGGAAGAACAGATCTGAAGGGAAACGTGAGGGGATTCTGGAGAAAGATCTAGAAAAAGAACCCGAAAGGATAGGAAATAGTCCAAGAAGGCCATGACCACCATATCGAGAGAGGAGATTTGAGGAACCCAAGAAATCTTTACCAGAATTTTCAGAGAGTTTTGCTACGTGGTATTTCTTCCCACGAAAAGTCAATAGAACATACATCCTCAACTGGCATCTTTAGGAGTGAACGTTGGGGTGTGTATGAGTGTGTGCGTTGGAGGGAATAGGTTCTGTGTGAGACCTGAGGGGGCCCCCTTTCTGCTTCCAACAATTGCCTGCCTGGAAGACAATTATATTTGGGTTGTGCAAGAAACCAGTTCACTGTAAGAAAATGCTAAACAGGATCTCTGAAAGCCTGGTCTCCAGGCAGTCAGAAACACCCCAGAACAGAGCAGAGACTGGAAACAGTGGGGAGAGAAAGGAAACTGCATCTGAACTCAATTATATCAGTCAGCCAATCAGTTCTCCAAGGCGCTGCATATTATTCCGAGTAAAAGTTAAAACAAAAAAGAAAATGGAGACTAATCATAAAAAAGCTTAATCATGAAAATAGAGCACACGCATCTCTAAACAAAGAGCCCCCGGAGCCAATCACAGCCCAAAATGAAGCGATATACAGTACAGTTGTAAACTGGCTGAAGCATCAAGAAAAAATCCCAAGTTAATCAGAAGGCATTCTTTCTATACAGTAAGCTCATACCCATTACAATCCACTGTGCTAATGACCATTACTCAAAATGACAACATCGTAACTAAAATCACCATTTGTTCAAGTTAATTTCTTAAAAATTTGTGATTTTCCTCCATTACATTTAATATTTATGAATCCTAACTCACTGGAACTTCTCTATTTTCTGGTTATTACCATCATTTTCAGGATGTGAAATGAAGGTCGTTAAAGTTGGACTTTTCCTTTTCTTTTTCATTTACCTAGCATTACGTCTTTAAAAGGCAATATAATTCCAATCAAATACTTGGCATACAATAACAGTTTTACCTTTACTCGAATATTATGTTATTGGGAACAAAATTCAGGTGCCATTAGCTTGATCGGCTGCATACAAGTATGTCTCACTTCAAGCAATAGCTACTTTCTGACAAATCTGGCTAGAAGGTGAATACTTTTGTTAGGTACATCCCAATTCCACTCTGACTTCTTTCATCACAGAGGGAAAAAAATACTCAAAAGAAACTGAAAACCACTGGTGAAGATGAAATGAAGTTGGCAGGAAGGTTAATGGAATGCTGGGCCTAATACTCTGTGCTCTCCTTCCTCATCCTTTCCTCCTTCCCTGGAATTTCTCATTTGTCTCAGGATTCCTTTGAGATGTAATGTGCATGGTTCTCGGACCTCAGTGCCTTCCCAATTTTTCTGGGTATTTGGTGTGTAAATGAAATTGGTTCAATATGCCAATGGGTTCTCATAATCAAAGAAGATATTTTACAAATTTAATTTTAATTTCACAAGTCTTTGGATTCTGAAAAGGAAATGTATACCTTCTGACAGATACTACCTAGTGGAAAAATCTCTGAAATGTAATCCTGCGGCACTTAGATTGCCCCGTGTGCACTCATTCTCATGCTATGCCTCTCCCTGCTTGGCATCACTGGGGAGACAAGTTTTAATTAAACACATTAAACAAAAAGGGAGATTTAAATCTCCATAAGATCCTATATATTGGGGGAAGTCTTATTCTTAGACCTTGGTTCTATGTAACAACTCTCCACTCCCACTCCTTATCCAAATTTAGGAGACACTTTTCGCAGAGAGAAAATTCCAGAAAAGTTTCTCTGGCATTGCCTTTGGACCCCTCCTGTACACAGGGGAGGGAGAGAAAGAGAGGGAGAACTTAATGCAATAAAATGGTAACAGAAATAAGGGCTCACTCGAAAGTGAAAGGCTCCACTCAGACTGAACTAATATGGAAACGTCTCTCATGCTGGGAAAATGAGTTGAAAAGAGCCCATAGTGGGAATCAACTCCCACCATCACTGTAAAAAATAAATATGAAAAACAACAACAACAACCACCACCCAACATAATGCCACTTTTTGGTTTCAAACTAAATGCTTTGCCTTTGGAGAATTCACACAAAAGAAAAAGGGTGGGAGGGGGGAGGTTTGCTGGAAGACATTTCTGCTTTACTCTCTTTGAATTAGAGAAAAGATTCAACCCTTTTCATGGCTGGCTCACCCTCATAGGAGGCAGTGGGTGGTGAGGAAAATGGAGCCTGGTATAAACCAGCCTTGCAAAAAAGTACCTCAAAGTACCAACACCTTCCAGACCAGTGGTCTATCCCCCTTCCTACTCAGCAGTGTACAAAGGAAAGACATTTATACCTCAACCCAAGTACAACTTACACACCATGGACAAAGTAGGGATGGGGTTATTTTTAGGGCTGCCTAAAAGAAATTCCACTGACATTTAAAACAGTAAACAGACAAGGAAAAAGAATGCAGTCCCTTCTTTCTAGGAGCTCATATTATAATTTAAGGACTTATTTGACAGCTGGTTGAGAATCATGTCAAAAGGAGGTAAGGCAATCCTCACCACCCTCAATAAGCTTATTTCACAGAAGGGAGAAAATATGAAGTAAGGGAAAGGACACAATGTGGAAGAGTCAGACGGGCCAGTCGAAGTAAGAGCAGATACTGAGAAAGACTAAACACAGAAAGTGGGAGCCCACCGCCCCCTGAAAATGACAAGAGTATCCAGTCAGTTACCGTCATGGAGATGGAAGGCAGATTTGGTGCATGGGAGGAGAGAGGAATATGGAATTAAAAGCTTCTCTAAGTGCCGGGCTTGGGAAACTCAATAGATCTTGGTAACTCAAACAGTGGTCCAGAAGTTGATCATGAATTTGATCCTTCCCTCCAGGGAAAAGATGAGAATGCCAGCTACAAGAAGGTATAAATTGAACCACCAGATAGCAGGCCGATTAAAGCAGAAACATATTACTCTCCGTGCAACTGAAAGTATTCACATGTCTTTATGTTCACAGTCCTTTAAACACAGAGCAACTCAATAAATTCTTATTTATGTGATGCCATCAGCAGCAGCAATGCCTAGATAGTTTCCTTCTTTTGTTTATAGGCAGAAGGAGATATGATGCATGGGATTTTTTCCTTTCATATCAGCTAGTGACTACCCTCTAAGTTGCAGTGTTAAGATAGGAATTGAAGGATTTTGACAGTTTTACCATACATCTTTTTATTCACAAAGACTTCTAATCTTGAAATTGGTTCTTTGTTTTAAATCAGGCATCTATTGATTAAACGTGAGACCCAGCACAGCTCACAGGGGGCTGAGGTGGGGTATACACTATGGAATTAGGATAGTTAAACACTGAAATCGATCCTGCCTTTCTCCTTGCCGCTGCTGCTGTAGCAAGCAGTTTCTCTAAGCTATTAATTTTATTATTAGCACACCTGGAGGCATTGCTTCCCTCAGGGAAAAGCAATTCAACTGTGTGTGCTACAAGGCTAGTGGCGGATGATCAATGGCACAGCTGGGATGGGACGGGGAGTTGTGTCCTGTGCCCACCTATGCGAAATGGAGGGGGGGTGATCTTTCTCGCAAAGCAGGGGACACAGAATAAGATGTTGTTTTGGATCTTTTTCAGCAAACTCTGGCTACCAGAAATTTGCTTTTTGTTTGTTTGTAAAGAAGAAAATATGGAAAGAGAAGTCCTCTAAATTCTAGTCCTGACTCTGCCACTTCATTCTGTGGCTTCCTGCAAGCCATTTCCCATTCTAGTCCTTGTGTCAATAGGACTGGAGAAGGGAGGAGTCACACCCAGATCCAAGACTGTAAACTGGCAGCTCCTGGGCTTAACTCTCTTTCTCAGCGCATTTCTTTTGGCCAATGTAATGTTGGTCCTGTAAACGGCATAAAATTTTATGAAATTTCCAAAAACACAAATTATTGGCTGACTTTCAGAAAGCAGAATATTTCATTTGAACATCTGGATATCTGGTTTCTCATTTAAAAATGAGATGCACGCACAGCACTGGACCTCGGTGGCCTATTGTGGAATTGGCCAGAGCAGAGGAGTCACTGTCCCTTTTAGAAATGCACGTGCTCTCTGGTTCCCATGTCTTCGCTCAGTTCACACCCCAATAATGTTCTGTGCTCAGCCCCTGCACAGTTGAGGCTGCAGTCTCCTGTGGAAATTATCTCGATAATCATAACAGTTTAAATCAGCTGAGAATATTCCAGTACGAGCAAGTGCCTTCTCAGACACCTTCAGGTCTCCGTCTTCCCTCTTTCTTTACTTTGTCCCTCCTTGCTTCTCCCCCACCCTTCACAGCCCAGGAAGAAACAAATGCTTTAGGAGAGTCCCTTTTCTAATAGATAATATAGAATGGGACTTAGAGTATGTCTAAGCTGACATAACTGTTTTAAAGAGCTCTAGGTGTTTGGGCTGAGGTTGCCTGGCTTATAATTATATGGACAGAAAGATATTCATATGCTCTCATCATGTACACAGTACTGAGCTAGTGACCAGAGAAGTCCCAAGACACAGTTTATTCATTTTCCTTGTCCATGTCCTGATGTTCTGCTGCCTGGGGATGCAGCAGAAATGTATCTTAGAATGAGGAGTAGCTTCTGCTCCCACGTACTCTGTCTACTGAATTCTGCCAGCACCAGGCACAAATATTAAGAGGGTCACTGACCCTTGTAATCTAATTTCTGTATCCTCCGAAGACCAACCCTCTCTTCCTTTTAACTAATGTTGATTGAGCACATACTACAGCTAGGTTCTGTTCCAGTTACAAGTAATATGGATTCGGTGGGTTTACCTGGTTTATCTGGTTTACTACCACCAGAAATCATGGGAATGCACCTAGGGCTTCTAGCAACCCTTGCTGTAGACTATAAAAATCCCATGCTTTGGAATGAGACAGATGTGAGTCAGAAGCCTGGTCTTGCCACTGATAACTGCACATCCTTGTCACATCACTTAATTTCTCTGAGTTTACATAATTTGGCTCTTATACAGAACACTAATGAAAATGGTCAAATAATGTTCCTCTCTATTAGAAAAGTAGAAAGAGAAGCAACTGCCCCATTCCTTGGTGACTCCAGGTGGGATCTCACTGAATTTAGCGTTCATCTTGGCATTCACGGTCTTAAGTCAGCGAATGGCTTCATGAGGTGCATGATAATACACGCTACAGACATCAAAGGAGTGTGAGTATTAAATGCAGTCAGAATTCAGTTAAGATTTTTGCATTTATATATGTGTATATATAAAATACTGTAAATAAATAAATAATAATAATTACGTGGAATGGGTACTAAATGGAGATACAGATGATATGGCAGAATAATAATGACTGTTGAAGTTAAATGATGGGTTTATGGGGACTCATTATTCTATTCAGTTTATTTAGAATATATTTAAACTTTTTTGCAATAAAAATTGTAAATAATAAAACAAAAATTGGTATTCAAGTACAGGTGTGCAGACTAGACTGTGGAAAATCAAGAAAATAAGAAGATATAAAGAGTCCTTCATGAAGCTAAATTCACTCTTCATTTAATTTAAAGGATCATCTTTTTTGTCTTAGGTGATTTTTGTTATTTTTGAATATTAAAATACCTATTCTTTTATGAAACAATACTACTACTGATAATACTGATAATAGCTATCATTTATCAAAAATAAGTCTGCTGCCTAATTCTGTAACTAAAGGTTAATCAGAACACATCATTCCTTTATGTAGTGTCTGTAGCTACTTTCATGCCCCAAACGCTCGGTTGAGGAGCAGCTATAGAGACTGTATTGCCCACAAAACCTAAAGATATTTGACCCTTTACATAAGTAATTTGCAGATCCCTGATCTACCTTTATTCCCACCATAATATATGCTCAATAAAAACTTCCACCTTTCCTGTATAAAAGACCGGTTCCCTCAGGTCCCTTGTAGGTGACTGAGAACTAATTGGACACATTAATTTAAGCTACTAATGGCTGATAATGGTTTAATATGTCACCACTCCCAGATAAGACACTAAAAGCCCCCCTTAAAATGCAAATGTTAGCACAAGGATACAGCTAATAAATCAATTCCAGGAAGTAAGATTACAGAGCTCTTTTGTGGTAGGGGACTTTTTTTTCCCCACTGAGATTGTCTTTACTGACTTCCTCCAATACATCCCACCAGCTGCTCTTGGTGTTTATTCTATTTTTATAATTTCACGGATCAGCATAAATATATCATAAGCCCACATAGGCTAGCCGGAATTCTCTACAAGAGTTAAACCCTTTTAGGAAATAAGCGATGGGAATATAGTATAGTTGCTAAGAGCGTGGTGTTTAGCAACTAGCAGACCTCACTCCTTGCTGTTAGTAAATAGCTGTATACTATACAGCTATTCCTATCTCCAATGGATGGATGAGGACAGCATTCATCTTCAGGGGTTTTGTGAGGATTAATAAGAAATTGCGAAGGAAGTGCTTATCACAGCTAACATTTATGGAGCATTACTATTTTTACACCTTGTGTTGCAAATGTCAGTACCTCCCAGGGATAATGATCCCTGCTAAATTGGGTTTGTCCAGGGACCAAAAGTTAGTGTGTGTGACCTTCAAGAGCTGCTCCCTGTCCCATCCCCCGTTCCTTCTCTCTTTCGTTAATCCTTGACTCAAAACCCAATTTCAGAAGAAGGGGAACAGCTTTCATAAAGTCACAGGTGCCTCACATGGAAATCTCTTCCAAATTTATAATTCGGTAACTCTGCATGCTATCTTAATAGTCTACAGTTCCAGTAATAAAGATAGGTTAATTTTGCATTAGATGAGCTTTAATGTACATTTAGAAATCAGAAACTAGCTTATGTGTTCATTAGTGGAAATCTTGCTTAAAGTGGGTCATGCTGAACTAGAAGAAATTCAGAGAGTTTGGGGAGAAGGAAGATATTTTGCTTCATGTGTCATCTTCTATTATTTATGATGAGGGGAATGGTTGTGAATCCGATGAGTCTGATACATGTTCCAATGTATCACTGGTACATAACGGTTTGAAAGATCACCAGGAAAGCAGCTTTTCCCATGATTTTGGCATCCTGTTTAGGATGCCAACTTTAGCAAAGGGTGGTGGGGGCCACTATGGTTTCATCGCCCCAGGGGTAACACTTGGTAAAACCTTCCCACTGGACACAAAAGCAGTGAGGTGGCCTTGGCAGTGAGGTGGTCGTACCTGGAGATGGCGTGCAAAGAACCTGGGTTTGAGATGAGTGCCTCACCTTTCTAAGTCTCAGTCTCCTCTCCCAAAGAGCTAGAAATAATGGTTGGTAGGACAAAGAAGGGTACCTGTAAAGCGCATTGCACAATTTCTGTCAAATAAGCTATAAATAAACTTATTATTTGTGAAGGTCCTTGAAGAGTACTTTAATACAGTAAACACTCAGTAAAGGGCAGTTATCATCATCCTCACCACCTTCATTGTCACTGTTGTCATCAAGAGCTGACCGACAAGATCAAAAATTACTTTTATAGACCTCATCGTCTATCACACCTCCAATAGAAACAGTAATAGGCTCAAATGACAGTATGAACTTCACAAGTTAAACCCACACCTACAAATAACTCTACCTCCCTCGGGCCTTTGACTGACTAAGGTTAGAGGGATTTGTATGTGAAAATGGAGAAGCCTTTCCTATATGTTGAGAAGAATGTTTTTGTTTTGATGTCCCCCCCACCTTTTGTCTGATCCGAATTGTGTAGTAGCGAGATTCCTCGGGCTGTGTACAAAGGAAAGAATTCACAGGCTCCACTTAAAGTGAGCTGAAACACTTAAGAAAATAAAGATTTCCGTTGCCTAAGTTTCCCGGGTGTACATAGGGAATCAGATTCACACTTCCATTTAACAGTCGCAAGACTTGCACACCTACAGTGATTTCCCAGGGGCGCAATGCTGAAAATGTACCCCAAGGTGTCAGGAACCAATGTGTATAATGATGTCTGTCTTTCCTCACTACAACTGAAGTGTACGAATCTTAATGGATTTAAAAGAAATAGGAACTGACACTAAAATGACACTTTTTCTGAAAAGATATATTACATGTTCATTCCACACTCCCCCCGCCCAACAATGGCATTTTCCCCTTTGAGAGAAAAATGCTCAGTCTTTGCCGCTATGCTGTGGTCACAGCACAGATTTAAAGGTGGGTGTTTTCCATTACTAATCTCAGCCTTGCCCAAAAGGGAAAATGGATCCCATACATGCCTTCCCCCTCACGTCCACTGCATGTACCAATGTCCTATAGCACTGTTTTTCTTTCTTTCTTCAACCTCCCATAATGTCAGACAGGTACAAAGGGCATCAGCATTCATTACCTTCCTGAATAAAACTCCACGTTGGTACAACCCACAGAGTCAGAAGTCATCATTACCTCTCACACCTCAGCAAAGTGTTAATGCACTTCGATTTCCCAGCCATGGTGGAAGTGGTCAGAGCCCACAGGACAGAACTAGGCTCCTTCATTATCTTCCCTCACTGATACAGGGAAAGACTATACTTTTCATGTGATTTGTCCTGACCAGTGCAAGTTGTGTCAGAAGTCTGGAGAATCAGTTTGGACTCCTTGCTCTGCCGTGGTTAGCTGTGGGCATGTGGGGAATTTCCTCGTGTTACCCAGACCTCACTGTCTTCACACTTAGAGTAAATGGATTTGAAAATTTTTTCCTGAAGTTTTCATGTCTTTTACCAACACCAATCCACTGATAGTTCCTCTGTGGATCACTGTGTTGAATGGATTCCAGTAGTGCCACCTGGACTCAGCAGAAATGCCCTCATGGTTGAGGGGTACTGCCTGCACTCAGATGGGAGGAAAGAGGGGGAGCAGTGAGCATCAGCTTTGCTGTACCTAGGTTATAACTGAATGATGCCCAGAAAAACGTATTATCCAACTTGAGCATTGAGGGCTACTAAAGAATTTTTCTTGAGAATAAAATTACTACTTTCAATCCTGTGAAGCCAGGTATGGATGTTACTAATGGATCTGGAAACACGTCAGTGTGCCAGCAAGATCACCTTCCCTATCCCTGACACATTGTCGTGTTATTTCTGTGTAAAAGAATCAGAATTCAAGTATTAAGAGGTAGGATAGTTTTTCACATGTGTTGAGTCTCACCCACTTCTTCCCTGCTTTAGAGGCACACCTGAACAAATTACCAATCTGATCCCATTGGAAGTGTATTTGCAAGTCCTTAAAATGAAGAGATTACTGCCACAGTGGCATATCTTTCATAATATACATACATATACATATGTAAATGTCATATACAAAAATTCCATGTCTTGTTCTTTGCCACCTTGCCTACGCTGTATACACTTTAGCTACACCTATCTCCCTGTTATCAAAATGATAATTTTCTCCTACTACTAATATGCATTATTTTCTTCTATGGAAAGATGACAATAAAATTAATATGATGGTGCCCATGATCTAAACCCTATCCTACAGGGGTGCTTAGGTGGCACAGTCGGTTAAGCGTCTGACTCTTGGTTTCAGCTCAGGTCATGATCTCAGAGTCTTGAGATCAAGTCCCATGTCAGGTTCCATGCTCAGCGTAGAGTCTGCTTAAGACTCTCTCTCGCCCTCTCCCTCTGCTCCTCCCGCCTGCTTGCTCTCTCTCTCTAATAAATCTCTAAAAAAAACCTTATCCTAGGATATTAGCTGCTATTAAAAAAAAATACTGACACAAGAATTCTATTCAAATAAAAAGGTTCCTTTTACTGGACTTCTACCTTCCTGTTTGGTCTTTGATCATTCTAAGTACAAAAACCACTAAATTAGCAAGGAACTATTATGAGTTAGTTATAGGTATCTGAATTTAATTTTCATCAAGAAATTCCTCGAAGGAGAATTAGGGATGACAACTGTATTAGTCTCCTATGGCTGTGTAACAAATTACCACAAACTGAGCAGCTTAAAACAAAACATGTAGTATTTCACAGTTTCTAGGGAGCAAGAGTCTGGACATAACCTGGATACTCTGCTCAGAGTTTCACAAGGCTAGGGTCAAGGTGGTGTCTGGACCAGAAATCTCATCTGAGGCTTGAGGTCCTCTCCAAATTCACAGATTGTTGGCAGAATTCAGTCTCTTGCAGTTGTAGGACTGAGGCCCTCAGTTCCTAGAGACTACCTGCAGTATCCTTCCACCTAGCCTTCTCCACAAAATGACACTTTATTCAAGGCAAGAGGAGAATGTCTGCTCTCCTGATCTTCTTTCATAAATTTCACCTGATTAGGTCAGACCCACCCAGGCTAATCTCCCTTAAAATTAATTTTTTAAAGATTTATTTATTTATTTGAACGAGAGAGAGAGAGAGAGAGTGAGTGGTGGTGAGGGGCAGAAGGAGAGAATCTTAAGCAGACTCCCTGCTGAGTGCAGAGCCAAGGCTGGGCTCAATCTCTTGACCCATGAGATCATGACCTGAGCCAAAAACAAGAGTCAGATGCTTAACCTATTGAGTCACCCAGGCACTCCAAAATTAATTTAAAGTCAACATACTAGGGATTTTAATTACGTCTGAAAAACCCCTCATCTTTGCCACAGAAGGTAACTTAAACATGGGAGTGAAATCCCATTATATTCACAGGCCCCACTCACAGTCAAGGGGAAGGGATTATACAGAATGTATATATGAGGGGGCAGGAATTTTAGGGACTATCTTAGAAACCTACTTACTTCAAGTGTATGTGTAAGCACATGAATGGTCATCCACATGAAGAAACGGAATACTAAGCAAAGAATACCAGGAATGATCAGAAATAGAGTTTTCAATAAGCAATCAATCTCACTCACAAAAGTGTACATGTATCTATGTATCATATGCATGTATATGTGTATTTTATATATATATATATATATATATATATGTATTCCTGGAGGTATTTATTGATGTACTATTGTGCCCAAAACACAAATCAAAGAAAAACAGAAAAATAATCACCAGTTATACAACAGAAGAGCATAAAAGTAATTTAAGCATATTTCTACATGTATAGATTTTTAAAATTGAAGCACAACAAATATTTCACAAGGAGTTAATAAGTTCATGCAGAAAGATTCAATCTTCAAATAATAATATGAAAGAGACAGCGTTGCCTACTTGTTTAATTAGCAATTTTTTTTAATAATGAGCACATATGGATTGGTATGAGTTGCTGCTATGGGCCCCCTCAAACACTGATGCTGACAGTGAAGCAAAGAGGAAGTGAGTGGGCCTTAAAAATATTTATAGCTTTTGACCTAGAAACTGTATTAGGCTATCTGGCTCCTTCTTCCTCTCATGCCATGGTCCTTAGAAACCTGGGGTAAAATATTAAGGGGAAAAGTAAGTTCCCTAGATAAATTCTCAGAGATCTTACTGGTCACATGGCTTACGTCACACCATGAGAATCAAGCAAAATACAGATTCCAGCCTGCCTCAAGGATAAAGATTTTGGCAAATAATAATAATAATAATAATAATAATAATAATAATAATAATAATAAATCTTCCAAATTTCCAAAAATATATTATTTGTATAATTAAAAAAACATGCAGACATAAGAAATAATGTACAGCATGAGTATAAACTTGGCTTTACCACCTAAAGATCCCTTCTGGCTGAGCTAAATTATTTTCATCACAACAAATTGTTTCAAGGCACATAGAACTGGTCATGTTACTTGTCAAAAATTAAAAGGTCAAAACGTATAGTAAGTTTAAAATTCCCCTCCTAGAAATCTCATTCCTCTCCTGCTGTACCTTTGCTAGCACCCCTATCTAAAGGGGGCATGGGAAAAGGGGATGGGGAGCTTCACTGAAAGGTGGAGAGAACCTTAATCTTAACAAGAGCTATGGCTTTCAAGAACAACCCTGGTCTTGCTCAAAAAAGAATTTTCTCACCCTTGGTACCATATGCCATATGTTAAACATCCTAGATCACAGAGTTTATACTTTACATTGGGGAGACTATTATTTTTTTTAAAGATTTTTATGTATTTTAGAGAGAAAGAGCGTGCACGAGCGGGAGGAGGGGCAGAAAGAGAGGGAGAGGGGAAGCAGATTCTGCTGAGTATGGAGCCCCAGGGGGGCAGGGGGGAAGGGAGGGGCTCAATCTCACAACTCTGAGATCGTGACCTGAGCCCCAAACCAAGAGTCCAATGCTTAACCAACTGAGCCACCCAGCTGCCCCAGGGAAACCATTATTACCTTCCTTTCCCACTAATACCCTTGTTGATTGAGGGCTGTGACCATCCAAGGCAACCCTCTGAGGCTATAACCTCCCAGCTCCAAGATCTGGGGCATGATTCTTTAATAGAGACATTCCAGTTCAATTAGCCAAAAAGAATAGAACTAAAACATGCCAATGTAAAATTATTACAACTAGGCAAAGGTCAAACATTCAAAGGCAGCCTTCCTCGAAGAATTTGGACAAAGTTTAAGTAAAGGGTGCTATATTGGAAGTTCTTTTTAGTTTATTTCTAATAATTATCTCTTTAATTTTAGACTTCGGTAGAACTATTATGTCTCACCAGATTCAAACGTGGAGAATTTATGCTACACAAATAACTCAAATCACAAATGAAAAGTTATACCCCATGGTCCTAGTAAGGTATTACTGTAAACAATGAAAAAGAAAAAGAGAAATAAAAGGAAATACATACACACATACATACATACAGGCATACACACACACACACACACACACTCACACCTCTAAATAGGGGGATGGGTATTTAAATTTTGGTACTTATATATGGCAAATACTATGTATCCATTAATAATCCTACGATCTAAGGTTCTGTGATTTGAGAGTGTGAACATTTAAACATAAAGTGAGAAAATTCAACAAGCTCTAAAATAATAAACTGGACCCCTAATTGTACCCTGTGGCTCTAGGAAACTAAACTCACACATACTACAATTGCAGATACTTTCTTCCCTCACTTTGTAGTAAATGTAAATGGGAAACTTAAAGTCCCCTTCAGACCACTGGTGATTTTATAAACTACAATAGTTTATAGTTTTCTGGCAAAAAAGCCTCAGTTTATTCATTTATTTATTTACCTGGGCCACTTGATTGTACTGTCACTCCACCTCAAGCTGTAGCAACTGACTTTCTTAACTGTGGTCATTTTCCCAGGTGTGAAGGAAATAATTCAAAGAGACAAATTTTTTATAGATGTGAGTTGCTTCATACATGAAGATGAGTAAAGAGTAACACAAACAAGTGTTGAAATTAAAAAAGCAAATACATAAACCTCAGCAGAACAAAAACATCTGGGATCCTTGGGTCATTCACAATTGATCTGACCTACAAATCCTAAGGGTTCACTTTATGTACAAATGGACCAAGGAAAAATATGCCGAATAATTTCTCCCCGTACAGTGAGGTAGCATGGGTTTTTTTTTTATCTTATTTGCCTCTATCTTCCAAATTTCCAAAAAGATATTATTTCTATAATTTAAAAAACCACACAGGCATAAGAAATAATGTTCAGGGTGAGCATAAACTTGGCTTTACCACCTAAAGATCCCTTCTGGCTGTGCTAAATTGTTTTCATCACCAGCAATTGTTTCAAGGCATACAGAACTGGTCGTATTACTTGTCAAAAATTAAAACCTTGTCAAACTCTTCCCTTTGTAGCATTATAAACAGTTAGTTGCAAAAGTGAGCTATTTGCAAAAGCCGCATAAAAAATGGAAAATAATGGTCTATTTCCCTTTTATACCAAGTGAAGGGTTTCCTATAATTTTAGCAGTCATTAAGATTTACTAATGAAGACTTTGAGATGGAGTCTAAAAAAGGAAATATAAAGTTAAGTGGCTCATTTTGTGTTTTGAGAGGTAAAATATTAAGAGGATAAAGAAGTGCTATCTCATCAATCACAAACCACACAACGCTGGAAAAGTAACGCAGCCCTTTCCAGCAGTAGCCTCTGCAGAAGAACACCATCGGCCTAGCGAGACTACCTTCTAATAGGTGAGAGGCTATTTCAATCTCCATACCCATTTAATCACAGAGCTGTTTGAGCACTGACTGCCAATTATCCTGAATTATGTGTCATATAGTAGGTTTGTGATCTGAGCTATAGTGCATTAGGGACCCAGCAGAGACCACCATGTTGATTTGACAAGGTTCTTAGAGCCAGGATGAATAAATTAACGCAACAGAATGATTCTGATGAACAGAAGATTGGAGCCAAGCTCCCAGAGATGGAAGATTAGTGACTAATCAGCTCTAACACCTGGTTTCCATAACACTCTAATAACAACTCCTTGTGCTGCTGTAACAAAACACAACAGCCTCTGCCAGGGGGGAAAATGTGAAATAGCCTCAAAAGTTATGGCTTGGTGTGTTTTATTCACAACAGGATGTATTTCACCTGTTCTTGGAAATTAGGAGCCGCAGCAATCCTCCCTAGCCCCATCCCCGACCCTCCTTATGATGGGAGGGATGGCTGTGAATTCCAAACAACCAGGTTTCCAGGAGAACAGGTTGGATGAGAAATCCACTGCTGCTAACTTTTCAATTCAACTTACATCAGCTAAAGGGAGGAGGGTGAGGTAGAAGGAAAAGGAGGGTGGAAGAAGTTGGGGTAAGGATGGGGAGGATGATGGGGAGGAGGAGGAGGAATCCTAATAGCTAAAGCTGATGGGACTGTGGATTCACATCCTACGCTGAAAAGAGAGACCCAGGTAACAATCAGGTCTGGCTTCTTACCTTTAGGTTCACGGTAAACAAATGCAAAAGCCCCCAGACCAGTACTTAGGTTGATCTGGAGAAAATGTCAAGCCCCTAACATCTGTCATGTGCAGCTAAGATGGAAGACACAGCCAAATGTCTCATATAAAAGCAAGCTAAGATCTTCCAATATCCTTGGCATTGCCTCTCCTCACTGGACACGTGAGGGAGCGCCATTCTGGCCAGTGCTGTTCATCAGCATCAGAGGAGGCAGCCCTGGAAGACCAGTGTGGTCCCCTGTCAGTCATCCCTTTGGCCATCCGCTTCTTGAAAGGCAAGGCACTAATTAGGACATGTTTTGTTAAATCAGAAAGCACTTCACCGAGAATAGTTGAGTCTCACAGAACATCTAAAATGTATGCTGAAATAGCATTTTGACACCTAGCAGATTTGAGGTATCAAAGCATTAGAATGATTCTCTCACGACTGCTTAAAAATTTGTGGGTACCTCTCTCTGCTAAACCTCACTGACACATCTACGAAACTAAGAAAACCCAGTTAAATGACAACTAAGTGTCTGAAGCCATGGCTGAGGGTGAGGGAGCGTTATTCACATCACAGAAGAAAAAAATTTTTTTTTGTTTAGCAGAAGACACATCATTTATTCTCCAGGAACTTTTCAAAGATGATTTGATGCACGGGAATAAGATCGACACTCGGCTTCTCAAAGAAACAAGGCAGGTCAGACCGTCTGCATCTCCTATTCACGACGACTGTTTCTATTCACACAACTGGACTTTCTAGTCACAATCTGTTTAATTCCGTAACTTAATCTCTAGCCAGGGGTCGGATCATCAATTTAGATTTCCTGTTTCTTTTTTATATTCAGGTTATTTCCTCACATAGGACACGACGCTATGCCCCACATTTGCATTGTCAGCCTGTAAAGACCCACGCTTTTTGCCGTGACTGACAGAGAAGCCAACCACACGTTGTCCCAAGGGCTGTTTCCAAATTTGGTCTCCCAAAGCTCGCGAAACTCCTCGAGGCTTGCTTTAATACCGACCCATTTTCACAGCTTCATTTGTTCTAACACCTGATTCCTTCTTTGCCTCAGCAAGCCTCACTGAAGGCAGACTGGGGGAAAGCAGCTGTTGTTTCATCTGTATTATACTAGAAATCATTTCCTTCACCTCATGTCCAGTTCTTCACCCCTGAATTCGAATTTTGCCCTAAATGTCAAAGGCGAGCGACACCTCCCTGAAATGCAGTGTATAACAGACAATCAACCCATAAGAATTCATAGCTCCTCTTCTTTTTACTGTTTTATTTTCTTTGTTGAAATACTTTAGAGAGTATTATTAAGTGAAGTAAAGATTCCTCTTGAAATAGATGTTCAAAGAGAAATTCAGGGGGAGAAAAAGGAATCTTTAAAAGGGTTGATTGAACTTTATAATCATAAAAGCCACACTCTGGGACATTTGCTGAATTCCAGTCTGTTAAATGTTTCTCCTTCTTACCCCAAATTATAAATGCCCTAAACTATAAAGTGGGAAGAAGATAGACATCACCGATGTTCTGCTGAAGAATCACCCCCGCCACCACCAAAGGGGTCCGAAGACACATTCACAGCAATCAGTGTAGCTTCAGTGGGAACAGCCGGGGACCATTTCATGTGTACAAAGCATAGGTGAGACCACAGGTGTCACCATAGCAAAACCCTCAAATCTGGAGTGAGAGGGACCTTGCCTGTGCCCCTCAAAGACACTCTGGAGGTTTCTGAGAGGGGTGAAAGGAGCATGGAGGTTTATGGTTAATCCGAACACATGCCATGTTTCTAAGCAACTGCAGCCCACAAGTGATCTTTAAGAGATGGAATCAAATGAAATTCCAGTCTTGCCTTTTATGCGGTTCTACATCATAAAGTTTATGCCACAGCGAATAGGTAGGAATTTCATGGAAGAGCTTGAATCCTAAGACAGTGACTGCTTGTGGGTCATAGAGCTTTTGAGAATCTGGAGAAACATATAAAAACCTCACTCCAGAAAATTGCAGGTACTCACAAATACATAATGATGTGCATACTACTTCAGGGTTTTGGCAAAGATAAGAATCACTGTAGAAGATATAAATAACTTATTTTGCTCATTTACAATGCCATACCAACACACTAAAATCCCCAAATCAAACTAGCTTAGTTTGGTCTTGAAATTTAGCTTCAAGATGCAGAAGGAAAATGGTATATTTAATGGGTTATTGTACACAAGAAAAGAGCCCTGATTATCAACCTTCTCTGTCTAAAGCTTCAATCATGAAACACTGAAAGGGGGGAGGGGAGGAAGAGAAGTAGAGAAGTTGTAATGGGTTATATATTGCTTTGCTCAATTTGCTACCATAGGAAGGAAGTCAAAGAAAGGATTTCTGATTCTGATCCATGTATCTGAAAGTTTAAATAATCAATGGGGGCAAAAAATTAAGGTAACAAGATGCCATAGGAAGTACCTTTTCCATGGGCACTAGATGGTATTTCAGAAAACGAGGAAGATTCTGTTCTTCATCTATAAAATCAGTAAGTTGAATGTACCTAACAGGCAGATATGGAAGATTAAAGAGTTAATGTGTCTGAAAGAGATCTGAAGACTTTTAGGTGTGGTAAGAATGTCAGCTATTATTTTTACAAAGGGCTGCAGACTTGTAATAACATTCAGATTGGATAAAAACTCAGGAAGTCCCGGAGTCCCTTTTGCTTGCTCCTCTATCAGCCTAATGACCGGCTGGCAGAATCTGTGCTCTGAATTCTGTTTGGAGTGCTAAAGAAGTGGACAAGCACTTATGTGTCCCAACAAAATCAGTGAAGCAGCTGAAGTTTGGAATTCAGTGTGCAGCCCTGCTAAACTAGACATGACTAAGTCACTTATGCCTTGCATTCTCCAAATTATTTAAAACAGCGATCTCCAAAGGAGATGGTGTGCCTCAAGTGTGGGCCCAAGAAAATCACTGGGATGGAGGGGAGAAAAGATGAAAACTACTATTTACTTATAATTCTTTATCTTGTTCTTGAGAAAAATAATCATTTTTATTTAAGAAGAGGCAATATAGATTAGTACAGTTATACATGTATTTAGTTTATATATAACACAATTAGCGAGTGTGTTTAATTGTTCTACTGCTTGGTGTGCATGCTCAAAAATGTTTAATATACAAGTTCTTTTACATAGGCAACATTAACTGAGCTCCTGGCTGTATTAGAGCATTATTCCCATGAGAGAGTCAAGGAAACCAAGCATGGGAAAAGTGATTTCTGCATCATCTTATCTAGCAAGACCAAGATAGAATTCTAGGTTTTAGCTTTAAGGCCTACTCTTCAGACCTTTACGACAAGACAGGACCCTTCTGAATTCAGCTTGTGGCAGAAGTCACCAGATGGTATCCAGAGGGTTGCAGACCAGACTGGTGTTCAATCAGAAAGCATAAATCAGGTGAGGACATAAGAAGGGGAGATGGGTTGGCTTCCTCGGGTCTGTGAGTTCAGAGCAACTCTGCTAACAGTGTCCAGTAGGATGAACAGCTAAGTGGCAGCACACAGTGATCCCAAACCAATGCAAATTGATCATGTCTACTATTACCATGGACAGTCCTTTAAGTGCCCCAGATACTCAAATATGGAAAAATGGGACACTTCTCTCCACCCCCTCCAACCAAAAAAAGGAAAACAAAAACTTGTTACCATCAGTACGTTTATGTATTATTTATAAATGGCATTTTCGGTATTTCTTGCACTTCCCTAACTTCCTGTAAGGTGCTATATAAATGCTAACTATTGTTTGTATTTAACAAGCCTCAGCTAGAGGAAAAATGTATACCTCGGTTTTTGCAGTCAGGGCAAAAAAAAAAAAAGCTGAAAGGAAATTGCCTATTCTGGGTTACAACAACATAAACTTGACTTCCTCCCCTTGCGTTCTCTTCCCTGTTTTTGGGTTCAGAAGTATGTTCAGAGCCAAGAATTCATTTTCTTGAATATCTTCAAAGGATATGTTTTGACAACAGGAATTAGTATAATTCTTGAAAACACCAAGTAATCTGTTCTTCTGAGTAAGTTTTGTGTACACGGGTTGAGTGGCCAGAAATGGGTCTAAAAATACCCTATTTTTCTGAACACGGAGATTTCAAAGGCATGTGTACTTCTGGGCAAAAAATAAATGTGAGAAAGCTCTGTCCTTTTGTAAGTCAAAAAGAAAATGCAAAATTACCTTAACTGTGTAAAATGAGATGGGTACTTAATAATTAATTTACCAGATTAGTTGTAGTAAATTAATTATATTGGTACCCTTTCCATTTCTGAATTCTGTATCTGAAATAGGTCTTAAAAATTCAGTAACTGGCCATTTTTTTCTTTATGGTTCAGGTGGCTCATATTGCTGATTCTGCAAGTTAGCCTGCTTGGATATGAGCTACTTACATATAAAATACATATGTTACAGAATCATAGAATCTGAAGGCTGGCAAAAATCTCTAAAATAAGCTACAGATCCCTTATTTTTGAGGGAAGGAAAGAGTGTCCCCAAAATGGGAAATCAAACAACAGCTGAGTCTGTAAATAACAAGAAGCCTAAACATGGTATATTTATTCAACAAATAATTGCTGAGTATGAAACACTGGCCTGAGTCTGGGCACATAGTTGTATTCAAAGACAATGATATGGCCACATAAATGATCAAAATTAAGGAAAGTATTTGTTGACAAGGAAGATGTTTAACAACATGTTATTAGGTCTTTACTATGTAAATAAATATGCTGCTAACAGGGCAACTTCAATTTAAACAACTGTTTACTAGCAAGTATCAGACCTATCAGATTTGCACACCAGGAAATTGAAGGGAGATGATTTCCTAAAAACCGTATATCAAGTAAGAGGTACAAGTCAGGACCAGGATAAATATCAGTTATGTGAAGCTGAATGCATCATCAAAACAGCATCATTTTCATGCTTGACCTTTTGTACCATCACCTCTAATCATGTGTGTGAATGTGAGGTATAAAATAGACAACAATGAGTGATGATTTACAGCAAATCACGGTGAAAAATAACATAACGGGCCTTTAAATGCAACCTTGCCTAAGTTGTATAAATAATGTTAGTTCTCCTTGCTTGAATTTGTGGTAAAGAGGCAGAAGGACAGAAATAAAGACCTAATGGGAGATAAGGTTTTTTTTTAAAAAAAAAAACAAAACAAAGCAAAACAGAGGGACACTTTACTGTCAGAATCTCTTTGAGTTGAAAAAAATGTTCACATTGCTAAAATTAGGTATATTTTTAAATGCATCCATGTTAATGGAAATGCACACATTTCATACACCTTTCACTATTTGCACACCTAAACAGTTTTGACTGCAAGACAGCCTAAAGCTATTATTATTATTATGTTTAATTTGGGGATGATTTCCTTGTAAAAGCAACAGAGGAGAAAGGGAATCATGGATTACCTTATGTCTGAAATGTCAGCAACATAGGAAGTTGGTAGACTTGCATGAAAACTCCTTTTATTTCCATACCTCCACTTAAAAAAATAAGAAGACCTTTCTCTGACAATTTTTTTGGGGATAGAGTAAAAAGGCAAATGGAAAATTAGAAGTTCTGCATTCTTTTACACTTAGGAATACTCTAAAGTTGTAAAAACAAAAAGAACACAAAAAGTTTAGAAAATATTTTGGAGGGATGCCTGGGTGGCTCAGTCGGTTAAGTGGCTGCCTTCGGCTCAGGTCATGATCCCAGAGTCCTGGGCTCGAGCCCCTCATCGGGCTCCCTGCTCAGCGGGAAGCCTGCTTCTTCCTCCCCCACTCCCCCTGCTTGTGTTCCCTCGCTCGCTCTGTCTCTCTCTGTCAGATAAATAAATAAAATCTTAAGGAAAAAAAAAATAAAGAAAATATTTTGCAAAGATTTCTAAAAATTTTTTAAAGAACAAGTTTTTCTCTATACTGTCAAAAATAGTGTAGTAGAACATGGAAGAAAAAAATCAGAATGAAGTTCCAAATTAAATATAAAAAAATACAAAACAATTCAAAGAGTACTTTTAAAAAGTAACAAAAGTCTTTCAAGAAAATAAGAAGGATTTATGTAACATTTAATGGATGCGTTGAACTACGCAGCATCTTCGAAGAATAATTTCACATTCACTCGAATTTCAAAAAAATCATTATAAATATACAGATATTAGCAGAATTTTCTCCCATGCAGGAACTCTTTTTTTTTTTTCCAATTTAAATCACTATCACTAACAATGCTGTTTCCCATGTAAGCATCCAAATAGCAAATGCTAAAATAACGTTTAACTGAAATGTTTGCTACTTTATTTAAATTTTGAGAAAAAAAAACTGCACCTACATATTGAATTTGATAGGGGTTGTTAGTTACCAGAAATTACAAAAATCTTCCTTAATTTAACTTGCATTATGGGTGAAATCTCAAATAAGATCTCCTACTTAAAATTATTTTTTTTTTTGGAGAAAGAAACAGAGACTACCTATACCTAGTACCTAGACAGGAAGAGTAAAGAGAAGTGTTTTAATTCTAAGTCCCTTCTAAAGAAATCCAGATTTCAGGCAAAATGCAGTATGTAGATTTTTTGAGTGTCACAACAAGACAAAAAAATGCAAGCAATGCATATTGTTGTATGTGTGCTGTTTTACAATGAAAAATTACTTTAACGTGTTTGTCCATCACTCCAACATACCTCACAATTTTTATTACATACAGAATTGACTATGTAGAATTTTAATGTTTCCATTAATATGTTTATATGCAAAAGTAGGAACTCATTTAGATATTTTATCTAAGCAGTAATATTTCTTTTACCCATGTTGAACCAAATGCACATACAGATCTTTTCTGCTTTATACAACAGTATGTTAGTTACCTATGCTGACCTAAAGGTAGGATATGTGGATCACGCACACACACACACACACACACACACACACACGCACACACGCGCGCGCGCACACACACACACATACTTGCATGCACATGCAAATGAGCTGCTTCCTAGAAAAACCTGAGAACTAAGAAAAATCGAAGATTTAAAAATGCAAACATTCCTGCTGATTTAAAAGAATGAAGGGAAGGAAGGGAAAGGGAAAAGGGAAGTTAGGAGGGAGGAAGGAAAAGTCATCATGATAAGGAACAGAGATGAATAAAGGGCTAACACTAGATTTGTTTCTATAACATTAACGGTCTAATTTCAGGGAAAATCAGGCCAACCAGTTCAGCATTTTTGCTGTCTCAGGTTCTAAAATACTATGGCTGCTGTACCCAAACCTCCTACAAAATCTTTTAGGAAAACCATTGCTCACATATAGCCCGTGGTTATTTCCAGCCAATCTCTCTGCTGATCTGCTTGAAGACTCTCCTTACGCATCTACGAATTGCTAGGGTTGAGGAAATGAAACACCTACTGACAGCAAAACTCAACCATGCTGTAGGTAAGTGGGCATGTCGGGCTCAGACAATTTACTTCTCCAGAGGGAGTAAAGGATAGGCGAGGAAAGGAAGGAGCAGAGGAATTGTAGATGAGCACTTCATCTGAGAAGTGCCAGGGAAGAGGGAAAGGTGAGGAGAACCAGCGGGAGCATCCAGTCAGATGGTATCCAGGCTGACAGCCTTGGACTCCAGCACTTCCTTCTCTAGCTCTCCCAAAGCTGCCTTCAATGAGTAGCCTTCACATCTGCTCTGTTGTCTCATCCTTCACTCCTGTTCTCCCATCTAGGAAGAGTATCACCTTTATTATTTTAAAAATTTCCACATGAAGCCGCTACCAGGACATTCTAACCTCAACAGTGGGCCCCAACCACAGGGTGACCAGCTGTCCTGGTCTGCCCCTGACGAGGAAGCTTCCTGGGACCCGGGACTCTCTGGGCTAAAGCCAGAAGTGTCACAGACAACTGGGGTAAGGTGGTCACCCTACCCAACCATGCATTTCTTCCCTGGTGCTCAGGTCCCAGTGCTCACACATTCTCAATTAAATCAGGGCGAGAAATAAAAAGGAGTCAAAACTGACGGTCTAAGTATATAACCAGAAGTTCAGGGAGGCCTTGGGAAGCCTACGCCATCAATAAGCCTTATTTACTAAAGGGGAAGAAAAATGCCTGCAGCGTATAAATCCTGTGGTAACTGTTAATCCTCTCCAGAAGAAATAAATAAATAAAATTAAAAAAAAAGAATGCAGCTGATAAATTACTTAACCGAAAACGTAATGCTCAAAGCAGTAACCACAATGCAATAATTATTGGACTTGATTAAACATAAAAATAAATCTTTTACTTCTCTCTCATCCCATTAGTACGTACAATGAAAGGAAAAGCCTTTTTAAAAAAGGTACCTCACGGCCAATTTTCCCCCCTTAATTCTGCATTGTAACAAACAAAGGTAAAATCAAAAATCATGCAAGCGAAGTATAAGCTTTTTCCCATTATACTTAGAAGGGTGACAGTGCCAATTAAAAACACGTCTCTGTGCAGCTCTCAGCAAATGCTCTTTTTAACTCCTTGATAGTGAAATGCCTTATTAAGATGAAAAGAATCACAAAGTATAATGGCTTATAAATCATCAATATTTCTGGTGAAATCAATCTATTGGTCTCATTTGAAACGTAGAGAACCTCTCCTAACCTCATTGACACAACGTTCCCTGTTTAAATGCCTGAGACTAAAATAACCATCTAACATCTAAAAATGAATGCTAACAGTATTGCCTTTCTAGAAGCAACAAGTAAATGTTGGATTATTTGATAAAGCATGGTCAAATCTAAGATATTTCTGCTTTAAATGGAAGACAGTGGTCATATTTTATACGCATGTGTGCAAGTCTCAATGTGACTTTTTTCCCCTCTGTTGAGATACTTGGCTTTGATTTTATTTTTATCATTTATGCTCTGAAATGCCAACACCATGCCATTCCTACAAAACACACTTTTATCCATTTTTTTTTTTTAAGTCTGCGTTCAAGTTAGAAAGTAAGTCATATCTCCAGATCTCGTTTTGTAAAGGTTGTACTCGCCACAGGCTTAGCACAACGGTTGGAGGCAGTGTGGAAAGGATCGATAAAGTAGTATTACCCTTTGTGATGGTGAGTCTCTGCAGGACATTCCGGCTTAGCGCTGCTGCCCGCGCTAACACTCCATCCTTACCCACTGGGAGTGCACTAAAGCACACAGTTATGGACCAAGAGCTCCAACGAGGATGAGAAACTCACTTCCTTCACCTTGTTCGGGAGCTGCTTTAATAAAGCTGGAGAAAATCTGGATGCCGTAAGAAAGAGTTTCAAATTTGAAAGACAAAGCTATAAACACCCTGAAGTCTGAGGGCATAGGCCTTGACATTCAGACAAGTGTATGCATCATTCAGGAAGTTTCACTTTGGCAGGAGGCCTATAAATGTAGCAATTCTTCAACCTCAACATGTCACTTGTGATTTTAAAAAGCTAACTATTGTGGTTGCAGGGAGGCAACACTGCAATGTAATGAGCTTATATTAATTGCCTCCTTCACTTGCCAAGTAGACTTAGGGAATAATACATTAAATTTGCCTCCAAATGAAATGTTTTTAATTTTTCATTTGTCACTGTAAGAGTGAAGTTACAACTCTGTGGTTATGAGTGCTGTAAAGTGCAAGGATATGATCACACTCTTTCCATCCATGTTCACAGGAGAGCAGCTGAAACGCTCTTTGAGGCTTTGTGTGCTGTACAGCAGGGACAATATGGATCTGCTGCACTTCTTTTTTTTCTAGTAAGTGTCCTGAGAGTTTCATTTAATTCAATAGACCTCACTTTGTTATTCTGGCAAAGGGAGTGTTAAGTAATACAAATTCACATGTAGGGCCCTGTGACACGACAGCTCACTTCAAGTCCCTTTCTGAGCCCCAATTATCTTTCAGGCCACATTTTACCTACTTTCTCTGATACGAAAATGGGCAGCTGCCTGCCACTTGTCCTTCCTCATGTCAAATACTCCTCCCATCAGACTTCATCTTTTCTCTGAGCCTGGATACCCATTCTAGTCCCTAAGATGAAACCACGTCACTTGTACCTTTTCATAACTGACCCAAACAATGACAGACACCTTCCTCTACAATACGTGCAAGTAAGTAAAGAAGGTTCTGCAAAGAACTTTATTTCCTTACTCTTTAAGCAAACTAACTTCAAGGGATTTAAAATGAGCTTAAATATGTCATTTTCAGATTCAAACAACTGGGGGAACCCTTCTCCATTCTAGAAGGAGAGAGGGGTAGGTTTTGGATTTTAGTATAATTACCTATTTCCCTTACTAGTTAAGCCCCTGTGTTGTAATATTTTGTAACTTATATTTACACATATCTCAAATGATACTGTAATATATAACTACCACCCAGTCAGTACAAAATCCACTCATTAAATCTGAGAGGCTGCCAGATGGAAAACCAGAGAAAAGAGATCTTTCACTTTATCGGCAGAACAAATTTATTTCCCCTTTGTCTTAACTTTCCCTGGCTGGACTACACCTGGTTGTTACTTTTATAACTAAAAGTATCATTAATATGATGAACTAAAGAGACAACTGCCCTGGGCCGACACCCTCAGCCATGCTAAGAACTTACAAAAGCTTCAACATTGCAGTTTCTCTTTACCATGTCCCAGATAAAACTCTTAGGTCGAGCTACCTACAGCCTCTGAAAGTGAGAGGGGAATTATTAAAAATATATTCCCCCATCCAGATCAAGCCACAGGGATCACACAGAGACTGCTTTCTTTCCCATTCTGAAAGCTATTATTCTCCCCTACTTATTAAATTGATAACTTTTGTATGGTGTTCAGAAAATATAAGACTACATGTAAGACACCTTGAATAGAAGATAGAATCCTAAGAGTAAGGCTTGCCATCAAAAGGACATAAAATCTAACAGAGAAGAGAAGTCATACATACAAATGATTGTAATTGGCCACTTCAGAGAACAGAGGTTTTGAAGTCAGATAAGCATGGGACCTTTGCTATTTTGGAAGCATAGGGCCAATTTGGATTGCTGAATTACAACTGTACCTACCTTACAAAGATGGCTGAGGAACAAATGAGATACAATTGTGAGCCCTCCTGTCCATTGCTTCCAAATAATACACATTTAATAGTTTCTATTTTAATAATTAAAGGTATTATAACACACAGCCCAGTGAGGTAGAATACTTAAATGATAGGACAAGTTCAGTGAAGTTGGGAGGTGGGGGGGTAGCCCTACCTGGCTGGGGGTTCAAGGGAGATACCACAGAAGGTAAAGGGCTGTATTTAGTCATAAAGAAAGGGTTTGGTACGTGGAATGGGGTGGGGAGAGTCTCAGGGGGAAAAATAGGCACCTTCAACAATAACTACATTATTCTACGTTCTACATTCTATGTTAATGTCAAGTACCCCCAAGCATGTTCTAGATGATCAGTTTGGGCCACCAGGAGAAAGCCTCATTGAGGGAAGATCACCAAAGACTTACTATTTATTTGAAGGAAGATCTCTGAATATTTTAGACATTTACCAGATCTTTAGGAAGTAATCTGGCAACTTCATGCAAGAGTCTGGAATTGAGAAAGACCGCCAACAAGCAGGTGGAAGCACAGGATAGTTTAAGCTTGAGGAAAGAGGGGCCTTTTATCAGAATAATGACAGTCAGAATAAAAACATGACCGAGAGGAGAAACACTGAAGTTGTAGAAAATACAGGACTTGGCAATTAATTGGATGTGGGGTATGGCAGAAGAAGGGAAGAAATAAAAAGGACATGCATTTCAAGTGCGGACATCTAAGAACGTGACAAAATGTTAAACAGAAAAGAATCGTAAGTGCTGGAGACGTTATTAGCTTTTGGATCACATAAGTTAGCTTGGCACTCACTGAAATCTATTACAGTGTTGAAAACTTAAAAAGCCAGCTGACCTACCATGGGCCATCTGAAAATTAATTTACTGATAAAAATGAACTTCCAAATAAGCAGAATATCTGTGATGCTTAATATGTTTCAGGGTATATTTGGAATCTAAGATATAGGGGAAATAGTTTTTAAATATGAAAAAAAATTAATTTAAAAAGGATGAAAGCACTCAGGGTCCATCTTAAAACAAAGCAACAGGGCATCTATAATATTTACACTGGTCACAAAATAAAACTTTGTCACATGTTAGTTTTATTTACTAGCCATTGTTCTTTAGTATTTCATGAAACAAGGTCTGTATTTAACAGTACTAACAATGTGTCAAAACAGCAGTGTGGAAAGTGAGGGCACCAGGGAGTACCCCAAAACAAATCCGCCCGTTGAGAGGAAGCATTTGCTTCAAGTGACAGAGAAAATTAAATCTTCATGCCTACATAAGTACATAAGAATAAGCCCAAGTTGAAGGTGGCATTAATCTCAATCACTGTTTATTTGTGGGTGTTTAGACATATTACATGCAGGGTATGTTTCCATTATTGCTGTTTTGAATGAAGCATGTGGCATTTCATTGTGAGGAAAGTAGGGAAATAATTTTCTCAGATGCAGAACTCTAGTAACAAAGGAAAAAAACTACAAAACTCGGTTCACTTTATAGCCTTGCATGCTTAGCCCTGTCTTTATTTCAAGGGAGTGGAGAAAAGAATTCAAGAACAAACCATTCCCTCAAATGGTATTAATAACAGAATTTTTCTACCTCATTATACATTTTATGTTTTAAAAAATCACATATGGATCATTAAAAAAAGATTAAGATATGTCTGAAAAGAATTTCAGCAAAAAAGTGGTTAACATTTATCATAGCTTTTCAAAACAAAATTGAATTCTACTTTATCTGAAAACTTTCCAGTGCAATATTACTTTTTCTTACATATACGGCCTGCAACTTACCTAGGGCACTATTTATCATTTGGACAACTTAAGTATGCCACACACACACACACAAATCACCTTGAGACAAACAAGAAATTCTCTCTTGGGAAACTCAAAACTGTATTAAAATGATAAGTAGCAAGTCTTCACTCTTCCTTCATTAACTTAGGCAGACAAGTGTGATATACACACACCAAAAAAACAAAAAAACAAACAAAAAAAAACACAAAAAAACACAACGTTCCAACATGCTCCTGGTCATAATAATCATCTTTGCTTCCTCTAGTCCACAAAGTTTGTTCATTTTTACAAAGATATTATAACCTGTGATAGAAAAACCAGTACCCAGAGGAGTCTTCCAATTATCAACACAGGTAGCCTAGCCCATCCGGGACCCCCAACAGCTTTGGGTCAGGATTTAAGGATTCAAAATAATTATTGCAAAGGAAGTGCTTGAATGAGTAATTTCTCTTCGGTATTCTAGCCACCGATGGTAGTAAATCAGAGAGAAAAGAAGCAGAAATTTGGGGTTTAAAAAGGTAGCAATAACACTGGGAAGTAATAAAATTCAGGTTTGTCAATTGTTTTATGTAGGTGGTACATAGATTCTACAAGAGCACTTTCCAAGCTACCTAGCAATCACACTTCACAGGTATCTCTGTCAAAACAGTGTTACGTGCCACCTGTTATAAATATTCACACTTCAGAAATCTGGGCCCCACATCAGAGACAATAAGCCAAAACGGAATCTATTTCCACAGTTCACATGTATACTTTAGGTACCTTTTGTATACAGAGACTGAGGCAAGGGATGTGGTCAGAGGGAGAAACATACTATATCTTCAGACTCTGCTCTAGATTTTGGTTGAATCCAAATGAATCAAATTGCTTTCTCAAAGATAAAAATCATTCCAGAAATAAAAAAAAAAGACTTTCTTAGGGATTTCTCTTAAAAATAGCAAAAATAAAAAATGAAGGCTAAAAATAGTAATAGTTTCTGCCCATGAACCACCACTACCCCACCTCGGAGGCAGTCCCAGTATTAAGACTACACAAGAACTAGAGTTTTGGATGTTAAGTCCCAGTCTAGGTGTGGGTCCCGGTTCCACCACAGCTGGATGAGTAGTCTTAGGCAAAATTATCCTTCACTGAGCCTCAGGATCCAAACACATGAATGTTAAAAATGACAAGGACCTACTGAGTCTGCTTGTTAGATGTAGTTTCTACATCGAGCTTAGCACAGTGCCTATGTCACAGGCATCACATAAATTCCTAGATATAAGGCACATTTTCTCAAATATCCTTAGGAATGATCTCTCCTTTCAATATTTATATTCTGGTATCTTTTGCTCTATATTGAACACTGCGCTATATATTCTAGTATGCTATATTGTTCTCAATTGCTGGGCTACTATTTTGATTTTTGAGTGCCTGTTTATAATGTTGTTAAATATTTTGACTATCACTCCTGCTGTTTGGAGAAGATATGCTGGCTTTTTGTGATTTCAGCCCATGTTCATTTGGATGCTGTGGAGGTTGATTTACCAAAATGGAGGTGACAATACTTAATACTGATTTTGTAATAGTTCCCTGGGGTGTGACATTGCAATTCCAAGTGCCAAATGAGAATAAGCCCTCTTGAAGATCCTCTGTGGGTTTGTCTTTGTTGGTTCCCCATATCCATTCTCTACTTTTCCTGCTCTGCTCTGGAAGCTAGGAAACTCAACTCTAGCTCTGGCTACCCCTGCCCTATTGGATTCAGCTAAAGAGAGGCAAGAGCAAGAGTTCAAAGGGAAGGGGACATCCAGGGTGTTTCTTCCCAGTCTGCCTTCCCTCTCCTCTCCTTCCTTGGAGTCTTCACGGTCCTAGAATTGGCTGACCTGCACACCAACGAGGCTTTACTACGTTTTTAAAAGAGTAGTAATAACTTGACTGTACATTTTTCCCCTGAGAAGGAATTTAAAAGAATCATATTTGTTAATTTTCCTACAAGGACTTCTGTAGTGTCTTTATCCCTCCTTAAAAACAGTATAGGCTATTCTCTAAGAAGAGGAAATCAGATTGCATGTAAATACTTCAGTGAATATATACATTCCTTTTATGTGAGCAGTAAGCAAGAGTATGTGTGAGCCCTGTCGTAGGTAGATGGCATGGGCACTGGAGGAGGCATCAAGACTAACCACACCAGATTAGTGTGGGTAAGCAGTGTCCTGCCGCCTGTCTACAGACTTTCCATGGTGATAGATGTCCTTATCCACCAAGAGTATGCTAAGCATATAAATAATATAAAATATATAAATACATATAAATCACTTAGGCAAGGCTACTCTTTTATAGGGAGTTCATTCCTATAGATGCTCAACTGCACAAAACAAACATATGAAGCAACAAACACTTTTCATATTAACTCTAACCCCAGCCCATTTGAGTTTTATCCCTTCAAGAGGAAGGGATATCAGTCATAATGGGAATTTCTTTTTGGAAAAATAATGTTTTTTTTAAAAGATCTATTTATTTATTTTAGAGAGAGAGAGACCATGCACAAGCAGGAGGAGCAGAGGGAGAGGGAGAAAATCTCAAGCAGACTCCGCACTGAGCACAGAGCCTGACATGGGGCTCCATCCTACAACCCTGAGATCAGGACCTAAGCCGAAACCAAGAGTTGCCTGCTTAATGAACTGCACAACCCAGGTGCCCCTGGGAAAGTGAAATTTTTAATTAGCATAGCTTCTACTGTGAACAACAGCTAATATTTATTGATTCTTCAATATGGTCTATGCACTGTGCTGAATATATTACATATAGTCTGATTTATTATTTTAAATGACAGAGTGAGGAGAGTATTCCTACCCTTTTTATTTTACAGAAAGAAACAGAGGCTCATGGGGTTAATGTGACTTGCCCAGGGTAAGAGACCTAAGTGGCAGAGTTGGGATGTGAATGCTGGCAGGCTGACCTTAGTGTCTACAAGATATAATATCATGATAATACTAGCTCATATTTATTTTTTTTAAAGATTTACTTATTTATTTGAGAAAGAGAGGGTGCAAGTAGGGGGAAGGATAGAGGGAGAGACAGACAGACTCCCTGCTGAGCATGGAGCCAGATGTAGGGTTCAATCCCAGGACCCTGAGATTATGACTTGAGCTGAAATCAAGAGCTGGACGCTTAACTGACAGAGCCACCGAGGTGCCCCAATACTAACTCATATTTAATGGATACTTATCATGAAGTATAACCTTGACATGGTTTTATTTCCATATTTTCCTTTCTACAACTACTATCATCCCATTTTACAGATGAGAAAATTAAGGCATAAAGAGTCAAAGTAGATTGCCCTGGCTTTCACTGCCAAGAGAACAGAACTGCAAGTTAAACCCAATTCTTCTGACTCCAAAGAAAGCACCATATCTCACTGCACAGATGCTTCCATTCCAAAGCTTAATTTAATGTTATTATTAAACACAGGTATCATTTTCAATATCAACAAACATTTATAGCACACTTACTATGGTCAAGGCCTTGTGCTAGCTGCTACAATTGAATGTAAAGACCTGAAGTTGCTTCTATCATTACTCTTAAAGCTAGGAAAACAAAGCACAAAAGCTTATGGTTTGATTCTGTTAAACATAATTTAAAAAAAAATGTTCAGAACATATCAGAAGTAAGCAGGTGATTATTTGAATGGAGAAGAAAATTCAGGGGATGAAGACCTCACTGGGGATTTGTACTACAATTTTCCAGAATGAAACTTCAGTCAGTCTTCAAGAAGAGACGTGGACTTTCAAAAAAAAAAAAAAAAAAAGAATACGCAGAAAGACATGTGGACAGTTTTAGCAAAGACAGCTGGCAAACCCAGAGAGGAGTCAGTGCAAACTGAAGACGAGTTCAAATATGAGCAGAGTGTGGACCGTATTCTATAAATGAAGAGATGTTTGACCTCAGCCATGAGATGATATGAAACACTTCTTGAAGAAGATAAATGCTCTGTTCTAGATAAGTACAAACAATTCAAAGGTATACAGAGAAAGTAAATAAAGCTACAACTAACTTGAGGGTTGATGTAAGATTTTTCAGAACACCTATATGGCAGCGCCTGTCAGCATGTTTATGCTTACACTGAAAAACAGGCAGATTGATTTTCCCTGATTAAGGCTGCTTCAGTCTGGTCTGATGAGTAAATAGCCAAAGCAGCCACATGCTTAGCTGCCCTCCCTCTGCAATTACCACGTATTTCTTTTCCATTTACTCAAGGTGTGGATCTAAATTTGTAATTCTTAACTTTTTTCAGAGTAGGCACACATACCAGTCACTTGACCTTATGATTCCCCTGCTCCTGCTAGGAGGGACATTCATTCATTCATTCATTCATTCATTGTTTACCAAATACCTACAAAGTGTCAGGCCAGGTGGTAGGCTTTAGAGATACAAAAATAAATATCATCTCCATCTTTAAAGAGCTCACAATCTGCTTGAGGGAGACAGAAAAGCGAGCAGTCACAATATGCTGGCTGAAGTGCTGTAACAGTCCTATATACAGGGTGCTATGTGATCACACATAAGAAAGCCTTCATTTGGCCTGCTGCATTCTGCCACGTCTTCCAGAGAAAGGAATTTTTAACTGAGGTATGAAAAATAAGTAGCCATTCTCCGGGTGGCTCAGAAAGGAAAAGATATTCCTAACAGAGAGTGAAGGATGTCCAAATGCCTGGGAATCTGGGTAACTGTCACAAAGAATGATCCAGAGCTGAGTTGAAGACAGGGGAGTGATCAAGAGGGGCTAGCTACCACAGGGTGTCTGAACTTGATTCTGTGATTACATTTGAGTTTAGAAAAACCACAGACAGAGACCTAAGTAGTGGAGGGGTAGAAAGTGACCGGGATAAAATTCATGTACTTCTTAAAGTTATTATTAAAAAGATTATCTAATTATATCAGGTGATGTTCTCCCTAGTCCTAGAGAGTCGAAGGCACCACATTTTGTCAGAATTTGGAGGTAGAACTTGCTGATTCAAAAAAAACCCAAAAAACAAAAAACCACTATCCTTTTGTATTTTCCCAGCTCTGAGTCAATAATGCCAGCTAAAGAATTGCCATTTTACCTCCCAGGTGTTAACTCGGACAACTTGTCAGTCAAGAATTTGTCTTAAACAGTCATCCAGGTGGCCACAGGTGGAAAATGAAGAAAAGATAAGGAAGGTTTGGTCTTGCCAATTATAGGAATTTTAGGCCAGATCCATGACCTGGCTTTGATTGATCTAGATCCTGGTCAATGATTTTAGACACATGTCTCTACTAATCCTAGGCTCTGAGGACCAGCCACGCTAGGTTCAAGATTACTGAGAAATGTCTACTCACTGACTCCAACTCCCTCTGCCTGGCACCTCCAGAAAAATGTGAAATTATTAGAGAGGAACATTATAATATCACTGAGAACAGGCTACTTGGGTATTTAATGGTCAGTAATAAGAAGGTTAACAAAAATAAAGCAGATATTGAATGCCTCCTCCATATTTGCTGCTTTAATGTGTTATTTAAAGTACACCACATTTTGGCAAAAAGTTTATACGGAGGTGTGATTTAAATAACTTTTCATACAGATGACTCCAATTGACTAGAAAAAGATTTGGAACTTAAAACAATCAAAATAATAAACCTCCCTTCCATATATTTATTTCTTGACGGTTTAAAGAACACAATCACAAACTTAATTTTGCCCAAAGCTCTTAACAATATTATGAGGCAGAAAGGACAGATTTTCATGTCCAGCCTATCTTAGCCGACGCAGATAAATGATGGTACTTTCCAAGGACAGGTTATAAAACTGGTACAGATGCAAAACTTACCAGTGGTCAGGAAACCAAATATCTAGGTGTCTACTGGCGGGGGCGGGGGGTGTGGAGAACATCTGATTTTTCCCCTTCTATCTGAAGGTGTGTGTGTGTGTGTGTGTGTGTGTGTGTGTGTAAAACAGTGTTTTGTAGACATAAGTCCCACTTGTACCGTGGAATTAAAATAATAATAATAGCAACAGCTTTAATTTGATATGTGAACGACCATTTACAAAATATTTCTCCATTCACGGCCTAATACAAACTTCATTTTCATAACATGAAACAGGTAGGTATTATGATGTTTACTTTACAGACAAGAAAAGAGAGGTCCAGAAATTTCATTCAGGATTTTGTAGCGAGCAAATGTGGAGGCAGCTGGAGTTCTGGTACTTGTAGCCCAATGTCAGCCCCATGGCAGGAAAACATCCCAGTTCTCCCGAATATTTAGAATGTCCCCCTCCCCTAATCTCCCTTAAACTGTATTCATACTCCTGTGGATGCCAAGCTGTATTCTACTTCTTATTAACAGTATGATTACTTCCACACCTTACTTTTCTTAGTCTCTTCACTAACACAGCAGGAAAACAACAACAACAAACTTCTGGTAGGCCCAGGGTAAGGCTTTCACGTACTGTGTTCACCAAACCGATCTTTAATTGACATTCATTCGGTGTCTAGGTCTTGTGGAAGAGACAGTTAACGCTCATTAGTCTGTTTGTTCTCTCCTCTTGGTGGTCACTCAGCCACACCACATGCTATTCCTCTCCTGAAGTTCATGGCAGAGATCCAGCCAATGGGAACTGAGTAGAAATGAGGCCCACCATTTCCAAGCTGAGAAAGTTAAGGAAACCTCCCATTCTTTTTCCCAGCCACCCATTTAATAAATAATACCCCAAGTACCTAGAAAGGGTTGAAGCCACAATAAAGGAAGAGCCTGGGTCTCTGAATCACATGATGGGCACTCCCCACTCCATTCCCCGCTCCCACCAACCTGCACTGGACTGTGTGATAGGAGCAATAAAGAAACCCTTATGATGTGAAGCCACTGAGATGTGGAGGTTATTTATTACAGCTGTTAGCCTACCCAGACTAATACAACTCTCCATTATAAAAAGCTAATATCTACAAAGAACTAATATTCAACAGATCCAAAAGAGTATACATTGTGAAGAGATTTTAATAAGCTATTTCATATTGCTGATTCTGAGAATACATTTTTGTTGGGGAGCGGGGAAAAGCCCCACAATGCTGCCCTTTCAAATAAAAACCCTCCAAATAATGATTTTTATGATCAAATTTTCGTATCATAGAAATCTTTAGGTCATGATAGATAAATTCTATGAAGAACACACTGTAATATAAGACTGATATCAAGATATTCAGGACATACTAATAAGCAAAGCATGGATGGACAAATCTAATTTAAGGCAGTCCTGCTGAGTCATTCGAGATTATCTATCTAACCAAAATGAACATAATCCATTAGCATCAAAATAACAAATTCCCACAAATGCAAAGGGGTCTAGTTCTGTCATGACTTTTATCAGCATGACATGTGGCTAATATTCATTTAAAATGTCAAACAGTAGGGCATTGTTTTGCACTCAAATAATTATCAGTTAATGAAGCTTTAAAAAAAAAAGAGTCTCTTACATCTAGGTTGAGTTATTCTTTCTATGGTGCTTACCCTTGTATTCCTAAATACTTAAAATGTTCCCATAGTAAATGAGGTCAGCTTATGTAAGCTCAAAAGCAATAGGATATTTTAGCCTCAAAGCATAATAGCAAGCATATTAGAACACATTCATTCAATTCAGAAATTGAGTCTATTTTTCCATACTTGGCCACATGCCTTTTACAGTTAAAATATAGTGGAGGTACATCATAAAAATATAATCTCTAAGGTCCTCTTAGAATAAAATTTGAAGTCCCAACAATCCTTGATAGAAGAGAAAACAAAGGGTCTGAGAGATGCTGTGGCTCACCTAAAGCCACACAGGATTCTGTTCCTAAACTGAGGAAGGCATCTTCTGACCCTTTTTTGTGGGTGCTTGTCCCCGTGACAACTGAGGTAACAGAGGTTCTTCTATTAAGCTGGGATACTTGCCACACTACGACACACAGTTCTCTGATTTGAAAAAATGGGTTTACTTTTTCTAGCACTCTTAATGCAATCACACTTACACACTAACACCAAGGGTGCTGGATGTACAAGTGCAGGGAACCCCTAAAAGTTCTCAGTAGGTGGAAGGCTAAGGAGGAAGGCTATGACATGAGCATCCATTTCACAGAGGATTTGGAGACCTAGCTTTGTCTCATCTTTCTTTCCCTCCAGGTCTCCAGAGGACTTGGCTATGGAGACTATGTCTACTGAAATCTTCGAAAAAGCTTTGTTATGTCTTATTACAGACACAGAAAAATACTCCAGAGACAAGTGACTCGCTGGGAAGCAACAGCCAGCTGAAATGAATGAAATTGCCAAATCTTCCTGGTAATGTTGTAGTTGGGAGCATCAGTTAGCATAGCCTGTGGTTACCATATTCAGAAATCCCCGTGGAAGTGTGGATTTAAAGTAACTTTCCAAGTTACCAGTGGAAGTGTTAAAACCCAGTACGGTGGCCTGTAACAGGTAGAATAGAAAAGTCCAGATAATTAACAAATGAATTATCTTTTATTCTTTCATTATTACAATTCTCAAGTTTTCTCTCTCCAGAAGAATTTTTTTAAGTCACGTACATTTCCAGTATGATTTGATTGTATCTGCCAGGTATGGCAGAAGGGCCACCAGAAATTCAAGTGTCTTTCATTTGGTAGTCCCACCGAACAAGGGCTACCATTTTTCAAATCAAATGTGGGCACTCTACTGTTGAAACTCTCCCTAAATGTGTGATGCATGACTAGATTAGGGCTTTGTAGCATATCACGCCCATTCAATTGACAGGCACATTCAGCCAGCTCTGGATGAAAACGCTTCACTTTAGCTATTGTTTTTAAAAATCATGTCTATCAACAGATTGTAATATGGCTCTGGCAAGATACAGCTGAAAATTCTTTTCTCCTCATTTAGTTACACATTTCTCTGAAGTGCACTCTGCTTTCTTTATGATGGAATTGGTCATGAGTGTCAGGCTTCTGGAAATAAACTTTATTTTTTCCCCTTCAATTATAAAAAAGAAAAAAAATTACTTGCTTTGTTTGTGGCCTGGGGTTCCCTCCCCCCAGTCCCAGGGAAATATTTCTCATACAGGAGTAAATGGACTTTGGAGAGGTATGAAAGACTCTCTATTTAAAATTCCAAATAGTGCTCTGGCTCATCTACCCAGCTCTTGCAAGATTGACCATATGTGAAATTTGAATGTAGATTACAGTGTTTCAATTTAACTAGATTAAGGTGTGATTACATTGGTTATTTTGTAATTTCATACTTTCTCCATTAAGGGAAGTCAGCATTTAAGATCATCTCAGTCACTTTTAATAGCATGCTGAAGTGGGGAAAAAAAAATGCTTACCATTTTAAGTTACCAGCCACTTATTTAGTTTTTATTTTCTAATCATTTATTTCTTAAAATACAGCATTCCATATATTCTCCACAGTAGTGCAAATCACAAGCCACTTCACTTTCTTCAATTTCTACTTTCTAATCTTATTTTTCTTAAGATAAATCTCCCCAAATATTCATAGTGGAAGAAGAGGGCAGGAAGCAAAAAATTAAAAAAAAAAAAAATACTGTAGGGGAGCCCGGGTGGCTTGGTCTGTTACTGAGTGTCTAACTCTTGACTGTGGTTCAGGTCATGATCTCAGTGTCCTGGGATCAAGCCACGGGTCCAGCTGCACTGGGCTCCACACTCAGGGGGAGTCTGATTCTCCCTCCCCCTCTCCCTCTTCCTCTCTCTCTGCCCCTCCCCCCACTTGTGTTGCACACGTTTTCTCTCTCTCTCTCTCTCAAATAAATAAAATCTTTTTTTGAAAAATACTGGAATATTTAGACTAAATGTACAATAGAAATTTCTCTCATTTCTTAGGGAGGAATAGTGTATAAGAGTGATTCCCATCCTGGCTTTTGCTGAATACTGGTGTCCCACAAGATACTAGTTTCACTGAAAGAAGTAAATCATGGCCCAACCCTAGTGAGAAATGCTGAATACCTTACCAGTTTCTTGGAGAATCACAATGCATATTTGCATACTAAAGTCTCTTGGATGTCTTCCAGGAAAAAAATATATTCAATTTTTTAAAAAACAGTTATATTCACAATGTATTTGGACATAGATCTTTCTTTCCTTCCTGAAACATCTATTAAGATTAATCAGGACACTAGTGTTGAAGGAACACAGTTTGGAAAAAACAATTATAGTTGGAAATACATGGGTTTTAGGTTGTGTTTTCAAATCTCTAGCTTTGATACACACTAGCTGTGTGACTTTGGACAGGTTACTTAACCTCTCTGATACCCATTTCAGTTTTCCCTGCCAACCAATTTTTATTAAGAATCTATGCTGTGCCAGGGGCCTGAGCGATCTCGGCACAGGGAACAAACAGCACAGTAAACGAAAGAGAAGTACCCCACCCTCAAGGTAATTTGGGGTCACATAGAAGAGATGGATGTTAAACAAATACATGTATAATTAGACTGTTGATAAAGGCCAGAAAGGAAAAAAAGAGAAAGAGGAGGAAATAATTACAGGGAAAGGCTAATGTAGATTGAGTGGGCAGGGAAGTTCTCCGAGGAAGTGACAATTATGTTGAGGCCCGAAAGAGATGTAAGATCTGGCTAAGCAAATGTGGCAGTGAAATGTTTCAGAAAGAGAAAAAAGCAAATGTGAAGGCCTCCATACCAGTGTTGAATGAGTCTATGCTGACCTTCCTCAAGAGAGAAAATATGAAACGTAAAACCTACCAAGCTAGAGCTTTCTTCATCTTGTTGGATGGATGAGCTTGTTGTATCCAAGGTGCAGCCAGAAGGCCAGTTAGGATGGGACACAGTGCTGGGGGTAGAGGTGGGAGAGCAGTAGGGGCAGTTGAGAGCCATGAAATGTGCAGGGGTCAGACCTAGGTCCAGTTGCCCAGTACTCATATGAAGGAGTGTGGATTTCACTCTAAGGGCAAAAGATATTGGAGTGGTTTCACCTGATTTAAGTTTTTTAAAAGTTTGTACATGGAAAACAAGGAGATTGGTTAGAAGATTGTTTCTCAGTAAGGATTTCAGATTCCTCATCTGCAAGACTAGGTATTAATTCTTAAGTCATATTGTCATAGGAAAGAGTTAAAACCTACATAAGAGCTTGGCAGAGACGGGGCCAAAATGGAGCCTCCTGCTCACACTTCTCTCCTGAGACATGGAGCCAAACACAACTAGAGACTTCCATTGACTTGCCCACTCCCAACTTTGTGCATTCCATCCAGCTTTCTGAATTACAGCCTCTTCAGACTGTTTGTATTTCAAATGGGCTACACTGTGAATAAATGCAGAGGGAACACCTCTACTCTACCACTCCTTCCCGGGGACAGGTGGGAGATAGAGCACCAATTTTGTCCTATGAATTCAGAATCCCATCATTGCGCAGGGTGTCACCATGGTAATTTGGGGGTTCAAATGTGTTTGACTATCCAAGCAGAACTGAAATGCAGGGGGTGTGCGGTAGAGCGAACACCAGAAACTAACTGAATAATTACAAAGCACCTCCTAGAAAGTCTCTATGCTGGCCGTTTGGATACTTTGCCTTTTTGAGGTCAAAAACCACTGCTTTAAAAACAAATAAATGATCCACTTTTTTCAACAAATTAATTGGAAGGGCAATAAAAGGATGCAGGGGGAAATTGTAGATTTAAGAGACTTAAAAATAGTTCCCAAACTGACAAACCTAAACCTCAGCATTTAGGAAGACATCTCTGTGTGATCAAGAAAAGCAAGGAAGTGATAGTACAAAGTCAGATTGATGGTTACTTTTGAGGAATGCCAGGGATTTATGATGTGATGGTATGTCATGTGTAAGACTTAGGGTTCGGGTGGCGGGGGGCTGGCCAAATTATTTTTCTTGACTTCAGTGGTGGTTACAAGGGTGCTGCCTCTTATTAACTTATTAAGTTATATATTTGTTTCATTCAGTTCTGTATCTGTGTTTTACTTTAAAATAAATGATTAACAAGTGAAGAAGAAATTACAAGCAAACAAATAATAAATTTTACATGTCAGTTATTTCAGTCAAGGCCAAGACACAAATTTTCAAAGTCAAGAACAAAACAGAGCTCAGGTTTCACGAAATAACTTGATTTGTCCTGCAATAGGAATAAAGAGAGACAGAGAGAGAGAGTAATGATAGTGTCATATTTTCTGTGGAATTTTTCTCTCCTTTCCAATTGCATATCATAAATCACTAATTAAACTGTTATTTCATTACAGAGTTTAATTAATGTATATGTTACTTAGCTGCCCCCATATCTTGACACAGCAAGACAAAAGTATAAATTAAATGAGCAACAGGAAAGCATTCCTGTTGATAAAACTTTTATATTATAAAAAATCTTACCTCTCAAACTGGACAATTAATTTTATAATTCCTTATTTTAATTTCTAAGGAGTAATTCTACAGTATAGTTGATAGGCTTTAATATGATAATAAGTAATTAACTACAGCATCTCATGTGTGTGTGTACATACAATACACATATGTACAATATAAAGGTGTAAAATACTTCCCTAACTACCTTTTTCTATCCCAGACATCAGAAGGGAACACATATAAGTCTAAAAGTCCTTACTGATTGTGAAAGACCTTTCACTTGTGGAAAATCTCCAGGTTCTTTGATTATGCCATCTTTGGTTATTTGAGCACAAATTCTTTTCATACTCTCATGATATAGTAATTTGGTAGAAATTGGGATACTTCATATTTGAGTACTCTACGAAAATGTAAATTGTTACCTGCTAAGCAGGTAATGGAACTCACTCTCAATGAGGGGCTTATCAATAAACAAACCACCCTCATTTCACTTTGATTTACTCTATTTTGAAACATGTGGTATCTTTCTGTATTCAACAAAGAGAGGCCTTTTGAAACCAAAACACTAGAGAACAATAGTAGGATGGAAGGCATTCTTTGTATAAGGTAAATGGAACTACTGGGGCTACTATATAAGATATTTTTCCTACTGTAACAGAGTGCCAAATTATCACAGTATCAACAGTATATGAGTCCACAAAACTGCTTTATTAACTCAGAATGCTGAGATATTAAGAATCACATCTGCATGAAAACAAATGGCAATGCTTAGTTGGAAAAAAATGTGGATTTTCAGAAGTTAGAAATATTACAATACTCAAATATAAATAACAAGTTACCATATTTTATCATTTCTTTTCCCTTCAGTTTTAACCCCCCTTAAAATACAACAAACATGCAACTTAAATATTTCAAAGACACCAAGAGGTGTCCAGTCTAGCCATCTCTACTGAAAATGCTCATAGACCAGAGAATTTTGAGAGTCATTTTACTGTACGTAGCCACGGAAGCATATTTTGCCCTCTGGGTCTCTCAGGGCGTGAGACAGACCTGACCGGAAGTGCTCATTGGCACACTGGTCCCCACAATGCTCTTCTAGCCACTTCCCCACAGGGTGAGGCCCCAACCTCTGACAATGTAGTAGAAGGTGTGGATGCACCCATCACTGAAGGGCTGCTCTCTGACTTGAAAATCAAGAAGAGCTAGTTGTGAGGAGGAACGGTAACATGTGAAAACCAAGAAAACTCTCACAGCTTTCACAGAAAAACTTCATGGGTTAATTTCCATTACAGAATAACCACTGGTTAGGGCAAATGTTAAAAAAAAAAAAAAAAGAAAAGAAAGAAAGAAAGAAAAGAAAGGTTTGCCTCTTTTCTCTTTTCCCATTCTGTGTGGTTGAAGTGACAACACTACAATATTTGGAAATCCCATATGCAATTCAGTATGTGTAACACCAAAAAAGAGGTGAATGGAACAGCCTTTGCCGGATGTCTTTTCTATAATGGCCACCAAACCACGAGGCCTGAAGCTTACCTTAAGTGCAGGAACAATATCTGTGCATGCCACCTAAGTAGTGTAGAGCAGGGGCTATCAATAAATCATCTTATTTGAGAAATCTCAGGTATGTCCAAAACATATGCATATTTTCTCTGCAGGCACCTCCTTCAGAAATTTATAAATAGATTGTCAGCAAAGTAATAAAGGCACTTGTTATTTTTATTCCTTAGCAACTAGACAAAACCCACTTGTCCCATCACTTCATTTGCCCACTAACAAGACAGCTGAAAGTCATAAAATTAAAGTGCTTTGCTATAGCTTTACCCAGACAACGCAAGAGCGACAACAGAAGCAGTGAGTAAAATGCAGGGCCCAGGGAATCATTTCGAAAGGAAAGAGCCTGAGAAGTCCAGTGCTACTCAGGCATATCGTCATTTTCCACACATGCTGTATGACCACGGAAGGGCAGCAAAATCCCTGTCAGTTTCCCAAACATTCCTGCTTTTCACTCAAGGGGTAAATGTACTGAAATGTAAATTAGTAACAGTGACAGCCTTACAGAGATATCCTTGAGTCGGTTTTTATCTTCTTTTTTGTTAATCATTCTAAAATCTCGATACTTAATTGAGGAAACCTCATAGTGCAGAACACTGTCAAGGCACTGTGGAATCACTGGTGAAGCCCAGGATTGTGCCTCTGGTCATGGTCATGGATTTAGAGCAGCGCTTCCCAAATCCTTTTGTTCATTATATTAAGCACAAAGATGCTCTTCAGGTTCCCTTCAAAAAAGGCTTCAGGACAAGTTTGAAACCTGCTACCTCCCCTTCCTGAATTATCTCAGGGCAAGCTAGTGCCTTAAAAGGTTCTGAGAATTCTTGAATCACAGGAGCTGCTTGTTTAATCTACTCTCTCAACATTATTTGACCATGGAACACTTGGGGTGGGGGGGGACTTCTTCTTATTATATTTGGATACAATATACCTCAGACCACAGTTTGGAAAATCTGGCTCTATGTAGCATAAAGATATTGTAGCATGTCCTAACAGGGCAGGTCTCAAAATAATTAAACGTTTTTTGTTTCATTTTTTTGCAGTGGTCTTCTCGACAGAGCAAAATCTATGTACATTTCAGGGAATTGTTGGATCCACAAAATGGACCCTGTTACACAACCAGTTATATCTTGACCACTTCCTTAGCAGTATCAAAGAAGATGACAAAAGCTTTACTATCAATCAAGGTGATTATGATGTAATTAGGTCCTCCAATAAGAAACCATGAAAGATTACAAGGCAGTATGCATGACCTTTATGCTTTAAAGGCAAATAGGACTGGAATATTTAATAAATGCAGCTTTTATCTATTCAGCACTTTCTATGGGTCCAAAACTCTTCTAATTACTTTATATGTAGTATTTCATTTGTCCCTAAAGGCAAAATAAAATTAGGTTCTAATTTTCCCCCATTTTACAAATAATGCAGTTCAGGAACTGAGAAGTTAAGTAACTTGTACAAGGTCACCCCACAGCTAGTAAATAACACAATGGAAAAAAGATAACGCAGGTCTAGTTTGGCCATGACTATGGATTTGAATTTGCAAGCATTTTAATCCTAAAGAAAATTCCCTATTTTAGTTGAAGAATCTTCTATTCTTTCTGGAAGACATCATCTGATTTTGTCATTGGTTTATCAGTCAAACATTTTTACCCACTATCAGCTGATTTGACTTCCCCACTATGCTTTATTGTGATTTTTTTATTTGTAATTTTCAGTAGTAGAAATATCAGTATCCTTTGTGCTTTCACACATACTTCCTTCATTCACATGCCCAGATTCATACCAAATTAACAAGGCAATGGAGAGGCGTGGTCAATTCTATAATTACCTGTGTGGTTCATGACCCACCAGTACAGTACAAAAGTATAAATATTTTCAGCACATGGAAAATGCTCATACGTTTTTAAATACATGTTTCAAACAAAATCTGTCATTGGCTTATGTTCACTTCAATAAGTGTAATTTTCACATACAAAACAAAGGCCCTATTCTTTAGCACATAGCCACAAGAACAGATCCATTTGTCATCTTTATCATTTAGCTTTAGATCAATTGATTATTGGCAGACTATGCCTGGTCTGGTCAATATAAACAGAAATATTCATCTCCAGAAGAAATTCAGCCCTCAGTCTCATTTCATGCACAAAGAGACCTTGCCCTTGTATTTCACTGAGCTGAAAGCAGCTTTTATTGATTTCACGTTGAACTGAATTTGTTACAGTTTCTACAGCAGTGGTAGAAACACTGGTGATATTATGAAGTTAAAAGTAAAACTTAGATTTTAAAACAGAAAAGATGAAAATATGAATGCTAGGAAATGTTATAAATTTCTGGAAAGTCTGATAATTGCATTAATTTCAACAAAAAAAAATTTAAGGTCTTTTACAAATTGGGAAAGAGGATTAAACATTTCATTATCTAATAAATGTCTAATAAACACCAAAAAGAAAACCCTTCTATCTTCATTCTTAGAGTCAAAATGATCCAGATTTTGATGTGTTAAATATATATATATATTGCAGCTAAAAGGAATACATCTGTGTATGCATTTGCTGTGATGTCCAGATCATTCAAAATAATTACACTCCAATGTAGTCCAAGTCACTAAATATTCCCAAGAGAAGGCAAACTAATCTCTGGTAACTAGGACATATTATTTGCATTGGGACTTTTTCAGCATGTCTAGAAATGTCTAACACACATGTCCTTAACATGGACTATATCTGAGAGGTTCCTCTTCAGTTAAACACTGTATAAACAGCTGAAAAATTTCCGGGCCTATATTAAAGCTGTACCCCTATTTTGGATCCATAAAACTGAACACTGAAATATAATTTCCAGTTTGAGAGGCAAGAAACTCCTTCCCATTAGCTTTCACCTTACTGTTACATAAAGTCTTTCATAGACAAATCGCTGGAAAAATTCACAAGCGGGTCTGAACCACATGTGTGCAAATGTACATAAAATTATTATCCTAATGATATCTGAAGTTCAGTTATGCTGTTGCCAAGACTTCACTTATTCACGTTCTTAAAAATGAATAAACTTCATAATAAAATTTCTGCCCCATTCCATGTAAGTTTCCTTGGAATAAATAAAAAAAAAAATAGAGTTCATGGTCCAAAAATAAGTAGAAGAAATCAGAACAGCTTGAGAGCATGTATACAGTGTCTTGTTTTTCCAATGTGATTATTTCCCCGACAAAAAGCAGCAAACATGGTATAAAGTGCCCCTGCCAGTGTTTGAAAATTGAGCCCCACACACTACACTGGCTTAACTCTTAACGTATCTAAATGGAGCATGCGAAAAAGCCATAGCGTGTGAGATGCCTGGATGGACATGGTGTCTTTTTCTTTTACTTGGAGCTGCCGAATGTAAAGCGAATCAACCGCATATTACCGAAGGGTGTGAGGTACGTTTCCGAAGAAAAAAAAAAAGAGCTGGCTTTTTTAGCTAGTACTACAAAGTTGTGAAAATGGGCCTTAGGTAGCAGCTTCAGAACAAGTGCTCCTCCACTTCCCCCCGAATTATCCTCCCAAGTCATAAATGCCAAATGTCACTGTGCCATTGTGATATAAAAAGAAATTTATATTTGGTCTTTGTCCTCAGTTCCAGGCACAGAGCTTCAAAACCCTTGGAATTTCCCAAGTGATAAGGGTGAGAGGAGTATCTTTTGTTAATCATAGCAAGCCCTTGCAACCACAGGGGAGTTTATGTTAATGAGGTGATTTTTGGAAAGTCTTTAAGGATAGGGTGGGGCTGGTTGCCAAGGGAACCGACCACAGGATTACAATCCCACTCTGAACTGGAAGGGAGAGCGGCTGGAGATTTGAGTTCAATCTTAAATGATGTAGTTTAATCAATCATGCATGTGTAACGGAATCTCCACAAAAACCTTCAATAACAGGGTTTGGAGAACTTCCAGTTTGGTGAACACACTGAAGTGCCGGGAAGGTGACAGACCTGGGAACTCTGTACCCTTACCCAGAACTTCCAGTTTGGTGAACACACTGAAGTGCCGGGAAGGTGACAGACCTGGGAACTCTGTACCCTTACCCATGAATCTTGTCCTATACATCTCATCCATCTGTTCTTGAGTTGCATCCTTTGTAACAAACGAGCAATAGTAAGTAAACTGTCTTCCTGAGTTCTGTACACTGTTCTAGCAAATTATCAATCCCAAGGAGGGGATTGTGTGACTCTCCTAATTAATTACTCCTCAGTCAGAAATACAGAAGACCCAGAACTGCCATTGGCATCTGCAGTGAGGGACAATCTTATGGGACTGAGTCCTTCACCTAGGAGTCTGTGCTAACTCCAGGTGGTTAGTGTCAGAATTGAATTAAGTTGTAATACTTCCATTTGCGTCCAGAGAGAATGAGAGAATTGCTTGGTGTGGAAAACCCACACATTTGGTGACAGAAGTGTTGTGTAGGTAAAAAGGAGATCTTAATTAAGAGCTTAAGAGCATCACATGGTCAGCTCCTTATTTATCTACTGGTACACCTCACTTCACTCAATGTACACTTTGTTGAAAGCAGACATGTTCATAAAACTTCCCCAAATGAAAAATAAAATACTGCTCAGAAATTCCCTTACTTTCCATTTTTAATTGATCTCTACTTGGCATAGATTCCCAAGATCTCCTTTATTGCTCTCCATCCTCCCAATCTGCTTTGCAGGAATAAAAGATTTTCCAATACTTAGTGATCTCTATTGGAGGAGGGATTTGCTAAAATAAACTTTAAATCCATAGATTAGTAAAATAAACTAGGAGAAACTCCAAGAATATCCGAGTTATAGTCCTGGTTCAACCACCTGATAGACCTTGAGTTACTCTGAAGTGAGTTTTGGGGGAGATTATCACCAATCTGTGAAGACTGTTCTGATAATTACATTAAATCATGTGTTTATGTATTAAAATCTGATAATTACCATTAAACCATAATTTTCTTGGAAATTATATTTTAATCATACTATATTGGCTTATTATATTACACATAATTGTACTGACAAACATGGCCATGAAAGAACTTTTACATCATCCAGATGCAGAATAAAATCCTGTGAGAGGTTTTACAGGGTACTCTGAAATCTAAACTACCTGAGTTAGAATTTCAACTAAACCCCAGATAAGATGTAGGACGCTGAACAAATCACATAACCTCTATTTGCCTCAGTCTCCCCATCTATAAAAGACAGAAACTATATTTGATTAGGTTGCTGTGAGAATCACACGAGTTGATCACTTAGAGGAATTGCCGGGATAGTAAGTACTATGTAAGTCTCAGCTAGGATTGTGAGAGCTTAAAGAAGTCAGTTCATAGAGACTTGCAGGTCTAGGACCATAACACTGTTCTGGCCTTGAGATGTGTTTTGAAAACAAGATGATGCGCTAATTAAATTTAACTGGACCCAAGCTTGAATATTTAAGCTTGTTACATAGCAATAATCCCCCCCATAATGATGATTTTTCTCTGAACTGTCAGAAGCAAGCTTCCAACAATCTTAATAATAGCAGAAATTAAGACTGTGCCACTACTTTAACAATATAGGTGACCATTAAGGTGCATTGAGATTTTATGGTAAAGGTTGCCCAAGAAAAGGGAGGGACAGGCATGATCAGAAATGAGCAGGCCCAAGAGAAGATAGAAGGAAATGGACAGTGTATTTCATATAAAGAAACATAACACCTTGAGTAATTTTTTTTAATCCTGTATTTTTTCCTCCCTTTCTAATTTATGGTTGTTCTCCAGTGGAGACTTCTTTATAATAGTCAATTCAGAGTTTTCTTTGAGTGTTTCCTTTTTCTCTTCCTTCCTTCCTCCCTCCCTCCCTTCCTTTCCTTCTTTTCCTTTCCTCCCTCCCATACAGCATTGACAATAGCTCCCTTGTGCCACACACTCTAATAGGCATTAGAGCTACTGCAGTCAATCAAACACAGTCCTTGCCTGCAAGATCCTCACACATCGACGAGACTGGCACACAAGCCGATCGTCACAGCCAATGCAATTAGTAGGCAGATAATCACAGATGGAAGCAAAAATGTGGAAGAAGTAGACTGAGGAGGTTTGGAAGGAGAGATAAAGAAGGATGTCTGAACAAGGAATTGATTTGAGTTGAGTCTTCAAGAATTAGTAGAAATTAGCTTGTGGGCACAGGAGAAGAGGGATCAGGAGAGCATGACAGGTGATCCACACAGAGGGGCAAGCTGACAAAGGCAGGGTACTGAGGAGCTGTGTGACCCGTGTAGGGCGCTGAGAATCAGGTCCATGGTGCTGGACTGACCCGCGTAGGGCGCTGAGAATCAGGTCCATGGTGCTGGACTGACCCGCGTAGGGCGCTGAGAATCAGGTCCATGGTGCTGGACTGACCCACGAAGGGCTCTGAGAATCAGGTCCATGGTGCTGGACTGACCCACGTAGGGCTCTGAGAATCAGGTCCATGGTGCTGGACTGACCCGTGTAGGGCACTGAGAATCAGGTCCATGTTGCTGGCCTGTCCATACTCTGTGAATGCGCTCAAGAGTTTAGACAACACACACTGTTCTTTAAAATTTCCCACATAATATAATGTAGAAGCAGAAACATCTAGTAATTTTGAACATGTACATTTTTCAGAAACACACTAGGTCATATTTCTGGCTGAAAAATCTATTAGATAAATAATAAAGACCTAATTTGTGTCAGACCGTCCTGGGCACTAGTTCCAGGGGTAAACAAGACAAGTTTGATGGAGCTTATAACCTAGAAGGAGAGAGGAAAAATACGTAGATACAGTTCAACAGCCTAAAATGAAAATACTCATTTTCATTTTAAAATAATGAAGTAGTTCTAATTTAAACTATCAAGGAGAATTGGTGAATTAGTTGACTATTTGTTAGGACTAAGTTCCTTCCTAAGCTTAGTGATAAGTTTTACTGCTGAGATTTAGTTTATTTATTCGTTCAATTCACCCGTACTCATTGAGCACTTACTATAGTACAGAATATTAAATTAATTGAGTTGTTTAGACTACAACCATAAACAACATGGGCAAAGAAAAACTTTGAATTCCTTTTTTCCCCTTTTCATTCCTCTGATACTAGCAGTAGAAAAACAATCTTTGATTCCTGTCTCATCATAAAGATTTCATGAATCTAAGAATGCACTTGAGTATCAGGAAAATAATTGATTAGAAAGCAAGAATTGCAGCAGTCTGGTCATATTCATGATTCCTTCTCTTAACTAAAATCTACAGATGTTTGCATTTTTTAATGATTCCTTTAAACTATCTATATTAAAAAAAAATACATCAAGGGATCTATGTAAACACTGGTAGCCCAGTGGCATTTTTAAAGAAATACATAAACACAATATGTGATCCTTAATGGACAGAGAAGTCATGAAACCACAATAAGAAATGTAATGCCAACCACAAGTTATCTAATATTTCAGAGATAACAACATCCTGTAATGTTGTACAATAATTTTAAGGCAGATTGAACATAGTCGTGCAATTATCATAGGGGAAAAAAAGTCTGCACATTTTTGTGATTTTTCTTTTTTGACACATTAATTGCTTCTCAATACACAAGGAGAACAAAAGCAGCAGCATGCCATATTTATTCAATGAAGGGTGAGCCACAGGGGTTGTGGAACATTCTTTCTCCAACACTAGCCAAATTATCTCAGTGCCCAACTTGTAAGAGGCTGCAATAATACTCGATCATTTCAGAGTGCTGGTAGGGTTATGCATCATTTTAACAGCACGATGGCAGATTGTGATCATCTTCATGTTATAGGAATCTAGAGATAAGTGGCAGGCATGGTGAGTCATTTTCATACATCCTCATTCTGCATGAAAACCTTAAAGAGATAGTCAGAAATTGTTCTCTTCTGGCATGCAATGCTCGTTAACTCCAAGAATAAGGAGGCTTGTATATACCTGAAGGGTCACTGGAGAAGTAATCGAGGCTTTTGGTGTTCATTTTAAAGAACAACCCAAGGGAGAGTGTGTATAGTCACTAAAATTGAAAATGCGCTATCTAGTAAAAATATGTCTCAGAATAAGGAAACTTAAATAAAATGGATCGGAAGCTCCATCAGGGCAGGAGTAATATCAATTGCATTTACTGACTCGTATATCCAGTGCCTGGCATGGTACTAGAAACTTATAGGTGTTTAGTAAATATGTTTCAGCGAATGATGCATGAATGAGTTCACAGACAATGGATGTATTATAAACGCTCGACGTGTATGTTGGTGTTAGCTTTGCTCATGGAAACTATTCCCTGTAAGTCTGAGAAACTGGATATTTGGCCACTAAAATACATCTTTAAAAGTAAGAATTTTTTACTTGTCATCATAATGTATTTGTATGCACTGAACAGCTACTGCTTAACCACTTGAATAAAAAAGACATTCAGCATGTTTATGCCAATTCAACCGCCATCAACATCCGAATACCCACAAAAAATCATCATCAGAGATAATCAGTTCTTTTGGTAAAGGCACAAAGCAGTTTGGAAAAACTTAATTGAAAACTGGACACAACTGGATGATGATTGATGATGAATGCAATGGTGATGAATTAATTTATTTCTTAATGAGCAGGCTCAGATCCTTCATTTCCTCTAAGAGATTAGCATATTTAAATACAATATGTTATGTTTCCCTATAAGATCTAATCTTTTAAGCACAATGCCTAGTTCAAAGACCATTTTAATAAAAGAGAAAGGGATAAAAATAATTCTGTGTACAATCAAAGCTTGTGGAAGCACATGTTTTAGGAAAAGGTGTGTCAGTAAATATGCTCTATATTTGAAATACAGATGTTATACTTAGGTTCTGCCAAGCCCCTAAGTCAAAAAAATCAAATTCAAATGATGTATCACTAAAAATGGGTTCCTCCATTCCTCATAATGCCACAAGTGTACCATCTACTCCTAAAAACAATACCCTATATTTAATATTAAATGATGACTATTCCATTTTTCTGTTTATCTCTTCCTTGTGTTTTTTTTTTCACTTTAATTTCTTCCAGTTTTAATTAGTTTCCTTTCTCTTCAGTGTTCTTTTGAGGCATCTTAAAAGCAGAGATGAGGGATTTGTTTTCAAATCAGTGTGACACAAGAGTTAGTGAAGGATATCGGAGAATAAAGGAGTCACTTCACTGGAATGGCATTTGGGGCGTTAGAGTCCATTTTCAAGCTTGAGGCAGTCGAGCTGGACGCGACTATTTATTTCTCTATCATCTGCGTTGGTAAATATAGATTCTAGTTGGATTGTTCCCTTATTCAATTATAAGCACTTTACAGAGAGAGCCCAATCTTTCATTTCGTTTCTACTCCCCACAGTACTTGGTAAACTGTGTCCATAGTGTACTCAGAAGAAAGGTTATGTCCAAACTTAAAAACCCAAGCTGTTTAACACAGAAGCCACAGAAACTAAAGTTATCAAGAGATCTCCCAAGTCTGACCGGAGAAGAATATTGAAATGGAACCTTCATGGATCTCATCAACTCACTTGGGGCACCAAGAGATCCCTGGGGGCAATGTGAATTAACTCTTGGTTGATGGAATTCTTGACCAACCAGAACTCCTGTTGCCTGACCATTCAAGACAGCAAAGCTTTCATTATAATAGTGGCATTCATAACAAGACAAGTTAGCCCATATTGTCAGCTCCATAAATAATTGGGTCCCAGAAGGACTGGCAGAGAGCTTTGGTGATATATAGCTACCATGTACACTGACAAATTGTGATCAGGCTGCCTTTGTTCGGAAAGCAGCCCGTCTCAATATAAACTCAGAATGGCAGGGGAATTGTGCAGCATAAAGCAGTCCAATAAATGAAGCTCCCATCTGTCACAGGGAGTCCCACCCCAGGACAGAGGTCACCGGATAATAATAATAATGATGAGAGCAATAATGTGAATAATGACATCATCATAATAATAGGTGAACGAGCTGTAAAGAGTACAAGGGGTGCCTATTGTCAACTCGGTCGCACTGAAGGGGAACTTTGACTGTCTTCCCAGAAGATGGGCAAATCAAATTCAAATGGCTATTGTTCTCGACAGGGGCAGAATCAGTCATAGGATTTTCAGTGCCATTGGCATCCCGTGACACAAGGCAGCTGGGTGACAGAAAGAATCTGTCAAAAATCACTAGTGCGCTTGACCCAATATGGGGAGGCGCACTGTGAAAATGCCCTGGGTTCAGAGTAGTGCTAATAAAATAAGAATGTCTTAAACCCCCATGTGCATTATTGATTATGCATTAAACCCCCTACGTGCATTAATACTTCTCTAAATATCCAGTCCACCGAAGGAACAATAAAAGACTAGCCATTTCTATTGACCGATAACTTGGCCTGATAGAACTGTGAAATTTTTCATTCCTTCTCCATTTAGTTCTTGGAGGTTGGGGGGGTGGATTAAATTCATGGAACATCTGCTACGTAAAGCCTCTTGTTTTACATACGTTATCTGTAGAGTTGGCAGTATTATCTCCACTGTAGAGGTGAGAAACGGGGAGAATAACTGTCCCAAAGATATACGGTTGGCAGTTGGCAAAGTTAGAATTCATGTCCAGGCATGTGACTTTTCATCTCAGGTTTGTGAGTTTGAGCCCCATGTTGGACCTAGAGCTTACTTTAAAAAAAGAAAGAAAGAAAGAAAGAAAGAAAGAAAGGAAAGGAAAGGAAAGGAAAGGAAAGGAAAGGAAAGGAAAGGAAAGGAAAGGAAAGGAAAGGAAAGGAAAGGAAAAAGGAAAGAGAAACCTGATGGATGGGCGTGGGGGGAAGGGAAGAGTACTCTGTTGGGTTCTTTTTAGAATTAACATTTTATTTAAAAGCAAAAGAACACCTCCTATCAAAGAAAGATGAACTGTTTCAGCAGAAATCATGCAGTACTTGTAAACATGAAACTATTGAAACCACTGTGATACCTGTATGGTTAATTTAAAAATAAATATGCTCTTGACTCTGGGAGGGGGAGGTAGGTGGGGGAAGGGGTAAGTGGGTGATGGGCATTGAGGAGGGCACGTGATGTGATGAGCACCAGGTGTTATATGCAATGGATGAGTCACTGAACACTACATCTAAAACTAACGATGTACTATATGTTAGCTAACTGAATTTAAATTATAAAAAATAAAACATAAATATGAAATAAAAGAATTCATGTCCAGATCCAACTCACTCCACAGTTCATACCCTGTGGTAGGCTGGATAATGGTCCCCCGAAAAATGTCCATGTCTGAATCCCCGGCACTGTGAGCATGCTACCATACAGATAAAAGGGACCTTGCAGATGTGATTAAGGATGATGAGATAGGGAGATGATCATGGATTTTCCCAGTGGGCTCAACAGCACAAGGGTCCTATTAAGAGGGGGGCAGAGGAAGGTTCTAGAGAAGAGGTGAAACTGCTATGGCAGAAGCAGAAGTGGGAGTGATGTGGCCAAGAGGCAAAGAACACCCACAGCACTTAGAAGTCGAGGAACCAAGGAACAGATTCTCCCTTTGAAAACTCCACAAGGAAACAGAGCTGGTGACGCTTGGAATTTAACTCCCTAAGACTCATTTTGGACTTGCAACGTCCAGAACTGTAAGAGGATACATTTGTGCTATTTAAATCACTAAGCTTGTGATGATTTGTTATAGCAGCGCTAGAAAACGAATACATCCAGTGGCAATGCTTTCTTAACCGATGACCAGGCAAACAGGCTGCTCTTGCATTAAGGGACAAAAGTCATCTTGGCCACCTCTCTTTAACTATTTAATAGCATACAACTGGGTGGGTGGGGAACTAATAAGCAATTTCCTCACAAAGGTTGCGGGTAAGAGATGAGGTCCTAATGGATCCCGTTGGTCTCTGGGTCTACGGAATCTGAGTCACCCTGCTGGGAGTGTTAACCGTTTGGCAAATCACGAGCAGCACGTAAGGCTACCTAATTCATTGAGGAGAGAAACCAAGAAACAACCTAAGAGAACGGAAACTTTCTAGACTTCCCCTTTTTAGCCATAGCTTATTGTACATTGATTATAACTCAAGAGAATGAAGAGGGGCCAGAACAAAGCACCTGGGTTTCCTTCTCAGACAACAGTTGACCTCATCAAAACTTATCACATAGCTGGAATGTGCAGCCCACGTTTCCGAATCTCTTGCCACCTGCCGCTTGGAGCTTTACCCCTCAGCCCCAGGCGAGGAGCAAGAGAACACCCTATGGCAGTGCGAGAGTAAAGAAAAAGCCTCCCCCAAGCTCACACAGGAATGCAAACTGCTGCCACCGCCGGTGTAGTCACTGCCATTTAAAATATTTTTTTTTCAAAATTAAAAATATTTAATGAGATGTTTACGTCACACCCATTTGGGGAAACTAAGCTTTTATTTTAAGTATGAATAATACAGCTGCTTGGGTTTTAAAAATCTCCTAATTTCAATGTGAATACAGCACAGCTGCCTTGATGAGTGATCACAGAAGGCTGGCCGTGCCATTGGTTCAAAGTTGGAATATGTAATGACGTCTCACATTCAATGGGTCCTTTTTAAAAATAACGCTCAATCGCCAGCACTGCATTGGTCCACAAAGGTGTCGGTCAACTGTGGCTCATATATAAGGCAGGCAGAGCAACACATGTGCGAAATGTGAAGTGTTGAATATATATATGTGGATATATTTGGTTCTTTTAAAAGCACAGTGGTCATCCATCCTCATATGGCTTTGTAAGAATCGGCTTCGTTAGCATCAGCTGCACACGTTACTCTTGCATGATGTAAAGCTCCCATCATCTGACATTTTGTTCTATAAACTATTTTCAAAATGTCAGCAAGTCTCCAGACTTCAACTCAGTGGTTAAGGCCTACTCAAAATCTGCTACTAGCAACCACTTCGTGGTTGGTGTGGGTTTTTTTTTTTTCCCCCTCAGTGAATATTCATACAGGAAAGAGTTCACTGTTAAGATACCAAATGAAGTGAAAAATTTTTTTTCTTCCTTTTAATCTCACGATATATATGATACTGATTTCCAGCTCCAGAAAATATTCACAAAGGAAAAAAATCACACTGAATGAAATTATAATAAAGGACATAAAATATAGGCATTCCACCAAATGGCAGTAAGGCATAGAAAAAACATTAATGATTTCCCACTACTGCTAATTTTGAATTCCAGGTGAAAGCAAACACAATTAGGAAAATCCATAAATTGTGTTTCTGTTTGCACATTATTGCCAAGCAAACCATTTTATAGCTATTGTCTCAATTACACATATCCATGTCATATCTAAGCCTCATCATGCTCATCAGTAAATAACAGTTCATTCAATGCCACAGGACTACATTAATCTGGATTTCCCTCATTCACAATTTGAGGCCAGTTGATACAGATAACTAAAGCTTACAACGACAGCAAGCAAACAGAGTGTGGACAAAGATTTAAGTAACAAGTTTCTGAGCTTCTGCCACGTGACTACTGCATCTTAACACTTCACATCACACTTTGCAGAGACGGAACACAGGTATCTGGGCTCAAACCTTCCACTGGTGCTCCAGACTCCTGTGAGTTCCTTCATTCCTTCTCAACAAAACTTACTGCAGTGTGGGCCACTCAGATTTGCTAGCTGAAAAGTATGGATAAAAGTTAAGAGCAAAACACTTAGAAAGAGGCAGGACATTAAATGAAGTGGAACAAAGGTTCTCAGAATGGTGGCTGACAAGTCCTAATGACTTGGAAAGTGCAAACAGGTGAAGAGAAGAACTTCTCTTATGCTAGCATAGCGGTGGGGCTATACCTAGATAACGCTAGATTTCTGGGCAGGAGCGACCGCTTGGCAAGCAAGGTGGCAAGTTCTTCCCCCAAAGAGGCCGTGACAAGCTTAGAATGCAAGGGGAAAATCTTACATAAACATATGTATCTAAACACCCACAGTAACATGATTATGGGGGTTTTCAGTGCTTTAATAATAACCTGCTCATGGAGTTCAGATGTGCTAATATATAAGGAACTGTAGGCAGTATTAACATTGTTTCTTTTTTTCCCCAATTTGCCACTTCATGAAGATATTTTAACTACTTGTCATTGATCATGATTACACACAAGTGAGTACTCCTCATTAAAAACTTGGCACTAATACACAAATAATTATTGACACAATTAAGCTTTGACACCGTGCCCATCAAATTCCTTTTGTCCTCGCTATGTATCAGTCCCACATTATTCTTTTTTAAAAAGAAGAAAATGATCTGTTTTAATCAGAGCTAAACTCTCTCAAGTTTGTTCACAGTATAAATATAAGGAAATGCTGAATTACTAAAAATAGCCAGTACTCTATCCAGTATATTATTAGCATTCATAAAGGGGAAATGAAAAAGCAATGTTCAGACACTGAAGGACAGACATCTAACACAATAAAAAAGAGTAATTCAGCATGAGAGCCCCCAAATAAGAGAAGTCGGTCACCGCTGATGACTGTAAATGCAGTATGGTGTCAGTTATTTAAACAAGCTGTATGTCTGTATGAGCACATAACCGAATATATTATCCACAACCTGTTTAATGTAATTTCCCAACTTCTTAAAGTTGACAGAGTTATATGTTTGCTAAGATAGTCAGTGCATAATTACTCTGGTCAGTATGAACATTTAACAGATGTTACAAAAAAAATGATAACCATTTTTCTTTTTAAAATAAAAAATGGTGAAAAAAAATTTTAAAGCCCTACCCAGTCATTCCCATCAAGAAACACAATACCATCTACTCTCTTCCAAATATTGTTTAGGCCACATCTGCTATAAGAGAGCCTGAAATATTATCATAGGAATGTTTGGATAATTAGCAATTAATTTCCATTGACAGATATACAATAAAAATAGAGCTGTGTATGCACGAAGCAAATCGCAGTGTGTGGTTTTCCTTCCCTCCTGATCACATTCCCACACAGGGAGAATCTGGTTGATACAAATTCGAAAGGCAGTCTGACTCAACTGAATGGAAACATCTACAAACTACATTACACGGAAACTGAAGGAGACAGAAAACAGACAGAACAGGTGTCCCAAGGTAAATACGGAAGGGGATACTGCTGCCGAATTCTACATCCCAGTCCTGCCCCGATGCCCTCTACAATTCACCTGGTTTTAATGGCAGGCATAGAACAAAGTTTGAATGCTGACTTTAAGTGTTTGTCTTTATTCTTTATTAAGCCATTGTTAACAAGCATTTTAAAAGCATTCCCACTGCCTATATATATATATATATATATATATATATATCCTGCTCCCATCTGCTGCCACTCTGCCCTTCAGCCACCTGATTCCTAAAGAATCAGAAGGTGCCTGGCTAAAGAATCAAATAGCAGAGCTGGGGACACTCACTCTGATTTATAAGAGCCCAATAGCAATTCTGTCAGCATGCCTACCACATTCCCCACCCTGTATTAGATTCTATAAAAAGTATTTTTTATTACAAAACTCCCCAATATTCTCCAAATAATATGATACAGCACTTTATGTCTCAGGCAAAATCTGAGATTTTCTTAATGTGAAATATTTAGCCCCAGCTACTAAAAACCTAAAACTACATAAGGGAACCATGGTTGTGAGGGGCAGGCATTAGCTGTGGAGTGAAGAGGGCAAATAAAGAGTGAATTAATAGTAATCAGCTATTGTGTAGTCATGTGTGTCAAATGTCAAATCACCATTGGAAGTGGCATTGCATTCAATTTAGAATTTTGCCACGTTTTAGCTGACACACTTGAGGCAAGTCATTCAGCCTTTATAAAAATAAGTCTCATCACCTGTGGAAAAGAAAGAGTGAAATCCTTTTCATGATACTAGTGTTAGGATGAAATGTAAAGCTAACGTTAAAGTGACAAGCATCTTTCTTTCTGACCAGTAAGAGCAATACAGAACCAACTGTCATGAAAGCAATCAATGGCATTTCTGAGGTCATTACAATTCCTGGTTTTGACTTTTCAGTCTTACATTTCCCTCACCCTGAGAGAGAGTTTTTCATATTTGCAACTTCTGTTGTAAAAGTTCACTATGTCAGTTGCATTAAATCTTTTATAGATCATGTAGATAAATTATAAAGAATTAGAGAACATTTCAATAAAATTTTCTGTTTGACAAAAATAATACACTAACATTAGGTAGTGATTGACTTCACTCAGGGAAAAGTGATTCTCATATAATACATTTATCTTATGTATATATATGGTATATGTGTCAGAAAGCCTCCTAAAATTTATTTTACCAAGATCATTACAGACAACAAGGAGGGCGTGTGTCCAGAAGTTTATGAATTTTTTGAAGTTCAGACATTTGGTTATACACCCAAGATGCAGATCTACGTATCATACAGTTTGAGGGTATAGAGATCACAGAAAAACAGATTTTCACACACATAAAACATATTCTACAAACCCTTCTTTCAAAACAACTACAATATAGGAAAACTATCTTAATTCTTTATTGTCTTCCTCTGGTATCGACTGAGGAAATGTCAACACTTAAAAGCAGGTCACATATAGCAGAAGTGAAAAAGGGAAAATAAACGTGCACAATGGATCACAGCAATTTGGCCATACAAGTACGGTCATGGATGAAAAAACTGAGGCTCAGTAAGGTTCAATGCCTTGCCTGAGATCAGAGTTTCTAAGTGGCAGATGGGATTAATAAGGCATCGGTCTACTATTATTTCAAGGTTCTTGCAACCAACCAAATTGTCTTTTATATAAACATCAACTCATTTCCAGGAAGTCACTGAATTCCCTGTCCATCATGCCAGTCCTGGGTCACTGCAGGGCTTCATTAAGAAATTTGTTCTGAGTCAATTAAAAAAAAAAAATCATGAATTTTTTTTCATTATCTTTTAAGTGCTATATCTTGTTCTTAGGGACACAAGATATGCCACTTTACCTTCAGCCAGATGCTTCTTTGATTCTTTTTTAGGTAAACGCTTCTTTGATTCTTTTCTACATCTTTGAAAGCAAACATTAGAGATCTGAACAGACAGTGATGAAGCGGACTCTGCTGCTGCTTTCCTTGTCTAACTTTCAAGCAACATTGGCTAAATCACTTTATAATCTTACTCTTGAAGTAGTTATTCCAGAATTGATAATATAAATATTTTAAGCTATTAATATGAATAGACTTTTACTTTCTTGACTCTTACCCTTAGAAAATGGATTAGATGGATTTTCTGGCCAGTTTGCTACCCCATCAAGAAGGCAATGGCATCAAATTTTGAAATGTGAAAATGGCTGATTGGTCTTTAATGAAAGATTCTAATTTATACCAGTTTCTTTGAAAACACATGACTAGTTTCTGTTAATAGCCTAAATGATCACAGTTCCACCAATTAAAGTTAACAAGCCAGTAGCCATTACAGCTCATATCAAGAAACAAATATATATTACTCACAACTATAAATATGAACTCAGAAAGGAAAAGTGATGGAATTAATATGAATCACAATTCTTCCTCATTTTCCCTACTCCAGAGATGTTCTAAACTAGAGGTCTTTAGTACAGTTATACAGAAAGAAACCTCATGGCTTGAGCCAACTATCAAGCTATATTAGTAACCCATCTGGGACACCTGGGGCAATTCTTAAATTTAGAACCTGCACCTGTTTTCTTTATTCACTGGTGTTCCCCAAGTATGGTATGTAAGATTAAGAAAAGGGTTCACATATTTTTTGGCCCCCGTAGTTTTATACTTATGAATTCACCTTTTATTTATGACAAACGGTATTAGTCTTCTACTTCCGGTACCAGCATAAAATTTCCTTTTAAAAGTATTTTAAGGAAAAGAAGGGAACCGATTTTAGTAAAAGCACTAAGTAATGTTGAAAAGGGGTGGGGAAGAGATCAAGGTTGGTTAACACCAAGAAGATAGAGCAGGTCGGTGCTATGGACTGAATTGTGTTCCCCTCCCCAGATTCATGAGTTAAAGTCCTAACGTCCAGTGCAGTGATGGTATTTGGAGACAGGCCTTTAAGAGACAATTAGGGTTAGATGAGTTCATGAGGGTAGCACCCTTATGATGGAATTAGCGGCTTTGAAGTAGAGGAAGAGAGAGATCCTTTCTGTCTGCCCTGAGAGGACACAAGCCAGAGAGTGGCCAAAAAGAGGACCCTCACCAAGAACCAAATCACCTAGCACCTTGATCTTGCATTATCCAGCCTCCAAAACTAAGAAGTATCTGCTGTTTAACCTACTCAGTCTGTGGTATTTTGTTATAGTAGCCCAGTAAGACTAATACAGTCAGAGAATTTAGAGGACACATATAAAAGAGAAGCATATCCAACACTCTGGGATGAAGGACACAATATGAGGAAGAGAACTGCCCACCATGAGGCTGGGATGAGCTAAGAATTCAAATGAAATCTGATCAGATAGAAGGACTCCCTGAGGCTGCATTGAGCAGGTACCACTCTTGGTCATCTTAGTAGCAGGAACCCTTTCCCATTACAATGAAAAAAGCAACATGGAAATGAAGAAGAAATAGGGGAGGGGCAACATCTGATCTTAATTAGCTCCATCCCAAAGGCAAGACGGGAGAGAAATCTGGAGAAGAAAAAAAAAAGTGAGTAAAAGAATTTAACATGGCTATATCCCTGAGAGCTTCTGAACTGTCGTGTTCCAGTTACTTCCACCGGCTTATTCACAATCAGTACCAAGAAACCAACCCAATGGCAATTCTGTTACTTCTCATCCATTCTATTAGTGTCAATGCCTGGGAAGGAATTAGGACTCCCTTTCCTGAGGACCAAGGCTGGGGGCTGGAGCAATGGCAGCAATGTGTTGATTAGTTCAACCAGTAGGGTTCAGACCACAGTGAGGAGGAACGAGATAGAAACACAAATTGAATAATAGCTCAGGTGGATTGATATGCAGATCTGATAAATATTTAAAGTAATCCATAAGGACCTAAATTTAGAAAATACTGGTTTAATGGCAAGTGTTTAAAACATAAAATATAACTAATAAATACATTTAAAGGTTAAAAACCCTCTTCCATCAAATACAGAGCTCAGAAGTTGTCCATGTTTGTGTAATATATTAATGACTGGGGTGGGATGTGAAGTTGGAAGCTCATTAAAAGTGGAAAACCCTTAGGGCATCTGGCTGACTCAGTTGGTAGAGCATGTGACTCTTGATCTCAGGGTTCTAAGTTCGAGTCCAAATTGGGTAGAGAGATAACTTAAAAATAATAATTCTTAAAGAAATGGAAAACTGTTATGTACTAACAAAATACCAGAAATAAACTGGAAATAAAATCCTTTTTTTTTTTTTTTTTTTTACCTTGTGCTTTACAGTACTCTCAATGAACCAGGGTAAATAACCAAGTTCATTAAATGCCTCTGTAAGAATTGTGAAAATACAGGCCATTTGTTTCTTTCTCTTTCAAGAACCAAGGATATAGGGATTTACCTAATGAAAGAAAGAAGGAAAGAAAGAAAGAAAAAGAGCGAGAAAGAGGGAGGAGGGAGAGAGGGAGAGAACTTTGATAAATGAGGTAGAATGGCATTTCCTATTTATTGGCAAACATTTGCTCTCAGTGGACCTATAACCCTATGCCAAATGTAAGGAATTCTGTTAAGAGCTCAAAAGTGTATGAGGGTTCTACTTACTTAAAGGTGAAGTGTAGTACTGAAATTATTTGATGAAATGAAATCATATAGTGTTCCTGTTTTGAAAGTGTTAGCAAAACTAGGATCAGTTGTGACAGTCATAGAATGAGATTAATAAATAACAACAATAATAAAAACCGAGCTCTAAACCCCAGAAAACCAATTTTGAAACAATTACAGACAACTATTATGGGGTGCCTCTAAAGAGTTTTTGCTAAATTCCCTCAGCACAGCGCTGATAACAATAATGTGCAGTGTGTATGCAATTCACTGCACACACTTGAAAATGTACTCTGCTGTATTTTGTATTAATGAATAAGGCTACCAGCTTAATATACCATCGTTAACAACAGAATTGTTCACAAGTGTGAGGGTACAATAATGTTTTTCCTGTGTGACTTCACATCCAGGAGAGAGATAATTTTTTGTGGGGGTGTTTTAAAGTCATTACTGAGGCTTCTGTGGCTAGTGGAGTTATACTATTATTCTTAAATTCTAGGTACCAAAAGCTGGGAATCAGGAGGGGACATATGTTCTTAGAAGATATTTTCTTCAACCAAGATGGTGATGGTACTAGGCAAAGAAACCTATGTTTGGCTACTAAAACAGTGGGGAAAGGGATCAAAGAAAGTTGAATAATGATAGGTCTCCAACTTCTAAGTCAAAGAAATATGCAACGTCAGTCAGGTCAGGCTCAGAATCTGATTCCGCTTTGACAGGCATTTTGTAAACTCTCCACTTGCTGAATGAAATCAACATTCATGACAAGAGTTCTCAGACAAATAAAACATGAAGTAGAACCTAACAAGCGTAAGTTGCAAAAAATCTACTGCTAATAATGAATGCTATGAACAATCACCTAGTTAGAGAAGTCATTCACCTTCACTAATTTTTATCATTTTTCCTTTCAGTGTTTCATTGGATTTTGTACACATATGCCAAAAAAATCAAAATTCATTATATAAAGTGATGTCACCAAGATAATAGTTAGTGAAAAAGCTGTCCAATATTTGTCTATTAATGTCTTTGACCACATCAGCTGACAGTTTCTTTTTAAGTTTCATATTAAAATGTTTCTGCTGTTAAAGCAATTATTTTTTTTCCAAATCAATAACCATTTCTTCTCTTGACTTTCAAGAGTCCCAGCTTTGCTGTTATTGTTTATTTTGAAACATGTTATTTAAAATAGTAAAGTTGTCACAGTATTTTGTTAAATAGCACTATTATATTTGATAACTATTTGATGGATAAATATTCTGCAAACCACATTTCTGTAGAAGATCATGGCTTTCTACCTCTATGGTCTGTAGTAAATACTCTTGAGAGGTTTGGAAGCTCTAAAGAGCATATCACAATTTAAAACTTCTGGAAAAAAATAAAAGATCTTTGTTTCTAATTTGTTCCTAACTTTCACAGGTTTTGTGGCCTTGGGAAAATTACGTAATTCCTGGGTCTTGATTTCTCTTTTTGGAAAATGTGAATAATAGCATGGCTTCCATTGATGATTAGGGGCATTAAAACAAAAACAAAAAACCTATATGTTGAGATTACAGGGAAATAGGTCTGTTAGAGGTGACAGGGAGACAAAACCGAAGTCCAGCAAACCAAATACAGCAGAAAAGCTGAACTGGCTAACCAGCCAGGTTTTTTTTGTTTTTTTTTTCCTTTGTTTTTCCATTTGAATGCCTTTAAACCATGCACCCGCCTTCAAATTTACACAATCCCTGGCATTTGTAATAAATAACACCTGGCAGCCATACCATACCACACAGGAACCTATGTTTCAACTTCCGGCAACAAGTCCCACTTGACAGGATCAGGATTCTGGTCTCCTCTCTTCTAATCTATGGAGTGGCTGGATATGACCACCAGGTATATATAAACTAAACTGCCAGGAAACATGAGTGAGCACCACCATTCTGCAAACAAAATCCCAGGTGACCTCCCTCACTCAGAGAGCATCCCTGACAGAGCCGGGCAGAGTTGTGAGGCAAGGCTCCCTGGACCATAAAAGCAGGAGACAGAACAGGATGCCTGTTTCTGCCTTAGCCCTGACCTTCAAGTCCTTCTCCCTTCCCTTGTTATCTCGGCCACTCTCTGTCTTTAGACTTAATGTTCTCTCTCTCATCCTCCGTTCCTTCTTCCCTTCTTTCCTGGCCATTAGTCAGCTTACCCATTTGGGGCTCTGCTGTGTATCTGCCTCCTGGGCCATGTGACTCTCTGATGACTGTCTCCCCCAGATTCTGAATCCCTCTCTTCCTTGCTTTTCAATCTGCTCGCACTGCCAAGTTCATGCCGGTGCTTTAACAAAGGTTTCACGCTCAGGGTCCTAGGAGAGCTTCCAGACTTTTTCCACTGAAGTTACCCTAGGCAGAGGAAAGAACATATACCTCTGGGGGACCTGGGGGCTTAGCCCAGAGCAGCCCAAAGCAAGCTTAAAAGAGCTTTAAGGTATTATGTTTTGTTTTAAAAATTCATGTGAATTTTATATTCTGTTCCATAAATATCTCCATATTTGTGTTACTATTAAAATAATATCCCCCCCAACTTGTTGAGTGAAATTGATGCTCCTGGAAGATGTGTCATGTTAATCCTATGATATTTTGTGCATATTTTTATAGCATCGTCTACTCTCTAGGGATTCACTTATCCACGTAGGGGTCGACTTTTCCAATCCTGGTATTTCTTCCCATGTGAAGGGTGATCTATTAGCATAACTTGCCTGGCCAAATGTGAGCACCACCCCTCCCCCAATTTCTTCCCAGGGGAGGCTAGAGGGACTTAATCTGCTTGGTGGATTTTAAAGGAACACCTTTTCAGCCATCATTCAGTCCCTTTCTCTCTCTCCTGTTTTCTCTCTCTCTCTCTCTCTCTCTCTCTCTCTCTCTTTCTCACTCCAACACAAGCTTCTCACAGTGCTACTTTGTTTCTCTAGACCATAATGTTTGAAAGGGTCTGTCCAAAGTCTGTGTATGGTGATAGAGGGTCAGAACAGGGTTTACCTTCAGGAGGGAACCTTCTGGGATGCTGGAAAAGTGCTATGTCTAGGAGATGGCTACACATGGACATACACATATAAAATGTTATCAAGCTGTTGAAGATTTTTGACTTTTTGTAAGTTATACATCACTGTAAATGTAAAAAAATAAAAAGCAATAACAATAACAAAAAACTAAAATTTTAAAAAAGAGGGGTTTGGTATTTCTTCCCCCCTAAGGCATTTCTATGGGGTTCCAAATTCTGCCTATGCCCTGGCAGGGCATGTTTTTCCATTTCTATTTTCTAATATCAGTTTTATCAGTAAGTAGGGTGATATTCTGATCTAATATTTCTTACCTTTTTATTTCACTGTTGGTTCAGAAATCTGAAATGCTGTTTATCAGTGCTACTCGAGAGGGTCTCAGTAACTAGGATGGGGATCCCCTAAGGAAAGATCTGGCTGGTCTGTACCTTTCCCTATAGTGCAGGATAGGTATGACTGTGGCCTAGGAATCACAGCAGTATCGGAGACAAATCCCCAAGTCGGAACCATATGCTTTGTCAAAGGTGCTAGGACACAGGCTCTCAATCAGGACTGTCACCAACAGCCACGTAGGAGGTACATTACCCCATTACCGCATTCTACACTGAAGAAAACAATCTGCCCACAGCTTGGCATGTAGTAGGTATTTCAAGAAGTGTCAATTCTCTTCACCTTCTATTCCTTGATTAGAGCGTTTGTGTCCCTAAGGAAAATAAGTAACTGACACATTATATAAAAACTATGTTTTCAAGAAGAAATAAAAATATTTGTAACATGGTAAGAGAATTTCTAGATATCTAACCCTTCATCAGTGTTTTAACCTAACTACACTGAGATACTGCTAAGCCAGGAAGCATTTTGTTGTATGCCATTTTCACAGAGAATATTCGAGAGAAATTTGGTGACAGGCTACAAAACTACATGCAGACATGGTCAGAGTTCAAGTTATGCTTAATTACGGGCTGTCAGTTACCAAGTGGGAAGTTCAAAATGTAGCAGTTAACCAACACACATGCTAACCTATTCCACAAGAAGAAAAACATTTTTTAAACAGCATTTAACACTGGCTACAAAGCCCTGGAAAGAAGCCAGAGGAAAATAAGCAATTAAAAGATTGTTTTAAGTGACAAATCTACTTGTCTGAGCAAATAAGAGGATGGGACTAGCATTTGGAATGTGCGGTATCCCAAGGAAGGAGGTGATAAAAACTCCCGGGTGGTGATAAAAACTCAGCACAGGATTTACTGAATCACTGGCACTACTCGGACACTGTGTGGCGGGAGACAAACAGGGCCTGGGTGTGGTCCACCTGACTAACCCTGGCTGCGCTAACCCTGGCAGGCTGCAGGCAGAGTTTTCCAGATTGGAAACAGGAATCAGAACTGCCAATGACATCTGACGGAGAGCATAACCTTGGAAGCCACAATGCCTTGAGGTCACATGCAACCTTGTGAATGACCCAACCTCTCTGTGCCTCAGTTAGCTCATCTGCAAATTAAGAATCATTACAGTACCTACCACACACTGTTGTGAGGTTTAATAAATGTAAATGCACTCAGAACTAGGCCTGGCACAGAGTCATCACTACATGTGTTAGCTACTATTATTTTTGTCTGCCCAAACTAAGATGTTTAGGAAATCTCTTCATGAGCAGCACCATCTGCAGATTATAAAAGCACACGCATATACACACACTGATCTTTATTTCTATGTCTGTATAAGCCCATTAAAATTCCTGTGTCATTCTTCACATGGAGTGACTGTTTGTACACTGGGTTCAAATAACTCAGTTATTAGCTGTGCCCTAGCCATCTAATTGAATTTACACTGCTTAACCTTAAGAGATAAATGCCTATAGCAATATGCTATAATATACAATGAACCTTACATACAAGAAAGTTCTACTAAGGTCCCAGATCCTTCCTTTTATTTCCCATGTTTTCAACAAATTGTTAAACTTCAGCTCCCCAACTACTTCAAAGCTACGGAGTATAAGTGTTGTCCAGGTTGTCCAACACTGGTCAATATCTTTTATGAACTCCAACCACATGAAAGTCTGCACTGGATTATTTCCTTGGTAATGAATATTAGATGACATATGATCAAAGGATTCTTTGAGTGTGATCAGCTTTTCCTACCCAACTCTGCTGTAAATCATTTGTGGATAAAGAACAACATCACATACCTTTTGTGTACAGGACACGGCCTGAGCCCAGTAAGCACTGACAATTTATCGCAGTTACCCTACAGAGTTCTAGATCTTGCATACTTTCCATATCCCAAGCACTGTGCTAGCTTACATGTATCAACTCATTTAATACTCGTACTAATTTGCTATTCCCATTTTACAGATAAGGAAACAAAGGCTCAGGAAGTTACAGTACAGATCTGTGGGAAAGCTGGGATTCAAACACAGGTCACTTTCATCCCAGAGCCTGAGGCTCAATATTCCAAATTGGTCAATTTAGAGATTCACTTTCCCATGACTCCTCTCCCATTCAGCCTCTCTACCTTGCTCTCGCACCACTGCTTAGTTTGGGGTTTCATCCTATTTTGCTTGAGCTATGGTGGTAGCTTCCTAACTGCACTCTCTATGTCTTCTATGGCCTGGAGAGTCGGTGGAAAGTCAGACTCTGAGAGATCTTTGAAAGGGTCCCAGGAAAGGAGTGGAGAGCTGGGGCTACCAGTGAGAGATTCAGTCAGCTTCCCAGACCAGGCTTCTCTGGCCTGGAGCATGCTCTCTCAACATGCCATCAGTCCACACACATTTCCCTGGAGTCTACTACATTCCAGGCACTTTACCAGGTTCTGGGGGCAGTGAGATCAACAAGGCATAGTTGTAGTCCTAACAAAACTCAGTCAAAATGAGGGGGAAAAGAACAAAACTTCTGAGCAATGAGTGCCTAGGGGAAGGAGTGCCTATTCCAGCGAGTTAGAGAAGGTTTTGTGACTTTAAAAATATGTACTAGCACAGGGTCTAGAAGAACAGACCAGGACTATCAGGCTCAATAATAGCATTTCTGAAGGACAAAACTACTCTTATGAAGGCAAGGGAATAAACCAAGGTCACGAGGTGTATGTTTAGTTGTTCATTCATTGAGGCAATGTTTATTTAGTAGCTACCTTGTACCAAAGTAGCACATATGACCCTAAAAATACAAAGATGAATTTGACATGGTCTCTGCCCTTGGAAGAAGAGTGCATGGTCCGGGTGGGTAGATAAACATGCAACACGCAAACTGAACAATTACAGCACAAGGTGATTAGTGCTATGAAAGTGAATGGAAATAACAGTTACAAAGGTACAAAGCACAGAACAGTCAATTCTGGCTGAAGACTTGGATGCAGTACCTGTGAGCAGGGCCGTGGTGTCAACTTTCCAGGTGAGGGAACGAAGAGTGGCATTTTCTAGAAACGGTAGACTAGACTAGTGGTTCTTAAAGTATGGTCCACACACCAGCAACATCAATGTCACCTGTGAACCTGCTGGAAGTATGCACTTTTGAGCCCCATCACCCGCCTACTGATTCAGATACTCTGAAGCCAGGGCCCAGCAATCTGTGTTTAACAAGCCCTCCAGGATACCTGTGATGCACCCTCGAGTTGAAGACTCTCCTGGGCCAGAACATAAAGGGAGAAGCAAGAGATGAAAAGGAAATGACAAGAAATAACCTTCTATAATAAACTGGGGCCGGTTCACAGTGGACCTTATAAGCCATGCTGAGAAATATCATTCTTAAGCTAATCACAGTCTCTGTTTTCTTATTAAGATGGTGCTATGCCAAGCTTGCACCTAGGTCATCTCATTCACCCTTCAAAGTAAGTCCTTATACTACCACTATGTTTTTGCTCATTTAACATACATAAACTAGGAGGCACAGGAAGGCTGTGCGATTTGTCCCAGATTGCAAAAGTAATATTTGTACACCACAGGCTTCAGTATTAAATGCTTTGCTAAAATGCCTTCTATGGAGAGATGTCCTGTGCATTGGGGTCTCGGGTGAGGGTACGAAGATGCTAGAGGGTTTGAAGTAAATCCATGGTCCTATTAGTGTTTTAGGAAACTCCTCCAGAAGGATCCTGGACAGCATAAGTATTTTGATGACAAGGTTAATTGCCAAAGAGGTGCCTCATGGAGGAGTTTCAGATACACCACTGCTTTGTTGTATAAAAATGGAATAAAATGAATATTTTGATGTGTTCACACCATCCAACATTACTTGCATTAATGCAAGTAAATGTGAGTGGCTCGGAGACCAGAAGCTCATTAAAGTAATTATTCATTAGTGGCTTTTTTTTCTTTCTTTTTTTTTAAACTTGGACTCTAAAGGCAGGCCTTTCCTTTTCAAGATCATTCCTTTTCAACCCATTTAATGTTTCCTTGTAGGGTCACAATGTTAATTTTAAGGTTATGTTTAAATGGCTTTCTAAATGACACTTTCATTGTAGTAAAATGAATGCATCAAGTCACTCTTGCAGGTAGAGATGTACTATCCAACTAATAGTTATGGAAGGGTATGAAATTTTCTAAACGATTAATTTGAAATGTATTAATAACCTGCATATTTAAAGAAACCGGATAAAAGCAGTGCTGTTTTCACTAAAGTTATTTAGTGTATGGAATGCTGCATACAAACTGCTTTTTGAATCCCCTATAGACAACTGCTTTTGCTCATTTCAAAAATCCCTAATTCTCACTGAGAGCTTAGATTTTAAAAGGGACCATTCATAGAGAAGGTACACATCTGGGAAATATTTCTGTTTCTACTAAACTAAATAAATTCTTATTCTCAGCCCAAATCAAAATTACTAGTTTTATTTGGTTAAAGATGTCTTTCTGGTGGCTACATGTCACCCCACTTGGGAAGCTTCCGGCCATAGGGCAGTTCTCAATTAAATGTTAAGGCAGGTAAAGAAAATGCACCTATGAATTTGTTGCTACATCTAGTGAATTTATGGTTCCACTATAAATACACTGATTTTAGAGATTATTGAAATAACTATGCATGAAAATATAAGTCAAAATATTAATACAGTAGTCTGGAGCCATACCTATTCACAGAAGTTGATCTTACACAATTACCTTAGTAAGTTAGAAACTCCAGGGAAACTTGGCTGCCTAAAACTTTCCTTAACTCCACATCTGAAATTTAAAGTGATGATCTTTGGGGTTTTCCTTAATGCAGTGTGTAAGCTTAAATAAAATAGATATGTGTTACCTTGGAAATTAAATCGACAAATTATAATTTGCAAGGCATTCAAAGCAGTTCCATAAGGTAATGTCATTATCCTGGTATTTGTTTTTTTATTATTATTATTGTTATGCCGTCAGCATTCTTACTATTAGAAATAAATAAGTTTCCTTTTGTTATTTTCTAGCTTATAATTCTTCCATCTTAAGTCGATAAAGAGGGATTAGCAGTTGGGACAATATACACCATGTATCTTTCTAATTTTATTTTTTATGTTTTTTAAAGGTTTATATTTAAGTAATCTCTACACTCAGTGGGGGGCTCGAACTCACAACCCTGAGATCAAGAGTCGCACGTTCTACTGCCTGAGCCAGCCAGGCACCCCTCTAATTTTATTTATATCATTTAACATAAAGATGAAATTAATATCAAGGGTATTTAAAGAAAGGGGGGAATCATAAAAGGGCCGGTTGAGGGAAATATGTGAAAATAGAAAGGACACCCTAACCATTTGCCAAGAAATGGAGAAAAATTTGGAAGTTGGCGAGGGAAGATATAGGATCTACTTTTTGCCAGCTGGTAGAGACACCGCCTTCTTCCCCAGGGGCTGCTGCCCTGAAATATGCCCGATCATCTATTTATATTGCTCCTCTCCCCAAACCCACGCTCATATCCTCATATCTATGTCCTGGTTTGCCATTTTTCAGAAATGGCTCAAGTTCTATATCTGTAGAAGTTAAAATTCCCAGCTTCTCTGAATGTGCATATGATGTTTTTTGAGGTTTTATGAGGTTGCTTCAAATCCAATGAACTATAGCACCTGATATCTTCTCTTCAAGTCATGAGAAGTGTGAGACAGGAAAATCACAGGTCAAGATGAAATAGAAATTCGTGAGGCAGAGCTTCCCTTTTTGTGCACATACTTTTAATAAGAAACATTCTGTCCCATGAATTCTCTATGTAGTGGTTGAAAGAGAGAAATCTAGAACAAGACTGCCTGATTGAACCCTGCTCTGTCACTTGCTAGCTGTGTGACCTGGGGCAGCTGATTTCATCTCACAAAGCCATTTTACTTACCATAGATAGAGTCAACAATCCTACTTGAAGAAATATTGTGAAAGTCAATTTAAAAGTCATGTGTAAAGGACTGAGGGCAGTGAGTAGTACACCATCGGTACCTAATACGGATTGTCTCCAATTAGTACAAAGCAGGTTGTGTACTGAATAATAGAGTCATCAACAAATATTTCCGTATATATGTGTATCTATACATAGCTGTGTAAATAATTAAAATACTGGGTCAGCTTAAGAAAAATCAGAATATGGCCACTAACTCCAAGAAAATTACAAAATACAGGGAAAAGAACCACACAAAAGCATTTTGTGAAATAGGCTCCATAACTGATTCTAGGCCACCTCCTGACACCTATACAGCATCAACAGCACAAACTCTGCTCAAACTCATTCCTCAGTGGGTCTTGCCTAAACGTCATACTCCTCAGTTCTCCCGGTACAGGTCATGATTGCACGGGCTCTTTGTGTTTGCAACATGTATCCGAGTTTGTGATTGCATACTTATCTTAGTGATTACTTGCTTTCTCACTAGGCTGTAAACTCTCTGGGAGTAGGGGTTATGAAATCCCTCTTCTTTTAACCCATTTTTATCTTTGGCATCTCACCTTCACACGCTACTCCCCACGTACATCTACCACGTCTCTGCAGCCATTCTGGAAAGATGGTTTTCACACTTCAGGGCACATCAGAACCACCCAAAAGATGTCTTTAAACACAGACTGCTGGACTCCACTCCCAGAATTTCTGATTCAACTCAGTGAGAACTTGCATTTCTAACAAGTTCCTAGGTGATGGTGTTATTACTATTCTAGGAACCACACTGTGCATTGTCCTTAAAGCAGTAGAGCTATTTAGTTCCACTGTGAGGAAATGCCATATATTTTTCAAGGTACTACCAACCAGTTTTAACCAAATCCAGATGCCTATGATGATGATACACCAACACTGTCTAATCACGATAGTATGTTCTTGTTGTTTTTCACATTTAATTACCTTAGATTCTAAAGATAATGAAAATAGTAATAACACTAGAAATTGTATTTGCAGCCAATGAAGAAACCAGCTGTCACTTATTAAACACTGGCTATTGCTAGGCATTGCCAAGGCCCCTGACACTGGTAACTCTCTCATTTGCAGGTGTTCATGTACTACCACTGGATTATAAACTCCCTGGGATAGGAGATAGAAGCTTTATAACCCTCATAACATCTAGCACAGTGCTCTGTTCATAACACATGTTCAGGAAAGTTTTACCAAAGGAAGCAGTGAATGCCATATCGGAGATTAAAAATAAAGCAATAGTGCCCCTTTCTATAAGCCACACAAAAACATTATGTGGGAGGTAACCTTCCAGGAGAGATGTACTGAATGCCTATCAGGGGCAAAGTTTTATATAAAGTCATATTTTATACCAATTTTCACTTGCAATCTAGGAGGGGAAGTAAGGCAAGTATATAAATAATTATATCCCAAGATGGACATAAAATAAAACAATACAGACAGATTGCTATGGGAGTCACAACTTAGTATTAGGGAGATGGTCCCAGGATAGTACATCACAAAATCTCCTTCTGTCCTTACAAAAACATTTATATTTTTTGCCTTTATTTCTTGGAATCCTAGAATTTTATCAATGAGACATACACTGAAAATAAACTTTTCCCTAACCATTTGGTCTATGGATGAGGAATTCGAAGTCCTGTGAAAAGTAAAGAGCCAAAGATCACAAAGTGAATCTTCTTAAAAAAACTATGTTGCTAGACTAGTGTTATTACTAACCACTGAAAGTGGTGGCAGGTGAAGCTAGTCTCCATACAGACACTACTGGTCTGAATTATAGCAGTCCTAGAGATACATATTTACATTGTTTAAATTAAAAAAAAAATCCTTTTACTAAGGGCTCAAACCAGATTTATTCAGAATAATATGATCTAACAAGTCTACCTTTCTCAAGAGAATTAGAACATGCATTGCTGATATTAAAAGCTCTGGAAGATGGCCTAACTTGTTCTGGATATAAATATAATTTTTCTTTTTCTGTACTTTTGGCAGAATCATTTCCTCTCTGCATATACCTGCATATACCTTTATATAGAAAGCAGATTTAAAGATTCATTTATCTTCCTTTAAGGAAGAAAATATTGTACAGGGAGATTATGAAATTCAATATTTTGAGAGCTTAGTTAAACAGATATATTTTTAAAGTAGAATGTGAGGTGTCCCTTTAGGATGAGTTTTCCTATACATATCCAGCCCGGTGCTATACGTCAGGGATACACTGAAAAAAAAAAAAAATCTCAAGGTCCATTTATTCTGGACTCCTCCCTTGTAAGTTATATCCCTGGTTCACTGCAACTTGAAATAGGCTTTAAGATCCTGGGTCAACAAGAGAGAAGAAAGAAGGACCAGAATCTGGCCTGCTCATAGAAAGACTATGGTAGTAAACAAAAGACTCATTAAAAACACAATTATTTTCTAAGAAGAGGAGGAAGAAACGATTCTGCAGATAATAATTACATTCTTTCTGAAGTTCACTTCTTGTCCACACATTACTTTGCACATCAATATAAAGTTCTGTTAGTTTGTTGAGAAACATTCTAGGCACGGCTCACACTTTTATATATCCGCATCAGAAAAACCATTTGAGGTTCATGAAATCCTGTATAATGAGACCCACCTTTTAGGAGGAGAGCTAGCTCTGGGAATAGGCATATCTTGATTATCTAAGGGGCACACAAAGTCCTTGACTTCCCCCAAATGTATTACTTTCAATTAGCTACAACGCTGACCTCCAAATCTACTTGGCTTCCTAATTCTGTCATTAGTCATTCCTTTGAGTTAGGTATTAACCATCAAAGGTCACCATTAAAGTGTATACATGTTATGCTGAAGGGGAGTGTGGACCATTAACATCCATTTACCCATTTGCCTGGATTTATTAAGCTCCTAAGCTGTCACTTGAGAGCACAGCCCACAAGGAACAGAACGCATAGAACAGGTAAATCAGCCTGGGGAGGGGAGAGTGGTGAAGAAAGGGACGGAAGGAAAAGAACAATGCAGTTAATGGAATGCATGCAAATATCAAATGGGGCAGCCTGAAACGTGACCACTATAACCCCTAGTAGAAAATATTTAGGAACAAGTTGCCAAATAAAATAAATTCAGCAGGCTCAGCATATTGCTCACGTCCATGAATCCTGAAAGATTCATTTTATTTTATTCGTTACTCATAATTAGTAAGGTAAATACACAAATCAGGACCTTGGGACTAAAAACCCAAAAGAGTCTAGTGATGCTTTACCACATTTTGGATTTCAACCACAGATTTATTTATAAGGTGTGTAGAATGTAACCGTTAGGTTGAATGCAAGACTATGGGAAGAAATATGAAATCAAATAATTTAATCTTTCTGCCTCATTTTATCCATCTGGAAAAAAAAATAGCTACAGCTATTTCCTACCAATTCTCACAGGGTTGGTACAAGATTTAAATGAGCTTCGCAATCTTTTTTGAGATTCCGTAGAAGCTGCTTGCAATATATCAAAGTATTTAAACTGTGTTCCCCATTGTATAAATTCAAAGTACTTGTCAGCACCCCATGAATGTTTTACTAAGGTCACCTGAAGGAAACACATTTATTCCAGGTTTCTATTTTCCACTCTAATCTATATAGAGCAAGGTTTTTGATCTTATCAGCTGTTTGATCTTGGCAGTTATAATCAAGGAGTTTCCTATAAAAAGAAAGAAAGGGCTACGCACTCCTAGAGACTTTCAAAAACACTGCACTAAGAAACTGGAGACCTACAGTCTAGCCCCTCACTTTTCTAGTGCTTGGGGCCACTGAGCAGGACCCTAAGACTCCCTTCCCCAACAGATGGTGATACGTAATCTGGCCCCTGTGTAACTCTCCCATCTTCCCAGGTACTACTGTCCCGCTCCCTCACCGTGCCCTGGCCCGGCAGGCCTTCTTTCTGTTCCTCAAACACTCGAGCTACTTTCAGCTTTCGTGTCTTTGCACCTGCTATCCATACCGCCTGGTGTATCCCTCTGTCAGATCTTGGCCTCACTGGCTCTTTCTTCCCATTCAAGTCTCAGCTAAAAAGTCCTCTTTTCTGAAGCAATTTTCGCCGACTGGCTGCCCCACTGCCATGTTTTGTTTCCTACTACCACACCCAGGCTTTTATTGTTTCCTTAATCTTCAATGGCCATCTGATCTTATCTTACTTATTCATTTATTTATTATCCACCTCCCACTGGAAGATGATCTCCACAAAAGCAGGGACCTGGTCTGCATTGCGAAAGGCTGAAAATCCAGCACTAAAAACAAAAACACAAGAAAAAGTGATCTGGACCCTGTCAACCTTGGCAAATATTTACTGAGGAAATGAAAGAAGTATCTTGGCACTGGGAGCCACATGACCTGGTTTTCTTTTCAGCTATACTCCTAACTAAATCTGTGACCTTTGTCAAATCCACTGATGCTAAGAGCTTGGAATCTTTGTCCTAGAAATGGATACATGAAGCATATGTGCTTCTGCTCCGCCCTGCTGCACCCATGATGGGCATCTTTAGTTGATCTTGTCACTTTTCCACCAAACCATATGGGCCTCACATTCTTTGTCAACACAGCTCTCCAAGCAGCCACTATTAAGACTTTGCTGATGGCATCTGAGATAAAACGTTTTCTGCCACCACTTCACTAGATGATCTCCAAGGATACTTTCACAGGTTCTGCTCAGATATCTATGATTTAAGAAAAGGGCCAAAGAAAATCCTACATTAAAGGCCCTTCTACTTCTGTGTCTAAGTCAAAAGTAATATATGAAAATTCTCCCAAGCCAAATCAAGAGTGCCAAAAAATGAGGGCCACACACCAAGGCCTTGGGCAGCAAGAGGCACCAAGAGGAAATCTAAGTTCATACCATCACAAGATGGCATGAATGTTTCAGAAAGACACCTCCTGATGACAACTAATGACATATTTTCCTTCTCTTCTGAAGGTCTAAAAAGGCCACATAAGACTTATCACTATCGTAAGAAACAGTCATGCTTTTTTTTTTTTTTTTTTTCCCAATTCCAATCCCATTCTGGGATAACAGTATGACTTTGTTGGAGTCCTACTAGTAACTGTTTGCATAACCATCTCTACTTTCTCACCTCTGTCAAGGTGATGAGGTTCAAGCCTCATCATCTCTCCACAGAGCTTTACCAATTTGGGCTTTCAGCCTTTTCTAGTCCGGCCTCCCCTCAACTTTTCCTCCACATGGCATGAGACTGCAGCTTATCAGATAAAATCCTTGCCTCTTGGACCATATCTCTCCCCAACTGAAAATGTTTCAATATCTTCCTATCTCTTTCAAGGTGGTGCCTACACTCTTGACCCTGATCCACTGAGCCCTTCTGATGTAGGCACGCCTTGGTACTTCCCTCCTTCTCTCCTTCCCTCCTTCCCATGCTCCAAGGCTCACTTCTCTCTCTGTTCAGTGTCTTTCTCCCTGTCCTAACCAGACTGATTCAGCCAAGGAGACCAGACTCACAGGCCACCTCCCCTTCGGGTCTTCTCCATCTCTAACCCCATCCGCAGGCAGAGATGTGAGTCTTTCTATGAAATCACATTACACTGTGTCTATGCTTATCACCTACCACATTATCTTATAATTATATTTCATTTTCCCTCCTCCACTAGGCAGAGTTCTTAGAGAACAGAAATGCTGACTTTTACCCCTGCTTCCTCTGTAGCTAGCACAGTGGCCTTCATGAAGCAGGTGTTTAATAAATATGAACTAAAACGTGAATTTTTAAAATGTGACCAGTTCCCTACTTTGGGGGTCGGCCTTTCTATGAAGATTTTTTTTGTTGTTGCTGTTGTTGTAGTAAGTCACCAACTCCTAGCAGAGTACTCATTATGTATTATATACTCATTAATGAATTTTAAACACATTATTTCCATGTAATAAACACAAAGTTATTTACCGGACAATTTTCTATATACTTTTAAAACATTCATTCATTTTTTAACTTCATTTGGATTAGGTACTACTGATACTCTCATTTTACAAATGAGAAAACAGAGGCAGAGACCGAGTCATTCGCCTGGGTGACACAGTGAAAAGGCAGTATGAGCAGGATGTGACCCGCGTGGCTCTTGGAACGGAAGCATGCATTATATATAGGAATAAACCATGGTTGAGTCCTCCAAAGATTGCATCGGGCAGAACCAATGATCAATGTCAGCTCTTTTCACCTCTATATTCAAAAAGCCTTTCTTAAAATACTATCTCTTCCAGACCTTCTCCAGAAGAAAGAGTGAAGGATGAGAGCTCTTTGAGAAAGGCTGGAAGAAGAAAAAGCAAAATACACAGAACTCGGTACTCCCTCGCTAGGCAACATCTGCTCCCCTCCCTTCCCCTTCACTTGTGATATATTGGCACATAAGCAGCAGTGATACTCATGAGAAAAATTACAGTCATCAAGGTTATCTCCCCAAGAAGCAACTCTCTTTATTAATATGCTTCAGACTGTTGCAACACTACAAAGCCAAAAATAAGTTTTCTTTGATCAATAAATTGTAGGCTGAGAAAGAAAATACTAATTTTCCATTTCTTTGAGAACCAGCACTAACATAACAGAGCTTTCCAAAAGGGTTCTCAGAAACCTGATATAGAATTATCTGAAATTACACTCGACCATCCCTACGAGATCATTTTGTTCTCTGCCACTTTAGAGAGGTGTCTTCTGGACTTGGCAGGCATTTTTTAAATAAATCTTTGTGTAAAGATATATTTTTCTATATTAGTGTAAGCTTGGCAAAGAAAGCATAATGCATTTCCAAGTCAGTCCCTAAGAGAAAGATTGTTGAACTCTCTCTCCCCTGTCAATTCTGGGCTTCAAAAACATGCCCCTTTCACCTCCAGAAGGAGCTTCATTTTTAACCCAGGACAGAAAGGAATATCAAGCCTTGCCTTTCATGCAATAAAATGTGTAATATCAAACAGCCTAAAAGTGGAAAATGCCATGAATAAATACGAATAGTCATGATAAAATAACAGCAACTGTGTTGGAGGCACATTCAATCATATACTGAACCAGAGAGGTGGTATCAGATAGTAGAAAAAGAAGTGGATGGACACTTAGTCCTAGGATTAGAGTTGTGATACTCACTTTGCCAAGAATTTTGGTCACTTATTTAAATGCTCAAGGTTTCGTTGGTCATCCAGTATCTGAAACAGCCATTCTCAACTGGGGATGATTTTTGTTCCTCGGGGGACATTTATCAGTTCTGAATACATTTTTATTGTCACAGCTGGAGAATAGGGGGAGGGATGCTACTGGCATCTGGTGGGTAGAGGCCAGGGATGTTGCTAAACATCCCTCAAGGCATGGGCAGCTCCCCACAAGAAAGAACTATCTGGCCCATACTGGGAAAACCTGTTCTAAAATGAAGTCAGATTAAATAAGATCCAAAGATTCTACCATCTTTGTGATTCTAAGAGGTATGGTCCAAATACCAGACCCATACCTCTCTCATTTCTATAAGCATTAGGGATTTGGCTTTTCATCATGCTTTCTTCTATGTTTAGGGTCCCTAATCCTTGTGAGGAAAGGTCACAGAGACAAACCTTTAAAAAGGCAAGAAGTTAACTGATTCAGTGGATCACTCAACAAATATTTATTGAGAGCTTTTCTGTGTTCTGATCATTTTGTGAGGCCCCATGATATAGTTATGAGCAATTGACACATCACTTAACAGTATTCCTGAGGTCCGAACTACAGCACCTTTAAAACTAGTTTCTGGATTCAGTGGGTTAAATCCTTCAGGTTCCACAAGCTGTCTACTGAACATTGAAGGCCAATTTGCTATCATGCATACTTATAATAGTTACCAAATAAAACATTCTGGTGGTAAACTTTAAATTCTTAGTAATTTCAAAGATAAGAGAGTCTATTTGTTTTCACAGATGCATGTTTTCATGTGGAATTAATTATAATAAAGTCTTATAAAGTCAGGCTAATTGAAAGGCCAGACTAGTAGAAATACATTTTTTGAATTATAAAATATCTAAAGGAATTTTTTGTGCTATTTTACTTTCCCAAAGCACATTAAAAAAATTCTACACATAATATCTCACATCTTTAAATCCATCCTGAAATAAGTGTATAATGCTTTTTATTTAACCCATTTCATAGGTCATAAAATCAAGGTTCAGAGACAGAGTACCCTGAACCAACACTGCCAGAGAACTGGACTGATGGAATGCCTTCATCAATCAGGTCTAATGATTTATAGCTATTGTACCAAAGTACTAGCTCAAGCATGCCCCTGTGGCAATCACAGAAACAGACCACTTACATCTCCTGCTGCAGGCCCAACATCCCTGGCCGCTGTCTCTCTGGATCCACTACCACATTCACACAGAGCCCTTACTTCTCCTGGAATGTTCCCTGCCAATTGTTGCACAAGTTCACTGCTGTGGGACAGGAATCCTCCAACAGATGACTTTGGCTTGAGTACTCCTGCATCAAACTGCCCAAACTTTCCTGGAACTCAATCTACCTTCCTTCCTCCTCTTCTTTCATAGGTGTCAAACCTACATTATGGTCTGAAGCCTTTCTCTACTACTCCTGCTTCCTCCCTTTTATGCTTCACAGATGTTCCCTTCAATAAATCTCCTGCATGTATAATCCCCATATCAGCATCTGCTCCTCAAAGGATATGAGCTAACACAGGCCTTTTCTGCTTCATAAATGAATAAGCACTGTCAGAGGGCTTACCATGTGCCATGCCATGTGCTAACTCCTGTATAAGTATCTCATGTAATTTTCAAAACAACCCTGTTAGGTGTGCATGTATTATTATTCCGAATTTGTGAATGAAGAGCTATCCCAAGATCTCTCAGCTATTTCCTGGCAAACCTAGGCTTCAATTTAGACAGTATGACACAGTAGACCCAAGTTCTCTTAACCACTATGCTACACTTTCCCAACGATTTTATTTATTGCAGGTAAACATTACTACTAAAGCATGTTTAATTCATTCCCTAATTAAAATTCTTTTTTCAGCACCACTGTGCTATTTTTTTCTTGCACTATAATTTATTTTCTATTTTTAAACTTATTTTTAGATTTCCAAATACATGAACGTGTTCTTATTCTAACGGAATCAAACAAAACAGAGGCAGAAATACTATTTATAACCAACTAACTACTGACCATGGCTTTCGAGGAGGTAAATTTCAATGAGTAGTTCCCTATCTGAATTATTCTTCATTCCAAGTGAGTCTAGTTCTGTGATATCTGAACCTACAATTTGAATCCTGGTGTTCAGCTGTGAATAAATGGTGAACCACGGGTGCCCTAAATTTAAAGAAGAGAATCAAGGGGAAATGCAGCCCTTATTATTAAGAATAAATATATATAACTGCAGTGAGGAGTCCATCCTTTAAAGGAGATAATGTCTATGTAGGTGTCCTCAGATTTTTTTTTTTTTAAAGCCGAAGTGTAAGTTGCTCACCTCTCAGAAATCATTTTTATAGACTCTGAGACTAGCCCAGCCTCCTGAGTTAGACTCCCAGAACCAGTCCGGGTAGCCTTACTCCTTCAGAGTCTCCTTTCTGTGATCTCTCCTTTATTGTGCAAATTCAACTTTGGTCACCTACACACTCTTCTTTAACAAAAGTTACTTATTTTTAAGCCTGTGATCTTGGATCTCAGCTTCAAGGTCTTCCTGAAGTTTAGCCGTATGACTTTGTTATTTGCAAATGCAGGTTGACTCCTGTACTCTCACTTGATGCTAATGCCCTTTACTTCTCATTCAAAGTTTCAGAATACCTTCTCTCAGCAAACAGAGAAGGCACGGATAAGGCAGCATTCCCTTCTCTAGTGCCACATTTCAACTTGATCTTTTCACTCTTTCTGTCAAATTCAAATGTCACTCACTATTCATGTGCATGGGGAGGATTCTAATATACACCTCTTTGGCTTCTTTCAAAATTACTTCAGTTTCTCTCAAGCCAAAGGCCTTTTCAACCTTTGGAAATTACCTATGGAATCCATTAACATGACTTAGTACATAATACAGATGCTGTTGAGGGTTCAAGAGAAAAGAGAAGCTAAAGTTAAAAAAAAAAAAAAAAGAAAGAAAACAAATTAAAAAAAGCAAAGAAGAAATCAGAAACATTTAGATGTGGATTTTTTTTCATGAAGAATTCTAACTTATGTAAGTGAAACCTCTGCATGTTTGTTCCTTCCTTGTAGAGGTAAACTCTCACAGTCACAGTCAGTTTTAACAGATATCTCCTCTAGCAGACATTAGTAATTATTTTCCTGATAATACAAGTGGGAAGTTCAGTAAATTTAGCCCTTACAACTTGGCAACTGAGTTTTTCAATATGAGAATTTTCCCCTCCTGCTATCTTCTTTTTTTTTTTTTTTAAGGTGGGGAAATCGGAGTGGGAGACGAACCATGAGAGGCGATGGACTCTGAAAAACAAACTGAGGGTTCTAGAGGGGAGGAGGGGTGGGAGGATGGGTTAGCCTGGTGATGGGTATTAAAGAGGGCACGTTCTGCATGGAGCACTGGGTGTTATGCACAAACAATGAATCATGGAACACTACATCAAAAACTAATGATGTAATGTATGCTGATTAACATAACAATAAAAATTAAAAAAATAAAAAATAAACAAAAATAAATATGAGAATTTTCTAAATCAAATCCTGATTTTTCCCAAGTAAATAAAAATCTAATTGGGTCCACCTCTGCCTTTGTAAAATTAAGCTCATAATTTAAAGTCATGTTTCTGAAGAGTTTTCCCATACTGATATGGGAAATAAAGTATTAAATGAATGAAAAGGGCAGAGTCCATTACTGCATATACACTATCAGTTTGATCTTGTCAATATGGATGGATAGATGGATAGATAAAGAGATAGAATTAAAAAGTTTGGCAGAAATAGGAAATAAAGAAAATGGTCTTTCTGGGAACTGAGGTGGCTCTTTAGTGGGGGTTGAGGGAGGGAGAGAGTCATGATGTTTAAAGATTGGGGATCATTTGTTTGGGGCTAACAAAGGATACAGATCTTAATCATGCCTCTGACCACATCCCTCTGAGGAGCAGAATGGGGATACAAGCTTGCTCAGATGTAGCCTTTCTCTATACTGATTTTTAGAACCTTATTCATGTCTCATAAAGCTTGTAAATAAAACTGGATAGTTGTCTATGAGTTTTATTCCCACCATCTTTGTACTCATTCCCAGTTTTCCAGGACCAAGGATAAGACAGTTAACCATGGTTGTCTTTGGAGAAAAAAATTCCCTTAAAAGTTTTATAAGTTTTCAACAATGAGTATGGATTACTTTTACAATTAAAATGTCATAGGTAAGATAAAAGATTACATGAATTTTACATAAGATTTAAGGAAGCTGACACTTCGTATGGATTTAACTTCTTGAAAGGGTGAATACTCCAGGCCTTGGGGCAATCCTAGAGATAGACATGAAGTAATGGACCCTGGCTCTGCCACTGCCTGCATATGTGAGCCCCTTTGTGCCTCACGCTTTTCTTCTCCCCCCATATTGGGTCACATGCCATTAAGTTCCCATCTTTGCTAATTCTCTATCCCAGTTAAGGCTGAAAGTCCTTGGTCAATAAGTTATCTTCCAGGCAATGACTTGTCTCCCTCCTTGTTTCCCATGATGATTCTTATGCACCCCTGCCTGAAACTGCATATTTTGACAACTCATCTAATGCTGCTTCCAACCCCCTAAGATGCACATCTCTTTCAGGATATGATTTGGAGATCATGGAATTAAATTTTTTTTTTTTTTAATTTATACTGTTTTCCAACGAGCAGCATTCCCTCTCCCTCTTTCTTCTACTCTTATTACCATGTGCTAATTTGACTAGGGTGCATTTGGAAAGACGCCATCATCATGATGTTATATCAATTTGGCCCATATCTCTTGATGCCGCACCTCTGCTCTAATTGCTCCATTCATACTGTGAATTTCCCAATCTTCCCTTAGGAAAGCTCCCTGGAATTTCAGAAGAGCAGCATGATGCCAGATTGTATAGATTGGAACATTTTCAATTCGTGAGATTCAACTGGCAATATTAAAGAATTAATTATAATGAAAATGCACAGAAACAGAGTCTTCAGTGAATTCCATCTGGGAACAGTCTTTTCTTAGGCCTCATATAATTTTTTGAACCAACTTAGTCTCCTATTTTCTCTTTCCTTCATGTAAAGTGAACTATCGAATATTATGAGATATTGGACCTAAAAATTTGATAGAAGCTATCATCAGATTTCAGCTTGTTCTCAAAACAATTTATTACTCCCCCCCAAATGTGTCTACATATCTAGCCTACATTCCGAATGTACACGAACATTTTTTTCCCAAGGGCCTGACTTATATCTTAACTACTCTGAGATGTTATTACAGACATATAAAAGGACTGAATATGACTCAATAGGAAACTGCCAACAATTTACACATCTTTTATTGAGTTAAAACAGCTATTAATCTAAGTGGGAACAATCTATTTCCATTTACCACAGTGAAATGAGAAGGAGAAAGACTATGGTATTCATGCCCTGCCAAACAAAATTCTTTGCTGTTTACCTGAACGATTTTCTAGGTACATTGGCTCATCTCTCATGTTTAGAAACAATGATGAAGCTGTTGCCAGGAAAACAGCTTCTGTGTGTCATATATGGATTAGCCTCCTCCTTGCCCTGCAAGTTCACTGTCAATCATTTTAATGTCCCAGCCTAACATACATTTTGCAGTGTGTATTTTGGTGTCAACTCACAATATGGCAGAATAAAAAACAAGTGACAAGGGAATTGATATCCAGTTCATGTCAAGACATCCAAACATACGGACAAGTGAACAAATTAATAAATCTAATGCAGAAATAAAGGGACACATTACTTACATTAGTAATTTGGATAAGGCATAGTAAAAGGGAATGAAAATATTAATAAAGGACCTGATACAGACAAGTTAATTCAGTAATTATATTGTACAAGTGTATAAAACGGTCTCATAAAATTATCACACCTCGTCCACTTAAATAGACTATATTTGAGCATTAAGGTTCACTCAAAATGCCTGTGGATGAATTCGGTGACTTAAGAAAGAAACTAAAGTACCCAAATCTACATTTGTTGTTTGGAGTGCAGGCTGGATATATATGTTAATACAAATAATAAATGTAGACACCAAACATAGGATAGATGACAAACCTGAGCCTAGAGAAAGGACTTGGGTAATCCCTTATCCATAGAAAATGGCTATGAACTCCTACTGGTTTTCTTAGTTCAGTAAGCCCTTCCTCTAACACTGATCTTTGAGTGAGTTGACAACATAAGATGTTACTTTGGTTTCTTTTTGCTCTTTGCAACTTAATGAATATGCCAGACTTTCATATTAATAATAATAATTGTATCTGGAAAGAAAAGAGTTATTCCTTAGTACAGATTATCACACAACTCCTTAGACTCATCAATAGTTAAAACCAACATCACCAAACCTTGCCCAAGGTCCAAAGTGTAATATTTTCCTCTTCTGGATTATCAAAGAATGGCAGCACATAAATTAGTGACATTATTCATAAGTGAGAACAGTAATATAAATAAACCAGAATAGGAGGGGGATGTTTGTAGAAACATTCCTGCAAAATTATTTAAAATAATAAAATGCATTCAAAACATTCTTGGAAAACATAAGTTTCAGCAATTTTTTTTTGTCAGCCAATATTCGTTTGTTTGCATCTTCCCAAAGAAGGCTATTCAAGGAATCACTCCTATTCTTTTGAGAGAGAGAGAATATGAGAGAAAAAACGGAGAAGAATCTATGCTAGGGCAAAACAACCAATCAAAGGAAAGAATGCATTTGCCTGCCACATTTCTGTCTTTTCTACCAACTTTCTTTTTCTTATAATGAATTGAAGTACAAATTCTCAAATACAGGAAAATAGGTATATGAAAAATGGTTGTATACAAATTTTCCACTGAGTAGAAGTCCCTTGTCTTTGTCTGAGCCTCCAAAACTGCTTTGGTTAGAATCAAAAAAGACAGTATAGTTTCAGCTCATGAGAACCTAGATTTAGAAAATGAAGATTCCAAGTGAAAGAAAAATATATTAAAGAATGCTCAAGGTAATAAAGCTGGTAAGTAGCACAGGTGCAGCCCACAGATCTTCTTATTTCCAATTTATTCTGGAAAATTCATGGATTTGATATACTCAACTGACCAATCAATTAACCAGATAATCTAGAAATATGTTGTCGGGTGCCTCGGTGGCTCAGTGGGTTAAGCATCTGACTTTAGGTCAGGTCTTGATCTCAAGGTCCTGGGATCTAGCCCTACATTGGACTCCCTGCTCAGCAGGAAGTCTACTTCTCCCTCTCCCTCTGCTCCTCCCCCCTGCTCAGTGCTTTCTCTCTCTCTCTCTCAATTAAATAATCTTTTTTTAAAAAGAAAAGAAATAGATATGTTGAATACCCAAAACATGCAACATAATTAGATTAAATAAGTTCTATAATTGATAAAGAACGAGCAGTGAACTCAGAGGGAGGGGGTACTTTTCAAACATCAATTCTTTCTTCATTTCCTACTATGGATCCTCTCAAGACGGGATGGCACTGACTGGTTAGGCACATGCCTCTTGTTTTATTTCTTTATTGTCAACAAATGAAATTAGACTGTTTGGGTTCAAGGAACATGCCTCCAGTCCCTCTGCATTGTCACCCCCCCCCCCAGTAAACACAGTTAGAGATGAAAAAGGCCAAGAAAGACTGTTTTACTTTTTCTGATATATCAACTCTAAAATTTAGGATGTTTGTGACTTGTCACCAGATTCAGTGGTGGGCAATAAGTCATAGAAAAATACTAGCCACAGGGCAAAGGCTGGGTAACAAACTACCTCTCCTTTGGGGGCCCTCAGGCTCTTCACCCCTCCCTACCCCTTGGTCTTGCTATATGGTGGTTAGTTATCCAGGTAAGGTAAAAGAAATTGGTGGAACACAAGTTAGGAAGTTATTCTAAGTCTGGAGTTTATAAAAACTCTTTATTTAAACTGCTCTGAAAGACAAGAAATAAAATTATTTCTTAACTCTATGAATGAGGGTATACCATATGGCCAATAAAACTCTAATAATCTGCCAGCCAAAAGACTTCTGTCTTCAGTTCCATTACTCTAAGGCCCTATGGACCACACACGTGATAGGGGGTGGGGAACATGACAGTCATTAGCATTTATAGGGCGAAGTTTGGGAAATGCTGCTACCAAAATTCAGTATTGAAAAACCAAAGAATGGATGTTCTATTCACTTTAATCATTAGGGTTAAAGTGAGAAATTAATTCTATTTAAAGAGTTTAGAGGACGTGGATTCAGGCAAACCAACATTCATAAGCAGTATCTGTTGGGTGGTTGTTTGATGCTCAGGACTACTCTTTATAGTTTTCTTATAAAATGTCCATTTTCTACTGTATGCAGCATTGGTCAGTGTACGCTAATATGGGGGGGAACAAATAAGAATTTCAAGAATCTCTTAGGCTGAGTCGAAATTACTGTTTCTTGGTGAACATTTCATTACTCTGCATCCATGAGATCAAATGAGAGCGGCTCAATCATAATTAGGTCTTGGGGGTTCTGTTCTCTTTATTTAAAAAAAAAATTAAAAGCCTTAAAAATGTTCCATTTGCCCATAAGGTTTAGCTGTATTAAATAGATAGTGCCTTGCCATTTTCTAATATACAGTAAAAATACCATAAACTTTTGCTTTTAGTGAAGTCAAAAACTCAGCAAGAAATCCAGTTTTTCCTCTCAACTCTCCATTAATGAAGGTTTCAACATTAATTGCCTTTTCATTAAAAATTCTTTAAAACCCTGTCTTAACATTCCATACAAAATCAAATTAACTACTAAGCTTTGGAACAATCTCTGTAATTCTGTTGTGGACTCCCCTGTTCATTATTTGGATTGGTGAGATTAAGGAAAAAACGTGTGCCTTTCAGATACTCTAGAAGACTGACTTAACGTTTTATTTCTTTTTGGGCATTATTATGGAACCCCTTTATTCAAGCCTACTCTGAAATGAGTCATATTAGGCAGAATCCTATTACCATGGGCACTGATTAAAAAAAAAAAAAAAGCCTACAGTACAGTGGAACTATGCTCATGCCCCCAAAGTTTTGCCTATGGAAACTGCATTTCTTCATTTGTTCTTACAAAGATGAAAACCTAGTATGTGCAAAGAACTAGTCACCAAGCACTCTTCTTGCTTAGACAGATGTTCATATCCTCATCCATGACTCACTTCTGGGAGTCCTTGGGCATGTTTCTGATTGAGCTACATATTTCTCTTCTAAAAGCAGAGATACAGTATAACTTCTTTGGATTACAAATGAGGCAATGAAAGTAGAGCATTTAGCACAGTGCAAGGCCCTGTGCTAGCTATTGTGGGAAAGGTGAAGATTATTCTCCCAATGTCTACATTGAAGGTAGAGAGAATGATGGGTCTTAAGTGATATCCAGAAGGGGTGCTAGAAGGCTGAAGAGAGAGGGAAGGATAAGGGTGAAAAGAGGACAGAAATAAATATCCCGTGGCTGCCTTCCGTAGGTCAAGTCCTCTGCTGGGTAGTTGTGAATAATTTCACATCAAAGAAGAGGTTAGGTTATCCATGAAAGCCTGACAAGAGTCACCAACAAGAACTGGATGCCTTAAAGATAAACTGGACTCGAATGTTTCCATATGGGTGTGGTTCACAAGGACCACAGTGGAGATAAACAAGGGTTAGATTCTTGTTCTACAGGGCACTTAATTTCATCTCTCCAGCCTCGGTCTCTCACTGAAAGACGAATATTGATACCTAGTCCTCCAGTTTTCTCCAAGGTTTTTGAATTAACTGTGGTAATTCATGAACATCTTAAGCCCGAGCCTGGAACATTCTCAAGAATTATTACCTAGTAAAACTGAGAGGAACATAAGGGACTTAGGCTTTCATATTTAACTTTCATTCAATACATTATTTTGAATATTAAATGAAATTCTCATAAAGGCATTTCATTCATATATTGGAGCAATATCAAAAACAAATAAAATAACCCTCCAAATCTTTATTCCTCCTTCCAGCCTCTTTCCCAGACACAGGATTCACATTTACAACACATCTGTTTATTGATCCTGCAGACAGGCCCCTTATATTCAAAACCAAATGTATCTGTTTCACTGACGTCAACTTGTTTTGTTCGTTTTGTTTGTGTTCTCTACCTATCTCAGTGGCTTCATCTCCCATGCAGCTTTGTGGTTATTCCCCAATTCTCCCATACCCTGTCTACCACACATGTCCTCTCACTGAATAGACCTGAGAAATATCTCTTAAATCGCTCTCCCACTTTCTTCATCTCTATTGCCACAGCCCCAAACTGGCTTTCACTGTCTCTCACCTGGAGTACAAGCACTGATACACGAACACACTCCCTGCCCACTGGATTCTTCCGGCTCTAATCCCTTTTCACACCCCCAAAGCTAATTTTCCAAAATATAAGTTGAGTCATGTCAGCCACCTGCTTCAAACATTTTCAGTAGCTTCTCTGTACCCCTAAAATTAAGCCAAAATTCCTTAGCCCGTTAGGTACTTTATGACTCCAAATTACTGTTCTAGCCCATTTCCCAGTAAATTAAGCCCTCTCCCTAGCAATACAGGTTATTGTCAGTACAGTCAACATGCTACCTACATTCATCATTTCCATGTAGTTCCTGCCTTTTTATTTCCTTAGTTTTCAGGATAGAATTCAAAGGTCATCTCTTCTCTAAGACAGTCTCACTCAGCAGCAGGGATGGATCCCTCTTTTCAGTCCATCACTCTACGACCCTCTGAAACTTAGTTTACTTTTCCATAAAATGGAAATAAAGGAGCTCTACCCAGAAAAAAAGAACAGTTTGAACAATGTTTATTTAATAATGAAAAACTATCCATCGATATAGCAATAGTGCCAGGCATAGAGCCAAGAGCTTTATGGATATTATCTGTTTTGATCCTTAAAGATTAAGCAGATACCGTAAGTGTATTCTTATTAAAAAACGAAGAACAAAAAACAAGAAACAAGAGAAAAGGAAAAGAGAAAACCTTCCTGTTCACATCATTACCATCTATAATACTCCCCTCTCCTCCAAGCTGCCTCAATGCCTACTAATCCTTTGATCACTTCTAAACATTGTATTTTTTCCAAACTTAACAACACTTAATTACTTGACTTGAAGTTGTCCACCGTATAGCACCACAGGCTGTTAACCAGAGATCTAAAATTACGTTCCACTAGGTGAGGTGTTAGAGTCACATTCGAAGGGTTAAACTGTATTAATTAATTATGTAAGTTAAGATTCCTCAGGAGGCTTGGGGCAAAGCACCAATTCACAGTGCAGGAGGAAAATGAAACAAAAAGAACCTAATTAGCCATGTAATTAACTCTTTCAGTGATGTGGTGATAACATGATACAATAAAAGGGTTATGAATATGCTTAAGGAATATCAGGGTATCACTTGAACATCCTCAAGAATATAACCAACACCCGGATGAGGACTTAGCCTCTTCAGCCAAAACTTGCAGATTCATTTAAACTACATCCAGGTGTTAAAAGCATTTACTGACCCTCCACTACTGAGGCTTTTTTTTTCTAATTGAATATATTATATTTAATATACCTGGAAATACAGTGTCTGACAAAACACATTTTCTCCACAGTTTTTGATAGGCAGCAGATCTAAAAGAATTCAAAGAAAAAGTGTGCTTTGTGGAAGTAGCTTATTTCATTTTGGAGACTAAATGCATTTGCAGAAAGGATTACATTTTGTTTGGCAATTTATTTTATTGACAAAACATATTTCATCACATATTCCATCACATTCAGTAGACAAATGCAAGTTGTCAAATACCCTATTTCCTGCCTTTGATGAAAAACACATATTTTTTGGAATCCATATTTTTTTAAATGGTGGAGTTCTACAGATAAGCTCCATTTGCTCTAAATTGGTCAGGGGTGTCTAGATTTGGATTCTATCCTAAGTATATGACTTCTTCTTTCAATATAATGTAAATTAACATCAGAAGGAATATTAATGTCCATCTTCGCCAAAGAAACATCAAAATTCAGTTTACATTGTAATTATTATGATAGGTTCCTTTTGTCTAAACATTAAACTCAAATGGTTTTGCATATACCTGTCAGCTGCTAAAAATGAAATTACCCTTTACAGGGTAACACACATACAAGGTAAATATTTAATCTAACCTATTTGTATATCTGTTTAATGTTGATAATTCAATTATTGTCTTCCTTTTCATATTTGCCCTCAGACCTGATATATGTATTAAATTATAAATATGTTCTTAGAGGTCAAGAAGCAGATCTGTATAATTTGTTCTGAGGAGCACTCAGCACAGTGCTTTATGAAAACAGGTGTTTAATCAATCCATGGCTGGGGCACAATGGTAATGACTTTTTCTAGCCAAAAATCTTTTATTGCCAAAACATGTTGCCTTTTTTCATGTCAATAATCATTTCATGAGGACCTACAATGTGCCACACACTGTAAAAATTTCAAGAGATACAGAGGTCAACAATCACGGTCCTTGCTTTCAAGAGTTTACAATCTAGAAGGCAGAATAGGCATGAAGATAAATAATTACAACACAGGCTGATGCAAACCATATGAAGTTTGTGCTGGCTCCACACACAGTACAAATGCAGGAGGCATTAACATGGTTAAACTGGAGGAAAGCAGGATGTGTTTGATAAGCTGACATGAATAGGTTTAAAGACTGAACAGAAGTTCTCCAAATGAAAGGCATTCCAGGAAGGGAAAAACAGGTGTTATAATACAGAGAAAAGAAGTGAGTGTGTGTGTGTGTGTGTGTGTGTGTGTGTGTGTGTGTGTGTGTAAACCCATCATTCTACCAATAATACTGTAGTGTAAATTATGAGGGGGACCTGCCAGAGAAGACATTGAAGAGGTTGACAGGGCCTTGTGGGGACTTCTATGCTGAAGAGCTTGGAAAACCTTATATAAATATTGGGAAAACCACTGATAATTCAAACAAGGTCAGATTTACATAGAGAATGGGTATCACAGGTGTGCCAAGTTAAGACAGCACAAATTCAAAGCCTGCTGAGTTACTCCAAGAAACATGTAGAGGGTATAGGCAAAAGTAGTAGTAATATGAATAACAAGAATGCGAAGATTCTAGATATAATTAGCATGTGAAATGAACAGGACTGCACATAAAGGATTAAGAAGTAAAGTGTCTTCTGGGCTTTTGCTCTGAGTAACCAAAATTTGAAAACTAGATAATTACAGCTTTTTAAAGTCTCTGAACTTAATCTGCAGACAGAATGAGTTCACAAAACCTCCTCAAAACTTACTCTTTCACTTACCCACTAATCCAAGTCCACTTACATAATGAGAATTTGTATAAGGCTGATCTTCTAAATCAGAAACCACAAGATATTATACAAGTACAGAATAGTGAGAAATATTCATGCTCCTGTCTCAGAAAAAAAAAATACCTACACAAGTCCAAAATCTTTTCAAAAAGGCAGTTTTTATTATAAATGGAAATAGCAGTAGACCGTAAGTCAAAGGACCTGGTCCCAAGATGAGGTCTTTTCTATCATGGGGTCTTGAACCAGTAATTCAACCTCTACCATACTCAGTGGCAGCCTCTGCACAAGGATAGCCACCTGTCCTACACATCTCATAGTCTTGTAGTGAGTATTAAATAGTGCAGTTGCATGTCACATAAAGAAAAGTGAAGAGCCCTCTAGATACAAGGCAATATAATCATAAAGTATTATGATATTATTGTGTAAGATTTTTCAACTTTGCAGTACTTGAGTCTTGCAATTCTAACATTAATGCCTTTAACGCTGGCCTTCAGTAGCATTAATCACTTCTGGCAATATTTGAATGTAAAAGATCTTTTTATGACGCTTCTGACCTCATTGGCTAGAAGCTATTTTTGCTACTTCCTATTATTTCAACACTTATATTCAATTTGTTATTAAGCTATACCATTGATTTCTTTGAAATTTCTCTAAATTTAGCCTTCATCTTTATTACCATTGCCACCTGCATATTATTCTCTTGGACTAATGAAATAGCATCTGAGCTGTTCTTTTGTCTTCTGGTTGCCCACCCCCTTCAGGTTTGCCTAGTCTCGGAACTGTTACTAGAGTAAGCTCCCACTGAAGTATGAATCTATAGACATGCTCCTCCCAGGTCAAATGCCCCACATGCTTACATCTTTAAAGAAGCCATCCAACACCCTGCACCATGCTTCTCCCCAGCTTCTCTTATTACCTGTTTATTTTCCATCTATGCACTCATGAATGCTTTTCTCACTTCTATCTGTGTTCCCATGGTTACTTCCACACTAAATACCTGCCTCTCCTCTTCTACTCAGCTTATCTAAACCTTACACACCTGACCAGACTCAGTATAAATTTTATCTCCTCACAAAACCTCACAAAGTTTAAAACCACCCCACCTCAGAATGATACAGTCTCTGAACTCATGCACCAGTGCTAGACTGCACCATATTTAGCCCTTAGATATACCATCTAAACAAGCAGTTAAGCATAAAGGCTCCACATCTCTTCCTTCACTTACTATGTGAATGTGTTATTTCACCTCCCGGTGCCTTAGTTCCATCATCTAGAAAGTGGGGAAGGGAAATAATGCAAATTCAGGGTCCTTGTGAGGATTATATGAGCATCCGATCAAATCTGGCACACAATAATAATAAGTAGGAACTTTTAGTAGTTGATTATTATTATCAGCATCTCTTTTATCGATCTCTGTTTTGCTCAATACTCTATCTTTAGAAATTGGCATGAGCAAATTAACCTTAGTGGTGTAAAACAACATCAGATTCTGTGAGTCAAGATTTTGGGCAGGGAACAGGGGCTGGAATGTCTCTGTTCCACAATGTCTGGTACCCCTATTGGGAAGACTGGTAAATCTGGGGTCTCAACTTATCTCCATTTATGTCTAATTGTGAGGTAGAGGAGACCCAAAAGTTACAGCCAGAATACCTCCATAGGGCCCCTTCATGTAACCTCATGTCCCACAATATGGTAGCCAGGTTCTAAGACGGCATTCCCTGACAGGGAGTGTCTGGAAAGCAAGCATTCCAAAAGAGCCAGGTAAAAGTTGCCTGACCTTTTTTGACATAGCCTCAGAAACACATTGGTTATAAGTACGTCCCTAAGACCAGCCCGATCATGGCGATGGGGAATTCACTCCACCTCTTGAACAGGCAGTGGTCAGGCCACATTGCAGAAGAGCATGTGGGATGGGAGATATTACTGTTGTCCTTGTCTTTGGAAAAGACAATCTCCCAGCAAGTGATATTTGTGTAAAACTCATTTCATCTTCAACACTCTGTTCATACATAAATAGTAGTAGAACCCTGCCTGGGATGTAGTTGGTATTCCATAAATAATTATTGAATAAACAAACAATTTCACATTAGTTTCAATTTCATATTAGTTTCTCCTCAGAACTAGACTAGAGTCTTCTTGAAGGCAGGGATTATACCATATAGTCTTTCTATATACCAAACAAAGCCAAAAAGTTATTAGAATTAAAGTAGATCAATTATAATACTGCTGATTATTGTGGGGACATAATCTAAATCTTGAATTCATTAACTGCAGAACAACGACATTCAAAACTTCAAGCAAGGAGAATCTCTGTATTTTGGTTACAGGGTCCATAAATTTTAGTTATTTTTATATCCTAAGGACTATATATTTGAAAAATGATGCAAGTGATACCTAAACATCTATCTGCAGAACTGCAGCATTACTTCTCTCAATATAAACTAATTAAAGATGAATAACTGTAATTACTGCCTTTTTAATCCTTTCCTACTCGTGTTGAATTTGTGTCACCTTGTAGTATTTAGATCGCGTTCTATTTGCTCTGATTCAGATTCTGAGTCATCGAAATGTTTGAAATAGGTCTGAAAATAGCCTGAATTAATTCTCTGGATTGCTGTTTATAACAGATATACAAGGGAAGCATTTTATAATTTTAAAGGAAAACTTATTTTGTTGCCAAAAAAAAATTTGAGAAGTTTCTTCTCAGGCCTTAGGTATGTTAAAATGATGTGGCAGAAGCAAAAGAAAGGGCAAGAAAGAAAGATGTTTTATTTACATGGAGAAAAGAGAAAATATTCAACTATTAAAGCCCAAGGATCAGAGCCTTCAACGCATTCATCAAGAGCAATTTGGAGGGCCCTCACGGTCTTCCAAAACATGGCCCCAAGGAAAATGAAAGTGGTCTACCAGCAAGGAGAACAATAGAGAAAAAGGGAGTCTTTGGAGGCAGTCACAACCAACTTGTGCTAACCAGAAACACAGTGCCCAGTGTGCCCTGGGACCAGAAGAAAAACAGCATCACCAACTCACATCACCCAGGTGCCACTGGCATCTGAACAGCAGGAATCATTCACACACCATCTCCATCTGTGCCTTCCCCCTTTCAAGTGTTTGCTACATGACAGAGGAAAAACACTGTCATTTGCTCAGACTGTCTGTCTAATAGCTGTAATTAAAGCCCTCTAATCGCCAAAAACCCAGTGTGTAGGAACTTGGCTGCAAACGTACACAATGAAAGCGTGAGGCCATCTTTGTAGGGGGAAAGGTGAAGGGCACATTTTAAATCGCCAGAACCGGACAGCCTTCAGTCTGCAGGTGTGAGGGGGTGGAAGGCTGTTCACAGGTTTTGGCCAGAGCCATCCTCAAAGGTGAAGGCATTGGAAGATGAAGTGTGGGAGATCTGCCAGAGGGTTCGGTCAATGAACACTACAGCAGGGTTCACTCCACACTGGTCATCCTGCCCTTGAGGCAGCTTTCTACAGGTATATCCTAGAATGTCTTTCCTGAGAGCCACTGAAAGGAAATGCCCACTGCAGAAAACTCATTCGCTTTCATTTTTATATTTTCAAGTGCCTTTTGAGAGAGAGCTACAAAGGTTGAAACTTTGATGCCTCAAAAGAAGATGAAGCGTCTGTTAGTGTCCCACAAATCTGTCACAGGTGAGCTGCCATGTGACTGTTTTTACTATTATTAATAAAACAATAACACCTCAACTGGTATGGCAACGTTTATAATTAACATTGAACAGCACACTTGATATTTGCCAAGCACTGTGCAAACTGCCTCACAGGGGTTGTCCCACCCAAGCCCCCAAAGAACTGTAAGTGATGGTCCTATCGCATCTCCCATTTAGAGATGAAAACAGTGACAGGTCAGGTCACTGGAACAAGGTCACACACTCAGTGAGTGGGGTTACAAAACCCACTGGTCAGGCTCCACATCCCACACTCTTAACAGTTTTATATTAATAAAGTCACAAGATACATATTTTTGACAAGGAAATCTCTCAACAGAAATTTTAGAAAACATCTCAGGTAGCAGATTGTGGGCCCTGGGCCCTGACCACAGGGGTCCTACTCGCACAGGTTGGTGCAGGCCTGGAGGTCTGTACTGGACAAGCACCCCCAAGGGGGATGCTCATGCAGAGGGACTACATAGACACAGCTAGAGAATTAGTACCACTGAGTTTGCTTAGTTGGTACAGAATGAAAAAAGTCATGCTTACCAAGGCAGTGTTGTTTTCAATTAATTTGCATCACTTTGGTTCATATCTATTGATAGAGAAACCTCCCCAAGCATGAAAACTGGGTCTTAGAAACAATCTATTTTAGACAAAATGCTTCTAAAACTGACCATGCCCTCCTTCAGGGGCTCCCCTTTGCTCAGTGTGTTTTCAAGTTTTCTGTTTTCATCTCAAATAAAGTCTCAGTTGGGTTCTAATATGCATTTAACAGCTGCTAATCTCTTCTTTAATAAGAAAACAGGCAGAAACAACAGGGATGACAAGCTCTGAGAGAGATGAGAGCAAGGCTGGAGTAATCAATGGAAGCAGGAGCCCCAGCTGATGTTCCGCCAGGGTATATGGCCCAAACGTGCAACCTCTGGTTTCAAATTTCAGTGCTTTCTTATAAATATTAAGTTTAAAGAGGCATAGCTAAGACTGACCATTCAAAACCAGCTCTCCTTCATTACCAACACGTAAGTGGAAAACAAGAAACAAAGGAAGGAGAATTGTATGGTCATAACCATTCTCTTCTACCAACGTGTCATTTGTGTGACTTGCACTTAGATTTTGTAGGGTTCATCAGATCACATAGTCCTACTTCCACATGTTATTTATCATGATTGTTGTTAAGTGTTTTAAAAATAATGCATTCGTGCAGAAATAATAGCGTAAGTTAACTCTGTATTCATTTCCCAGATGATGACCATATAAAAGTAATATATTTCAGCATAATTCATTTGTGTGGAATAGAATTCTAAGACTAAGAGAATTTTTTAAAAGGGAAAAATAGAGGGAAAATCTTGGCATGATACTTTTATGATAAGTAATGTCAATCAAAAGTTGTCACTGCAACCATAACACCAATGAAAATTACAAATCATTTGCATAAAGGCCCTCAAAAAAAAGGAATCACTTAATAAAGCAAGAAAATAGGAGGGGTCATGGGCTACATTTATTAAGCACTTACGTGCTAGGCTCTTCTCTAAGTTTGTTATGTGAGAAACATGAAAAATAAAAATACATGCCATGAAAAAGAACTTTTAGAAAGATCTCCCCACCCCCCGCTGCCCTGAAATGCAAAAGATGGGAATTGCATTAGAAATAAATTCAACTCCATGTTATGCACAAACAATGAATCATGGAACACTACATCAAAAACTAATGCTGTAATGTATGGTGATTAACATAACAATAAAAAATTATTAAAAAAATAAAAAAGAAAAAAAAATAAATTCAACTCCACTTTAAAGTAAATGTATAAATCTTCAGCATTGTTGTCTTGCTGCCAAAAAGCACAATCTAATTCACTGATGTTGGATCTTAAACACACAAAAATGCAAACAACGGACTGTGACTAATGCATCAAAATACACAAAATGGATCATAATAACCACCATTTCTTGTGCACACTACTTGTAGGTGAATGCCAAAAGATGATACACAGCTTCCACATCTAACTATCCCTATACTGATAATTACATTCCAAGAGCAAAGTGAGGCAGTAAGCAAAGTAAGGATTGCACACCTTCATTATCCATTAACAGCATGCTACATTAACCTTTGAATATTTACCTTGATGCCAATTAAATATTTGTGATGGCAGCATCAATAAAGAGGAGAATCTTGGCCAAGGCCCCATTTGCCCTTGCTTTCTCTGCAATTCTTTGTAAATAGCATCCTGAAGTTTTAACACATCAACCCACACAGACATACTAGATCAAATCATTTTTAAAATAAGTAAATCCTGCTGATCCATTACCTCGGCAGGCCACAGGACTAGCACAGGCAAACACCCACCATTGACAAGCCAATGCCTTGAGCATTTGACTTTCTAGAAGAAAGGCATTAGTTAGCATTTAGATGGATGACAAGGCAGCAGACAGTGAAGCCTGAACCCGGCAGAAAGGCATCCAGCGTTCTCTGGAGTGTGTAAGCCTTCATGACTGGCTGACTAGATTGCGGACAAAAACGACTCACAGTGCAAGATAAAGGAAAAAAAAAAAAAAAAACCCAAACAGTTTTAGCAGTTTTGCGAAACCAAGACAGCAATGTGTTTGGGCCAGGTCTACACAGGTTGCATAAGACTCTCCCTTTAAGGCTGCACTGAGATAGAATTTACCTGCTTTTCCTCTCTATATTATTATCATGATTATTTTCTCTAAATTATTTACTATACTCATTCTCATTGTAGCCATCTCTTTCTCTTTACTCCTCCCCTAGGATAAAAAACTTAGTATGGAATAGCTGAGAAACATGATCGTGTTCAGAGAACACAGACCAGTCTGAAATGGATTAATGATAGGCTTCAGGCTTTATGGAAAGGTAGGGTTTGAGCAGAGGCTGGTAAGGCTTATAGAGTTTGGTCAGGTAGAGACTAAAATCTCACTAGGAAGTGACCCTGAAAATAAAGTACCTAAGAATATATGAAAGAGAGTGATCAGAGCCAAAGGCCCATGGCCCACTGGGTCCAGAAAAAAAGAAAAGAAAAAAAAAAAAAAAAAGAAAGAAAGAAAAAGAAGAACGGTGACCCCTGAAAAGCATGATCCTGGAGAGGAAAGTAAGAATGCTAGTCAGGTGACAGTGTGGAGGTGAATGAACCCCATACCAAGTCCTCAATGTTGGTCTTTGTAAAAGCAAACCGGAAAAGGCAACGAGGGAGCTTCCCTCGAATCGAAATGTCTTATATCTTGGTTTCGATGGTGGTTATGGGGTAAATTGTGTACAACTGTCAAAATTCAAACTGAACACATAAGATCTATTAATTTTATTGTATAAATTTAATTGATTTTATTGCATTACCTTGAAGTCATTTGTGAAATAACAATTAAAAAAGGGGGGGGGGGGAGTCAGGTACTCTCCTTTAAATTCCTCCAGGGGCTCCCTAGTCCCCTCAATAAAATAAAAAACAACAACCCAAATCCTGCTCATAGCTGCTAAATCCCTACAGCATCTCCCCCTGCCTAACTTTTTCACCTCAAGTCACCCTTCACCTGTCCATCCTTCCCAGCCCAGTCCTCCTCCTCTGGGTCCTGTTCACCAGGAAAGCCCTGCCCATTTCAATCTCTGTGCTTGCAATTCTCTGTGCTTTCTGGAACGTTCTTGCCCCGACTCCCCTGCTCTGCCGCAAAACAGTTAATGATTTCTTTCTAGAAAAATGTCACCCTGTTTATTTCCATCATACAATTTCTACAATCTAGATGAATCTTGCTCATTTATGAGCTGAGTTGTCTCTTACACTAGAAAGCAAGCTCTGTGACTAAAGGGAGGTGGCCATTTTCAGAGTGGAACTCAGGACTTGGCATATAATAGATGCTCAACAAAATGTTGTTTGTGAATTAATATATACACCTTTTCTAACCATGTACCCTCATTACACTAGAAGTCTCTCCAGGTCAGGGGCCATCTATTTGTCATCTCTATATCTCTGTTACCAAACCCAATGCCTGGCACATATTAGAAGCCCATGAAAAATGCTTGCTGAACTTATAAATGTTTAAATTTAGATTTAACACAACTTCTCCAATAAATTCCAAGAATATTTCATTTTGTAAGGAAATTCATTTGCCCCTAAGAAATGCACTGATTTAGCTAATTTTAAATCATAGCTGCTGAGGTTTACAAGGACTTTCCCCACCTGCGGATTAGCTTTGGCTTCCTGACTTAAAAGGATAAGAAACTCAACCTGCAGTGAATTCACTCAGGTTCCTTCCAGGTGACCCACACAAGTAGCATAATGCTTAATCAAACCATTTCAGATCATCAGTTTTGGAGGAGTTTTGTGATTCACTCTCAGTGGACTGTATAAACATGTGAAAAAAATTAGCTTTAGATTTTGGATAGTGACCAGCGATGTAGCTTCCTGTTTCATTTCTTCTGTGAGCATTGTTAAGAGCAATGAAAAAGTATGAATTATTGATTCGCACAACATCATGAGCCAATCTCCTCACACAAGTGAAAGAAGCCAGATCACACATCCCCCAAAATAGTATAAAATGAATGATTCCATTCATATGAAATTCTAGAAAGTGCAGACATATATATATGTATGTGTGTGTATATATATATATATATATATACATATATATATATATGTATATATATATACACACACACACACAGTGACAGAAAGCAGAACAGTGGTTTCCTGTGAATGAGGGTGGAGGTAGGGATGGATTACAAAGGGGCACAAGGAGAGTTTGAAGGTAACGGAACTGCTTATAGTGATGGTTTCATGGGAGTATACATATTCATTAGAACTCATCAAATTATGCCCTTTCAATAGGTCTAATTTATTATACCTCAATAAAGCCATAATATAGAAAAATAAACTAGGAAGTCTCCATTGGAATGATTTTTTAAAACTTTAAATATGCCATCAAATTAGCAGCATTTTAATTTTTGTAAACACTGATATTTGCCAATAGCCTGTGGCAATGCATTATTACCTCCTCTCTTTCACCTGTATATTTTTATTTACCCTCTGAAACTCAGCTGAGGCCTCACCATTCCCTACTCTCATAAAGATGTCAGAAGGCATTTCTTATCATCCACAGGGTCAGCGAGCAATCCCTTGATTGCACTTTCCAAGAAACAATGTCCAGAGATACAACACTTTGATGACTATGGATCAATCTCTCCTATGAGCAAGGACCAGGAAAATTATCTTTTCATTCCAGGCTCTCACCAAATATAGTGACAAATTCACTTCCATTTTGTCTACATGGTATCCAAACCCTTTTCCTCCTACTCTGGAAGTGGAAGGAGTCCACATGGTCCTTCCTTCTTACACCTGGCTAGTAAGATAAGGCACTTAGTCAACAACTTGGACAATTCACTATTACCATCCATGACTGTGAATTTTTACAAAAGACACAAAGGTGGAGGAAGAGGTCAAAAGTTGATCAAGGTGGCAGCATTTGGCAACATTAATACTAGTGACACTGTCCCAATCAGTCCATAAAGTTGGTCAGGCCAACCTTATGGCTCTTGTTGCCAAATCTTCTGTTCTTACCTCCTTTATCAACCTTATTTTCCTGGCTTCCTGATGATTCTAGAAACAACCTCATGTTCTTCCAATATGTTCCTTTTCTGTTTAGGTTGCTTATAAATTAGAATCCTAGTTCATACAAAGACAATCTGGCATAAAGCACAGGACCAGAAAAGGGGGATAAGTAAAGGAGTGGCCTACGACCTTTAGAACTTTCCCATGAGCACTTGCTTCCATGGAACTCTAGGTTATAAAAGTGAATCTGGGTTAAGTGACTTCCCCAACACCACAGAATCATGTCCTACTATGAACCACTGTGGACCACTCTTTTTCCTTGTCATAGCAACTTTGTTTTTCCCAGTGAATTCTCTTTCATAGAAGGGACTACTAGAGTAACACAGTTCTCCCATCCTTGCTACCTTACACAATTAAGCTCCAGTCAGCGGAAATGCCAGGGTGGTGACCTGAAGGTTATGTTTCAGAAATTCTGGAGACCCTACCAAATTATTAACCATAGTTTGAGGGGAAAAGAAATCCAAATTCAGGTTTCAAGTCTGAAAACCATATAGGGCTTCAGGAATTTCTCTCACCTTCCTTCCTAAATTAACAGTTATGTAGGAAAGAAGGCAATTGTATTTCTTCACTGAGGAAATGTCTGCTCATTCTCTTTGTTTTTTGTTTTGTTTTGTTTTGTTTTTTAATCAAGTGCTTGTCTCTTTGGCATGATCTGTAAGGGCTTGCAATTTTAGGAATGACTACAGTGTCCTTGTCAAAATATGGCATTTTGCCTGCAGACAAACCTAGTTCCAAATCCTAGCTCCATCACATCTTATTTGTATGGCTTTGCACAAGCCTTTCCTCTAAGTTTGTTTTCTCATCTATTACATGGGAATAATTGCAGTGTCTACCTCACAGAGCTGTTGTACAAATTCCAGGTGAAGAGGCACACAAAATATTTAGCACACTCCCTGGCGCAACAAGGTTCTCATGAAATGTTAGCTGCATGTATTAGCTATTAGAATATGTTAGTCATATTTTGTTAGATTCACTCAGATATTACAAACTAAACCTAGAGTAGATGTCAGCAAATTTCTCAATACAGCCACAAAGTCACTATTTTAGGCTTTGTAACCCCAATCATTTCTTTTTATTTTTTTAAGATTTATTTATTTATTTGGGGGGAGGGGCAGAGGGAGAAGGAGAAATCCTCAGACACCCCAGTAAGCACAGAACCTGAATGGGGCTCAAGGAACAGGGAGACAGAATGGGGATGCTCAACGGGTGAGGGGGAGGAGAGCTCAGTCAGTGAGGGATTCAAAAGGGGGCTCGATCCCAGGACCCTGAGATCAGGACCTATGCTGAAACCAAGAGTCAGACACCTAGCTGACTGAGCCACCCAGGCACCCCAGTAGCCCCAGTCATTTCTGCCTGACTACTCACCTCTGCTGCTGCAACATTAAAGCAGCCACATACCATATATAACCCAATGGGTATGCTGAGTTCCAATAAAACTTCACTTCTGGAAACTGAAATGTTAATTCTCTAATTTTCACATTTTATAAAATGTTTTTCTTCTTTTTTTCCCCCAATCTTTGAAAAATGTAAAAATAATTCTTAGTTCATAGACTGTTTAAAAACAGACTGTGGGTCAGATTTGGTCCACAGGCCACAGTTTCCTAATCTCTCAACTGGAGAAAGAGATAAATCCTATATATGCCCATTGTGTGAGGCAAATATTCATTTCAAGGCCTCCACCTGCTGTTAAGTGACACGCTGATAGACAATATGGTACAACTTGATCAACAAAGCCAGTACTGTAACTCTGAGATCCTCCAGAGTATGTGATAAATGCTACACCAAGTGCCAAGATTTCCTTTACACTGAATTTTTTAAACTTTTGACAAAAAGTCACCAACAGCTAGTCAAGTCTATTTCTACTTGGTTGTTAGAAAAATTCTTTCTACTTTCATTATATTAAAGGCATCTTGAAAGGAAATTAACAGTTTGTCACCTTAACAGTGCAAAATTATGCAGATGAATACTGTAATTTATAAAAGATAATGTCTTTTATTCATTTATATTCATAAGCATTTACTAGAAATATCTGTATTTAGAGGATTTTTAAAGAAAATACTTCACAAATGATAAAAATATCCCTAAACTAAAAAGATTTGCTTAACTGTGTCTACATTTTTATCCCAAAATCTTACCCAATTTCCAACCAGTGATGCCTTAATTACTTGTATAATGCACCAAACTCTATATACCTACAGTCTGACATGAAACAAATGTCATTGTGAGGTTAAAAACATGTTTTAGTTCCTCTGTTTCTTATCGGTACTTTAAGTATATGACAACATGTCCCAAGAGAAGCAAAATTCTGATCCAAGTTTCTACTAAATTGATAGGCATTTAATATCCATTATATTTTTTGATAGTTATCCACACATATGTAAATTTTATAAACATCCTAATTTTGAGACAAGATTCAGCATTTTTTACATTTCCCATTTGTAATCCTCCCTCCCCCCACCTCCCTTTAAGAAACTAAAATAGGCTTATGGGGCCAATAACTCAATGAACTATTACACATCTGGTTATTGGAGGCCTATTTCCTGATTAAAAAAAAATCACAAAAAGCTGTTTTTATATGCTTGGTTTCTCCTTCTGTTATTACCCATTTAACAGTAGTTTCACATACAGCCAGGCATGTGCCAAACATAGGGCCAATAATAAAAAATACTGACTTAATATAATTTGCTTCCTTGGCTGCTGGGAAAGCAGAAAGCGTTGACAAACTGTTTTGTGTTTATTAGTGAAGCTATTGTAGAAGGTGACTGGGGTTTCATTATAAGGGGCCTGCAAACCGTTTTAGCACAAATGCCAATATACATTTTAGAATCGAGTGCAATTTTAAGTATTTTCACTCAAATGGTTTTGCAGAATCTACAACTCAAATAAAAAGTATATTGTGTTTGAACACCACCACCGACTACTATACGTTTGTCGCATTGATCTCCATTGTGAATGCTTCAAACCTTTCTACTTTCGTGAAATGTAATGGGCAAATACATTCCCTGGAATCCCGAGTTATGATTAGTTACTAAGCAATCAGAAAAATCACAGCAAGGCATACTTCTGAAAGAAATCAGAAGGAGTAAAGATCACTTCTCTATGTGTGTTACATAGTGATTCACACAATACCTCATCGATGGTACTGTATATATTAGCTAACCACCATGGGCTAGCTGGAAGCTCATACATCAATGAAAAGATCTTTGTCAATTGCTGTATGCCTCATTATCTCACTAAGATTTCTTGGCAACAATTAACAGTTACCCAATTCATAGAAATTGCCTTTATTATTTTTGAAGCAGCTACTTTCTTTGGCTTTAATGACTAAGAGAATAGAGACAGATGTCTCTGTTGCTAGGGAGACTGAATTAAAAAAAAAAAAACCTTTGAAATGAAGTAAATAAGCAACTACCATCTTTTTTTAAAAAGGAGAATTCTGTTAGTTTTGAATTAACTATTTGTTTTAAAAACAAACCAGCAGTAGCTCTACTTTTTAAAGGAAATACATTAGGATGGTTTATTATCATTCTTCTCTGACAGTAATAAATCATTAAAAAAAAAGAAAAGAAAAATAGGCCCACCTGTGCACTCAATATCAATTGAGGCTGATTATCAGAAACTGGTACTTTCTTTGTACTGGTACCTGAATTCAACAGGAATTGCCTTTTTATACGATCTGTCAACCCTCTATAACTAAAGAGAAAGCAGCCCCTCCCGCTGGTTAGAAACACTGGGACCTTGCAGACAAGCCTTGCTTGCAGAGCTGGGAGAGCTCAGGCCCTTTCCTCACCTAGCTCCAGTCTCACCTGCAGCCCCCTCCCTGGCCAGTAGTCCAGACTCTGGAAAACAAGCGATCCAAGACAAGACAGCTTGGCAACTGGGCCTAACTCAAGCCAAATTTCTTCTTTACAATCTCTCTCCATGCTCACCCCTCCTCCTCCGTCTTTAGTGCCTCATGCTTGAGAATACACCTGATGCACTCCCATTTTCATGTATCTTGGGCATGCTCGTCCTGTTCAAACCCTCCCAGCAACCTACTTGTTCTATCAGCATGCTTTAAGAGGAATGATACCTTCACGTGAAAAGAAAAACTAATCAAATTTGAAAGGAAATCACATGTCATAAAAACAATTGCAATCCACCTAAATTCTTTGAAAGAGCCCATAATCTACTTTGGCATCTATCCAAAATCACCCGAACATCTTTTATACTTGCTCTAATTAAATCTTAACCGGGAATCCATATTCAGCTTAAGTATAAACCAAAAGTTGAATGAGGACTTTTTGGGCCTTTTTGGTTAGTAATATTTTGCTTAAATATCAGCATAGTATATTAAAACAGAGGCAAACTATTTACCTGTTTTTAAATGTTATATGCTATTGCCATAATTTAAAAATCACCTATAATACATAGAACATACAAGATAAAAGTACTTTCTTTTTCCTATTTAAGAAAATGTTTCAAGTTATATAACACTTGGCCTCTATGGCCTGGTGATCTAAGCACTACTCCTAACAGTCTTCCTTTGTGAATGCATAGTTTGAGCTCCAAATGGTGGACTTAAAAAAGTTTACAAGAATTTTTAATGTGAAGACTTTCTGCACTTTTTAGTAAAATTCTAACTTAGATGCAATTAGTATGGAAGACAGACTATCATCAGAATCACACTGGATGAAACTGGGTCCAAATGGAGCAGTGTGGCATTTTGGATGAATATCGCAGCTTGTGGGTCCAAAATTCTGGGCTCAAATCACATTTTTTTTAAAGATTTTATTTATTTACTTGACAGAGAGAGAAAGAGCGAGAGCACAAGCAGGGAGGAGAGGGAGAAGCAGGTTCCCCGCTGAGCAGGGAGCCCGACGTGGGGCTTGATCCCAGGACCCTGGGATTATGACCTGAGCCGAAGGCAGACGCTTAACTCAGTAGCCACCCAGGCACCCCTCAAATCACATTTCAACCACATACATGGGATGGGACTTCAATTTCTTGGCTTTCCTAAGTCTCACTTTTGTTGGTGGTAAACTGCATATTAATCACCTCCTAAGCCCGCTTCGAGGGCTAACATGATACAACAGATGTAAGTACGTGGTCCAGTGTCCAGCACTGAGAAGCACTCCATCAAAGGCAGTTGTTATCTGCTATTATCATCATCATTATTATTAGCTGCTTCTCACTTTTCTGAGAATATTAATTAAAGAGCAAATATAGCTCTCCAACCTTTCATGAGAACTGGGGACAGTGTATGCTCTCCATGACAGTTATGATCATATTATTCAGAAATATTTGCATTAGAAACCAATTGTGGTCTATTTCCAAAGACTGTCTTCACTTTGGATGATTTCATCATATCATGAGATTGGGTTAATTTTAATCATAACTTGTTCATCCTAGCCAAGCTAAGGAGCTTGCTCCACTCTGAGGTGACTAGGTTTGGCTCTTAGGAGATACCGCTTCCCTAACAGAACATCCTTCCAACATCTTATCAAGACCACTCTTTCTTTTTTAAAATTTTAGAACCCCACCTCAGCTATTAAGATTTCCTGATGAACTTCAACTACCTCATATTATTGACTGATGGCAGAGATTCTCAGCTTCATATATCACACACAGACCATTCATTTAACAAATGTTTACTGGGTGCAAGGTACTATTCTAAGTACCAGAAATAGAATACTGAACATGTTAGAGAAAGTCCCTGCTCTCTTGGTCCCTACCTTTTAGTGATACAGGTGGTATGAGTAAACAAATCGGCTTCAGTTAGTAACTTAGAAAAGGAAAAAAATAAAACCAGTTGTTTTGAGAGGACTTGGAGAGAGTACTGACAGGAAAGATGGTGCCCTATTTATGGCCACCCTCATTTGGGACTGCACAGGTCCAGAATGTGCTGCTCGCATAGATTCCAATAAGATGACACGTGAGCTGAGAGCCCAATGGCACAAATGGAGTGGCCATGCAAAGATCTACGTAACGAGCATTTCTGTAGCAGGAAGAAGACAGAACAAGTTTCTAAAGAAGGAAAGGGCTTGGTATGCTCAAACACAAGGCAGGACAGCTGACCACAGCGCATGACTATAGGGGCAGACGCCCAGAGATGAGGTGGGAGAGGTAGGCATCAAGATAGTTCCAGGCCCAATTCCATAACGCCCACCTGCACAGCTTTTGCAAAATGTGGATGTGTGGGCCATGCCCCCAACCCATTAAATCACAATCACTAATGGTAGATTCCAGGCTGTGTGGGGGGGGGGGGGCGGGTTCCAAGTTTCCGAGATGATACTAAAGTTCAGCCAGTATTAAAAGCCAATGATAAAGAGTGTTGGAATCCTTGATAAGGAGTTATGGTTACATTTTTTTTATTAATGTTTTCAGTTACTTTTTAGTACCTCATCTCCCCATTTAAAGTTTGTGTTCCAGGCATTTCTGATCATTATATCTTTGCAAAATGCCAACTAGAGAACTATGTGTGCAATAAATGCACAATACAAGGCTGTGATTGTCTTCTGTGTGCCTAAATCTGCTTAGAGTGCACTACAGAAACAAACTCATGGTTCTAGGCATATTCCCAATTACATTTTAAAAAATAAACAAACAGGTGCATGCAAACACCAGCCCTTAGCAGCTGGCTCCCATGCATTTCCTTCAGGGAAATGAAGATACTGGCTAGGAATTCTCCAAAGTATTTGAAGAGGAAACAAAGGAAGATTTTGGATTTTTTTCTGTTCGTTTGTTTGTTTTTTGGTTAAGAGGTGAACAATTGTAGGACCTATGGGCCATGAGCAAGACGGTCAGTGTGCCCACATGCTGATAAACATCACCAAGATAATCATTTTGCCGGAGTCTCAGTGTTTTTCTCTAAAAGAAAAACCACAATTTCAAAAGTCAGAATTCAGAGTAACTGAGGAAAGAATTAGGTGATGAAGGTCACATGGAAAGCAAGAGGGAAAGCATAAGCAAAAAACTGTTGTGTTTGAAAATGACTGTTGGCACATGCAGAATTCCAGAGAGTCATTCCAGGATTGTTTGAGGGAGGTCTAGCTGTGACATCTGTCACCACAATGGCAGCCAGGGTTGGTTGTGATAAATTTCTGCTTCATATGCTCAGTTTAAGAGAAGGCCCTTCCTAACCAGAACAGAATCATGCTCCACTTGTGGCTGACAGAAATTGCCATAAGTCCAGATAGGCTTCTGGGTCATGTGGAAAGAAGTTACCTTCTTGGTAGTTGATTCCTGAAATTCTCATAATAGGGCACACAACTAATGATAGCTGTGAGCACTCCAGACTCATGCCAGTGGTCTCCCTACCTGTATCATTCAAAAATTTGACTTGTAGGTTTGGCCATTCTTAAACAGAGCTTCTAACAACATATCATACTTATATATGCTTTGATAGGCAGATTCTAGTTATTTACGGTAGGGTTTATGAATTTCCACTTGGGTTTGACTCTCACATGGGCTACTTACTAGCTGTGTGACCTAGGCAAACCACTAGAATGCAAGCTCCATGAGGATGGGAATTTTTAACCTGATTTTTTCTAAGGATATGTCATTGGGGGAAAAAAAAAAGATTAAAATCAGACCCAAACCAAAAGTCAAAAGAAATTTTCTATGTTTCATTTGCCTTAACTTCTGCATCTTTAACATGGGAATAATTATAGTCTCTACCTCATATATTTTTTAAGTGTTAAGTGAAATAATGGATGTAACGCACTTAGTACATTGCACAGGAATAATATACATTCCAAATGTTTGTTGAAGACCAGTGTGAGTATAATGCTTTTCAGCCAATATTGATAATAAGATAACTTTCTAATTACTTACAAATATTTTAACGATAGAATGGTGCTTTCTCAGGCAACCTAATAGTCAAATATCTTAATTGAGTATCTGATCCCAAACATGGACTCAAAACTTCAAGCACCAAATTTCTACTAACAGCTTGATATTGTGTCTAGATTTTTGATTCACCTATGTCAGCATCTTTCCTTTGAAAACTCCTCCCCTTTCATCCTGAGCTCAGTCCAGGAAAGAATAAAATAACCATGGTGACAACAATGACCCCCTCTTTGGAGTGTATTCAAATTTATGTTGAGCTTTTCTTGAATGCTGCTGTGTCTTGCCTTTAAATTGTTTCTTGGAGTCACTCCAAGGTCAGGGGATTTTCTTTATCACTTAAAGTCTCCTTCAAGGATACAAAGAGCAATTTGGAGTTCATGATCTGGAATTGATAAATTTTATAATAAATAATTCTACCGTATATGAGTCAGGCAAATTATTTACTAGGACCTTTATGTTAAAGAAGTTGTAGGTGATGTTGTGACTAAGAGCCTCATACAATAAAAATGTATGTGCAATGCTTCCCCCCCGCCTTGAATGTCTGATCAAGACATTCATTGAGTGGGTATCACTTATTCAGAAAGTTACCATACACAATACATAATATCAGTCTGGGTTCTGAGAGTGACACAAATTTGGGTCTTTCTGTTTTGTATTAAATACAATGCTACCTTGAACTACACTGTAAAATAAGTGTTATTTCAATGCTGGGTCCAGCTTAGTCAGGAGACAGAAGCTGAGAAAAAATTTAGGTAAGTCTCATTGATCAAGAGAAGCTTTAGGGAGTACAGAAGTTTTGAGTCTGGAATGTCCCATCAAGTGTTGTGTGAATCAAATGAGATGTACATTTAGTCCTTATCAGAGCTGGCCCATGATATTATGTAGTCTCTATATGTTACCTATTATTAAGTTCCAGATTTTATTATTATTATTGTTGTTGTCATTGAATTTCAACATTTGATCTAAAATATATTTACATTTTGAGAACAGTCTCAATCTGTTTTGTATACATAAAGAGTTAAAATGGCTCTCTGAAGCAATCCCACAACTCAGAGCCTATGCATAGTGGAGGCAAAATCCTGGATTTCATAGAGATACACCTTCAAAACATTCAGTACAGGCATAAGGGTTTTGTTTGACAAAGTTAATAGTGGCAGTTGGAACTTACCACTGTACAAAGAATTTGGCAAAGTGTGACGTGGCATCTTTTATTACAAAATATCTGTAACATTCCTCACCCCCTACCAAAAGTCACTACTATTTCTTATACCTGAATTAGGAAGCACACCAAAAGCAGAATTGTCCTATAAATGGCTAATTTCACCTGTCCTTTTCTAAATTGATGAACCTTAGTATGTGATTTATGGAAAGAGGAAGCTCTAGAGGGATAGACTAGAGCCCCGAGGTAACTTTTCTGAATTTCCCTTGACAACCTTAACTTGGAACACACACACACACACACACACACACACACACACACACACACACACACGAGTACAAAATTGTTTCATGAATCATCCCACTCTGAGTTGGTTAAAATAGCAATGTCACTACGTGGGAGCATAATCTCTTTGCTCTCCATTACCCTATTGACATGTTTTCCCACCCCACTGCTATTAATCCATGAAGACTCCTGATGATTAAAACTGATCTGGTTCTTTAAGGAAACTCAGTGGTCAGTTACACTTCCTCTCCTCAAGCCCTTTATACGTCACACTAGGAGTGACAACTACATGTGCTTTGGGCCTCCTGAATCGATTTAATATCTCAATTTGTGCTACTGATGTTTCATCTGACAGTGGCGGGTCTCCAAAACACTTCTACAGTGGCACTGCTGCCCTTAGTGAAGGTCAAATAGCTATTACATTTTGAATTAATTCACTTTTTCTCTTTATGTCAATCCCATCGAAGTCCTTAGGTATACTCACATAAATGTAAAATGAATTCGGTAAAAGACCCTCAATGGATAGAATTTACTCATTCACTCAGAAAAAATACTTTTTGGGCACCTACTGCGTCCTGAGCAGTTGGTTAGGCACTGAGGATTTAAGTGAAAGGAATTCAGACACAGCTGCTGCCCTCCAGGAGTTGTGATTCCTAATGTGGAAAGCCTGAATAAAATTGGCTATTCCAAAAAGATTTCCTGAATTTAAGTCACAAAGAGAAGTGGCCACTCTATAGGCCTCACCTGAGTGCTGTGGTTTAGAGACGAGACTCGCCAGTGAGAGCCTACACACCCATGCTGTCTCAGGGACCCATGTTTTCAGCACTCCAGAGGGAAATGAGAAATATGAGAGCTTTACCAAACTTCGATCCCACTCATTCTCCACGTAAACCCTCCATTCTGATGGCAGTGGCTCCCCCCCCGCCGGAGGGTGCTCACTCCCATTGTTGCCAGCTTCCTATAGTGTGGTATTTTCCAACTCCATTTCTTCCCAATGGCCACCATCTCACACCATTGGCATTATTCCTTAGTATTTTTATTTACCTTAATGAAATGTTTCTTAAGCACACTATTTTAAAAGTCAATTATAAAAACTTTAAATAAAAAAAACCATAGTATTGGCTATGATTAGAAGGTAGCTGTATACACAAATGTAATGTTTAAAATGTTCCTAATTTCAAACCAGTTATCAGTGGCTAATGAAAGCTGAGTCCGAGTCCGCTTTTTCCTACAACAGAAATCAGCAAGTGTGAGAGAGTGGTTAAGTTCAGCGTAGACATAAACCGAGATGCTCTTCTTCTTCTTCTTCTTTTAATTGTGTTTATTTATTTGTCAGAGAGAGAGAACACAAGCAGGGGGAGTGGCAGGCAGAGGGAAAGGGAGAAGCAGGCTCCCTGCGGAGCAGAGAGCCCAATGCAGGACTCAATCCCAGGACCTTGGGATCATGACCTGAGGTGAAGGCAGACGCTTAATGACTGAGCCACCCAGGCGCCCCACAAGATGCTCTTCTTGAAGTAATGGATGTATCAGAGAAAGGTAAAATGGGAGCGACCTCTCCCTGTTTTGTTTCACTGTTCTACTAGCTACTGAAATGTCCTCCTGTACCACTGGTGATAGTCATTTCTTTTTTTGGTAACAGAGCTACAGTAATAACATTAATAATGATGATGATGTTGTTACTGTTGCCACTGCTAATAATAATCACTTAAGAAAGTAGTAATCAAGTACTTTCTATATCCCTGTTTTAAGCACTTTTACACATAATAACGAATTGACTCTTCCTAATAACCCATGAAGAAAGCACTTTTGCACATGGGATCCAGTGGCCCTAAAAAGTTCAGTAACTTGCTCAAGCTCATAGAGCTGTCACATCTAAGAGCCGTCATTAATCAAACCTCAGCTCTAAGTCAAACACACCTTGTTCCCAGCACCACCAGACACTCTGCATTCCTGGGCAAGCCACTTTAACACCATTTCTGCAGAAGAAACCAACATTTTGAGAGGTGACAACCGAAAAACATATGCCTGGCATTAGGACTCAATGAGGAGGGGGAGGAGAGGGGGGAGGGGCAGGAAGAGGGTGGTATTTGAATCCTTTCTGCTGTTACTCATTAGCTATTTCACCTTGGGAAGGTTGTTGAGTATCTCTGAGTCTTACTTTTCTTCATCTGTAAAATGAGATGATATCAGCTCCTGGATAACTGTGGTAAATGTTTGAAGTGGCTACAGTGAAAGTCTAGCGCAGTAGCTGGTATGTAATAGGCCCTCAATAAGCAGTCCTTGTTATTATTCTGCAGTGTGTTTATCAAATCCCCAGCCATTATTCACGGCTCATTCTGTGCCATCCGTTCTCTGATGCTTTCCCTTATGCGTTCTGCCCACAATGATAACTACAATGATAACTCTTTCCTCTGAATTTCGTATCACTTATTTCATTTCTTTTTAAAGAACCAACTTGTTCTTCCAAAGTAACTGAAGGTTTTAGAAAACAAGACTCACAAACTTCTTTTTATCACAAATTATTTAACACACTGTACTTGCCTAAAAGGCCAAAAACATTTAGTAATTTTTTTTAAATTAATCATTACATGAAATGAGAAATGTTTCATCAACAGAATCTAAAAAGGTGATCTAGGTAGTAGGGGAAAAAAATAAACTGTCTTTTGTTTTCTGAGGATATTTTTTTCCCCTTCATGTTGGCTGCCCGTAATACTTGATATAAACAGCACCATCTTCTGCTGGAGGATATTAAATCCTCATAAACAAGAAGATCTTCATATTTTTGGTAAGAATAAGATGGCTTAACATCTAAGACTCCATCTGGAGATGGAGTATCACATTCTAATATCTCTTCAGTTGTTTTCTTCCTTATTTACTTTCTAATTACAAAAGTAACATAAATTTATGGTAGGAAGTTAGAAAAATACAGAAATAAAAAAATACAAATGATCTGCTGTCTCGTCCCCCAGAAATAGCCACTATTAACATTTCCTCATATGTCCCTCACACCTTTTTCTTAATGTTCTTTGGTACATTTAAAAAATAAGTATACTAGGATCAGGCTATATATACTTTTTAAAAATACAATATTCCGTTATTCTTACATGTTCTTTAAAAAGATTACTTTTTCGGGGCTGCAAAGTATTTCAACATTTGAATGTCATTAAACTGTTATTGGTAGACAATTGTTTTTCAATGGCCCTTATTTTAAATGATTCATTAAGTAACATCCTTCCAAATGTATCTTTCTGTCCAGTGATAATTCATAATTCTTAGCATAAAAGGTTAAATGTGTAGGAAGAGGGTCAAACCTTATAAGCCTCTTAAGATCCTCAGCACTATCCACTCCCAGTGATGGGTAACCCCCCCAACACCACACGTTTGCCAATACCAAGGACAGTGAGTTTTCAAAATCTTTTATAATTTGCCTAGAAGACAAATGCTGGTATTACATGCTTTATGGACTTTCAAAAACATGCTGCTAAATCATGAACAGACAGTATCAGTGCTCTTGACATTTTATCTTCTGCTCAGCTTACAAAAATGACTTCCAAATCAAAAACAGTTCATCTATGGAAGATGATCAGTACTAAATTAGTTACATAAGGAGGACATAAGACTGGCGTGGCTCTAATGCTGTGGCAACTGACACAAGCAAACCAAACTCTAAGCCGATAAATGCCTCAAGGTTACAAAATTAAAATGCTAAGGACCCCCAGTCACCAACAGCCAATTAGGCTTTACACTATCGCCGATCAATAATTTCCTTACTTTGCTTCTGCCTTTTCTCTATTCCCTGAGCTCCAGCTGGTAGAGTGCTCCTACCCACTTCCGCTGTGGAGCTGCCCAATTTAAGTTGATTTTTACTCAAACTCTTCAAATTTTTAATGCGCCTCAGTTTCTCTTTCAACAGTTCTGATGTCAGAACACGGAACCAAAGGAGACCCCTGACAGTCCCCAGGAAGCAATGAGCAACCTGGCATAGCTACCTGTTTGGCCCCTTGAGCTGGCTGTTTTCTCAATGCTTCTGGCCGCTGCAGGGGTGGTAAGAACATCTCTCTTGGATCCTAGGTCTGCAGCTTCTGCGCTATGAGCTTTCAGAGTTCATTCGTGTGATTTCTTCCCCCTACCCCTACTCGTGCCACGTGTTCCGAAAATCAGACAGAGTGGACCAGGTCCAACTTAGCAACCCTACGGATTTCAGGTCTGACTTAAAAACCAGACTGGGACTGGAGCTGCACTGGGTCTGAGTTAAGCAGGTCTGGGGCGAGCATGAGGGCACAGGTGAATAAAATTTTGTTTTAAGGCTAAACCAGTAGGTCATCTTACCAAAGGTAATCTTGAATTACAGAGGCCACAGTGGAGAACATTTAACCATCCCAGATAAGCTTATCCACTTAAGAGGTGCCCTAGAGAGAAAGGGGTCTCAGCCAAGCACTCACTATAAGTGAGTAGGGATAGGGGATATAAGGGATAGAGGGAAAATTATTTTTTCCTTCTCTATCGTTTCTGGTGACCAAGACAAGGACTCACTGGGACACCCCATTCTCTCTGGAACCTGCAGATGGCAGCATTCTAGGAAAACTGGCAGAAGCCTACAAAGGGTAAGAATAAATAACAACTCAGCTCTCCCAGATTTCCACCTGTGGACCTGGTAGAGAGAAGGTAAAATTTCATGTCTGTTCCTTTCCAAATTCAGATTGGCAGGAAAAGATAAGGATTATCAATCCTTTCTTACCCAGGAACAGCTACTGCCTTGTTTGTCTGATTTTGTGTCCTAGGAACTTAGTTTGGCAAGCATGAGGTTGGGGGAGGGGCGTCCCCAAAATACAGCTAGATAGAGATGCGAATTGTACTACAATTTCAGCTTGGGTCCTCCCAAGTGTTGCCAACTCTCCAGGGGAATTGTTTAAATTTTTCTTTTGGTTATCTTCGGGAGTGGCTCCGGATCTTGGTAAATAGGGAAAGGATGGGACTTTAGGTAGGGAAAGAAGAGGGGCCCCAACTAGGCTCTGAGGGTATTTCAGGTACGCAGACCTTGAGACAGAACAAAGATCACGAAAATTTAGACCACCCTATCCCACTTCTTAGGGTTAAAATGTTTTTCTACTAACTACACTGTAACCCCAGAAAATAAAAATAACCACAGAAACTAACGAGGCCTCGAAGGAAAAGTTCACTATAGAGATTAACCAGACCTAGCAAAACATATCTATAGATCATAGATGTCACAGAGACAAAAACTCACACACAAGGTATAAGCGTCATGTCTAGCTCCAGGCCACTGACCTAACCACTGGCAAGTTTCCTGCTAAAGTCCTAATAAAAGGCCAGAGATGAAAAGCCCTCATTGGCAAGGCGGTTGGGACCCCTCTAACTCCTAAGAGGTTTTTCTGTATCCTTGCTTAATAAAACTCTATCACTTTGTTCACTCTCCTTTGTCTATGAGATTCACTCTTAGACTCTGTGAGACAAGAACCTCGCTCCCCCGGCTTCATTGGGAGGGGAGTATCTTTTGTACTTTCTTTGGGGACACTTCTTGTGTCCATGGGGTTGTTCAATACTGTCAGGAATATTTACTGTTGGTCCTGGCTCACACCTAGCAAGATATTTGAAAGGATTTTTTTAAGTAGCTCTATAATCAGAAGTTGGCCAAATTGGAAGCTGATATCAGAGCCTGATAGGAACCTTTTTTTAGGCCTTCTCCCCAGAACTAAAATGAAAATCTGTACACAGAGTTTGAAAAGAAAAACATTCTGAAGCCATTGTGGAAGGATTTATCAAACCATTCTAAAGAAACAGCTCTAAATCTAGAATATAGGAATCTTCTGATTTTGATCTTAGTTGAAGATCTTCTCCCTGATATGAAGAAGCAGATTAAGGATAATGTAGTTAGATGGCTGTGGTCAGCTTCTGGATATCATTCAGGTTGAAACCCAATTCTTTGAGGACTTAAAAAATCTACTTGTCTTACAAATTGAGTCTTTATAAAAACAGAAACATGGTTCTAGAAACAATTCAAACACCACCTATCCTTTTTGCCAATCCCCAAACCTCCCCTACTCATCTCAAAAGGCTTTCACATATTGTGAAAGATCTGGATTTAAAAAACAAAGCCTTTCTTGGAGAAATTTACATACTTTCTCTGTGCCTTTGAGATATGGGTATTCTACCTGCTCTTCGCTAGGAACCCAGAGCCATCTCTTAATATGCAAACTTCAAGGAGGAAATTTTTAGAAAGGAAAAGAAAGAGAAGGGGAGTGGAGGGGAAGAGAAGGGAAGGGAGAAAGCTATATGGAAATTAGATGAATAAAAAATTTTAAAAATCTTTCCACGAATACTAGTAAAAGCTTTTAGCCATCTGAGCAGGTAGCTTTAACTTATTCTATCTGCCAGAACACACTTTGGATTCAACTGTTCTTTTATAAACTAGTGAGTTTTCTATTATCATACTTATCTCATTGCTAAAATTTTAAAATCAAAGCTCTGAGATCCTTGTACGTGTCTGCATATTACGTATGTCTATGTATATATGTTATAGATATATTTTTCCACTTCCAGATGGTATTACCAAAATTGATTTGTAAAGACAAACAAGCATTTATATAAATAAAGTATATTCTCATAAATGTAGAAACTAACCCAAATGATTTTTGAGTTCATGTGATCTAGGATAATGTTTGGTAAATAAAAGCTAACTTAAGTTTGTTGGTGTAATTAAAACAGGCCTGTCTTAAGAGTTATCAGCATTAAATATAATACTTTTATTCTACCCAGATTTATTAAAAGTCAGTCTCATATTGTCTCTGTTACAGAATTTGTCAGCAAGAAAGATAACATAACAAGATGATGGTTAGACATTTAATATCTCATAAAATTTTCATAAATAACCTAACCATAATTCTTAACAAATAAAAGATATAAGTAACATGAAAGTTTATAAATATATTTTTCAATAATATTTATGCTTATGGTACGTCTACTTAAAAATAATTTCCAAAATTTTTTTGGTAACTAAAAACTTTAAAGGTATACTGAGATAAGTTAAATATTGGATATTCATTGAATATCTAGATTATTTCCAAATAAGATAAAATATTGAAACATTAACTACTGACCAGAGGATTATCCACTTTGGGCGTTTCTTTATTTGTAATCCCATAATCAAGACTCCCAGCACTTTTACAGTCATGCAGAGCAGTGAATAATTTGAGTTGCCTAATACACGTTCCCGGCTGATATGTAATAATGAGATGCCCTGCCTTCTTATTTCAGTGCTCATATTATAAACAAGTCCTTTTCATTGTCTATATGGTGCCACATTTTATACATTTTTGTGCTTTTTCTTGCTGATTTTGCTGTTTTAAATGACTCCCAAGCATAGTACTTAAGTGCTGTTTAGTGATCCCATGTGCAAGAAGGCTGTCAGGTGCCTTACGGAGAAAATACATGTGCTAGAGAAGCTTCGGTCAGGCAGGAGTTAGAGTGCTGTCCTCCATGAGTTCAACGTTAATGAATCAACAACATATATTAAATAAGATGTTCTTAAACAGAAACACACATAAAACAAGGTTACATATTGATCTGCTGATTGGTTGATGAAAATGCTGGGACTTGAGGCTTGCACTTATCTAATCCTGTATTTCCCCTTGGGGCAATGATTCAGTATTTGCTAATTCAGTGTCCAGCAACTTGATAGAACACGACTACCACAAGGAAGGAGGATCAACTGTTTTATTTATTTCCCTATGTTCTTGATAGTTTATTCCTTGTATGATTGTGGCTCTATGTTCTTATATTCTTTAATAAGATGCCTACATTTGTAACCCATTTTCTATGGACCTAGATATGGCATGCAGATGTACAATACACACACACAGACCTACACACACACACACACACACACACACACACACAAGCAAATATCCATTCAAATACCGTAACGGTAATATTTTGACTTATTTATAATTTATATTATGTATGATGATATTTTATTTATATTAAATTGACCTCTTAATATATTTTTATCTGTTGGTTTTTCAGGCAAATTGGACTCATCATAATATAATGGCTTATTTTCCTTATACAGGCACACCTCATTTTATTGTATTTCATTTTATTGTACTTCACAGATACCACATTTTTATGAATTGAAGGTTTGTGGCAGGCCTGCATTTAGCAAGTCTACTGATGCCATTTTCCAAATAAAATTTGCTCATTTCACGTCTCTGTCAAATTGTGATAATTCTTGCAATATTTACAACTTTTTCATTATTATTATATTTGAATTGTCACTGTCTCATGATAAAACTTTAATGGATGAGGAGTTGCTTCCTGTGGAGGAGCAAAGACACTGGTTTCTTGAGATGGAATCTGCTTCTGGGGAAGATGCTGTGAAGATTGTTGAAATGGCAATAAAGCATTTAGAATATTACATAAATTTAGTTGATAAAGCAGTGGTAAGGTTAGGTTTGAGAGAATTGACTCTAATTTTGAAAGAAGTTCTACTGTAGGTAACATGCTATGAAATAGCGTCACATGCTACACAGAAATTGTTAGGGAAAGGGTCAGTCAGGGTGGCAAATGTCATTGTCTTATTTTAAGAAATCGCCACAGCCACTCAACCTTGCCAGCCACCACCCTGATCAGCCAGCACATATCAACATCGAGGCAAGACCTTCCTTCTAACAGCAAAAAAATTATGACTCACTGAAAGCTGATAGTGGTTAGCATTTGTTAGCAATAAAGTAGTTTTAAATTAAATTATGTACATTGGTTTTTTAGACATTATACTATTGCACATTTAATAGACTACGGTATAGTGGAAACATAACATTTATATGTACTGGGAACCAACTAAATTCGACTTGCTGTATTGTGATATTTACTTTATTGTGGTGGTCCGAAACTGAACCTACAATATCTCCGTATTTTCTCAGTACCCCATTAAAATGTTTGATTTTACCCAAATTCTGTTCTATTTGTTCATCCTGGTTTACATAGTTCTAATGATACAACAAACCTCTACAGACTACTTTTCTTCTTTTGTAACTGTTCTGTAATAGTAAACTAAGCCATTCAAAGATATTCCCACTCAATTTTCCAAATGAGCTACTCCAAAATTTAAATAGCATTTTACAATTACTTTTCTTATTCTGTGTTACAAATATCTCATTTATTTATGTACTCAGAGATTTGAAAACCAAAATCTACATCCAATAGTAGTTGGCAAACATCGATAAGCACACTACTCACACTTTAGCCTAAGTGACAACAGTTTATAAAAAAATCCATACTTTAAAAATTGATGTAATTAATTTACTAGATCATAGCTTATCATACCATATTCTTCATAATAAACCTAGGCTTTCTCTAGAATCATCCATGTTTTTCCTTGTTCAAAATATTTCAATTAGTGGATCAGTATCTGGAATAATAGATTGGGCTAAAAAATATGGTTCTTCTTAGCTGAGCAAACTTGAGTAAGATATTTAACCTCTTGGGACCTCAGTTTTCAGGAGTAAAGAAGAGTTTGTTTTTATGTTAAATAAAATGATTTACATTACAGAGAAAAAATGTTTAAATGTAGCACATGGCAGGTATTTAATAACTGTTCCTTTCTACTTTTACTCCCTTCATAATTATTATATTAAAACACCACACACACATCATATATTAGCTCTGGTTACATAAGTTCTATTTTAGTCTTTAAATTTCCAAGGAAATATTTTGTGAAATATATAATGTTGCACGACTTTATATGAGAGAATTTGTAATGTTTAAAGAAAACCTGTCGTAAATCTCACGATGTTAAGAGGCAATTCAGGCATGTAGTGTAGAAAAAAAAAATCTCAAAATGCTCTCATCTTAAAGGTTAGATGGTAAGTATTAAAGGGTGTTTCTATACTGGCAAAAAAGGGAAAAAAAATCTCAAGGTAATACTTTCAACATGGTGCTACTAGTTCAGTTCTTACACAGAAGTAAATTTTAAACTAGAGGTAAAAAATGTTAATCTTATTTTTTAAGAGACTAGGTCACTTATATATTCAGTACATACTGATTATTACAAACTCTTTAAAATGGGAAGGAAAGTGAAAAATGTCAAGTTGTATTCCACTGATAGGGAACTAAATCCACACATCACCCACTGCAGGATGTGTTGCTGAAAACACAGCCTTCATGTAGATCTGTTGATTTTCCCAAAACTTCTACCTAAAGTAGGGTTTCAATTTAATACTAACAGAAGTTGAAAAACATTTGTTCTACTTTTCCCATATCAATGGCAATCTTTCAAAGTATCAGGGTTTTTTCTATTGTTTTTAAGTTTCTTTCTTTTTTATCTTCATTTTTTAAATAGTGAAAAAAACAGCCAAAAAAAACCCATATTTTAGTGATGGCAGAATCATATCTTATATTTCATCCTACTCTGATTGAAAGCAGATATGACCATCCTAGAACTATGAGAATCTACATTTAAGTTTAGTGTTTTCTATGAATTCAACACAGAGTAAAAACCATTTCATACACTTCTTCCAGTTAAGCAAAAGATTTGCATAGAAATTTTTAAGGTACTGATGCACTAATTGAACTATTGTGAACAAGCAAAAATATGGGATGATTCTAGAGAAAGCCTACGTTTTATTATGAAGAATATGGTATGATAAGCTATTACCTAGTAAATTAATTACATAAATTACAATAAATATATTTATTTCTTCTTATAAGCAAAGAGAGTAGCATTTAAAACTTCAGGCATAAGCCTAAGTGAAAAGAAAAGGAGCTAGAGATGGTACAGATGGGAACTAAAAACTTGGGCAAACACCAGTTAATGTTGCTAAAGCCTATTGCCTAGTAAAGCCACTCTTATTTATTCTATTAGGGCTGAAAATGACACTTTAAATTGAACAGCAGAGGGCAGAAGTCTTGCAGAGTTCTTTTCAAAGTAGGTAGGTATTTCTTGGGAACAGGTTCCATAGAACGTAAATACAATGCCAGACAGTTAGCATGAAGAACTTCTGAAAGTTGACAGCAGTTTTCTGCAAGCCAAGCCCTGCCTCACTGGCTGCCTTGTTATTTAGCCAAAATTCAAAACATTTGTGGTTGCAATAGTAAATCATCTTAACTAAATGATGGCAAAACCTGATGAGAGTGTTGAGTTTTCTCATTGAGTTTTCTGGCCAGCATGTTAGGCAAATCACCGGCATTCTAAGATTTGCTTTTTATCAAGGTAGTTCCTAAGATCATGTAGCCTTTTCTCTCTCTTCCCACATCGACACAATATTCCTCATTTTCCTCTACCTATTTTCCTATTATGTACCAAAGACCCATCTTTTCCAGGAAACGGAGTCACAGAATTAAATTAGATGAGAAGATTAGGATGATGAGCAACAAAGAAAAAAATGGGATGACCAATGAATCTAACAAGTTCAGGAAAATCCTCTAGGAATCTCAACACGGACATCATTCTTCAAGGCAGGTTCTATTCTTCCAGGTCTTGCCCCACCTAACCTACCTCCTCCTCCTCTGCAGTGTTCTGATCTATTATTTGCTTTGGGGGAGGACAAATGGGTGAGCATAGGCTATTTCAGAGTCTTAGGTTTGTTTTACCATACACCCTCCAATTTCTTCTAAAATTGACAACTCTATGTTTATAATGGATTTCCTAAGCACTCAGTGATATCTCCTTAAGAACAAAAACAATGATGGGTCCAAGCTTCCAAGAAGGAAAGTGGTACTGGGGGATATTTCTAGGAGAGGATAGCACCTGATCTGTGTGCTAGCGTCCTTGACGTCAGAGATGTGCTATAATAAACTCGAGCCTTCCTTACACAGCCTAGTTTGGATGTGACCTCCAAGACATGAGGAACATCTATGCTTCAGAGAAAGTTAAAGTGTGCTGAGCATTATCTCACTGAGTGCCTTTCTCAGAATCCAAGAACAATATAATCCAAAAAGAAGTCACTACTACCCTAATAGAAGATTCTCTCAGCTCAGACCACATACCCAAGAAAACATATGGGGACAGAAAGAAAAAATGTGGAAAACTAGCCACAGTAGAAAGGTAGTTTTCCAACAAGTTGCTTGGACTTCAGTTTCTTCACCAGCAAAATGGAATCAGAACTGCTGATAACATTCATTTATCTCCAACTACATGTCCAAGTACCAGATTAAGTACCTAATTGCATCATCTACTTCTCACCACAGCCTCATGAGATTCCCATCCAGACATTATTATCTGTTTCATAAGTACTTTCTAAACTGACTGTTCCAGACAGGCTGATTACTGCATTATGCACACCTCCTTCATGAAAGTATTCATGTCAACACCCTTGCCCTTAAGCCCATTCTCATTCCCTTTGCCACTGCCTCATTTTCACGGGACACACACACAGACACACACACACACACACACACACACACAGACAAAACTTCTGCCAGACATAAAAAGGAAGAAAGAAGAAAAAAAAGATTTAATCCAGATACCTGTTCCTTTTATCCATCTAATCACTTATAAGTGTCCACCATACCTCCTCTCATACCCTATCCTTGGTCACAATAGCTCCATATATATTCAAATTACTACAATTATTCTATAACTGAGGTTTTAGCTAAGTCAGGTGATCTATCTCCAAATTAGAATTGCAAAATGTATTTATAATTGTACCCATAGGACCCTTTAATTGCCTCATTCCCCAAGGTGCATCATCTTGGTAATATGTGACCTGTAAAAATATAAAAGCAAGATCTGAAAAGCAAAAGACTTGGGGAAAATGGATGCAGAAGGTCCAAGAAAAGCCTTGGGAAGACCTTTGATATATGGTACTAGATGCTGTAGAAATATATTGAGGATGCCAGTTCAGGGGCAATAAAAACAGAGAGGATTTTATTAGGAACATCAGAAAGGCTTGCCGGTTTCCTTTTTGCTTGTCTTACGACATGCACAGATAAACAACATGAAACAGATCAAGGGGGCCAAGTTTTTTTTTTTTTTTTAATCTATAATGTCTTACACATTACAGTGGAATACTATGTGATCCAGCTGACCACAACTATCACTTTTTGTTTCCACGCATACACAGCAAATACGGAATGTGATAACCAAATTCTTTGAAGAGGCCAGGGGATGAGGAAAGGGTGCCAGAGGGGGACACATCCAGGTAGAGAAGAAGCAGATGCATGAGTGAAGAATTGTAGTCATTCAGTTTGGGTTGGGAGAGAGAGAGACAATAGCAGATTTCAGAGAGAGAAAATGACAGTACAAATTACTTGTGTCCGTAAGGAAAAAAAGAAAAAGAAAAGAAGCCAGTTTTCCTGCACAGAGCTGGAAAAGCACTATTTTTGTGCTCTGTATCAAAGCACTTTGGTCAACAATACAAACAACATGAGGCAGAGCAAAACACAAAATTGTAGCTATGATTCCACACTCACCGAAAGGGTGGATCTTCAGTGTGCAATTCAGCTGGCTTTACAGGAGTGCGCCACAGCAAAGTCAAGCGACGAAGCAAGCCCCAGTCTGCTTAGGCGATAAAAAGCTGGATGTAACTGTTAAAAAAAAAAAAAAAAAGAAGAAGAAGAAGAAAAGAAAAGAAAATAGATAAGATTCAAATGAGCACATAAAACAAAAAAAGAATAAAAATGCAAATAAATACCATATATCTTCCAAATGTAGGAAAGTTGGAATTGGGAGCTAAATAAGCTAAACTGCACACCTTACCCTTTAGAATACCTTTCAATAGAGAAATGTAAAATATGGTAGAACACATATTAATTAAATCAGTCATTTTGACTATGGCACACCATTATCGTTAAGATATAAAATCACCACAATACTATTCCCATTGGTTATCCTTCAACTGTGATGCTGTTTGTAATCTAAACACCGAAATACACAGTATTAGAATGGGAGAATAGTTTAAGCGCATCTTTCTAGCAATAGATTTTAAGCGGCTCTTCACATTTACAAATGATTTGTTTCATCTTCAAATTTACAGTTTGCTCATCCATAGGATTTAAGCGTTATTTGGCCAACTTTTAAATTCAAATACTTGCTAATTAGTACCATGGTCAACAGAACACAGGAGTAGTATTATATACCAGGAAAGTCCCCTGACTGCAATACAACTTGCTTTGAGCAAATAACCTGAGCTTTCATCATCTAAAATGGGGATATAATAGCCCCTATTTCATAGAAATGTTGTGATGATTAAACATAAAAATCCATCAAAAGCACTTAGTACAGGGCCTGGCACATAGTACCCCTTCAACACACATCACGTGTGTCACTGCTGTCATTGTTGTTACCAACACTCCAATGCTATACCTGGAATGGCATCAACGGAGATTTTGAGCTCACATCCTAATGATTAACTCTTTTGAAAAATACAAACATCTTTCCCTCCACAAAAAAAGTCCACATAATTAAGTGAATCCACGCTAAGATGTTGGGTCCTCATTATGTTCTCTTCTCCCCTGGCCAGGAGAACTGGGACAAGTGAGGGAGGCAAGGGGTGATTTCTTAAGTTCACAAAGGGATTGGTGTTAGTGCAAAAAAGAAAAGAGAGGTCAACAAAGAAGGAGTGACAACAATTGAAAACAAATAGCTTTAATCGCCAAGTTTTGCTCAAGTCATTCTCATCTTGGGTATTAAATGTATGCCTTCACGTATAGGACAAAGGAGACCTTTCTCAACCAGGATGCTAAGGAAGGGTGTAAGGTCCCCTGGTGAGCTGGAGCCTCAGTCTGGCTGAGCCCATCTCCAGCTCCCATATATGGCCACAGCTGGATAACACACTTCTGGACACCCTCCTCACAAGGGAAAGCAGTATTTTCAGATGGATGACTCTATCTTCCTGACCACTCTGAAAAGCCTTTCTGCCCTCCTCAAAAAGTCCTGGAAATGTGGATTAAATACTAGGCACTAGCCTCCTGATCTTGCAGACAGTAAGAAGGCTTGGTACAATGCAGTGGAGAGTTATTAAATTCGCTGGAATTTAAATCACAGCAGATCTGAGTTTAAACTGTGACTCTCTCACTAATAAGTACAACCTCATACGAGGTTCCTCAGACCCCTGAGCCTCAGTCTTCTTATCTGTAAAATGGGAGCAGAGATAAAATACCTATTACATCGAGTAATAAGGAAAGAATGTCTCTGGCACACAGTAGGCATACAACAAACGTTAATCACAATCTCTGCTTTCCTTGTCATCGCTATCTTGCTTATGATGGAAGCTTGATTACCTGATTATAAGGGAAGGAAATAGAATTGTCTAATCAAGACCGTGTGTCTTGACAAACTGACAAGACCAGACAGAATTATAAGACCTTATGTCACCTTGCTTTGTTTAAATTTTTTTTTTCAACTTTTCAATTGGGCAATCAGAGCCCAGCAAAGCAATATGGTTCTTTGATTCCTTCCTGAGAAACTCTGCGGCCAAAGTCTTTGTATCGCACAACTTTAGCACTTAATTATATCCTACCTTGTAATAATTAGGTGTCCTTATAATCAAGTCTGTTTACTCACTTGTGCAGTTCTGATCCTTTAATCTCTCCTGAATATTAGTTTCTAATGCTATAAAAAGCCACAATTTAACAATTTTATTACTAAATAGAATTGCAAGAATATTTTGAAGAAGATTCACCAATGGGTTGAATCTAAAAATTTCTTTTATAATTAGGAGTAGTACAAAATCATACAAGTAAGCCTCAATATAGAAGCGTAGAAAGCTTCTATGCCTTTCCACTGACTTGCTGTGCAGCTTTGGGCTCGTCACTAACCCTCCTCTTTGGACCTGTAGATGAGCCTGCACTTGAGTCAGATACTTGTCTCAGCTAGATCACAAAAGTATTTTTAAAGTTAAGAATTCTCTATAATAACAAGACTATAATAGGACAGCTGTAAATTTTAGGCAACAAATCCGGTACTTGCTTTGTTGTTTTACATCATGTTAATTGTAAATCGAAAAGCCCACTGCTGGAATGTAAAATAAAAACAGATATGGTCAGTATACAGAGTATATTCGGTACCGTGTAATGATCACCTTGCTACACTCTGCAGCCTAGGGAAGGAAACACTGGACAGCCATGTAATGATCACCTTGCTACCCTCTGCAGCCTAGGGAAGGAAAACACTGAATAGCCACGTGGTCCAAGACAACTTTTAATCTTCTTTGTTCCTTAGAATCTTGGGTAAAATAGGGATGATAACAGTATCTAACTCATAGGGTTATTATAAAGATTGCATACATAACTCACTTAATGAGTGGTACATAGTAATGTTAGCTATTATTATTGTTTGTTTTTATTAGTAAAATATGATTACATCAAAATGCACTGATTTCTGAAGTATGGAACTTACCCCCTATTTTGTTATGTGTATTATGGATATTTGTCAAATGAGTGTATGTCACTCATCAAATATTCAGTAACAAATGATGCATGCTTTAAGGCATAGATTTATTGCCAATGTTATTATTTATTAGGTTTTCATCTACATTAAGATAGATCAGGTAAAACACATATTGACTGAAATTAAATGTCATTAAATTATAATAAAACTAAAAACTCAAACTACATTTTTTTCTGAAATATACATTTCTGTTAGATTTTACACATGGGATTTTATATAACTACAAGACCTGTATTTTCAAATATTCTTTTGCACATCATCATTAAAAAATTGTATAGTAAATAAAAACAAACAAAGTAAAAGTCATTCAAGAGCACAGCAGCCAGGAGTAACTGCTGCTTACATTTTGGTGGGCATCCTTCTAGATATCTATAAATAAAATTACCTGGAAGAGACAAAATTATGCATAAATAGGACAATGCCAGCCACCTATTTTTATTCCAAACCCTTCCCCATAATAGAAATGCATTTTCTAGATTACTGATGCAGTTAATCTGGGTCCACTTTTGATTCTATCAAATTATTTTAACTTTTCATTTAATGTTTATCAAATATTTGAGAAATTTAAATATCATATTTAAAAGTATTAAAAATGAACTATTTAACTAAATATTACTGGCATCTGAGGAATAATTTAGGATTGTCTCAATTTGTGTCTTTTAAATACACTTTTCTATCATTAAACATATAAACCAGAAAAATTAAGCAAATACCAGCCTACATATTTTACACAACAGGAAGTACCACAAAATGAAGTGATATAGACAAACCTATAAAAAGCCAGACAATAGGAATAAAACTTGCAAGATGTTGCATTTTCATTCAAACTACCAGTTCGCTTAATGGAAATTAAGTTTATAGGCATAAAAGAAATATTAACAATTTTCCCTTTAGATATAAAGAGAATGATGTTTTGGTGTGAGGAATGGGAGATTAGTAAATGCAAATTAATTGACTTCTTTCTAATGAAGAAAAATAAAGATTTCAGAGACATAAAAATATGAGTTTCATTCCACAAAGCAGAAAATGAAATGACGAGTTAGAATGAATGACTTTCAGAATATGCAAGCCATTTGCATTCTAGTACTCATGTAACTGTTTAGGAACTGTAGCCTTCTTCGAAAAAAGAATATTCTAAGTCCAAATAAACGATCTCTCTGTTTCTTAACACGGCAATTTGACAATGAGGCACTAAGACCAGCAATAAAATGATTTTATAACATAGAAAATTACTAATTGATCTGGATATACAAAAACCAGTCAGCTAGTATCATTTACTTATTTGACTAATATTTAACTGAGTGGTGCCCATATTCCAGAAACTACTTCAAGCCCTAGGTTTATACTGTCCAATAGAGTAGCCACCAGTGGTCGCGGACTATTGAGCACTTAGAACGTGGATAGTCTGCAATGACATGTATAAATGTGAAACACATACATGATTGCACAGATTTAATATAACAAAATAAACTATCTCAATCATATTTTTATATTGGGCACACACCGAAAAATACTACTTGATATATTGAGTTAGATTAAATATATTAAGAAAATTAAGTTCACCAGCTTCTTTTTACTACTTTTAATGTGCCTACTAGCAAATTTCAAATAACACGTGTGGCTTGCATTTGATTTCTAATGGACAGCCCTTTTCTAGGTGATAATAATGGTTAATAAGGAAAACAGGTCTTTGTATTCATGTTTGTGTGCTTGTAGTCATGCACTAATGCCATTCAAGGACCTGTGTCAGATGCTGAGGAAGGTGCATTAAAGTATAAGGTGCATGCCAACCCCTGAAATTCTGCCATATAGCAATACGCACCAGAAAGACAGGAAAAGGCACATAATCACAAAGCCATTACATAACACTAACCTAAAATATAACACTGCTTTATGCAGAGAAATCTCTCTAATAAAGTTATGGTTGTTCAATACATCTCACTTCTTTTATCACGAGGGGAGCATTAGGCCAATCTGCTGTTCGGCACCTACTGCTGGGGTTGGGGATGTGCTTCTCAACCTTCAGGAGGGGGATGAGGAGCTCATATTTTATTTGCTTTTAATGGCAAATTTGCACAATGGATCAAGAGAGCAGCCTCATCACAAATGCTATTTGAAATCCACTGATATCCCCAAGCAAGCTAAGTTGGATCTTAGGAGGGAGCCAGGAGAAAACATTTCAAAACATCCAGAGGTCCCCAGAGCCTCCCTAAGGATCTGAAGGCCCACTGTGGTTGTGACAAAGAGATTACAGAACTGCCAAATATATGGTAGAGATTAATTAGCAGAGTATTATCTCTGGTGGCTCTGATCAACATCACAAAGAAATTAGCAGCAGCCAAATAGTTACGACAAGGTATGCTTAGAATAAATTTAAAATAACTTATCTCTATTTTTACAGTATGTTTTATTCCCTCCAAAGCCATTTCAGGCCAAAGAAGTCTTCTTTTCTATATGGAATCTTTGAATTTTCACTCTTTAGGATAACATTTCAATTAATTTAAGTCATTTTATCTCTCACACAGAAATTTCCACAATAATCTGTCAAATTCAGGCATAATTTTGCTCCAAATAAATGGTTTCTATCATAAAGATGCACTAAACCAATCAAAACACAATCATATTTTCAACATTTAAATGCAGGATCTGTGGTCCAAAGCTTATGTTTGAAGGTTTTAATAAAAGGAAAACAAATTACAGAAGTTTAAAAAGATACTCCATGTAATGCCAATTCATTAAGCAATTTTGGAAGGGTCAAATCTTATTTTGCTTAAGGGTAATCTGATACAGAAATTACTGGAGTTTTATAAAATATGCACTCTGTCCCTGCTCATTTTCTGAATGAATAAATATGAGGCCAATTTTATACAGAATCACTTCATCTTGAACTAATAATAATTGTGTATTACAGTCTAGCATATTTCAAAGGGATACATATAAAAAAGAAGGCAAAAGAAAACATTAAATCAGTCACTAATTATAATTAATTCATAGACAGTTGGGGTTTATTTACTTTGGCTAAAGTATATAACAGTACTCATATAGAAGTCCAGAGTACAAGCAAAAGAGTATCAGATCATATAAGGACTGTTTTTATTTGCTGAATAGCTTTAGAATACAATAGACTGTTTTGAAGATAAAATGGTATAAGCAGAAACCTGTAGATCACATCAGAAACTGTGAATCTCTTACTGATTATTTCCTTTGTTTTGAGGAATGTACATGGGTCCTTTTGAGAAATTTTTAGATCATTAAAAAAAAAATAAAAACTTGCCGAAAAGACATTGCTTGGGATTTCATTTACACTGAAACATTCTGGGGTGTTGGATTTGCACTGAAACATATAGAGAACTTTGTAAAATTATCATCATCTCTTTTTAATTATGGAGAGAGGGAGAACTAACCCATGGAATAAGAACACTTTTGAAAAAGAGTCTGACCTTTGGGTATGGTAGCCATCTCTTAACTGATACCCTAACCTACCCAGTTGGTTTTGTGATATAGTAATTATCATATTTGACCTCTGTCCATGAACAAACTACTTAATTGTTCATATCAACTATCGCCCACAATACCTTCCAAGGGTTACCTGGTTATTCATCATATTCACTCCCTGCTATAGGGACAGTTGAACCTCTCCCTGCTCACTCATGGGCCTGCATCCTCACCACTCAGGGAGGGTTATTCAAGAGAGCACATAAACAAGTGGTAAAGTGAGCCAACTATCTGAACTTTGTATCAACAGTCATTGTTGGTGAGAGCATGATCCAGAACAATGAACTACCACAGAATACAAATAGCCACAGCATTCCACCAAATGCTATATAAAGGAAAAAGCTTGAGGCATTAGGTTTATAAGGAATTTGGTTGCCAAGTGCATGGACATTGACCTGACCAGTGGTGGTCTATGATAAATTTTCACAGTAAAGACAAGGAATTTTTGTGCAGAAAAAAAAAATTAACAGAATCAACAGCTATTCCATCTGCATACAAAAACTTTTGAAGCACCTTTAAATTTGCTTTATCAGTACTCAGTTTGAAATGATCAATTTATTAAAATTCATAATTGCTTCATATATTTGCATCAAGAATAACTACCAGTGGACTTCTATTTACCATCACATTATCAACCATCACTATCTGTTATTTGTAGTTGGCTGAAAATAATGAAAATGCATTTCTTTAAAAAACAATTCATACTTCTCCCCTTCATTCACACTACTTAGAGGTGTGCACATATGCATGCGCATGCACACACGTATTTTTTGCCTCCCACACACATACACGTCAACTCAATACAGGTCATTAGAATTGGCAGGGATTTATTCTATGTTCAGTACTTCAGAATACGAGAGTGGAAAAGGAGGTAGAGAAGTGAGGAAATAATATGTGTTTGCAATATTTTGAAAATTAAAGATCCCATATACCAAATGTCATACAGAAATAATTATACTTTCGGATTTCCTAAAAGTACAATCACTAAACAGATGAAGCTGTTAGAATATTAAAATAAAAGGTTGTTCTAAATTTTTAAATATAAGTAATGCTTGTTTTAGTCATACTGCTGTCAGATCTAACGGCATCAATAAAAATTAAGGATGCACATTCACAATTTCAGAGGTAAAATACTCATTGTATCAGGTGCTAGCAGAAGCAATGCCACTCTTGCAAAAGAAGAAATAAAAACAAACTGGTTATTTACTGTGTTAGTCTCACCAACATGAACTGTGTCCTTTAAAATATAATTTTTCCACAAAGTGTAAATATAACCACTCTCTAAACAAGAAATCAGCATGATTACTGTATTAAAAAGCATCTATTTCCACAAAATCATTATATTAAGTAGCAAACAAATGTCTTTATCCCTTCCGTTACCCTCCTCCTAATTAATTAAAGATTGGCACAGTCTAAGAACTAAATTTATTTTCAATTAAAGAAAGAAGTCCGTATGTCATGATAATTTTTTGTTACTATTTCTAATGTGCCAAACAAAGGTTTGCTATTAGCACTGAACATAGTAATCAAAACAAATCCTTTAATTTTCAGTAACTGTAAGGATACTTGAAGACTTGTTCTCCTAGCAAGGTACTACCTCAATGGTTAATCCTATTAAGAACTGAGCCATGCACTGCGACTAAATCCTCTGGGGAATTTGAGGAATCAAAGGCTTACTGCACACTTAGAAGGCAAGGACTTTTGTAAAGGGCTCTATTATATGAGGAACAAAAGAATACCACTTGTGTACTTAAATATCATCTGCTTTTCCTTCCAAAATACTCCATTTTTAAGTAAAGATATGTGATTTAAATGTATTTAGAGTTTAGCTTTTGGCACCACTCTCGTTTCTGAGTAGAAGTGCCATCTGCGGGCCCCATGGCTCACGCATAATGATATGCTTACAAGCTGCTTCCCTTTTCTGCACAATGTACCCTTTTCACTTTAACATACATTTTCCATAAATTTTTGAATAACAAATTGGGCTGTGGAAGTTTGTTGAAACGGGACAAGGGAAATGCCTGTAGGCTAGAAAGCGGCGATTTTACTAAAGAAATTGGTGCAATGGAAAATAGCTACTCCACCTGCCCCCACCCCAAACACCTATCTTGAGCTGTGATCCTTTAAAATCGCAAATTAAAAACTTCTCCCCTCCATATATTAGGTCTGTACATTAACTTGGGCAAAGAGCCCACATGCTTGCCATCCATTACACCTGCTGGGTGACAAACAGATGAGAGTCATCATGCAGACTCCCAACGTTTGATCTCCTGATATTGCCAGATGTCCCCCATTTACATTCAAACATAACCACAGTCATTAATGCATCTAGCCTGGCTGGCATTTAATAGGGGGAAAAAGTGGAATTCTAATCTAAAATCTTAACTATCCAAAGCTTTCAGGATGTGAGCGTATCTACTATTAAATATGCTTCAACATGTCTAACTTTCTGGCTATTAAGAGAACTGCTTTCATTGTAGGACTGAAAGCTGGTACAGATGGGCAGATTTTGCTCTTATTTCAAGAGAAGACCTGCATTCTGCACTTCTAATTTAAACAACAAAATTTACATTCACATTATCTGCTATACTCTTAAATACAGTAAGAACAATCTTGCTTGTTGGTTACAATTCAAATACACCACTTAGTAAAAATTAGTAAACAGACAAGAAAAGTCAAAGAAGCCATGGGAAGAGTAAATCTTAATTTCTTCCTTGCCCCATAAAATTGCTTACTGATGAGGATCAACTGGAGAACTTAAAGCAAAAGATCATCTGCACAGGTGTCACTCCATAGCCCCTGAATGAGACTCCAAGGGTATGACCCAGGAATTTGAAAACATCCTTGTTAATTCTCTTGAAATCAATCCTAGACCTTGAGCATATCCTGGCAGCATATTCAGGAACTATTCATGAGAACATGACTTAACAGCTTGACTTTTTGAGACTTTCTTTTCCATTCTTTGTTTTACACAGAAAATATTTATAGTGTGTCTACCCTGTGCCTGGCACTGGGCATTTGGTATACACAGAATCCCTAAGACACCAGGATTTATCTCCACAGAGTCAATACATGGCTCTAGGTACAGACAGAAGGCTGCCTAATATTATGAGGGCAGAGAGATTCTTATACACAAACTAAAAGGAATGAAAAAACCCAGAGATACTTTCCAGAATTTTACAAAATGTCTACCAACTGGACACTTCAAGAAGATCTGGGAAGGGTGCCTGGGTGGCTCAGTTGGTTAAGCGACTGCCTTCGGCTCAGGTCATGATCCTGGAGTCCTGGGATCGAGTCCCACATCGGGCTCCCTGCTCAGCAGGGAGTCTGCTTCTCCCTCTGACCCTCTTCCCTCTCGTGCTCTCTATCTCTCATTCTCTCCCTCTCAAATAAATAAAAAAAAACTTAAAAAAAAAAAAAAAAAAAGAAGATCTGGGAAGGAAGAAACCACCAGGCCTCCTACAAAAGGTATTAGCATCTATGCCCAGGAGGGACTCTGACTTGATTAGGGGAAGAATATTGAATTTAAGCATAAGGACGAAGCTGGGAAGACTGTAGCTTCTTTCTGCATTCCTTCCTTTATTTGCACTAGAATCAGTTTAGACCTTCTCCCTTCTTCTAGCTTCCTCTCCCTCTGTAATGAAAATATTCTCTTCAGTGAGGATGTCCTTGAGCCGCTGTCCTGGACCCCCGTCACTCTCTCCCTCTCACTGTTCCATCTTCCTCGTCTCACTGCTGTATAAAATTATTGTGTTCATTTGTGTATCTGTCTCCCTATATCAGAGCAGAGGCCTTGCCTATCATTCACCTGTTCCCAGAACCTAGAAACACACCTAGCATGAAGTGGGTATCCAAATACGTGTTGAATCAATAAATCAGTGGACAAAAAAATAGTTATACTTAAAATTTCTTGATCCCTTCTATCACCATACATGGATTTTTTTTTTCAATGTATCTTCTTGGATTTATAGTATTAGTGATTTTTTCATTTGAAGCCCAACCTGATTCTCTTCCAAGATTATTTTGGCCTATCTGCTATCTAGCTTTATTCATTGAGGATGTTTACACTTGGACTCAGTTCAGCAGCAATCCATTTTTATGCAAGCCCAATACATCTTCTGCCCATCTCTCCTATAATTTATAAAATATCCTATTGCCCCTCAGCAGGGACAGAATTCCAAACCTTATTCAAATCTTACACCACCTACTACTAAGGAAGAACAACAACAACAAAAATCCCCTCAAAGGAAAAGTACCTGAGGCATTTCTGTTTCAAGGTCAAGGCAACAGAGGAAAAACATAGGCCATCAACTCAGAATAAGAGGAATTAAACAATGAAATCACTGATTTAAGGCTTTTGATAATAATGGCAAAATATTAAATCGGGCTTAAAATTACTAAGTAGTATCAGGCCACTTTTACTTGAGTTTTTTTCTTCTGCTGCTCAGCACATCCCTGCAATTTCATGGCACCTACTAATAGAAAGTGAACTCAGATTCTATTGACAGTTTCATGACAAGTCATACTTCACCTTCCATTGTCCAGTCTTCTTAGCTGTTCATTATCTTGACTGCTGTGCCTACAAGATAATGATACACTCTGCTTCTACCCCTGACTGGAACACATTTTTGCTCCAGGGTTCCTTTTAATTGAAACACACTGTCGGTATTACTGTTTTTGGTGCAAAAGTAAACACATTTAACACAAGAATTCAGTTTGTATTTGCTTCACCAATAGGAAGTGTGTAAAAAGTCACCTGCCTCTAGAAAAGTGACTGGATGATTCTTTTGAGACACTAATATTTTTACTCTTTTCTTCTACTTTCATTACCATTTGTCACTTCTGGGGATGTGATAATCAATTATCTCTGAGAAAAAATATTATGACCATCCTTACAATTTCTCCGTGTGTCCCAGACCCGCTCAGGAAGTACTGAGTAATGTTTCATCAACCCTTAAGCATAAAATTGACTGAAAATGCTCTAACACTTAAAAAAGGGGGTGTAATAAATTGTGTCTGTTAAATTATCTGTGTCCATTGTAAATCCCATTAAGTAGCCACCGATTGACTAGAACAGAACTGCCCAACTTCATTCAGGATTAGCAGCAGCTGAGCATGGCTGAGACGCTGCTCTTGTCTAGCAGAGGTTCTCAGAATTTGAACTCTTTCAAGAAAACAAGTGAATTCTTTCTACCAACAAATATATTTCAAAAAAAATAACTACAAGTATAAAAGAGGATTAGGGTTTATTTTTTCACTGTCTGGCATAAAGGAAAAAAAAGGATGATATGCTAACCATGTAAGAGCCATGACATGTTAAAACACTGTGCATGTCTTCATTTTATTCCATTCAATTGATACAATCATATCTATGAGGTTAGAATTCCCACCATTCCTATTTTAAGATGAGAACATCTAGGCACAGAATTATTAAACATTATGTCCAAGGCCATACCTTGAATCTGGATCTGACACCAAACCCCAGGTTCTTAGCCACCACTGTTCTGTGATGTCTATTCTCTGAGTCCTTTTTTTTTTTTTTTAAGATTTTGTTTATTTATTTGACAGAGAGAGAGACACACACAGCGAGAGAGGGAACACAAGCAGGGGGAGTGGGAGAGGGAGAGGCAGGCTTCCCGTGGAGCAGGGAGCCCTATGCGGGGCTCCATCCCAGGACCTCGGGATCATGACCTGAGCCGAAGGCAGACGCTTAATGACTGAGACACCCAGGAGCCCCATCTGAGTTCTTTTTAGTTAAAATAGAAAAGTACTCTAATGAAGTCACTGAACGACTGTCATGTATTCTTATAGTAAAAATTACATGGATTTAAGTTTTGAAAATATAAAATGGACTCACAATTACTCAAAATTCAGGTTGACCTAAGATATATTTGTTAGTATTCCTTCCATTTATAAATTGTCACATTATTTGTCTTTATCACTAGCCAACACAGTGTGTGTTTTTTGTTTTCTGGGTTTGTTTTTTTTTGGCACTACATATTTGGGAAAGAGGAGAAGAAAGAGCATTTACTCTCTTTTCCAGGAGATTAGCACAATATGTGTGTGTAGCAGGGGAGGGGCTAGGTGTCTATGAGGATATGGGAAGGGGTTAATTATTTACCACCCTTAGAAGTGAAATGGTTCTCGGGGCGCCTGGGTGGCTCAGTCGTTAAGCGTCTGCCTTCAGCTCAGGTCATAATCCTGGGGTCCTGGGATGGAGCCCTGCATCGGGCTCTCTGCTCCGCGGGAAGCCTGCTTCTCCCTCTCCCACTCCCCCTGCTTGTGTTCCTGCCTGTGCTCTCTCTCTCTGTCAAATAAATAAAATACTAAAAAAAAAAAAAGTAAAATGGTTCTCAAATGTTAAAATGCAAATGAATCTGCTGGGAAAATTTTAAAATATCACATCACTAGGCTTTCCTAAGAGACTCTGATTCAATAACTGTGGGATGAGGTCCAGAAACTGAATTTTTAACAAGCAGCAACAGGTGATTCTACTACAGACAGTTCATACCTGTGTTATCCAGTATGATAGCCATTAAGCTTCTAAAATGCAGCTAGTCCAAAATGACATGTATTGAATGTAAAAAAATACACACTGAATTTCAGACTCAGTATGAAAACTGGGATATGAAATATCTTATTAATAATTTATTTTGATTATATGTTAAAATTATAATGTTTTAGATATATTAACTTTAATAAAACATATTACTAAAATTAATCTCATGTATTTCTTTTTATCTTTTATTAGCGTGGGTACTCTACAATTTTAAATTATATGTGTAGTTTATATTGATATTTCTATTGGACATTATATTTCTATGTGGACTTATTTTTCTTTTGAGCATTAAAGTACCTTTACTTTAATTCCTTAATACTTTAATAAGGTTTTAATACTTTAATTCCCAGGCAAAGGTAATGAAAGAATTCTAAATTAAGACCAGGACCAAGTTACATATAACAACAGTTTTAGTATGTAAGATTTCTTTGAATATTTTTAGAAATTTGACAAAGATATATATGCATCAACTAAACTGCCACATCAATAAATTTCTACATCAATTTTTTTTTTTTTTTTAGTGAAACAAACAAACAAAAGCATTAACTATCCTTAACCAGCATTCAATGATTATCAAATCCCATGTGTGGTTGGTGTTTGCTTTAATTTCCTTGAAGCATAATATACGTATGTTTGTGTATTTGTATTATGGACACTGTTTCTACAGCCCACCACAAAGTATGACTTTTCATTTTGTGCCTCATTCACAGAATAATAGAAATATTTGTCAAGAAAAGTGTTAAGTATAATCCAGTATTATTTTAACCGGCAATAACTATATAATGAGATAAATAGATTTGTATGGGTGGGTGGGAACATAATCACCCTTGCTACTATTCTCTCTATGACCAAGGTATTATGAATTCTAAAGTGCTGACATAAATTGAAGTTTCTGAAATCAACATGTTATGAATGACTACCTATACTCTTAAATTATCCATTATTATTCTACTAAAGTGAGGTCCATACATTTATTTCATAGAATTTTATATGGTTTAATGATGATAAGCAAATTTCAATCTTGACTTTCCCGACTTTTATGCTATATACTCATATTCTGATGATGGATTATATTAGAGGCCCCCAAACATTCTCAGTTCACAGTACCCTTAGTGTCTTGGTGATGTTTTCATGGTGCCCCTAGGGCAAGAGAATTACATAACAGTTCCAGTTATTCAGTAGTTAGGCCCAAACAACTTAATAGTAGTAGTTTACGTGGATGTTTCTAGCTGTCTTTTAAATGTTTAAAATATCTCATAGATTCCAAGTGAGTTTGCTGAGGTTCACAGTTGCTCCAGCCCAGTTTGAAAACTGTAGGACTGTATAGTTTTAAATGGTCTAGAAAGTAAAAGGCAAAATTTTAAACCTTCCAAGGGAAAGAATACACCTAATACAATAGCTATTTAACGCTTTGTTTCTTTTAACACATTTTAATTATTAGAGTTTATAAAAGTCATCGTATATTGCACCACTGGATAAGTGACATTTAGCATAGACGGTATCAATCAGTTGCCAGTCAACAGGTATTTACAGAATATTTATTATATATTCAAGTCAGTACTCTCAAATATCTTATATCCTATATTCATCTATAGATATATCTTAATATCATGGCTCTCTCAAATAGGGGTCTCAAATGATTAGTGTCTAAATTTTTTCTATTCTATTTATTATTATTATTCATTAACGTATGATTAAAATTTCTTGTGATGGTTAAGGCATTTTATTAAATTCTGAAAATACAGTATTTTCAACAAAATGTTGCTCTCATATTAAGAGCACAGATAGAGGTCATTACTCAAATAATGATAGCCTCAACAAAAATTAAAAACTGTCTCAACTTCCAGTTTCTTTTCTGGTATATAATTTCTTCAGTAACCACTCTGTTCTGACAACAAGTAAAAACTGAACAAACTGAAAAATTACATCTCTTCTTAGATATATCAGAGAAATAAGGTCAAAGGCAAACCATTGCCCTCAAATATTGGAAAAACAGAGAAGTAGATACAGAGAATCACAACTTAATCAGAGCAGAAACCCACAATTAGAAATCTCTATGGGAACCAGGGCCAAGATAAGAAGAGCTAACTGAAATTAACAAATTGCTGGAGGCTCAGTGTGGACAAGTCTCACAGTTGAAAACTCCAAGGGCACTCAGTCATAAAGAGTCTCACACACCTTTGTGACTTTTACCTCTAGGAGCTCTATCAGGTTCTCACAGTGAATACAGGAGCAAAATTTCCTAGTGCTTCTAGCAAAGGAGAATTAAAGGAACCATTTTGAAATATGCCAGAGCATTCTGTAATTTTTAACAGGGCCTGATCTCAGGAGAAAGTATTTTACCAGAGCTTAACCTGACAGGTATTTATCAGAATCTAATTTATCTGTAGAAAGGGAAAAACCAATTCCAGTTCCCTCCAGCCTTCCTCTGGGGGAAGAGAAATACCCAACTCCAGCCTTCAGAGGCTTCCACATGAGAGAAGGGAAATACATACCTCAAGCACCCTCTAGTCATCCTGTTCCACCAAGATGGGAAAACTGGGAAGCACTGATGAGGTTCAGAGTCCAAGTTTACTGAGACCTAATCATAGGACTACAAAACACTTTCCCTCCTCTTAAATCTTACCACTACACTATTAAAGATCTATTTACCACTATCCCTTTTACCTAGCACATCATGTCTGCCTTTCAACAACAAAAATTATAAAGCATACTGAAAGGTAAGAAGCATACCTTCAAGAGATTGAACAGGTATCAGAACCAAAGTCAGATATGGCCAGAATGTTAGAATTATTAAACCATGTTTTTTTTTTTAAAACATAAGATTAATATGCTAAAAGTTTTAATGGAAAACATAGACAATATGCAAGAATAGATGAACAATGCATGCAAAAAGGTGGACAGCCTAAGAAAGAATTGAAAAGAAATGTTAGAAATAAAAAATGCTAACATAAATGAAGAATGCCATCGACTGGCTCATTACTACACTGGACACAACCGAAGAAAGAATTTTTAAACTTGAGGATATGACAACTGAAACTTCCAAAATTAAAAAGCAAAGAGAAAAAAAAAGACTAGAAAAAATAATGAACAGAATATCTAAGAACTGTGGGACAATTAAAAAGGCATATCATATGTGTAATGGGAATAAAAGGCAAATAGAGAGAAAAGAACAAAAGCAGTTCTGGAAGCAACAATAATTAAGAACTTCCCCAAATTAATGGCACACACCAAACCACAGATCCAAGAAACTCAGAATATACCAGACAGAATAAATGCCCAACAAACTACACTTAAGCATATAAGGCTCAAACCTCAGAAAATCAAAGATAAAGAAAAAATCTTGAAAGAAGCTAGAGGGAAGGAAAAAAAAAAACAACTTTACCTACAGAGGAGCAAAATAAGAATTTCATCCAACTTCTCCACAGAAACCATGTAAGCATGAATTGGAGTGAAAAACTTAATGTTTTACGAGGGAAAAAAATAATATAGAATTCCATACTCTGCAAAATTATCCTCCAAAAATGAAGGAGAACTGAAGACTTTATCAAATAAAAATCTGTTACCAGTAGATCTGCTTTGTAAGAAATGATAAAAAAGAGAAAGAAATGTTTCATAGAGAAACAAAAGTATATAGGTTAAAAACTTGGATCTACATGAAAAGCATTAAAGAATTAATAAATGAAAATAAAATAAAAAAAATTATTGTCCTTATTCTAAATTGATCTAAAAAATAACACTTTGTTCAAAATAATAATAGCAAAAATGTATTTGATTATATATGCTTTTATATATATGTATATATATACATATATACGTATTTTGGTCCTTATATAAGTTTATGTATAAGTAAATGAATGACAGAAATGATACAAGAACTGGAGGAAAGAATTAGAAATATATATATGTATATATATATACATATATATATACATATATATATATTTTAAGGTACTCACAGTACTCATGAAGGGATGCAGTGTTAATTGAAAGCAGACTTGGATATGGTAAATGTTATAGCAAACTCTAGGCAACCATTCACTAAAAAAACCAAAAGTGTAAAAAAAAAAAGCACAATTAATATGCTAAGAAAGGAAAGAAAATGAAATCATGTAAATGTTAATTAAAACCACAAAATGCAGAAAAATGTGGAAGACAAAAAAATAAAGAACAAGAACAAAAAATAGAATATATATTAATCTGTATTAATCATTACCTTAAAAGTAAATGGTCTAAATACATAAATTAACAGACAGAAATGGCCAGAGTGAATAAAAAAATAAGACCCAACTATATAGTCTTTACAATATATATATTTAATGTAAATGTGTGGAAAGATACACCATGCTAACATGCTAATCATAACAAAGTGGCAGTAGTAATATTAATTTCAGATAGAGGAAGAGAAGAAACTTCAGAACAAGGAAGTTATAGGGATAAAGAGGGGCATTACATAATAATAAAGGGATTAACACATTCCTTCATGTGTAGTGCATAACAACAGAGCATCAAAATACATGACAAAAACTGGTTAGAGTTGCAAGAAGAAATAGATTAATCCACTATTATAGCTGGAAGTTCAACATTCTTCTAACAGAAATCGACAGATCTAGCAGGCAGAAAATTAGTAAGGACATAGTTCAACTCAACAGCACTATCAACTAGTTAAAATGGACATCTATAGACTACTTCATTCACTAAGAGCAGATTACACCTTGTTCTCAAGCTCACATGGAACATCCACAAAGATAGACCACATTCTGAGTCACATCCTCACAAATTTAAAAGAACAGAAAACATACAATGTCTTCTTTCATACCATAATAGAATTAAACTTGAAATCAGTAACAGAAAGATATCTGGACAATCCTAAAATACATGGAGATTAAATAAGACAATTGTAAATAACACATGGGTCAAAGAAAAAAAATCTCAAGAGAAATTGAAAAGTAAGGTTGGCCTTTGGACAACACAGGGGTTAGTGGCACTGACTCCTCAAACAGTTGAAGATCTGCATACAACTCTTGACTCCCCCAAAACTTAACTACTAATAACCAACTGTTGGCTGGAAGCATAAGATAACATAAATAAACAGTTGATTAATATGTCTTTTCTATATATATTATATACTATATTCTTACAATAAAGTAAGCTAGAGAAAAGAAAATGTTATTAAGAAAATCATAAGAAAAAAATACATTTGCAGTACTGTACTGTATTTGACAAAAAAAAAATCCACATATAATTGGACCCATGCAGTTAAAACCTGTGTTGTTCAAAGGTCACCTTGATTTTGATTGAAATGAAAATGAAAATTCAGCAAAAACAATGTTTACAGTAAAATTTTAACACTGAATGCATCTATTAGAAAAGAAGAAAGATCTGAAATCAATAATCTAAGCTTCTACCTTAACAAACTATAAAAAGAAGGGCAAATAAACTTCTAAGTAAGCAGAAAAAAATTACAATTAGGACTGAAATCAATGATATTGAAAAGAGGAAATCAATAGAGAAAACTGACTAAACAAAAAGGTTGTTTTTGAAAGAAACAATACCAGTAAGCCTCTAGCCAGGCTAACTTAGAAAATAAGAGAGAAGACCCAAATTACTAATATTAGAATGAACGAGGGGACATCACTACAGATCTCATGGAGATTAAAAAGATAATAAAGCAATATTATAAACAACACTATGTCCCAAATTTGATAACCTATATGAAATGGACAAATCCCTTGATAGACACAATCTGCCAAAACCCGGATACACACAAAAAATACACAATCTGAATAGATCTATCTCTATTAAAGAAATTGAATCCATAATTAACAACCTTCCAAAACAGAAAACTCTACACCTTAGTAAATTCACTGGTGAATTCTCCAAAACATTTATGGAAGAAATTATACTAATTCTCTACAATCTTTTCCAGAAAATATAAGCAGAGAAAATACTTTCTAACTTATTCTATGAGGCCACCATTACCCTAATACCAGTATCAGAAAAGACATTACAAGAAAAGTACAGTCCAATATTGCTCATGAGCACAGATGCAAAAATGTTCAACAAAATACTAGTAAAATGAATCCACAATATATAAAAAGAATTCATTGTATACCACAATTAAATGGGATTCAACCAGGTATGCAAGGATGGTTCAATCCTCAAAAATCAATTAGTGTAATCTATTATATCAACAGGTTAAAGAAGAAAAATCACACAATCATATCAATAAATGCAGAAAAAGCATTTGATAAAACCCAACACTCATTCATGATAAAAACTCTCAGGAAACTAGGAACAAAGGAGATTTTTTTTCTATTTCATCAAGAATATACAAAAACTCTACAACTAGCATCATACTAATGGTGAGGAACTTGAAGCATTCCCACTAAGATTAGGAACAAAGTAAGGATGTCCCTTCTCATCACTGCTTTTCAACATCATACTAGAAGTCTTAGATAATGCAGTAAGAGAAGAATAAGAAGTTATATAGATTGGAAAGGAAGAAATAAAACTTTGTTCACAGATGACATGATGATCTATGGAGAAAACCCAAATGAATCAACAAGAACAACAACAACAAAACCCTCCTAGAACTAATAAGTGATTATAGCTAGATTGCAGAATATAAGATTAATATACAAAAGTCCATCGTTTTACCATATACCATCAAATAACAACTGAAATTTACAATTAAAAACACAATACCATTCACATGAGCGTCCCCTCCAAAAAGTAAAATCATTAGGTATAAATCTAACAAAATATGTACAAGGGCTATATGAGAAAAATTACAGAGTTCTGATTAAAAGATACCAAATAAGAATTAATTGAATGAGGAGATAGCCCATGTTCATGGGTAGGAAGACTCAAGATGTCAGTTCTTTCCAACTTGTTCTACAGAATCAATGGAATTCCAGTCAAAATCTTCTCATTAAGTTACAGTAATCAAGACAGTGTGGCATTCGTGAAAGAATAGATAATCAGATCAATGGAACAGAATAGAAAACCCAGAAATAGACTCATATAAATGTAGCTAATTACTCTTTAACAAAGGAGCTAAGGCAATACAACAGAGCAAAGACAGCCTCCTCAACAAATGGTACTGGAACAACTGGACCTCACATGGAAAAAAATAACCTAGACACAGATCTTACTCTCTTCAAAAATTAACTCAAAATGATCATTGAACTAATGATAAAACAAAACTATAAAACTCCTAGGCTTAGTGCAAACCTAGATGAACTTGGGTATGACTACGACTTTTCAGATACAACACTAAAGGCATGATCCATGAAAGAAGTAATAAGCAGGACCTTATTAAAATTAAAGACTTATACTTTATGAAAGGCAGTGTCAAAAAAATGATAAGAGAAGTCACAGACTGGGGAGAAAGTATTTGCAAAAGACACACCTGATAAGACTATTATCAGAAGTATACAAAGAACTCTTAAAACTCAACAATAAGAAAATGAACAACCAGATTTTAAAAAAAATAGGAAAGGCCGTGAACAGACACCTCACCAAAGAATATATACATTGATGACAATAATATATATATAGATGGCAAGTATATGAAAAAATGTTATATATACATCTATATATGTATATTATATACATATATATGTATAGATGTGTATATATATAGGTGTATATAATATATACAGATATATATAGATAGTAAGTATATATAAATTTATATGTATATAATATTATACATATATATTATAAATGTATATTATAGAGATGGCAAGTAAGTATATGAGAAAATGTCCAATGTCGTATGTCATTAGAGAATTGCAAATTAAAACAAGGAGATAACACTACTCCTATTAGAATGCAAATGCTGGTGAGAATACGGAACAATAGGAAATCTAATTCATGCCTGCTGTAAATGCAAAATGGTACAGACACTTTGGAAGACAGTTTATCAGTTTCTTACAAAACTAAACTTATACTCACCATATGACATTCACACTCCTTCATATTTACCCCAATGAACCAAAAACTATATCCATACAAAAACCTGAAACGAGTGTTTACATCTGCTTTATTCATAACTGCCAAAACTTGGAAGCAACTAGGATGTCCTTTGTAGGTAAATGGATAAATGGTGGTTCATTCAGACAATGGAATATTATTCAGCAGTAAAAAGAAATAAGGTATCAAGCCACGGAAAAACATAGAGGAAAGTTAAATGCATATTACTAAATGAAAGAAACCAATCTGAAAAAACTTCACACTACATTCCAGAAAAGGGCCAAACTATGAAGACAGTAAAAGGATTAGTTATTGTCAGGGGTTAGTGGGGAAAGAGGGATGAAAAGGCAGAGTACAGAGGATTTTTAGGGCAGTGAAACTATTCTGCATGGTACTATAATGGTGGATACATGTTATTATACATTTGTCAAGACCCAAAGAATGTCAAACACCAAGAGTGAACTCTAATGTGTGTGGTAATAGGTCAATCTAGGTTCATGGAATTTTAACAAGTGCACTCCTCTGATGTGGGAAGTTGACAGCAAAGGGACACTATACATGTGTGGGGACAGAGAGTTTATGGCAACTCTCTGTACTTTACACTCAATTTTGTTGTGAAACTGAATTTGCTCTTAAAAATAAAGTTAGCTAACTAAAACAACTAAACAAAAAAACTCAGCTCTGACTCTCAAAATAAAGTGCTACACTTGGGAAACTTGGGAATACCAAAGTTACTGCAACCCTACAAAATGATGAGGTGGTTAACATAAAAGATAAATACCCTGTTGTTTAAAGTGGATGGAAAAATTGATATTTCCAACCAAGTAGGAATTCCTAATGGTGGAAGAGTTCATGGATAGACATGGGTGGTAGTTTACAGCTGATATTTTTGAGGTTATAACCAGTTTAAATTGGGACATTAAATAAAGTGTATTTGGAGGAAAAGAGGTGTGACCCCTCAGTCACTTCTAACACATACAAACATCCCCTCCGAAAGTGAATCCATTCATTGCACAAACATTGAGTAAGTGGCTACCATGTACTAGACATTGTACAAGAGCTTCAGGGGATGAACGAGATGTAGAACCTTCTGATAAGGATCGTGGGAGCTAACAGGGAAATGTCACATGTAGAAGAAAAAAACACATTTTGTAAGTCTAAATGTAAAGGAAAATAAAGTATATGGTAAAGGAAGCCAATGCTGAAGAAAAACTTCTGTCTGGGAAAGAGGTAGCATATGGACTGAGTCTTGAAAGATGAAAAAATCACCAGGTGGAAATGGGAAGAAAGGGAGACTTCTACCAGAGGGAACAGCATGAAGTAAAGGGAGTGAGAAAGGGGTCCTGTTCGAAGGACTAGAGTTTGGCTGTGATGGGAGGTATGCAAATGAAAGTAGGTAGAAGCCAGACTGTAGAATTGTAAATGACAGTTTAGACTAGATTTTCAATCAACACTGAGGAAGGAGGTTTGGAACAATTTTAAGCAGAGGAGGATAACATGATTCTCAATGAGCTTTAAAAAGATCTAATCAACAGGACTTTGATGAGATAAGAGAAGAGGGAAGGGGGTAGATAGACAAAAACTATCACCAAGAGTGCCCAGGAGAATTAATAATGCTTACTTAGAAAAAAAGTCAGAAAACTCATGCCTGGCCTTAAAATGTAAAAGCTACATACACAGTACCATTAACGTAGCTGCAATTCTGAGAGGAATGAATATTTCAAAGCCTGATAATCCAGTAACCTAGTATATCACCTTAAGTGAATTACAAAAGTTTATTTTCTGTAACAGAAATGAACTATAATTTAACTAATTCAGCATTTTATAAAGTGTATTTTAAATGCAGGATATTTGGTATATCATACACTACAATGCTCTTTCAAAGGAATTCTTTTTTTAAATAAAGCACCACCAACTCTTCTGTATGTGGAACACTGTTAAATTCCAGCTCTGCTTTGAGCATAATTAAGTACCCATAACACCATAAAACTTTTATTAAATTACGGTGTTGGGAATGAAATGTAAATTTATCTTCCAATATGATGTTGGCATTTCAACCTTTTTTTTTTTTCAGCCTGAATATCATTAATAGTGAAAGTTCAGGGAGTAAGTAAAACTGAAGTATTGGGTGGAATTCAAGGTGTCACATAATCATAAATGTTAGTGTAATTCTATTCTTGGGGTATTCTCCATCTCTCCTCCTCTACCTATTTTCTAAATAACGATCATTGATATAGTTGATGATTATAAGAGAAACAGTTAAGACGGGGTTAAAATGCAAAGCATCATCTATAAATGAGTTATATATTTTGTCATAATATATGGAAGACATAAGTGGCTGTATCCGTCAATTGTTCATGCTACAAATTATTAAAAAATATGCATATTACAAACAGAAGATATCCATTCAAGCTCAAAAGCACAAAGGAAATGCTGCAAGGAAAATAAAGATGTCTCCTAACACACAGAGAGAATAGAGAAATCTATTCATGCTTCAAATGAACTGAAAAAATAAAAATATATGATCTTTTATTTGTAATACGGAAGGCACACGGGCAAAAATCCTGGAATTCTGCTACTCGCAAGGCATGACTGACTACTTTGAATTAAAAAAAAAAAAAATGTTTTGAGAATGTCCTACCTGAAAAGAGAAATCTCTCCCTGTTAGGAAAGGAAAAACTGCTTTCATTTCATAAAATCCACATTGCCCCAACATAAAAAGCTGCCAATGTAAATATGTTCAGGGACAATATCTGTCTAGAATATGTCATGAGCAAGCAGAAGTTTTTCTCACCTTATCTGGATCCCCTAGAGATCTGACCCAAAGGGAATGTGGATCAAGTTTTCCATTTTGTTTCACATCAGGGTCTCCTGAGAAGCAAAGACCTGGAAAACCATAGCCACAATATCCAAGGCATGATTCAAGTTGATGTCCTAGTAAAGGAAATGTATACTCCCAAGCCTTTTTATTTTTTTTCCAACCCACCATTCACTCCAAATGATAAAATCACAGCCTCAAGGAAAATCACACCTTAAAAAAAATTGTTTGTGTTGGCTGTTCTCTTAGAGAAGTCGAGTTTTCCTGGAAAGTTAACATTCCTTGTCAGAGAGAAAATAAAAATAAATGTGGCACAGGAAAAGATGACATTTGAATCCAAACAAAAGTTTGCCTTTTGCTTTTTTCTTTTTTTTTTCTTTTTCTTTTCTCCTGATCATACACTGATGTGCTAAGGAAAACATTCCCAATATAGCTTCCCATAAGCCCTTCGGAGTGGTTCACATATATAGTCTCTCCTAGGGAGGTTCACTTGCAAACCCTTGTCAAAAAAGGAACAAATATGTCATGTGAAAACTGTGCGTTGGTTAGAGGAAATGGATCAACACAGAGGCCACAGGGGGAAAAGTGCCAGTGGCTTATTTATTGAATGATTCAATGTTTTAGACAAGGGAAGATTGAAGTATGTCTCATGAGCTGAAACCACCTTCAGGCTGACAAACTTCCACCTACAGAACTTAAAAACATTACTGTATGATATATTACATTCAGAGTCCAATTATAAGTGTCTTTGCTAAACCCTGGTCAATTAATGCTTCGACTGGTTATTCCAGTGGCATCAGTCTACCTCCCTTCTTGCATTTACACTGCACCTGGACAAATGTATAATATTCACTAACGGCAGTGACACTAAACATTTCAGCATAAACTATGTGGACAGAATATAAGAGGAGCCTCCAATATTCTTGTGCTAAATTCTGAGCAGCATCCCCTCTCCACTGGATTCCTGTACTGACCTCAATAATATGTTTCCCAAGTGGCAGTATTGCCTTATTCTCATCCATTGTCCACATTGTCCACTCTCCTTCCGCTTAAATTCTTCAATGATTCTTCAATGAGCATGGATGAAATCAAAACACCTTATCATAAGGTCGCTCAAAGTATGGTGCCTATCTTCTGGAATCTTCTCTCTACCAGCTCACACCCTCAAACTCCATGTCCCAGATATGGAGGCTTCAAATTTCCCATGTCATTTCACCTTTGTCTCTGGGTGTTTGTAGCATTCCCTCAGCCTGAACACTCTCCTCCTCCATCACAACCCCAACTTGGCTCTCGTGACCTGATAACTTTAATTCATTCCCATCTCATCCTATGCTTGCTATTATTTTTATACCATAAACTGAAATAATTTGTCAGTTTTCTCTTTTATTATGAAGACTAATAGTTGCTAAAGACCACCTAGCATAGTATCTGGCACACGGAGAGACTGACAAAAATACTTTGAATGACTAAATGGCTGAAAAACAAGTCATCTAGCTCCTCGGTTAAAGTCAAATTGTTACAAAAACATTCAGTATGTTGAAATCTGAACTTGTGAAGACATGACAAAATTAGGGGTAATTAACATATGTCCTCAGGCTTAATAAGCATTCATTAAATGCTAGTAGCCACCATTATCATTTATATTACAAAAGCATTTATGTTTTGGAAAGTTCTTCACAACTCTTATTTACTTTCTGCTGCAAATTCATATAGATTATCACTTAAAACTTGTTAAAATAGGGGAGCCTGGATGGTTCAGTCGGTTAAGTGTACAACTCTTGATTTCAACTCAGGTTATGATCTCAGGGTTGTGAGATCGAGCCCCATGTAGGGCTCCACGCTGGGCATGGAGCCTGCTTAATATTCTCTTTCCCTTTTCCCCCCTGCCCTTCCCACCTTCCCCCTCTCTAAAAAACAAAACAAAACAAAACAAAACTTGTTAAAATAAATGTAGTTTGATATATGTACATTTCTTGCAAAAGCAGCTTTATTTAAATGAAGGTAATTTTTAAGGACAAGAGGACTCTCAGTTAACAAATCATATGGTTACATAGGACTGTAACAAAAAATATCATTAAAAGAACTCACCTATAACTCTATCTATGTAGAGAACGGGAAATTTGGGGACAAAAGGCAATGATGAAAACTCCCAAATGCTCCACAAATAACTTAATCCTAGTGGTGTACATACATGTGGTTTGCATGTCATTTTAATAAAAGTGCCTAGAGGGCACTGATTTGCCATATTTTTCTGGATCTGTGTAAGCAAGTACTGCACATGTGTGGGTATTACTTGTGGGTAAGCACTATTTACTCTACAAATAAATTACTATGTAGCTTACATTGTTAGGGTCGCATGATAGCCCTATAGCTTAAAAGACTGAAATAACCATGCATTTATCTTGTCACTACAGGTACTTACAGTGTAATTACAAGGTCAACAGTTACTATGTAATTACGTAGTTTCAACATTGTGGTTCTTAAAAAAAAAAAAAAAAAAACTACACTGTTCTCCCAGTACCTGCTGAGAACCCCTATCTCTGCTCCACCATCCTCACTTGTAAATTTTAAATAGCCACAAATAACAGTTTTAAAGGAAAATAAATCCAAGCATCTTCATTGGAATAATAGCTGTCTTAGAATTACTATATAATGGTAGCACTAAGACCTCAGATGTCTTCCTGTCCAATGCACTCATTTTCTTGGAAGGATTTTTTTTTTTAACTTCTTACAATTTCTTATCCTAATTTAGGAAGCAATTCAAGATAAAAAGTACCACAAATAGGAATTTTTGTTTAGCAGCCACAATTTTATAATGGTTGCTTACGTATACATAGTAATGAGATGTGGTACACTTTCAAAAGGGTCAATTTCCTGGTTTAAATTTAAAAGAAAATAGTACTCAATCTTAACTTACCATGTATCTCTCCTAAAATTTCATTCTTCTGCAGTTCGGATCCTAAGTTCATTTCTGTGGTCTGATTAATATTGGTATCAGATTTGCGTATGATTTTGTGGTTGGTCCTGTGTATGTATGGTGTGACTTTTCCAATGTATGGTGTTTCGGAAGTCATGAATTTCATCAACGCCTTAGAAAACCCTTCAAATTCTTTCCCCCCTTTATTCATAGAAGCAGAAGGACACTGCTTTGATAGTCAATATCTGAACAACTCATTCCAAATTTACTATAGGTTACTATCATACAGAGAATAATAAAGAATTTTTTAAATTACTTTAGCTCATAAGAATGGGCTGATAGATATTCCATCAATGTTATGATTCCCTTGGATGGAGAAATGCTAAATGCTAACCCAAACAGATTTTAAAACCATAATTACTCAGTAAACAAGGGAATCATAGCCAAATAATTATTCATGAATACAGATTAAATTCTTCTAGATTTTTTTTTTAATTTCTTATTGAATTCTTCTATCTGTGCAAAGCCATGGAGCATAGCATCGTCAGAGTGACATTGCCTCTTCAGTATGCGCTACACAAAAAGAGCAAAGCTGTATACAGGTTTTTGCTATAGTGTCTTTCTTCTTTCTCTCTCCAGTGATGAGGCACAGATAAGTTATCCAACATTAGTGTGTTTACATCATATTAAGAGGATGCATGTTTCCTGATACAGTGGTTCTTTGGAAAGTAAAATCCAAGCAATCACCGTAAGGAACATCACCACACAATTAGTTCTCACAACTAAAGACTTCTATAAAGAGAAACCACAAGAAAGGAAAGCACACTCTAGGACAAATGGGGATAAATTCTGCTCAGAAGAGAATCTCAGGATAAATGATTGTCAGAATCTCAAGAGAAAAATGTAAACTAGCCTTTCTCTTATCACCTAATAAAACCAAGAAGTTCCCTTAAAGAGTTGCAGGATTTACCTTCCTCATACCTACTAATAATTGATTTGCTTATGAAGAGTTTCTTCTTTTCGATAGTTCCAAAATGAATTTGAACCCTTTTTTGTAAGTCTCACATTATAAATTAAGAAAATGAAATAAGGCATCTTGAGGATACATCAGAGGTCGAAAAACTCAAGGTAGAGATGAATACCTACAGTAGGATGCTTTTATATTAAAAAAATAAAATGATTAAATATATACCAAATTAAGTAGAGAAGCTGAGAAGTGAGTTGACTGGGGGATGAAGGTCAAAGATGACTTTAGTCTTATCTGTGATGTTCCAATACTACTTACAGGAAGAACATTCAGATACTAAATATATAAATAAGAATACAGAAGAGAGTAAATAAAGCAAATTGTAATATAGCATTCACAAAGAAAAAGTATTTGTCCATTAGTCTAGAACACAGTTTTCTGGTTTGGTGGTGAGAGGTATACCAATACAGTTTGTTAGAAATCAAAGGGCAGACAGAGGGGGCATTTTTCAGCCTGCTTAGTATAGAGATGCATGGAGAAAACTATACACAAGGACACTCATACTGACCTTGTAGTTGCTAGAAGTGAGAAAAATGCATATTATTAGTAGCATACTGACCCACAGGATCTGACCAAGAAATGATTCACACTGTATTTATTCCACACTTTAAGTAAGCATGCATTTCAATGACTGCTCTCATTCCATTTTTGGTAGTAATTTTCAGTAAGTAAGAAGCACTGTACCTTTAAGTTTTAAATATAAAAAATGACACTGATTAACCTTTAAAATGGTGCCATTTAATCAAAGCAAGTAGATCTTTAATGGGTTTTAAATGGACTAATAAATCACAAGTTTTTTTTTTTACCACAGAAATAAACGAAATATTTGAGAAAAACGTCTCATTATACCTCTTGGAGTATTTGTGTGTGAGAGAATGAGCATGAGGAGAGGTGACCAGAGTCCGCCGTGGTGAAACTCCATGTGATTCTGACTTGGAAGGTGACTGCCTTGCCTTTTTTCTAGTGAGTTCTTTATTTTTTTACCTTTTTGCTCTGTGCACTCATGAACAAGATTTTAAGAGGCCATACTGATATGTTCTAAGGAACTTTGATAAATTTTGCGACTGGAACTAAGAAAGATATAGATGAACATCATGTTGAAGACAATTGATCTTTCACTTTGGAAGAAGCTGATTGGAGAAGATGAATATGTTTTATTTTCTCCACTCATCCCACAGCCATCACTAATTCTCCTCAGGCACAAATGGAAAACCAAGCAACCATCAGTCTCAGAAAGTACGGACTAGACTCCTACTGTCCCATCGGTTTTCTTGCTGATGCAGCATTCTCTATGCTCCCCATGGATGAGCAGTTCTGTCTTAGCACTGCAATAGATCCTCCACCTGGCTTAGAGTAGTTTCATGCAAATGAGCTGAATGAATGAACTGGATAAGAAGTGACAGCTTGATAATGATAAACTAGCTGTGCTTTCCCTTTGAACCAGGTACAAACTTAGGTATAGAAGAACAAGATGCCATTCATAATAAATTGATGTTAAACTCTAAATAGTCACCAAAGGATTGGCTGAAGCAAGTGCCAGGGTTTGGCTACAAGCCAAATGGAGGAATGCAGAGAAGTTGCACCTTTAGAAAGGAATTTTAAAAAATCAGGCAGGAGATAGGAATAAAAGAGTCCTTTAGCCAGCCTTAATGACAGCTACCACTTTTAAGCACTTATAATGTGTTAGGTACTAAGCTGAAAATTTATAGGCATTATCTCATTTAATTCATATAACTCAATAAGGTTTAGATAATTAATGCCACAATTTTACAGATGAGAAAACTGAAGATCGGAGAGATAATAAAACTTGCCCAAGGACACACCTGACAAGGTAAATCAGGATTTATATACAGAATAATGCAGTTTGGGAGGGTTCTTCCACGTCACTTCTTCCCCATCAAACAAGTCTATATCCATACTATCTGTGTCTGAGGTCTGTAAGTGTGCCTCTCCCTTTTCCTCATCGAAGGCAGTTTCCCATCTGTGCCGTTGAACACACGGCATCCAGGAATGTTCTCCTCTAACTGGGCCCCTCACCTACAGGTTGAGCCTCTCCCATTCTATCATCTTCTTCCCCCATGAGTCTCTAAAATGACTCAAATCTGCCTCTCCCCCAACCTCATTCCTTGACCCCTGCATTTTCTCTGAACATCAACCGCTTTGTGCTGGAATAGTTGTCTGTGCTCATTTTCCTCTTCTCCTCTCTTGCCTCTGGATAGATCTCTGCTGCACCATGCCAGGGATTGCCTCTGCTGAAGTCACCAGTATTCCACCAAGAGATAAGACAGATGGATACTTTTCAACATTCATCTCACCATGACCTGAAGCTTCTGGTTCTAATGCCTGCTCCTTGAAACATGATGCCCTTATCTTTTGAACGATCAGCCTGCTGGCTCCCCATTCCTTAGCAGGCTTTTTCACCGGTGGTTCTTCCTTTAAATTTCTCAGAAATGGTGGTGGCACTCCGATTCCTTCTTTTCTGCTACTTGTCTAGGCACTACCTGGATGCTCACAAGCTCTCACAGATTTAAACAACATTGTACCAACTGAGGATTCCTTTACCTCATTACCATACCTATTTCTCATCTGAAAACCAGAGCTGTGGATCCCATTGGGTTTTAGACACAATGACTTCACAAATGCATGCTGTAACCTTAAACTCAACATACTGAAAACGGAGCTCACTGTGTTCTTACTACACTTCTCCACTCTACTTTTCATCTGGATTCCATTCACAGAATTCCAAATCCTGGATGTCATATTTGACACTTCGATCTTCATGACAGCCTGTTTTTCCCCTTCCAAATAGTTCCTCAGTCTACCAAGTTGTCTCTCATAAACCATCTCACTTTGCTGTCATTCAGGACCTTGTCACTCTTGCCTAGACCAAAGAGGTGGCCTATGTCCTTGGACTCCAGTCCCATTCCCACCTTGCCCCTTTTAACCAGTCCTCCTCCTCAGTGCCCTAGGAACAGTATTTCTAAAATGCAGATCAGATAATGCTATCTATCTGCATAGGCTTTATACCTGTGTAGGATTTGGCTGTTTTCTCCCTCTTTAGCCCCATCTCCACCACTATTCCCATATCTCCTGCATAACTGAACATTCTGAGCAGGCTGTAATTTTTCACATCCCTGGATATTTGCACACTCAGTTTTTTCTCTGTCCACCTCAAATGATCTTATTTTTTGCCAGGAAAACACGTGTTTTCTCTTCACTATCGCAGACAAGAATTACCTTCTTGAAACAGTTTTTGATCTTTATCCTAGAGGTAAGCATCCTTCCCTTGAATGCATGCACAAATGGCATGAAGCATCTAGCACTGAGACTTAATACTGTATTATTTTTATTTTTACCTGAGTCTATCTACTTCACTAGACCTTAAGATCAAAAGCTACCTTTTCAATCATTTTGGTATTTCTAGTATATAGCACAAGGCCTACCATACTCTAGATGCTTAGTAAATGACGGTCAAACCCAACTTAACATTTGATGGCCCCAAACCTTCAGTTTTAAGCTCAAGCAAATGGACAGGCAACCTTAATTATTTTGAAAATAATCAGTATGCCTTAGAAGCAATTTAGTCACTGAACAAATGAAATTTATTTTGGAGATCAGTATTATAAGTCAGAAATGTATAATTCCAGAGCTTGTGGTGGAAATGGCCAGCTGTAAGTCATTGGGCAAATCATCTCATCTCTTCTTTGTTTAAGCATTCCATCTGTAAAGTGAGGTGAACGGGATACTTTCTAAAATCTCTCTAGCTCTCCAGTATCTATTTTGTTACAGGAGGTCATAACCAACTACATAGGGTGAACATTCAAAGAAAAGGACCAAATTGATCTAAAAAAAAAAAAAAAAAAAGATGGGGCACCTGGGTGGCTCAGTTGGTTAAGCGACTGCCTTCGGCTCAGGTCATGATCCTGGAGTCCCCGGATCGAGCCCCACATCGGGCTCCCTGCTCAGCAGGGAGTCTGCTTCTCCCTCTGACCCTCTTCCCTCTCGTGCTATCTCTCATTCTCTCTCTCTCAAATAAATAAGTAAAATCTTAAAAAAAAAGAAAGAAGAAAAGAAAGAAAGAAGAAAAATGAAAAAAGCCCTGTTTGTTGTAAATAACCAAAGATATTTGTTGAGTAAAAAGACATAACAAATTACTTCCAAAACCATCTTCTCAAAAGTACATATATAACTGAATCTTTTCATACTTAGCTCCAAAAAATCCCCATAAAATTGCCCTGGAAAACAGTCATTTGGCTAGGAAATGTGAGGAAATGTAGGTTTTAATAGATGCATCAAAGACATTTTCTATCTTTTTCCTCATATTTTCAAATCAAACACACAATCCTATTATCATTCGCAGCTCTAAGTTTCCCCCCAAAATATCAAATTTGTCTTTGATTCTACAGATCCTGAATATTTATATGCCTTTCAAGTTGGTATAGTTTACTGAGAAAAGAACATAGCTCAGTCACGTCTATTAAATATTAAGTATTTTGCTGCAAAAGCAGATACAGGTACACAGACGTGTGATTACAGCCTCTAGAGATACAAACATGATGCTTTCTTCCCCATTTGGTTGCAAATGAGGGGAAAAAAAAAAAGTGTGCTAAAAGAAAACTTGCTTAAGTAACATGGTGAGCAATAATGTGGTATTAAAATGTGTTTGAAGTTGCATACTACATCCAAAGGAACACCACCATAATTCATAGTGATTAATGTTAATGTCAAAAATATTAAAGAAAGTAATAATGATTTGTATCTTCATGTAATGGGCTATCCTTTCTTTGATCTTTTATTCCCTTTGATCAATGAAATTAATGGACAATAAATTTCAAGCCAATAAAAAGAAATTCATCTTCACCCTGCACATCGGTCAGCCTGTGGGAATAACTGCCGCATGAGGTCAGAGAGACAAATGCTAAGGCTGGTGTTAAAAAAAGATCAGATAATTTTATGACCATTAATAACATTTGTCGTGCTGCAAGCTCACGCGCAGATAAGAGTAATCCAGTCATCCTTTTGGGCTGAGACTAATTATCTCTGGGTCACAAAGACACCGCTGGACCAGCACACAGCATGGGTCATTTGTGCTTTCAGGGGGGGCTTTACTTCCATTTCAGTGGAGAACAAGGTCAGCTGAAGATCTTTAAAAGGCCCTCAAAGCTGAAAAGATTATGGTACCTTCTCCTTCATTTGTAATTAAAAAAAAAAAAAACCCTAAGCCATAAAACCCATAATTTCATGCATATGTTGAAATTAAAATGTTTTTTTTTCCCTCAGATTACTTTGGTTGCAAAGTTCAGGTTACGTTTTTTGAAGCTGAATTGTTTAAAATATTTTGCTGTTCCTCATGTCTTAGGATGCTGAGCACGTTCACAATTTGCCTATTAGGTAATTGAACACTTGGTGGTCAAGGTAAGGATGAATTATGCTCACAGCCAAAAATATCAACATATATGTGGTTTTCTTGCTCAATCCAAAGTATCAGAATCGATTTCAGGAACTCTGCCTCCTTACACATTTGTGGCGGCTATCGATTCTCAAGACCTTCAGTCAGGGCTGGTGGTATCAATTATGGCCTGCTGCAGGTATCCTGCCAACCAAAGGCATCTCATCAGACATCCCTAATGTATTATTTCCACACCTCTAATGAGATCCGTATCTGCACTTACATTAGTGCTCAGTGCCAGATAAATGTTGAATACACCCAGGGAGTGCATGCAGTCAAGGGCATCTTATCATAACCTCAATGCCAATTGCTAAGGAAATGCATAATGTTTACATGGCTCACTATCCATCTACATGCACAGGATTCTTTGTTTATTGTGTTCTGTTCCCCTTTCACCAAGTCCCTGGTGTGTCATGGAAAAGAAAAGGCATCTTATTGGTATCTAATAACCTAAAGGTTACTGAAAACTGACCACCATGTTGCTAAAGCATTCTATTCACAGCTCTCAACAGCAGGAAATCATGATTCTCCTAATAGACTTACAATATACAGGCACAATTTACTTTCATAAAACTGCAGGGGTATAGCTCTAGTTGGCTTTGGTGTGAGAAAATTCATGATCATCAATAATTTATTTCAAAGATTCATTAAAGCTCAATGTATTTATAGCTGCCTAACTATAGTAAAGCAGGATTAGAAACTGTCAATGGGGAAAATATTATTCATATAATTTTTAACATGTATTAAAATACACTGTATAGAAATCTATTTTTTTCCCTTCACAGTGTAGGTCATTTAGTCCTCTACAAGGAAAATAAATTGATAGAGAAGAAGATTTTTTCAGAACTGGATGCAGACATGAAGATTATAAGGTATAAATAAACATTTAAGGTCTCAAATACTTCCCTTAGGTACCTGCTGGTGTTTCTCCTCATAGGAACTCTGGCATTTCACCTCTGTTCTGACAACTCTTTTATTGGCTTCTGTGTTCCTGACCCTAATTTCACAAGTTGACTGCTGTTTACTCTTTTAGTTTAGCATTCAGACTTACAAGGCCATGTATCTGACCTGGGAACTTCAACTCCAGCCTTATACCAGCCCACTTCTAGCTTGCCTAAATTATTAATCTCAGCTTTAAGGTTCATGTCAAGGCTTACCCTCCAAGAACCATCACTGATCCCTGACTTTGGCAGAAGAGAGATCTGAGATGGTAATATAAGTTAAGGATGGTTAGCATTTAAAACTATAAGAAAACTTGAGATCACTCCAGTAGTGGGTTCAAGAAGAATGGTATTAGAAGAACGGTGAGTACAGATAGGTCTTGTAAAGTTCTGCTATAAAGCAGATAAATGGGTGTGGGGGATGGATTTAGCAAGGTAGGAGTGTAAAACACAGAGAGTTTTGTTTTTTTAATATATGAAAGTAATAGCATGTTGGCATGTTTGAAAATACTCTTGGATGAATAAATGAATCCTGTAAGTCCTATTTCTGCTTCCAGAGAGAAGGCTGTGTCGTTATGCTGACAGATGAACTCCTATTGTAAACAGCAGATGCAGAAGATTATTGGAGTCTCAATTTGGAGACTAAACCCCGAAAGAGACATGCAAAGTGCAACCATGCCTTCAAACATGACTACTCTCAAGGTGTATGATGGTGAAGCATTAACCGAGAAGGTAATCACTTGGGCTTTTCTTTTACGGTAATGAAAGATTAATTTCTTTATTCAGAAAATTCATTTCAGAACCTTTAGTTATTCTGATTACAGATATGCTTGTAACTTTGGAAAAATAAGTCTTTAAAGTGAAACCAATGGTGACACTGACCCAAGGCTTTACACATCACACATGCACAGATGGTTTTGATAGCACCAATCAAAATTTGATATTGCTTCAACCTTCTATTTTTGTAATTGACATTATATTCATTTTCTGTTTTGTTTCCACTTGCTACCACAACTGGAAAATCCAGCTGCACAACTGTGGTTCAGGCAGTAGCCATATTGGTCTTAAGTGAACACACATCTTACTACCAGTGCTATTTCTGTGAGCATAGGTGCCTAACCTGCTAATTATAGGAGTAACTGCAGAGTAATGATGGTCTGAGGTTCCCCCAGCCAGTGCCTCTTTGATTCACCCTATCAACACCTAAAATCTCAGCACTGGCAAGGAAGCCCACAGTATGAAATCCAAGATTCTTCCCAATGCAGGGGTCCTCTCTTAACACCCCCCGTATATAGCTAGTTAGTATCTGCTTGCAAACATCTAGAGAGAGCAGTGCTCTCTAATAGGAACACCTAGTTCCAGTATTTAAAAACAGCTCTGTACATTTCAAAGTTGTAATTTAGATTAGTATATAATCTCTCTCCCTGAAATGCTTCTAGTTTGATTCTGTGAACACATACAGAATTAGAGTCCTTCAAACATGATATATGAAGACACATACCAAGTTCTCTTTACATCTTTCATTTTTATAGGCTAAATACATGCCTTGCCCCTATATCTGTTCTTCAGATGGCAAGGATCTCAGATCCTTTATCATCCTGTTACCTTCTCTTGATGTTTACATCTCCCACTGAATTTCTCCACAGCCAGATTTGAGCTTCATTTCCACAGCAAAAGAGACAAAAAGCAGACACCAAATAAAGCTTGAGAATGTCAACTCCAAGGAGATTCTAAACTGTTTTGCTGAAAGCAAGTCTCGTCACTAGGTTTATAGTCTTAGTAATCTCCAAAAGCAAAAAAAGGTAAATGTCAGGTTTAAAGACTAGAACTACACAAGGTGAAGGTGAAAGAACACTGATCTTGCCCACCACCTCCATTCACACCCATTTTTATAGGGATGGCTATTCTCTCTCCTTTAAGGACTATCTACCCCGACCCCATGGCTTTTCCAATCACTCTCAGATAATGAAAGTCCTTAAGTCACTCTTAGTTAACAAAAATGCTCTTCTTCCATAATTAAAATGTCTAGTCTAATCACTAGTTAAAACTACTTCATTTAAAGTTCATTTAATCATTACCTCTGTCTTCCCTGGCAGCCTTGCTTCAAGCCCAAACTCCATGTTCACGGGGAAAAGCTATGGTGCCCTGCATTTCAAACAGAAACTGCTTTGTTTCTCTTCGCTCCTAGCTCCTCTGCCCAGATTTCTGATCCTTCCAGGGTTGGAGCAGGGAAGCAGGGAAAGGGCAAAAGGTACAGGGTATAAAAGAGCTTACTTGATGAACACTGATATGATGGAACTTAGAGTCCTTTGGTTATGAAAAATGTCTGATGCCCAACTGCTCAAGGACTTCCTCCCACACCTGCTGCCGTTCTGAGAACCTCTCAACCAGACTCCTCAGGGATGTAAATGTCTCCATTGGCTGCTACTAGGTATCATGTCCCTCCCATCTTCATCTCATAGTGCATCCTCAGTCTCTATGTCCTGTGTCTGTCTTGTCTTCGAAGAGGCTTCCTTTGGGGAAGTTTCTCCCACAAAGCCCATAGGGAACACTTACACATCTTTTCCTTCAATAGAATCTGGGAGCACAGGCCATTCACAAAGCAGTCCGTCTTCTTGCTCCCTCATTTTAGCCATGTTCTCTCATTTGCTCTTCCCCAGCAATAGTCCCACCACCATACAGTGCCTTGGAGACAGCAGGGTCAATCACTCTCTGAAGACCAGCTTGGTGGGCTTCTGGAGAAAGGCCTACCCCTCATCCCTTCACAAGACCCTGCAACCCCCTCCATGAATTCTCACCCTCCATGCCCAGCTCCTCCGTCGGCCTCTCTAGCCACCTTGACAGAAAGGATGGTAGTCATTGCTGGGTGGTAAAACTGGTTCTTAGGCACCTCTTTTGCAAATTTTGTTTGGTTGGGCTAGGACTCTATATTGGAGTGGGAGTAAATGAGGCCTAAGATGGAAAGGGGACAGCCAGAGTCCCAGTGTAATTTCCTGCTACAGTTACAAACTGGAAATTACGGGCAATGAAGCCAGAAAACATTGTTCTTTAAAAACTGTCCAAGTGAAGACCTTAAAAACAAAAAGCTCCAAATCACAGAATTTAGTAAAACCAATGGTAATAAATACAAGTGATTTATAGAACCTGAGATCAGTCAACCAAATTTTTCTCCTGAAATGATCATTTAATGCCTCAATTAATCAAATTATTATAAACTTAACTCAAAAGATTGAAAGTTATAATACTGAGGGGTTGCTTTTTTAACAAGAGGAAAATGACAAAGTCTGCAAAGTGGTTAGCTAAAATCTTCCTCAAAATGCAATGCAAAATGTCCTTATAAGAACTGAAGAATACAATAAGCCTTTAAATGTATTCCTTTGCACCGATTTTTTTTTTTAAATAGAAACCAAGGTTTCATACAATCTGGTTTGGAAACCAGATTCAGATCATGGGAGAGATATTTTGTTGAAAATGAAATGGAGGATCCCCAAGTGAAAGAGAATTTAAATGGCAAAGTATATCCAGTGTGGGAGGGTCTGCTGGGTCTCACTTCACATCTTCATTAATGGTCCAGGCCAGAGAAATAAACAGCAAGTTAATTAAACCTACAGGTTGTATTAAATCAGTATGAGGGGCAAAGACTGGTGAGAGATAATAAGAAGACTTTAGAGGTTAGGAACAGAGCAGCAAATAAAAAAAAAAGAATTTAAAAAGTGCATATATTGAACAGAATAAGGCCCCAGGAAAACAGGATGGCTCAAACCATATTCAACTGATTATGCAAACAATTAAATAAATCCTAGATTCGGTGCCTCAGGAAAATAATCATCAACATCATTTGGCCTTCCAACTCAGAGTTATAAAATAATAGGTAGGGGAGGGCGCCTGGGTGGCTCAGATGGTTGAACGTCTGCCTTCGGCTCAGGTCATGATCCCGGGGTCCTGGGATCGAGTCCCGCATCGGGCTCCCTGCTCCTTGGGAGCCTGCTTCTCCCTCTGCCTCTCTCTCTCTCTCTCTCTCTCTGTCTTTCATGAATAAATAAATAAAATCTTTAAAAAAAGTAAAATAAATAAAATAATAGGTCGGGAGAAGAACTTCATAGAAAGATACCTCAATTCTGGAAAAATATATATATTATGTCTAAATGTAACATAAAAATTCAAAACAAGGATGTTTCATTGATATAATTTGAGAACCCATGATACAACTTAAGTAGAGAATAAATTAATATTACCATTTGAAATAATAATTGTTTTATTGGCCTACAGAGTAGAAAAATTAAGAGTTTGAAGAGTATGATTTGTTTATAAGTAAGCTATCTTGGAAATGCTTAACAATTACTCAAAACAAAGCAAATGAGTTACAAAAAAGACGAAATAAAGCCTGATACAGTCCAGACCCCATGTTATCTGTTGAGCTTTATCTCTTTCCAACCTTATTTATGTAATTCTTAAAACGGACCTCCAGGCAAAAAAAAAAAAAAAACGGACCTCCAGGCTTGGCCCTACATGGCCTTGCACTTGCTCTTCCCTCAACCTACAATACTCTTTCACTCAGATCTTCCCCTGGCTGGTGTCAGGTCAGATGTCCCCTCCACAGAGAGCCTTGTCTTACCATCATACTTAAAGTTGATCTTCCTACCAAGTCAGCAGCTCATTGTCACCTTACTTAATTTTCTTTGTAGGACTTAACCTTAACTACCCTATAATCAATTCATTGTTTGCTTGCTTACTTTCTGTCTGACCTTTCCTTCCCCTTCAATATAAGCCCTGTGATGGCAGTCTCCTTGTCTCCTTCACTACTGTGTCCTCAAAAATAGCTTCCTCCATCTATGATCACTGAACAAATGAATATATATAACCTGGCCGGTAGGTCGTAGGTTATAAAAATACTACCAAGAGTAAAAGAAAGGAGATGTGACAGAGAAAAAGGTGGTAGATGACATCATTATCAATGTGTCCCAGCAAGGAATCTGAATTTAGATTAAAGTTTTAAATAGGCAGATGCATTAAAACAAATTCTTCAGCGTGGTTAAATTGCCAACTCTGTAATTACACATTTGGCCATATTAGGCCTCAAATAATGAAATTTCGAGGATCACTCATCTAATAGCATCCAACCAATGTGTATATTTACTCATGAAAATTCATATGAAGTTAACTACCATGTAGTTACTTCCAGTTTTCTTTTTTTTTTCCAATAGAGTGGAATTAATGTGTGCAACCTAATGAAATACGCTGCAATTAAAGAACTACTATGCATAGTAATCTTTGCGTGTATATGTTTCAAATAAAGTAGAGTCTGTGGTGACATTTCAGGAATGGAAAGAATGAAAAACAAAATTAAATTGCTATTAGATTACAAATTACAACTGGGTACCTGAATACAAAGTCAATCTATGAAAAACTGATTGTTTAATGTCCCCCCCACCCATCCTAAACATTATAAAATGGATGTAGGTTTGTTGTATATTCATTAGGAAATCTAACTTGGCCCACACACCAAGAAATGTGAAAGCACTTTCATTTATAACAGAAAATCACCAACACAAAGGTTTTTAACCTACTCTAGAAGAATACTTTCCCTTTTGAGGAAGAATTTTGGAGTCTTAGAAGGGAATACTAATCCCTACTGCAGCAAGCGTTCCTGTGACCCTACGATGTGACTGGAGTAGCGAATCTCGAATCAAGCAAAGCAGAGGAAGTAGCCAACCCACGGCTTTCCACCTCAAAGGGATTCAGAAATTATCAACACAGTTAAAGAGTCTCTTGGAACAAATACTGGAGGGAAATAATAACAACAATTCAAACTCATTTTCCTAAACCACTGGTGTAAAACAATTTCACCTTGAAAATAATTATCACGCCTGCCTCTCTCTTCACTATCTTTTCTTCCCTACTGTCAGAAGGAATGCCATGTTGGGTATCATTCCAGGACAATCAACTGTCCCATCCCCTAATTTGAACACATCTAAGTGAAACAAACCTCTGAAAGGATGAACTAGTTTTTGCTGCTGAACCCTCAAGATTGAGTGAGGCAGCAAGAGACATCAGTAGTGTTGTGGGGGCATCAGGGCTGGTCTGGGGAGTAGGAAACCACATAGAAATATCTAATGCCATTTTCCTATTTCCAGGTATACGTAGTCAAAAACTTCTCTAGATTTCCCCATGGAATTCAGAGCTGGTTTCTCTCACTTTTCTGCACCTCCCCACAAGATGCATAAAGTTTCTACCTCTCGTAGCCAACTCCAGTATCCCATTTTATCAAGGGGCTACTTTCAGACATGGGTATCTATTTTCATGATAATCTTGAGGATTAGGAGACAAGATACATGTACAGTCAGAAAGCCATGCATATGAACTTAATGAATACACATGAAAAGAAGATTCATCAAAGAGATTTTCCTCTTCTTTCAATTTTTGTTTTATTTAAAGTTGAAAAATCATTAAAGAAAACTGTAAATCTACAACATGATATAAAAATGTTATGTTGTAGTACACTCATTATATCTAAAAAACCTGAACACCATACCCAACCCCCCAAAATGTATGGAGTTATAAATGTTGAATGACAGGTGTTTGCAGTGTGTCTACTTAAATTTGCTAAAAAAAAAAAAAAAATGTTTTTCCTAATGAGTATCAGTGTTACCCAGAATAATATGGTTAAGTTACTTATGTTCCTATGCTTGTCTTCCCAATGATGCAATTTTAAAAAGTTTCACTGTCATCTCTTTTTAGTATTAGGAACAAAAAGTCCATAATATATTTTCATATGAAAGACAGGAAGAGAAACTATAAAATCACTGTGAAATTAAACTAGAACTGACTAGCTGGTTTTCACTTTTTAAACATACCTTCAACAAAAATAAATATCAAGGAAAATCGCAAGCATCTTTCAAAGGTTACTCATCAGTGTTGAAGACAACAATCAGCTTTTTATAATTAGCTTTATAAGGAGGAAAGGGGAACATTAGAGACAAGACCATTTTGAAATCTACAGCTTAAAAGATGAAGCTCAAGTGGATGAAAATTGAAGTTGGGCCAAACTGCATTACTCTATTCACCTTGTTCTACAAGTCAAGTATGCAGAACACCTGTACATCAGCAATGTTGTGTATTAGTTCCGTTTTACTGGACTGAATGCATTATTTCATGAAGTGAACTTTCCCCCCAAAGTAGCATGAATAAAGAGATGTGAATTATATATGTGCTTCACCACAATATACTACTGACTTTAAGTTTAATGCTGTTCCTGCAAATATTACTAACCTGCATTCCAGCCCTTCGATCTAACACTTGTCAGTCAGGCAGGTGACACTGAGAAAATTATTCCAGCAAGCAAGCCTATATGCTTTCTACTTTTAACTTCTGTCTCTCGCTGAAGTTTGCCCATTGCCTTGCCTACATGAACCTACTTGGTGTTGCTTCCGATAATTACACCTCAATTTTTGGAGCTGAAAAATAAAGGAATTCAGGTGAGAATTTCATCTGTAGGAGCCTTGCATTCACCACAGAGAAACTTTAAAAAGTAGATATAGGATGGCAGGAAATAAAGGGTGATAAAATCCTTCAGCTGAGTTAGAAATAAAGTATGTAAATAGCTCTGTAAAACCGCACCATTTCTACAAATATGAAATGCACAAGGAAAACCAAGCCTAGAATAACCACAGCTTCAATGTAGATGGAACTTGCTGGCCTGGGGTGAGGTAAGGAGCGGGGGGAGAGAGAGGAATCCAATTTGACTTTTTATTCCACGATTCAGGAATAGTTCTCTTGGCCAAGTATTTATTAAAAATCCTCACCCAGTCTGCTTATAAACAATTTGAGAACTCATACACTACAATATTCATAGCCGTGTTCAAGAGGTGACCTTCTGAGCTGACTTTATTATGAGCTATAAAAAGTGCTAGCTAATAAAACACAAGGGCGTTTAGTTGATTTCCAAGACTTTACTTTCTAGGCTTTTCACCCCCTTCACAAAAACTCTCCCACTCATGATCAGAACTGTTCTGTGCTCCACCCTTGACAATACAGAAACCCAGAAGCAAACGCAGCAAAAATATACCCCATGGAATCCTAAAGGCATTATTTAACCTGAATTCTAATGTAAGACTTGCAAATTGTGCCACTAAGCTTCTCTGTTGTGGCTTATTTGTTGTTCAGGTACATGCATGCAGTTTTTTGGTGGTTTTACCTTTGGGTTTGTATTCTACAAAAGCTCATAAAATTCTTGAAATTAGCTATACCTGTAATCTTATAATATTCCCCAGACTGTGAATAAAATTGTACTTATTCACTTAAAATTAATATCCTTTTCTTGATTCTCTGTGGAATTCTGACAAAACATTGAATTTAATGTTCACATACCTAGCTGTTTTAATCCAGCAATCATGGCTATCTATCTTCTAACTATGGCAAAGCGAGATTAGAAAATGTCCCACTGCTCACAGCCTGAACCTATGAAATGAACCTGTACGGAGGTCATTTTAGCAGGAAGAGGAACTGAGCAATTCACAAAGGTTTTAAAGAATTCAAAATAAGAATTCAACAGAATAAAAAGAGAGAAGGGGAGGAAGAAATCTTTCCAAGCCTAAAAAGCCATTCCCATTTTATTTTTTAGTTTATTTTCATATATATATATATATATATATATATATATATATATAGGAATCAACTACTGACTCAATCGCTCAGATGACTGCATGTTTACTAACTTAAGTAATGTTATGTGGGAATGAAGCATTGCCATTTCTCAAGGAAAGCCAAAATAGCCAGAATTTTTTTTTTAATATGAAACTTCTAACATTAAAATTCTATTTACCTTCGGCTTAAGTGAAAGCTAGCCTAAATTGCATATTAAATTGAAAAACAAACAATCTCTGCTACTTGCAGTGAATGTTTACAGAAGGTAGATATCTTGGATCCTGGACATAAGCATGCTTCTGTATCATGAGCCTCTCAGAAAATTTTGCCCTTTGTCTGGGTCTCAGTTTTCCTACTTTCACAGTGAAGTTTTTTTAGACTGTGGACCAGCCACTTGAAAAACCTGGATCATGTGTAAACACTACATGTTCCCAGGTCCCATCCCAGTTCTACTGAATCAAAACTTCCAGAAGTAATGCTAAAGACGCTCCTTCAGCTAGGCCTGGCAGTGGTTAGGCACCCAAGATGACCCTAGATTAAGGCCCTTCAGCTCTAAGGAGCTATAACATTCCAAGGAACCCCTGCAGGAAGTAATGTCCTGGGCAACAGGAATGAGGGGGTGAGGAGGGGGTAAATAAAGGGTGCGTGGTGGGCATCAACAATGTTTAAACATAGGACAAGGATGACACCTCTTTGTACAGAGAATCTCCCTCCCTTCCCTTCTCAGGACCCTCCTACCCCCTGCTGGTACTACCCAGAATTTCTCACTTCCCTGCTAAGTTCCTGTTACTGTAGAGACAGAAGCCAGAAAAAGCAGCAATGATGCAAACACCAGAGCTGGCTCCTGAGAGCGAGGAAGGAAGGAGAAAGGTCAGAACAGAGAGGCCAGCCAATGGGAGTTAAGAAAACAACAAATCCTCATAGGGCAGAGTCCACAAACACATATATCTTGCGTGGGCTAGGCAAGTAATAAAAATGAAGCTGGGTAAATGGAAGAGAGGATGGGGGGTAGGAGCATGTGACCCACCTAAGAGGGTTGCCAGCCAATTATAGTTATGCGGGAACAATAGCCTGGGGCTGCCACATCTACCATTTTCTTCAAGAAAAGCCAGAAATCTCAATTTTATCTGAAACTCTTAACATTTAAGTTTTTATAACTAATTAGGATACATACATATTTTTATCCACCAAGCAAACCCGCCCCCAGCCTGCATCACCACTCAAGGAGATACGTGAACCGTAAGAAGGCGACCAGTGATGAAGGAAAAAGCCCAGAAAGAAGAAACATGATGTACGAGGGCTGAAAAGGGACTCTTGAACAAAGGACTGGTGGATTTTAAAGATTAGCCAGGAGGTGTGGTCGGCCCCTGACAGTCATAGATTCAACATGTTTGTTTTTAAGAAATCACGATTTTTGCCCAAATCAGAAGAACATCCATGTAGCTATTAGTAATTCTGCCTTGGTAAGGATTTGGAGCACTAGCTACAGGGCTGCTCCCAGGAATCAGTTACTCAGGTAATTAGCAAGGTCCAGCCAGGACTGGAACAGCACCCACTGCACATTCCTTGTGAATGGAAACTATTATATGAACTGAATAAAATGTTTCATTTTTTTTCACCTGTGGAAGATGGTTGTGAAAATAATAAAGTAACCTTCACTCATGACCAGGTGTTGAGTGTGCAACGGTTGTGAGCAGTGGACAAATGTCAGCCATTATAACATCTATAACATATAATCATCCCTGACAAGTCCAGAAGGAAGGAATTAATGTAATCTGGATTTTAGAGATGAGGAAACAGATTTAGAGAGTTACACTAAGTGACTTGCCCTGTACCTAGGAAGCAATGGGTCATATTTAGGAGCGTCTAATCACTAGTCTACACTACTAGTGCCAAGTGTGGAGTGCAGTCGAAGCATCCAACATACTGGAGATGGTAAGCTACTCCTCTTCCACCCTTCCAAAATGTTTCAGATAAATCAAAGCATTGATTTTATTGTATCTATGGACCCACTGGAGCACAAAAGAGACGGTTTAAAAATTCCAGCTGCCCTTAGGATATTTTATGAAGAAAATGAGACGCTTGCTATCTTTATGACTGTGAAAATTCGCAAGGCCAAGGGTCTGTACTATTAGATGGGGAATCAGGGAAATACAAAGTACTTCAGTTCAGCATCCGACACTGGAAGTGACAATGCAACAAAGAGATGTATTCATTGGGGAGCTCATCCTATGATCGTCAATATAAGCCATACAATTAAAATGACCTGGCTCGCGTGGATAAAAAGAATAAAATGAAACACAACTCTTCTTAACTGATGAGATTGGACTGCTGAGTTACAATTTTTCATGTCCTGCTATTAAAAAATTCAAATAATATTTTTCAAAGCTTCACTGATAACATGGAAAACCCAATACAATGCAAACACAGACTCAAAGAATTTTAAACCTTTGAAAGCATCCTTATAAATAATTTTGTATAATCCTCTCATCTAGTAAGTTAGGAAATTTAGATCCAGAAAGTAGGACAATATAAGCCTCAAATCACATTGACTCATTAGCAGTAGAGCTTAGCTTGGAACAGATACTATTGACCACCTCATAGATAAAACCAACCTAGAGTCCTTTGTTACTTTAATAAGTAGACCCACTGAATCTGATTTCATTTTCTAAGGAAAAAATACATGAAAGAAAAAGTTAATAAATATGACGATTTGCTAAATCCATTTGATACATATATATAATTTGACAGATCTAATGTATTGAGTTTTTAGATGTAAGAAAAATGAAACATCTGCCTACAAAATTTGGCAAAAGAAATTTAGAAAAGAAATAAGAATCAAATAAAGGAAAATCAAAGGGATACATCTTTTGACTTAGATTGGCAAAGAGTAAAAACATGATAAAACACACTGTTGGTGAAGACACAGGTCAACTGACACAAAGCATACAGTTGATAATTCTCTGGAGAGAATTTTCACAATGTGTATCAAAATATATAATGTGTATCATACCTTCAGATTAATTCTAATACTAGGGACTCATTTTTAAGAAAACAATTTGAGAGTTTTTCAAAAGTATATGAATAAGGATTTTCATTTTAATGTGTCTAGTAAGAAATTAGAAACTAATTTACTAATTAGAAATTAGTAAGAAATTAGTAAAATAAGTTATACTGTATTTATCCTAGGACATTCTTACACCAGCATGAAAAAAATCATATTGTTCTGTATTCATGGGCATGATGGTAAGTTCTTATAACTGAGAGGGCAAAAAAAAAAATGCTTAAACTATAAATACATGATGCCTTTTATGTAAAATTTTATATGGTATGAATGAAGAGATGTCTGGGACAATATGCACCAAAGTATTAGTATTGATAATTTTTGGATACAAGATTTTGAATATGTACATTCTTCTCTATATGTTCCTGAATTATTTAAATCAAATTTAAATGATCAGGCATTACAATCAGGAAAAAATAATAAATATATTTTGATTTTGCTTTCTTTCTACATTAAAGGTACTTTAAAAACACACACACACACACACACGAAACAAAAGGGCACAAGATGATCTCTACCAGTACCATAAGTTTTCCAAGTAACTTCTAATATTTACCATTTTTTAAAAAGCAAGCAGAATTTCTTATGATCCTAACATAAATTTTGCATCTAAAGTAAGTCCTAATAGAGATCTAAGCACCTCCAGGACTTATACTGAGAGAATATTTGAATTCAAATAGAGATTTCATTACTATCTAGCTGGGTAAACTAGACTTAGCCAGAGAACATGCCTTAGATCTCATTTTCTAAAGCATTAAATGAGAAATGTGAGCTTGATGACCCCTGAAGGCATTTACATCTCAAAAAAAGTAATTCTCCAAACCCAAAAATACAAAATAATTCCTTAGTAATTCATATCCCCTCAAAACATCCCTCAATCCCTGTCTGAACGCAACTCTAGGTTATAGAGGACAAAGTCATATTTCAAAGTTCCTAAGTGGAGCTGTGAACATTTGAAATTCTTCCAGAAGTCCTTGAAGAGACCCTTAAGAACCAAACAACATATAAACTCCTACTTGGGTGGTCTCATTCCAATGATAAAGATTGAAAAGTGATATCAGTTCTTCTGCTTCCTGAGGGCTGTGCGAGGGTCTTTGATATAATCACACCATCACAAAAATGTTGACTAATCTAAAAAAACCATCCGTGGGCTCTGCTTCAAGTAGCTCATTCACTATGTTGCTGCCATTCTCCAAAAAAATCTCATTTAGAACATGGCTTGTACTTTAAGCTTGAAGATCACTTAGCGTAGGGTTTTACTGAAAGTGGAAGCTTTTCATCTACAAACTTTGTAGGGCAAAAGACACACATTTCAGGACACCCACATATCTCATTTCAAATACAGCACTCAAGTCCTACCTCCAAAAATCTATAGGAAGCATTGGGAATCAGAAGAAAATGATCTAATGTTTGTGTATATTAATTACCCTAGCTACTTTTGGAGAGCCAGGAAGGGTGTGGAGTTGAAGAGGGCAGACTTAACAGTGAAAGAGACCAGAAGTCGTAAATTCATTAGCATACTTTGGCCAGAGAAATAATGGTGACAGGTATAATAAAATCACAAGTATAAGAATGATGATAAACAGCAATGGACATTTAGCTTCAGAGTCAGAAACACAAGAAAGCATGGCGGAGACTGTGGATACCTGAAGAATACATGCTTCAGGGGAAAGCTTCAACTTGACTCAGTAGATTATCATCATGTGGAAATGCAGGCCTTGTGTTGTCAACAGTCTGTTTGTTTTTTTCATAAGAAGCTGCAAATATAAGTTCTAAACAAATCTAAATGATTCTTAAATGCCAACAACCAATGTTTTAATGCTGTACAGACCAACATTGCATTGGGCAAAACAAAACAGAGTTGGGAGTCAGATGTGGCCTCTGGGCTACTAACAGTGTATAGCCATCAGATAAAGAATACACAGCCGGATGGGAAATGATATTCAAATCGGTGACAAAAGTAAAGTATCTTCAAATATACATTAATATACGCACATCAACTTGTTTGGTTGGGGGTTTCCTGGACAAGATGACAGTGAAGAGAGAGGATGAGGATTAAGGACATTTAGAGGGAAAGAGGAACATAATCAAAGATAATGCAAGTCTTTGCCTTTTACATTATTATTATTTTTAATATAAAGATTCGATGGAGTTGAAGAATTAAGTGTAAGTTAGGTGGAGTGCTGTGAGGAGAAGAAATATCCAATTGAAAGCCTATCATATAGCAGGCACCACACAGTACTTTACCTATGTTTTCATATTTAATTCTAATGATAATATGGCAACAATACGATTCTTCCTTTGTAGATGTGACAACGAAGGTTGGCAGACGTTAACCAACCTATAATCCCACAGCACACAGTTGGGATGGAATCCCATTAATGTCTGACTACAAAACCAAGTTTTTTTCCCAGGACTCTACCATGCTGGAAAGTAAATTGGATTTACAGTCTAGAGCTTCACTGTCCAACTGGGTAGTCACTAGCCACATATGGCTGCTTAGCACATAAAATGTAGCTAATATGACTAAGGAACTTAGCTGTCAATTTTAGTTAATTTTAATTAGTTTATAATTAAATTTCTAAAAATGATACTAAATTCAGCTACTAGAAAACTTTTTAAGAATGTGATGAACACCTTGGATTTAATCTAGGTTTTCAACCATAAACTTTATAAACAGCAAGTATAAGTCATGTATTTCTGATGAACATTTGCCATCTGAATTGACAGGTACTCTAAGTGTAAAATACACACAGGATTCCAAAGACTTAGTGTGGAAAAAGGAATTTAAAACCTACTTCTTAATTTTTGTGTTGACTACATATTGTAGTGGGAATACCTCATTAAATACTGGGTTAAATGAATATCTTATTAAAATTAACTTTGTCTGGCTTTTTGTTTTAACTTTTTTATAATAGGCCGCTAGAATATATGTAACTTCTCTTACAATTCAGTTGGACTGCACAGGCCTAGGTCAATGTTTCTCAACCTTAGCTGTGTATTAGAATCAACTGTAAGGTGGATAAAAATTATCAATGTCCAGTCTGCTTAGATTAGTTGAGAGTGGAACCTACACACTCATATTTTCCAACATGTCCCAGTGATTCTAATGGGCAGCCAGGATTGAGGTGCCATGCTAAAGTGATCAAACTTCATTGCACAGTGGGAAGATGCTGAAAGACTTTTTTAAGAGGAAGTGGCAGAATGCTTTCAGATATTATGAAAAGGTGAATCTGTGAGTCCTGGGTTGAAAGGTGTATGCATGCATGTCCCCCAGGGTTCAGCCCACTCGCCGGTCATCCTCATCTTCACCATTCTCCCCCTTGCTCACTAGCATCCGGTCACAGTGATTTCTTTCAGCTCCTTGAACTAGCCACACTAGTCCCACCTTACAAGTTTTATGTTTGCTGTTGCCTCTGTCTACAAACTCATAGCACAGATCCTTACATGGATAGCTCCAGCCTGTTACCCATGTTTTCCTGCCCAAAACTGACTCCATAATATCCAGCAGTTTCGCCAGCCCTGATTCTCATATTTTATTTTCTACATGACCCCGGACACTGCCTGACAACCTCTTATTTATACTTACCTTAGGTCTCTCCTACTAGAATGGGAACTACAGAAGAGACCTGTATCTTTGAGCCACTCTTCCATCCCCACTGCCTAGAACAGTTGACCAGCAAATAGGGGGACCTCAGTAACTAGTCAATGGATATGCACATATGGTATTTCACAACAAATTATAACCATGAAGCTTTAATTTTCATAGTCTACCAAATTTTTAAGATGCTTTTTTCAAAATCTTAGAGCCAATGACTAAACCAAGGAGAAATAATTAGAAGATTGATTAATATTCAATTCTGATAAATCTCTGTTCTTAAGGCTAATTTGATTGCTGGTTCATTTATTTGAATAACCTATTACCTCAGTTAGAAATGTGGATATATTAAAGTTTAAATGAAATGTGTTTTCTTCGAGTGAAATGCAGGACTTTTTAAAAATTCCAATATATAAATATGAATTTGTTTGCCAATGGTATTTCCCATTAGCAAGCTTTCTTGAGTAATATGCTTTTAGAATTGTTGACCAGGGGGTGATTCACTAAGGGAATTATGTTTTCCGTCCCAACAGAAGAGCAGAAAAATGCAGCTGAAGCTAGACTTGTGGGCTTAGATAATAGTATGTGGCTCATTTGTTTCCTGATAATAATTTGGAGACTTTCATGGTGCAATTTCCATTTTGGACTTGTAGATGCATTCTCAGTGAACATGTTGGCGTGTGGTGCATAAAAGTGAAAAGCTCACAGAGGGTGGCTTAGAAAAGAAACTCTTTTAATTCATCAACTCTCTGATTCCATTGTCATTCTGGGCAACAGTATAAGTATAAACAGCCACTCTTCAGGGATATAGGGAGAAAAAATAACATTTTTATTGGATGCATTTTGCCCTTAAAAATCACCTACACTTTTATACTCACACAGTGAGTTCATAGTTCTAATAACACATCTAATTTCTCTGAATCTCAAAAGATTTTCAAAGAACCCTGTGATGGTTTGTGTCCACACAAAACCAATAAAAGGATTACATTCATCCAGGTATATAACTTTCTTATCTGTGACAGGTATAATGTAAGTAATACTCTTCACATATCAAACCAAGAATAATTCAGAATCTTACTAATCTAAGTTAATATCCTCCATTTCATTTTAACCACTTTAGAATGCCATGAATTAAAACACAGTAAGCAGGAAATTGCTAATAAAGTTTAGTTGCAAGGCACTGTAAGAATTCTTGTTACTGTCCTTGAATTGAACCCAGTAGTGCAGAATGTTAGAATTACTATTCCTCATCTGTCAGTGGCCAGTGCCTTGGAGGCTAAAATTCTCTGAAGGGGGATGGGACCCTTAAGAGGGCCAGTGTGTAGGAAGTCCCGGAGGCCATATTAGTGCATCACAATTCTGAGGAAAATGTCTCCATGTGGCTACACAGTATCTTGGAAAAGTATCTACAGATCTTAAAGTAAACAGATTATTTTATCTTTATTAATTTAATGTACATTTGAATCTTTATTAAAGCTGTTTGTGCTGAAATGAACAAAATATATTAAAATTCCAAATTCTTATGTAGCCATTATATTGAGGATCCCAAAGCCAAAGGCCTCCAGGAGAAAGGCACACACACTGGGGGAGAGGGAACAGAGAAGGACAGCGAGAAATGGACAGGCCTGAGGCAACTGACCAGACAAGCATCATGTAAAGGGAGGAGGAGCTACCGATCTTAGTGGACCTTATTACCACCAAGGTCCAGTTTTAACATATCTTCTAATTTTTTAAAAGAATTTGAGAATTTGAATTTTTATGTAAAATCTTCCAAATTTTAGAAGCAACTAATACCCACTTTTATAAAGACATTATGTGAATTGAGTTGCCAGGTTTAGCAAATGAAACTACAAGACATCCAGTTTATTTTGAATTCCAAATAAAGAGTGAATCTTTTAGCATCAGAATATCCTGAGAATCACATGGGGCATACTTATACCAAAAAGGATTGGTTGTTTACTCTGAAATTCAAATTTACTGTGCATCCTCTATTGTACCCGCTGATCACATGTGTGAAGCAAATTTGCAGGCTAGAGTCATCACTTGGGCTGCACCAAAGTTTTAAAATAGATATTGCCTTGTTGAATTGCAAGGGACATTTCATTTGGGTCTTCAATTCGAACCACTTTGTTAGAGTTTGTTATTCAATTACTATGTTTCTGTTTCTTTGGGCTTCTGTTGTAACAAGTAGATATCAAGGTTCCTTGAATGCAAGACCCTCTCTTCATTTTGAAAGTTAGATCCACCGAGGTAAGTTCACTAAGCAGGTGCTATGTATCAGGCCTTGTTCTAAGTGCTTTATATGCAGTAAGCTACTTAATCCTCTCATTCCTACGAATCGTTGATACTCTTACTGTTCTCATTTTCCAGATGAAGGGCTGAGGCATGGAGAAGCTAAGTATAATGTCCAAGGTCATGGGGCTAGTACATGACAGAACCAGGATTCTAATCCAGGTGTTCTGGCCCGAGAGCCTAAGTATTTACTCCATAATCTTTAAAAAAAAAAAAACAAAAAAAAACTTAAAATCAATGGACAGGAGCCTCTCAAAGATAGACAACTCTAGGCAAAATACCCATCAGTTTTATAGAAAGCTGAGCCAGAGAAATTTGATTCAGGTTTAAATTCATAAACAAAGATTTGCCAGATCCAAAAGAGCAATGTAGGTGTAATTTGTGCTGCTGTTCTGTACGTGAAGACCCCCCCCCCAAAAAAAAGTCTTTCAAGATAATCTCTTATAAAAAAAAAAAAAGTAGAACAATATGAAGGTGAGACTATAGCCTCACAGGAAGAAGAGTAAAGTATGGCACTGGCTTTATGAGTCATTCTGTGAATTTTATGTTCTGTGCATTCCACAAAGTAATGGGAAATTAAATTAACACAGTTCTTTATAGCATTTTAAATTTTTGCCACAATTAATTTCCTGTACTACTGTATTTTAGTTCACAGCAATCATTTGAGTAAATTTAACTTGGATATATATAATAGCTTCCCCCCAAATCAAAGAAATAGTCACTTTTTCCTGCCTTCTTCATGAAAACTCACCTGCCTACCTTATTTTGTGTGAAAGGTTATGGGACACAGGCCATTTTTGTACTTTAAAGTAGAAGAAAGCTTAGGTATTCTTTTTAGGGTGCTCCCTATTTCTTTAATACCTCTTTCAAAAATGACCGATTTATGCAATGACTAAGACATACTGTAGACATGAGATACATATACACTTTCATCTTTTTCTTGGGTGCTTCCCTACAAAATCAGCTATTAGCCAACTCTGGTAAACAGACGGGGAGGTAATCAATCACCTTGCCTCAAACTCAGACCAAAAACACCTGCATCTCCAAAAAGAAGACTCAATCACCCGTAAAGAGGGCTCTTATAACTCTCCTGACCTACACTCCTTATTTTACAGATAGGAAATTGAGGTCCAAAGTAGTGAAATGACTAATATACCTGCTTCCCCTATTTTGGAAAGGTTCCTTAAGATTTCCTTTGTTTTACCGAGTGGGGCACACTTTGCTCATAGTCCTAGGACAGGGACTGCTCCAGAAGACCAAGGACAGATATGCCCAGGTACCACACACCTGCAAACCTCTTTCCTCAGCTGTAAAGTGAAAGAAGAGGAAAAAGTGACAAGTTCTGTTCTAGCATTCTTAATCCTCTGTTAACTTCCAAAATGATTCCCAGTAACTTGAGTCATTAGGCATATAGAATGTTGACTTTTAAAAGGTGCCCTGGTGCACGAAGCACCGTTTTTCCTGAACTCAATGCTGACTACTACCTACTCATGGATACATTATGTTCCAGAAGTGTTTGTGAGTGAAATTTGACTTGGAATAATTTCCCCATAGAAGATGTATTATATGTGGTTACATGACAGGATGGGCCAGAAGATAAAGAACTTTAATACTAGGTGACTATTTCTCATTCAGAGCACAGGGCCGAATCTAGGTAAAGTTGAGAAATTGGGAAAATCTTTTTGATACTCTCCCATAGTTTATTTTTCTTCCTCCATTTCTCATCATTCACTTCCCCCCTCACCCCCGACCTGTGCCATCCCTCATCCCAAAGCACCAGAATTTGGTAAATTACCTACTTGCTCTTGGCCCTGAATACAATTCTTTTTTCCTTTTTTAAGAAGAAAAGAAAGCTTGTTAAATTAGTTTACTCTAATTGTGAGGGCTTGCGAGCTCTAAAATCGTCATGGAGGTGTCTAAGTTTATAGAACCTGTCCTGTTTGTTTCTTCCGTGAAAAAGTCCAAATTGCTCAGCAGGGTCATTCACAAACTCTCCACAACCCACCTCACCAGCCCATTTTGCTGCCCACTCAGTGATCTAACCGAGGCAAATGGTTTGCCAGTCATGTTCTTTTCTGACCTCACCTGTACCAATTTCCCCGCAAGGCCTTTCTGCATCAGAAAAAACATCCATCAAGAACTGCTGAACCACCACTGCTCTTTTGGAGACTCATCCCAACCCCTCTAGGTGGCAGAAAAAGAATACTGAGTGAATCAATGGATGAGTGGACGGATGGATAAATACATAAAAGAGAAGATTCTTTTATCTAAACCTGTGATTTATGGAATTTAGGCAAGGGAAATCAAAGTAAAGAGAAGAATGGGCAATGTAGAAAGAAAATAGTTAAGGCAGAGCTTGCAATTAATGTGTTCACTAGACTTCAGAAGGAATCTACTTTGGGCAAGAGTTTTAAATCCTTCATTTCCATATAACCACATTAGATTACAAAACATTTTCATATGTATCATTTCATTTGATTTTAACAAGCCTCGAAGGCAGCCAGGAAAGGTATTATTCATCTCATTTTTACAAAAGTGAGAACTGAAGCTGTAAGAATGGATTAATTTTTTTTCAAGATCAACTAAGTTGTATATAGTCTCCCAGATCTCTATCCCATGTTTGCCCTCTTTGAAAGTTCACATAATCCTTAAATTTTCTTTCACTTTTGTTTGTCTTAGACACTCTACATATTTTCCCCAAAGTATTTCCATAGCAATGGAGGGTGAATGGAGATAGAGACTAGACTGAGGCAGAAATCTCATGTTCTTACATGATATTTGCAATTTTATACATGTGGACACATGAATGAGCAATTACTAGCACACATTCCTACAACTAACGTCTTTATTTTACATGAATTATTGTTCTTCGTAGAAGCAAAAGGAATACCTTATGATTATAATGAACTTTTATTAATTTCTTCATTCAATGACTCAAAGATGATGTCTTGTTTGTTACATATTACTATATATATTTTTCAATTTTATATTAAATATATTTTTAAGTGGAATTAAAAAAAAACCAGGCAGGATGCCTTTGCAGGTATCAGGTTCTCTGATAATCAGCTTCATTGTTGTTTGAAGTGCTAGGCTAAGCACCTGCCTCTTTGTTTGGGGTATAACACTGACCCACTAAAGGGAAACACTAAAACCAATTTATCTTACTCTTGAAGTAACAAGAATTGTGATATATTATTTCAGTGGAAATTGAACAAGTCTTCTTATATGCAGTGTAGCTCATTTAATGTTAATGAAGGTGACTGAGTGGCTTTTATACCTTTAATCTACTTGCACATTTTTTAATTAAGAATATATTATGACAAAGGTTAAGAAACTTAAAAGACTATTTTCAATGTTATTTTCCGTGAGCAATTTTGTTTTGTGTAAAAGATAAACACCTGATAATCATACACTGATTAACTGTTAAGGGTCTCTCCCACATTTTCACTTTTCCTAGGCCTTTCATCCTACCTTTATTGACATTGACTTGTCATCTCCAACAGGTTAAGCATGCCAGTTAAGAAAGGAATGTTACTTTCACAAGTGTCAACATGATCCAGGGGAAAAGGTTTTTAGAATGCTGTAGCAACCCAAAATGAGACATATTTCCTGTATGTATTCATATTACAGAAAATAAATTTGAAAATTTTATACTAGGAGATATAGGATATAAAGTTTTAGCAATTATTAATTTTAATATCTCTTAAATCTATGACAAATCAAACACAGAAATTCAGTGAATATAAAAGTTCCTGACTGAAAATGTATATTAAAATTGCTACTACTGGATAAAATCAGAAGCCTACAATATTAGAGTAGGGCAGGACATTAGAGATTACCTAGTTCAGGGGCTGGCAAAACAGAAACCACAGGCTACCACCTGTTATTGTAAAGAAAGTTCTACTGGAACATGTGCATTTGTTTATATGTCCTCCAGAGCTTCTTTCATGCTGTATTGTCAGAGTTGAGTAGTTAACTGTGATAAAGACCTCATGCTCCACAAAGCCTAAAATATTTCTTCAGTTTACTCTTTTTGTATGGATTGGGAAGCTGAGGCCAAGAGAGAATGACTTGCCTAAGGTTGCACAGGTTAGTTTTGAAGTTTTACTAGAAATACATTCTCAAAAAATAAACCCCGATATTCATCACAAAAGACAATATAGAAGCCTGGGCTTCTGAAATGAAACAGACCTATATTTAAGTTTAGGGACCACCAGTAAGTAGTTATAAGGCCTTAGAGATTACCTAGTCCCTCTGTAGTAAACAGTCATCTTTGCCCAGAATCTATTCATGCTTTCCTTCTTCATGGAATCTCATCTGTGTTCACTTGTCATCTCCCCACTGTAATCAAAGAAAGGGGAGGGGAAAGATGACCCCACTTCCACCTTCAGGCATGAGCTCTAATTTGTATAAACTTATCATAGTAAACCCTTCCTTCTTACCACTGATTGGTTCAGAAATGGGCATAAGATTGGCAATGGCCAATGTGATTTAAATGAAGCCTTGCTAAAGAGGTTTCACGGAGAATTCTTCCTTTCTCCAGAGACTCATAAGGAGCCAGTTTCTCTTCCTACCACTGGACATAAACAAGAAGGTATTTTGCTCCAGTCAATCGTGGCTGCTCTTTTCTAACCATTAAGGAAAATAGTCTAAGGATAATAATGCTGATGCAGAGATTAGGACAGCTTGAGTAGAATGACAAAACGAGTAAACCAGAACTCTAACCAGAGCCTGCCTGAGTCTGTTATCCTCTTGATTCCCAGTTACATACGACAAAATTCCCTTAATGCTTTCACCAGTTTCAATCACACTATTCCTGACAGCCAACAGCATCACTCCTCTAAATTTTAGGATAAGAATATATCTATCTCACAGTACTGTTTGGAGGATTACATAAACTAACATATCAAGTATCTGGCACACAGTAAGTATTCAATGAATGTTAATTACTTTCATTACTATCCAATGAATATTAATTTCCACTGGACAAAATGTCTAGAAAATGAACATATTTACTAATATTTTATAAAATATGATGGGGTATACATTTAACATTTATAGTATAAATTATAAAACTTCGCTATTGCAATATAAATAATTATACTGCAGTGTGTCCAGATAAATAATTCAGATTTCCCCTGGTGTTCTTTAGTTCTATGGCCAAAGGAGCACAGGAATGCTGGATTGGAAATTGGTCTGTTTTGTTTGTCAAAATTAACCTCCTTGAAATATATTTGTTCATCTCAGTAGTAGACATGAAAAATCCCACAAGTATAATATTCAAGATGAAGAATTTTTGTTTATAACAAGACTGGAAAGGAAACATACCTACCACTCAATCAAATCTCTGAAGGAAATAATCATAATGTATATATCTGGTACCTCACAGCATCAAGATGAGGGGGGGGGTGGGGGCAAAAAGCTGGGGACTTCAGTTTGGGGTATGAGTAGGTATCTGAATTGAGGCATCACTGTTAAGCAGCTGACAGATATTCCGAATAAATATCCATGACAAATAATCTCCTGCGATCCTGGTTATCACTGAATGCCATTTTCTCGTTAGGCAGTAATGGGGTAGGCTCTGGAGTCAGTAAAAGTGTCCTGTTCTCATAGGGGTAGTCTACTGTGACCTCATTAGGATAAGTGATGATATTAGTAAGGTTTGAAACATTTTCCTTTTCCTGTCTTCCCAGAAAAGTTACAATAACCAGGAAAGAGTTTATAGCCATAGCACATGAATTTACCCTAGTTTCAGGGCTTAAGTTTTATCAGACAAGAACTGGCTCAGTTTTATCTGTCTTTCATTCAACCCAACAAGTAGAAGAAAAACTATTCTTGCCAATATAAACTCAATTTATATGATTTTTAACTACATCAAGAATACTTTTTGTTTGGTCCTATCTCCTTTCTAATACATTCAAAAAAAGAAATTAAACAGACTATCTTGAGAGATGGCATTACTCAATGTGATTAACATAGTGCACTAATGATTCTTCAAGAAAGGAAAGTAGACCAGAGGCCTCTGTCTCTGTTCCCACACTGGAATTCTCACTTTGTAGGCCTCTGAGGATTATTCAGGGCAGAAGAGGGAAAAGTAAATTGATATGAGACAGAAAACGAAATGCCTTTAAGTATATTTGGAGTAAGTACCACGATGACTCAATCTCACAGACTAGTAAATCAACAAGAGTCTATTCAAATCCAAGGGGGTGGGGGAGGAACTTCCATCTTGTCCTTGCAGCATAATGACCTGATTTTTCCACTTGGAACAACAGTATCCTTACCATGAAAACACAGTCATTGTGAAATGGAAAGATATCAAACAAACAAAAACAACAGTCTGTAAATACTTTACAGAGTCATGTATTATCTTATGTAATAACAATTGTCTAAGTAATGGGTAAGAAGAATGTTTTCAAGTTTACTGTATAAATAATTCAAAACCAACCAGTAATCCTGGGAAGTATATGAGTAGATAGTAAAATGTACCACAAATATACTCTTATGCTCTGATAATGAAGTTCCATATGCTCTTTGGACAAATGCCTTTGTTTCAAAAGTGATTTCCAGGTTGGAACCTCAGCCGAACACCTGCATGCTAAAATATCATTGTGCAAATAATTATTACCCCTACTTAAATCTAAAAATGATCATAAATGTTCCTCTCTGCAAATAAAGGACCAGAAAGAATTACTACATTACCCATACTTTCATCACATTTTAGAAGAGAATGGCATTTTGAAGAAAAAAAAAAAGCATTTTTATTTCAGCCACTGAAATAACCAAAAATATTTAGATTTTTAAAAATATCACAGGATACCAGTAAGATAAATGAGTCCATTCATTCTTAAATTCACTAATTAAAATATTTATTGAGAGCCTAGTATGTGCTAGAAAAACATTTAAACCACCTACACGCTTTATATATAGATAGTAAACTGTACCCAAGAAAGCCTTGCATTATAGCTAGAGAAGAGGTTTATATAAGGATAGTTTATATAAATTTTTAAACCCTTTCAGTAGACAGCTAAATCATAAAGCAAAGCTACAGCAGTTTTTATGTACCCTTTTAAAAAGGGATTAATTTAGGTAGGCCCGGCAGAAACTTCCTACATTTACAAATGCATTTATTTAGGGGAAAGGGTGAAATGTCACATCTGGGATTGATAATGTTTGGTTTCACCCTGGTCTTTGAGGATAACTCTTAGACTCCAAGCAGCATTGTATCTGGAAAGAAGAGTGGGTGTAAGGATACTCAGCGTAATGAAACGGGCCAGGTTTAATTCCCTTAATCGCTTGGTCAGGGCAAGTGAATTAAGCAGCCACATCTGTTCACTTTGGAGTACCCAGTCTGGGTTCTTTCTGTGTATGCAACAGGGTTCTGTAGGACTATTGCACTCTTTCATGTATTTGGCCTATTTGTACCTTACCTCTCCTCACCAAGCGGGGTATGAGAGGAGAAGGGGATACAACATGTTAAAATTCAGGACACGGGCCTGCGCATATTATTACCTTCCCTGAGATAGTGTGAATAGGGAAGTGATCCTTAAACAGACTCTTAGTGGGCCAGATCCACTAGAGAAAGGGGAAAAGAGGAGGGAAAGAGTTCAGACCCACTGACTTGAACTGTTTCTTCCATTTCTTTCCTCCAGGGCTAAAAGCAGATCACTAAGCTCTTCTCTCTTGCTAAACCTAAAATATAAAATACTCCATGCCTTATTTTATCTTTCTCCAAAAAACAACCTCAAATTCAAATTCTGTGACACTCAGAAATGATGAATCCCGATGTATCTATCAGGGTCGTCCTCTTATAAAGCTCATGACCATTTTGGGGAAAAATGATTGGTAATCTTAGATGACATCAAACACCAGTAAAGAATCCTTAGTTCCTCTAATGCAGTATATGCTTTTCACAAAATAAACTTACATAATGCATTTAAATCCTTACTCCTTTAGGTGATGACAATGTATTGGTTCCTCAGATTTCACTCCCAATTTCGTGGTATCAGTGTTTCACAACCCCAGGTACACCAGTTTGCCAACCTGCTATGTTTTCAGGAGAAACTTTTCAACATTCCCTTATGAGTGTAATCATATTGGAAAACTTTATCATACACACGTTACAATGACCCCTCATATTAATAATCCTATAATCTAACACTACATAGATTTAAAAATAAAAGCACTGAGATTATAGTCAAATCTACCTTCTTCCTGCAGACTTGCTTGGACTTTTTAATGTGGGCTGGCTTGCCTGAAAACATGTCATCTATTTATTTCCTTCATTTCCATCAATTTGGAATATTACTGTCAAATAAAGGAGCTGTGTATACAGGCTATAGATGGGAAAGATGGAAAATGCATGCTTTCTGAATATAGAGTCCTTATATTTTTATTCTCTGACACAAGCCACTAAAAGATTCTAGTCTTGGTCTATTTTGATTATTAAAATAGGAGGCAAGGCCATTGAAAAACAGCATCAGAAATCTTTCAGGTTATAACCATAATAAAAAAAAAGAAATCTTTCAGGTCAGAACAGAAGGAGAGTAGATGAGAGGACAGAATATTGCTCAAGTAAGTCTTTCGTCCTGGCAAAGTTCTTTCTTTGACTCTAAAAAGTCAGAGTAATATTTTTAAAGCAAAGCTACAATTTTCCCATCCCCCTGAATAAGTCCCTCCGATGGCCTTTTTGTACTTAGAATACAATCCGGACTCCTTACAAAACCCTACATGTTCTGGTTCCTACTTATGTCTCTAACTTCACCTTGTACCACTCTATTCTCATTACTTCCTACACTACACTCAGCTGCACCCACTATCAGGCCAGCCTAGCCTTACACACCTAATTAACTCAAGGCCACTACCAGCCTGTAAAGTTGTCTTCACTAAAAAGAACAAAAAGTAAAACTCACACACATATACCCCCTGGTGGACATAGTTCCCTCAGGTACTTTGCTTGGCAAAAAGAACAGTATTTGTGGTTTAAACAAACAAAAGAATCCCACTACTCTGTGGGAAGATGCAGTCCCATCCCTGATAGAATGTTATGTAAGAAAAGCATGAGATTTCAGCCACTCCTTCTCCCCTTTGCACAGTGAACATACCACATAACACTGCATGACAGCCCTGGAATGTCTCTGCTTGGAAGTTCTTCCTCCAAGTTTCTCACACCTGCTTCCATCTCATCACTCAGATTGCAAGTATCACCTCCCCTGAGAGTTCTTCCCTGACTACAAAAACCCCTTCCCCAGCCCCACCACTCTCTATGCATACTATGCTTTAATACATCTGTAGCATTTTTACTACTTAAAATTATCTTGCTTCCTGATTGTTTATGTTATAATCTGTCTTCCCCTCACTAGAATATGAGCTCTAAGAGCGAGGGGATACTGTCAGTCCTAGTCACTACTGTGTCCCCAGAACCAATAGCATGCCTGACAGTTGTAAGCATTTGATAAATATGTGCTGAAATGATGGCTAGACACAGGGACTAGGGCTTAGTGTGGAAGGAAAATGTAATCAATGGACAGACATACTTGGAAGTCTAGTGATAATCTTTGTGAAAGCTTTTCATTCTGAGTGTGTTTGATCTGGGGCACTGCAAGACTTCTATAAAGTAAGGAATGGTAAAAGGCCAATAAAATCTGTTAAGAAACTGAGCCAAATCATTCTTGTCTTATGCATCCTGATTTTTATGGTTACAGAGAGTCCACAACTCCATGAGGAGAAGAATCCTAGAGCAATGCAGCTATCGGTCAGAAGAAACAAAGCTGAAAGATTTCATGGCTACCAACCTCCATGAAAATAAACCTTGTTTGATTCACAACCAACAGAACTTTGCACTTTTACAAGTCAATAACCTTGATCTCCACAACAAAGACATATGTAATTTAATAACAAATCACATCCTGTGACATAAATCTATACTACTAATACTACTTTCTTAGATAGGAAGTGAAATCATAATGTCACCTGCCAAGTGAGTTCACCAAAGAAATCAACATAACTCTCAATTCCGAATAGAGGGTACAAACCTCTAAGTCCCTGTCTGGCCTCAAATTCTCCCATTAATAAGGAGAAGAGGGACTCCCAAACCCTGGCTGCCAAGGCAAGTACATATAACAAACAAGAATGACTCCCCCTCACCTGTGCCCTATTGTGGTGTAGGTGCTCCAGCTCAGGCTCCCCTATGGGCAAGTTTTTCATCCTCTCCCATTAAGTGACCAAGGAACCCAGAGACTTACTAGTATTTATATGTAACACTCCATGTTTAAAGTCTCCATAAATGCTGAAATTGCTCTTGTCCATACTCAGAATAAAACGCAAACATTTAAGCATTCATACTGGGAATTGCAGACATTATAACCCATAGCTTGGCTTAAGTTCACCTTTCCGTGATGAGGACAGGGTTTATTAAAAGGAAATGATAGTACAAATTACTATAGACTGTATAATTCCTTACTTAGAAGTTAATGGATTTCACTATTTTTTTTTGTCAGTTACAATGGCTCTTGCTAAAGATGAATGGTGTTAACCATTCCCTTGCACGAGAAATCAGAGAATGTAGTAATGAGCAGTTAGAGTTACTGTAAGAACCAAAAAGCATTCACTTTGCTTTCCAAAGAATTTATATTTCAGAATGTCCTAAACTTCTGAACACATTATTTAACCTGTTTTTTGTTTCTTCATATCTATAAAATGGATAATTATACTACCTGGTGCACCTGGGTGTTATGAGGAACAAATGATACAATGTTTTCTAAATTGCTCAGCAAAACACCAGGCACACATGCACACCTCATATTTGTTCATTGTTTGCTGCTGCATCACTTTAATATTATTCATCCAAAAAGCTGTGGCCTTCGTTGTCATCATATTCAACCAATGACTCTAGTTTCATAAAAGTTGTGCCACACAAAAACAAAAAAGGTCACAAGAAATAGAATCAAAATATTTGTTCCCATTTAAAACAAATAGAGTGCTTCTTTTGGGAGGGATATAAAATACCATGGTGAAATTTTTAAAGTAAAAACTATTAGCTATAATGAAATAGTGGGTTTGCCCAAGTAGTCATAAAGTGGCAGAATAGTCAACTCTATCAGGTACCCAAGTAGGAAATTTTTTATTCACCTTATGAAAAAATGATTTGCCAAAATGTATCACTCCATATATTCTCACCTAGCATGGCCACCCTTGTTCACATGTCCAAGAAGCTGTCCATTAAAATGCCAAATGGACAGTATCTCTAGGCAAAAGTTTGACTTCCTAAAAGATCTAGTTTCTTTGTAAAATTTTACTGCTGTTCTGACACCAACTTGTGCCACATTTTTTATTTCCTATGGTTCATATCCGAACTGAACTAAGAACTGTCTCCTAAAACCAGTAAAAAATTCAATTATGTTTTGGGATAAATTCCAGTGATATCTTTAATACTAACTTACCCATTTAAGAAGTATAGTAGAAGTCCCTATGAAAAATGCTCTTAATTCAGATACTTTTCTGGCTGACATTACCAGCAACCTAAAAACCAGTGTGATGGATGGAAAAAGTTAAAAATATTTCACTCTGTGGTTCCAACATTTCAGAAGCGCAATTGCTGGGAACTAGATTTAAGCTTTAATTGGGAAATGTATATATCACGGGGTTGCTCCTTTCCTGTGATCCGGGGAGAAAACGTTTTTATGTGCATGAGTTGAAATGCAGAGATCAATAAAAATCAAGTTTGACAACACCAAGACCAAAGAAGCTTTGAGGAATTTGGAGATTTAAAAGATTATCTCCATAAACCTGGGACCACGCCACTTAATTATTCTATCACTGGGGCTACAAACTAGAAACAGAAATCCTTTACTTAAATATTATTAATTAGACATTTTAACACTTTATTCCAAAGACAAAGTGTACTTCACAAAACGTCTGTTCATTATGTAGCCATTTATTTGTTTTGACCAGTAAATAACTTTATATTTCTAACTATTAAAAATAAGAAAGGCATAGTCATATGGAAAGATTAATAAATGGGTTAGAAAGGAAATAAAAGGTGAATAGTGCAAAGGAGCAAGTAGTGCTGCAAAGAATATTTTTATTTCTTTGCTCAGATTAACCATGGGAGAGAAAGAAATAGAGTAGGATGGGTGAGTGTGTGTGTGTGCATGTGTGTACACGCGTGCATGTGTGCACCTGATCATTTAATCAATATAAACTATCACAACAGATAATTCAAGCCTAAAATTTAACTTTGGAGCTCATGTCTCTTTTGAAGGGTGTAAATGAGTTGATCTCAATGGCACAATGGAGTTGATCCTCTCACGTTTTCTGGTGGAAGCTCATTTTCTTACAAGTGCTTGATAACCACACACTTGAACAGCGAGGCCTCTGATCCGCTTCCTCCTCTCATGTCTCGATGTGAAGCACAAAGCTGTAAGTGGGACAGCCTGCAGGACCGATGCTAAAAGCTTTGTTGTGGGAATTCCTAAAGCATATTCCTATAAATAGGATGGTCTGCATTTACTCAAGTTGTGCACACTGACCCAAATAGGAATGATGCATATGATTCACAAATGTGTACATCAATACGCTGGGAATCAAATGGGCAGGCACAGTTCCCAAACGTGGATGTTTCCTTAGAAACATCCTCAGTATTTTTATCTGCCTCTCCTTCTAAGTGATTTTTGAAACAAAGTCTATACAAATAACTGAAAGAAAATAGTTTTTAACATATACATAGACAAAGAGTTAAGATACCCCAATACAAACATATCCTACAAATTGTTAAGAAAAAGGCAGCACACCCAATATGAAATAGACTGCCAATTCACAAAGATAATGCAAATGGAAAAACAAAGCACTACAAACGAAACCCACATATGAAAGAAAGCCCAGCTTCTCTAGTAAGCAGGTAAATGGCAATTACAACAAAAAACATTTGACTCCTTAAATTAAGGACAACATAAAAAAAATTGTTAATACCCAGTGTGATTAAGGGTATGGGAAAAGAGGCAGGCACACTCATCCGTTGCTGGAAGGAGTATGAATTACTGCCAACTTTTTGGGGGTTTTCTTCTGGATCTGTCTATTAAAATTTAAAAACTACAACAGCTCAATGTTAGGAAGCTTCTGTCCTACAACAATGACAACAACAACAAAAACCGCCACAGGTCAGGATGTATGTGTAAGTTTGAACATCGGAGGAAAGGTTGTAAGAGACAAAAGTATAAACTACTTAAATGTCCATGAACAGGGAAGAAAAACATGACATGCACTATAAGTCCTAGATTGAATTCCCTAGAAACTGACCCTGAGATTAAAAAAAAAAAAAAAAGAGGGAAGGAAGGGGGACAGGGATGGAAGTGACGCACAGTGGGAAACTGGCTCAGTAGTACGAAGAGATTCTGGAGACTACTGGGGTCACGTTCAGCCTTGTCCTAGCCAGATGCTTGCACCTGTCAGTCACGGGTTCCGGGCTCCGCCTAGGGGATATAAAACAGACTCTGGCAGCTGTAGTCAAGCCCTTCAGAGAGAAGCAGATGCTGGCTGGTGGGAGTGAAAGTGCACGAGGAGCCAGTGGACACAAAATGGAAAGACTGAACCTCACCTGCTACTCAATGGGGTATTATGTGCTATAAAAAAGAATAAATTAGAGACATAAATTTAACTACAGAGTTGACCGGGACATATGAAAAGACACCAGATTTCCTTTTCTAGGAGTGGGAAGCCTTATTTATTTATTTACGTAAGACTAAAGTATGAAATGATAAACATCAAAATGTTAACATAAAAGCTACTATGGGATGGTGGGGGAGAAGCAGACTGAAGGAATGGGGAACAGAGAGAACTGGCAACTTTTTACGTGTATATCCTTTTATACTTTTGTTTGGCCTATGCATACATTGCATCCATAAATGAACAGACAAATAAGGTAAAAGATCAAATATGCTGCATCAAAATTAACTTCTATAAGCTCTTTTCCTTTAATTGAAAATGCTCAGATTAAAATATTTTCTTAGAGTTAATAGGCTTGCCCTTTTAACTACAAGCTGAGAAATGCCTTTGGGACTTAAGTCTACATATGTGATCCTAAAATTAACAGAGAATCACATACAGTCATTCTGGGCAATGGGGGAATAAGGCAGAAAGAAATGGAAATATGTATGTTAAAGCATTGCAATAATGATATTCAAGATGCAAGCATCTCCATTAATTATAAAACTCCAAGGAATCAATAGCAGGAGAATGAGTAAATGAATTAAAATGCATTAAACAAAATCATGACTACATAGGCATTAAATTATGTTTTTGAAAAATTTTGACTGGCTTAAAAAAAGAAGTATGATATAATGTGTGGTTTAAAAAAAGAATGTTTTATACCGTATATAAGTGAATGATTCTTGGGGCATCTGAGTGGCTCAGTTGGTTAAGCATCTGCCTTCGGCTCAGGTCATAATCCCAGGGTCCTGGGATGGAGCCCGGAGTTGGGCTCCCTGCTTCTCCCTCTCCTCCCTGTCTGTGCTCTCTCTGGCTATCTCTCTGTCTCTGTCTTTCTCAAATAAATAAATAAATAAATAAATAAATAAATAAATAGTTCGTATTACATAGTTAAATATATCAGGTACCTACATTTCTGTATGTATACATATACATACATATAAATAAGAATGTATTTCTCTGGAAGAACACATGCCATCTACATTTTAATAGTGGTTATACCTAGGTTATCAGAATATGGCTGATTTTAAAAGTTTCTTTTTTTTTCTTTTTACTTTTCTGCAATTGTTTTGCTTTCAATGTCATGCTTTAGTATTTTCCTTTTTTTAAGGTTCGTTTATTTATTGGAGAGAGAAAGAGCACACGGGTGGGTGTAGAGGCACAGGGAAAAAAATCTTCAAGCAGACCCCCTGCTGAGTGTGGAGCCCCACTGCGGGGCTAGATCTCAGGATCCATGAGATCAAACCTGAGCCAAAACCAAGAGTCAACACTCAACTGCTGAGCCACCCAGGCACCCCTACCATTTTCCAGTAAAAACAAATCAAGTGATAAAACAATTTGCTTCTTAAAAAAAAAAAAAGGTACTCGTAAAGAAATAAGCTCCCATCTACTTGGCAATTTTGACAGATGATTAATGGAAAAGGGTATGTACATTGTCTTCTACTCTTGAACTGACCAAAAACTCCCTAAAAAGTATCTAGTGTCTGGTCATTCTTACAGGTATAGAAAAATCATGGTAAACATACTAACCTGGTTAGCTAGCCATAGCGTATCTGGGATCTGAGCACATGATTTCAGAACTTCTAGGCTAGCTCCAAGGAAAATAAAGTTGGAGGGAACCCCAAAACTGCAGGTCCTTTAGGATGAGGAAAGCTAATCTAAGCTCAAAGGGCTGTATTTGTAGCCTATTATGTACTACTACAATTAAAGACTTCAGCAGTTAGAACAAAAAAATGAGCATTTGCTATCAATAAGTACATCTACATAGATCAAAAGAAGTGAAGATTCACTTAACAGTTTAAACACACTGGAAACATGCACGAAGTTAAATGTTTGGGATAGTACACATTATTCATGGCAAGAGATTATCTTTTCTTCTGCACTCTCAGAAGCCAAGGAAGCCATACTGTAAAAGTCTAAAATGGTGGAAATAGAGTAACTTTTTATCATTATTATTAAATATCAACAGTGCTCCTAAAGAATGTTTCGCAGGTTTCATTCAGAAACTGGCCCTCTCTTGATTGACAAACTAATGGAATGCATCTACTTGATACCCAAGGAGAGGTGACAAATCTTTCCATCTTTTAAATGTTACTTACCCTCAACAGACTATTCCCAACATTCAAGAAATCTTTCCGTAATCTTATACATGCTACATGCAGAAACAGTCAATGACACTACAGAAGAAAGCCCTTGAATCCACCATACCGCATTGCCTTGGAAACAGTGAGGCAGAAACAAGACTCACAGAATTCCAATAAAAAGAAAAACCAAACCAAAACAAATTCCTTTCTAGACTTTGTGGGTTTTTTTTTAATTCCCTGATAAAATTTTTCTTAATGACTTGCATTGTAGAAGTTTTCTTGACCTTTTAAATCTTGTAAATGAATGACTGAATTAATTTATTTTTCCTAACTCAGTATTCCAATCATCTTAGGAAAACAGCTGGAAAGAAAGGTCAGTTCAAAAGTGAGGTCTAGGTAAATAATATGATTTGACTAAATTCCTTTTACTTAATTTTAAAGTACATCTTCCGGGTTTCCTTCCCACATGCCCTTCACAAAAGCAGGCTGCAGGGTAGAAGAAAAGTTCGTCTTGGGACATTCAAAAACTCGAGGCTGGTTCACCCAGTGGGGCACAGTCCCCAAAATGAACACACGCTGCAAGCTGGAAAACTATTTAAAATCATTTTATATAGCAAGTTTTATTTCCCTACTAACGTACCAACTCATAACAAAACAATAAGCTGCATACTTATTCAAAGAGTAATAATAGTTCCCATCTTTGGTTTTAAACACAAAGATCTCTAGAAAGCAAAGCCCATGGATCTAGCAAATACAATAGTTAAGAGAATATGCCTTTTACTATCTTCTCGGCTGTTCCTTTTCCTGCTAAAAAAAAAAAAAAAAAAAAAGGACCAGATTACATAATACTGCCACAAATAAATAACTTTTATAAGTGATGGTTTCTCTATCTACTGTAAAATGATAGTTTATTGAAGGGCAACAAATAGCTAGCTTAAGGTAAACGTGGTATAGTTTATATGAAACATGATTTTTGTAACAGATCAAAAATTTTGATTTTTTGCCAAGATACAAAACAATTTCACATTTTTCAAATGAGACACAAAACTAAGTATTTTCCTCATCAGTAAAAACTGGAATTAAATGTTTTCTTGAAATATATTTCAATGACTAAGTTTTAAATCATCTTTCAATACATCAAACTCAATCTGTCCTAATGGAGAAGTACAGCGTTGTGAATTACCCATTATGTTCGAGAATCCAGAAGTCATTTTAATTGGTTTTGAATGAAAGCATTATTCTGCATTTCTAATCATGTTTCTACCCCTAAGGCTAATATTAAAAATGAATTACAATTCCTGAGCAAATGAATTGACTCAGAATCATGGCTGGAATTAACATTTTGTTACAGATAATCCACAAACTAGAGAGTCCAAAAGCCTATAACTGAGAGTTGAGTGTATTCTCTAAGTAAGAAGCTAAAACACTCATTAGACACACTCCATGTTAATAATGAACCATCTGAAAAGAGTATACATGTTATGTAAAGTGTTGTACATTCTCTTGAACAATGTGGGTCTCTCTTCCAAGATTACAAGCCTAGGAATTTATTCACTGAATTTTCTATTCCTAGAAATGAGACACTTGTAGGGTTAACTGTCTTGCCCTAAAATTGTATTTATCTTCAAAATGGCCTTATAATTTTAAGATATAAAACAAGTTCTACCTTACCAACCACAACAAATGGTGATTGTCAATCACAAATACACATTATAGAGAGTTTAAAATAAACCTGACATTGTGGTCACAATGAATTAGATCATGCTACAAGACAGAAGCTTGTCATTTGTGTGTTGAAGTGGTTTCAGCTAAAACCTCAAATATTAATGAGGAATAATAAACTGACCTATTCGCTGACAATTAAGCAATTCTGATTTGAGCACCTGAAATAATTTGCATAATGAAAATACCCTTCCCCCAATTATCCAAATTATAGTTTAAAAGGAAAAGAACACTCTAGAAGAGGTTTTTATTTGTAGGGACATTTTAATGAGGTGATAGGTATCTTAATAAATGTTCTTGGGTGAAGACACCTGGATTATTAAACAGCAGTTCTTCTGTATCCTATATTAATTCATAGGAAGATTTTATCACATCTGTTTAATTTATGAGAGACTTGAAGTACTTAGTATTACTTGCATGGTTTAAAGTAAACCAATTTAAACAAAAGATGAAATAAATGGTAAGTTTGGATAATCTGGGTTTTTCTGATATTTTTTCCTTTAGTTTAACAATAATTCACTACAAGGACAAATCAGGAAGATCTGCATGAAATTAACTTCAAAACAGCTTTGCAAATGAGTCCTAGAGGGTTTTATGAAAAAATATCACCAAGCAGAAAGAATTTTAAAGACATTAATTATATTTAATTATTTTTTTATGCGGAGGAACTTTAAATTAAGGGGAAAATAAATCCACATCATTGCAAAATGACCTCGAGTATCTATTACTTTTAAAGAAGAGACTCTTACCTGTAATAATTAAAAGACAATTATAATTCTTCATTGATTATTTACAAAATTTGATTTCTTATAATTTATTTTACTCCACACTGCTTTTTACTGATAGTTCAAATTCTTTTCTCAAGATGAGATTTTAACTACAGTGTTAATTTTCTATTTTAAAGATAGAGTTAACATGCAATTTAGTATCTTATGATTAGTTTCATTTAGGCAATACAAGTTTTACAGATGTTTCTGCAAGTTGTTTCACTGCTTTTTGGCCCAAATTTACCCATTTAGGAGGTTAAACTAAATGCTCTCCTAAGTGATTTACACAGCCAAAATGGCTCTGCTACTCCGGTGATATTTTTCTGAAAAAGACTGTTCTTTCATAGTTCTTTTTCATATGAACTAGAGAGTCTGTCCAAAAATATCCCTTGTCATTTTACTGTTACAAGAAGGGTAAAATATTATTGTGAATAATAGAATCAATTTGATATAAGTGCAAAAAGAATTTTTATGATATGAATTAAATCAACTCAAGCAAGTAACTCTTTCCAGAAGTAACTCACTGAATACGTAAAAGGCAAGAGCAGGAGAAAGCAAAATAAAATAAGCATTTGCAGACTCCAACAAGATTTGTCTATTAAAAAGAGAGAGACAGAGAGAGGGAGAACTAAAAGGGTAGTCAAATTCCAGCTATCAACAAGCTTGTACTCCATGCTTTGCTGTATAAAACAATCACTGCCACCGATAAGAGTATTATTTCTTTTGATCCAATGGGCTGTTCTCATAGATACTGCAGAAAGCAACATTTGCAATAAAATGTGACAGGCAGGTTTTTGTAGCCAGCTTTGGAAAAGCCTGAAATTTGATTGAATCTCATAGTCAAGGACTATACAAACATAAAAGATACTTAACTTGTTTTTCTCATTTTTGTTACTGTTTGGTTTTTTTTTTTTTTTTTTTATTCCACTTTCGGTAGGTCTTGGACAGTGTTCTTTTCATGCAATGAAGTATAATGGTAGATGCTCATGCACGCCATAGCTTCCCCAACCCCATAAATCAGGTCAGTACTGGTCTGTAGAGAATGAAATCAAGATTCAAGATCCAAGATTACTGCCTACACTCTGGAGAATAACAAAAGTGAAATATGAATGCCTTGAGAATGATTTTTCTATAAGCTCGAAGGAAATGAGAGTAACTTGTGATGCTGTTAGTGTTAGGAGATGACCTCCCTTCCACTATCAAACTTCAGTACCTTTAACCGGGGCTTATGCGTGAAGGCTACAAGGCCAACCTTTTTCCTTGAAAATGTATACCCATAAAGTGAAAATTTGAGTTTCTTATCAAATCAAAACAATGTCTTCATTTAGAAATGTGGAACTTCTGGATTTTATAACAACTTGAGGTAGCTTTCACACGAGCCTGCATTTCCATCTCAAAACCTCCACATGACAAGCCAATTAAATAACTGGCTAATGGACTAAACTGTCATTTTGTACTAAGGAAAGTAGAAATCCAGGAAATAACAGCAACAGCACAAATAAAATTTTAATAAACAAAATAATCAACTTTTCCTTAAGAAGGTCTGCAGATTAGAGAACTTCTATGTGAGTAAATGATAAAATCTTTTAAAACCACGTAATTAAATTTTGGAAAGAATAAATTTCTATGAAGAAAGCTAAGAGTTCCAATAAACTTACCTATATACATAATCATTTATTCATACATTAGCATTTATAATACATTTAACCATTTATTCCTTCCAAAAACCAGCTCTATATAAGGTATTGGGATATCTCTGTGTATAAAAATATCCTGTTTTAAATTTTCCAATCTATTTTCCCCATTTCATTAAACAAGTGGCTCCTAATCAGACCAAATATATAATGATATACTCAAAAAGTCTATAACATGACCTAAACATTATTATTTTTGGCAAAGAGAATCTTTTAGCCACTACATTTTTTGGTGGGCTTTTCTTTAAGCAACAAATGTACAGATGAATTTAGTCGTTAGAGATTACTTTTGAATTATAAAGGTCTGGCTGCAGATTGCTGTCAAATATGTCTCCAATTATCAACTTGTAAATGTGATTTACAACATAAAATCTTTATATGAACAGTCCAATACCATAAAGCAAATTTTAGTAAATTTCCTGATTATTAATGGTGATAGAGGAAACTGCTAACAATTCAAATAGATTTGGGCATCTATCACTTGATACTTGATAGAAACATTTCCTTTCTTTCCGATCTTCCTGATCTCTCTTTGGTTTCACTTAATTTTTGGCTGTAGTAGGTACCACTGTTCCCTGTTTCTGAAGTCCCATTAACGGACTTACTCAATGTAGCCTTGCCTTTCACTGACTCTGATTTTGCTAAAATTTAACGATGGCTTCTTCATGACCAAATCCAATGATACTTTCCAATCCAAATGTTACAGACCCCTCCAGAATGCATGATGCCGATGGCAGTGTCCTGTTTCTTGAAACTATTCCTGCCTCAGTGTACATTACTTTCCCTGGGTCCTGCTCTCTGATCTCTCTTCCATCTTTCCCCACATTGGGTCTTCCTCAGCCTATGCTAGAAATGCTGGTGTTTCCCAACACTCCCTCCCCAGCCCTCTTCTCTCCTCCTCTTTTAAGTACCCAGGAAATTTTGTTCACACTGACACTACCAAAGGGCTCTTGTCCATATTTCTCTCGGGAGCTTCAGACTTATACATCTAACCATACAGGACATCACTATTAAAGGCATCTCAAAATCAGGGGGCCAAAACTGGGCTTCTAACTTTTTCCTACAAAACTTGTTTTGCCCTAATTCAAACTGCTCACCATCTAACTACCATATGCTCACCATCAACCTGAAGGCACTGTAGAGTCCCTCCCTCTTCCTTCCTTCCTTCCCACCTCCAATTAAGTCATGTGGATTCCTCTTCCTAAATATGCTATAGATCCCTTGCCTCTCTCCATTCTGACTTCTATCACTTGAATCAATGTGCTCAGCATTTCTCACCAGAACCACCACAGTGGGCTTCCACCTCAGACCCTCTGACCCCAAACTTCAACCCGCTAATTTATTCTTAATTCTGCCACCAGTCAATCTGCCTTCAGTGGATCCCCATTACCTTAAGGTGTAGTATCAGTATTTGCCCCCCAAAAGATGTTTTTTCAGTAAATAGTGCCACCTTTTACTCTAATGCTCTAACCAGAACCCTCCATGTCATCCTTGATTCTTACCATTTCCTTGCCTTTCGCACCCAATACAACAGCAAAAGCTGTCATCTCTACCTCAGAAACACACCTCATATCTATTTGTATCTTACTATCAACACCACTTGCACCTGAGTTCATCATTGCCTGTCTGGAAAACGGAGTTTCAGGACATAGGCAGAATTGTGCTCATTAGATCCCTGCGGTGTCCATTTAAACATATTCCTCTTTCCTTCTCTTTCCTATAAACCAATCATCAGAGCTACAAGTCTGATAGCTATTCTCTTCAAGTCAGATGCACTGAGGCATAATTTAGATACAGTAACACCCGGAAGGGTGATCTTTTTAAAACACATACTAATATGATCATGGCACTCTGCTTAAAATCAGCCAATAAATTCTTTTTTCACTGAGAATAAAATCTGAAGAGTCCTCACTGTGGCTACAGAATCCCTCCCAGTCTAGTCACTGACCATCTTCCTGATCTCACCATGGATCACTTTCTTCCTCCTTAACCTTCTCGTAACCACATCTGGTCTTTTCTCCATCCCGCCAACACTCCACTTTCATTCCTATCACGGGGCCTTGGCATTTACTATTCCTTTGGCCTGAAAGACACCCACACCTCTCCAAGTGCCTGATTCCCTCTTGTGAGGGAGGTCACTGTTCAAGTACCATGCCTTCAGAGAAGCCTGTTCTCTGCATGTGTGCACACAGACGTACATTTATGTACATAAATCGCACTCCCTCTTGTCTTCCAAGTCCTTATCATTTCCTGAAATTATTTTGACTTTTATTTGTTTCTTTATATTTTGTCTCTCTTATCACACTGGACCGTAAACTGCATGTCCATTTCCCATCCTGGTGCTGAAATAAGTTCCTGGTACTCAGCATAATCTCAGTAAGTGTTTGCCAGATAAATCAATGACTCATGACTGATCTGACTCCTACAGTTTCTAGCACTCTCCTTCACTAATGTTCTGCTTCAGATCAAGTGAATGAAGACATCTGTTTTCCCTCAATCCATTACTTCCCCTCTGGGCTCTACACCTCAGTATGTGATAACTGGTGTGCCTTCATTTCGCCTCCACTTTTCTGCCTTACTCATTCTGACTCATTCATTATATTTTATATAAAACAAAATGGCACTCATTTATGGCACGTCCGCAGTATACTGTGCATATAAAATGTGTTGTTTGCACTTCAGGGAGAGCCCTGTAGAATAGTGATCAAGAGTAAGGTCTGTAGTAACATGGCCTGGACTCCAATCTCTGCTCCATCACTGAAGTATTCAGGTGGATCCATACAATCTCTTCGCCTCAGTTTCCTCCTTTTACAAAGAATAGGACTCTTTTGAGGATTACATGATATATGGAAAGTGCTTAGAACACCTGATCAATAAACAGCATCTATTTTTATTCCTAATAGTAATTATGTACTTTATTTAATGACTCACACCAAAATGATTTATTTTGTGTCTGCCTATTACTATTGACAGGTCTTTGATGGCATGGGGAGAAAGATTTTTTTCTTTCTTTCATTTTTCTAATCTCCAGGGCAAGGCACAATTTCTGACATATCGTAGTACTACTCCATTCATACTTCGTAAGTGACAATAAGTGAATCTGGTTTCCCTGGGCCAGAAATACCCTTGGGGTGTAGGGGTGGGGTCCAAACATGTATGAATGAAAACGAGTAACACATGCCCCCAATAATTGTATGGATAAAAAACAAATCTGTCAGGAATAACAGCTGTGGGTATGTAAAGATGGCGATCAGGTAACTAATCCAACTGGCCTGAAAAGGATGGTAAAAACAAAGAATGGAAAGTTCAAATTCCAATGTAAAGTCCCATCCTTTGAATACCTCTCTTGCTCATCTCATAGGGAAATATTCAGTCCATTCTGCTGTAAAACCAGGAGCTAACAATAGAAATGGCACCATTTTATTCAGGCACAACATCTTACTTTGGCTCACATATTCAATAACCCATAAACTCAAAAACCCCAAAGCAGGTCAAACCCCATAATATATATGAAGCCATAAAAAAGGAGCACCAATTTTGTTGCGTTGCCTTTGAATCACTGCAAAACAACATTAGATAAGGGCCAGCAAACTTTTTTCTGTGAAGGGACAAATAGTACATATTTAGGCGTGTGGGCCAAACTAACCAACACTACTGTTGTAGGACAAAAGCAGTCATCAAAAACATGCAATTGAATGGGCATGGTTGTGTTGTAATCAAACTTTATTTACGGACATAGTCATTTTAATTTTACATAATTTTAAGTGCACTTAAATATTATTCTACTTTTGTTTTTTCCAACCATTTGATAATATAAAAACAATTCTTGGCTTATGGGTATATAAAAGCAGGTACTTGGTCAAAATTGACCCACACTTCAGTTTGCTGACCCCTATGTTATTCCAATTTCATTAGCTTTTTCCTAACTCCAAGCAAAATGTGATATAACTGGTTTCTCTTCATAAACTGAAAGTGGTAATGATGCATTTTCTCAGGCCAAAAAGACTACTACTTTTATAAGTACTACACTGTAATTACTGTAGCATATTTTAATTAATATGAAGGATAAAGAGTAAAAATAATTATTTAGAATATCTTCATTTTAATAATTTGATGGACAGCTAATTCAGGGCTCTATTAATCCTAATTTTGCCACAAACTTGTTGTTCAACACCTCAATATATTCTTTATTCTTATTTGTAACAATTTCCTTATTTATAAGAGAAAGGGAATTATAATGATAAAATATCAATATATATCCATGAGACCAAGATAATTCATTTAGCTGGTCATGGTTAAAAAAAAAAAATCACATAGTACATTCTTCCCATATTCTCCAAGGAAAAGAAGTCCACGTTGCTTTTACTCAACAGGTATTTATCAAGCACATACTATGTACAACACAATATGAAATACAGCGGCCTCTCTGGCACGTGTACAAGAATTCATCTTTTTGTGCATTCACAAATAAGTGTCTGAAAGAGTTAAATGAAAAATGTCATTATTTTGATAAACCTCAGAAGAAATGCAACCACCTTCATTCAAGGATCAATATGACCCAGGGCTTTTGAGACCCAAAGTTCTCCAGAGAGTGCTACAGATTGACAGGATCGTCTCTTAGTGCTTGACTTGACATGAGATACAGTGAAAGACACGTAAACCTCGGGCGAAGAGCCTCCTCTCAGACGGTTCCATATTGGCCAGACAAGCACCGTGGCTCAAGAAGGCAGGCTACCTCTTCCACAAGTCAATTGTGAATTACTCTCTCTAAATTGGCTCCACAGCTGCGATTTTCAGTTCCTAGAGTACCCTCCAAATAGCTGGTTGTGGGGGGAGAAATAAAAGCCTGCTTTTTCCTCAAACACACACCTTTTGGCAATCTGCCATCGCAGCTCATGAAGGACATGCAGATCTGAAAAGGGACCCTTCTGGGAGTCTATCAAAAAAAAAAAAAAAAAAGGTGATCAAAAGTTTGGCAGAGGGGCTCTGTCAGGCACTCAAACACATAACTTATTCTGGCTTGGGAGACCTACAGAGTAGATTTATGAAATAAACTTGGCTCAAAGGGAGCCTAAAGTACTCAGCCCCGAACAAGTGAAGATGGGGGAAACTACCAAACCCCTGTTTCTTTTCAAAGGAAACAGGAAAGTGTAAAACAGGGAAACAGAGGAAAGCGAAGATAATCACCTACAATATTAACCCCTTTCTGGGAACCTGTAGGTAACTCACAATCTGGTTATAGACGCGAGTTACAAAGACTGAGTTTCTGTGTCTTTCAGACAACAGATAGTCTGCTTTTATTTCATCAACTGCTGGTGATGGAGAGTTAGGAGATCGGGAGGTGAGTGATAAATGTACACGAAAGCTGGCATTTCAGGGTACAGCAGTGACCTGGCTTAATGTACCACATCTGCATAGGTATGATATTTTTATCCACACACACACCACACACACACACACACACACACACACACACACACACACACACACAC